>NC_045655.1:2212477-2918102 GCF_009829145.1 Chiroxiphia lanceolata | reverse complement strand
AAGCAGTTCTCAGAAGTTGACTGGGTTCACTTCAACTTTGAATTAGAGAAACTGAGGCAAAAATAGGGCTGTACCTTGCCCAAAATCATAAAATGAATAAATGACAATTTTTTCCTGCTTCAAGCTGGCTGTGCAGAGACTCGAGAGGGCACTAACTGGGCTTTCCTGGAAGCAGGTCAGGACTATTTCCCTCATCTGGGAGCCAAGCTCTCTTCTAGCAGCAAAGTATGGCCATATGCCTCACTCCAAACCATTTATCTAATGATTTATATCTTCACTGGAAGGCCTTACACACAGGCAGATCTGCCAGCAATGGCACTTGATAAAATCCTTCCCTTTTCTTGGTTTGGTAATTGGTGTCAGCAGTTTCCTTCCTGCACAGAACATGTTTTATGTTGTCAGCACGGACCATGTGGAAATGATCGATGAGATGTTGGGCCCTTGGCAGGAGAAGGGGCAGGAGAAGAAGCTGCCTTTCTCTTGGAGCATTTGGCTTTTATTTGCTACCTGCAAATGCAAACAGTCATGCTGGGACTTCCCTGGCCATGAAACCACTTGGTCCAGGAGCAGCAAAGACAGAGAGCTCGTTTCATGCCTGTGGTGTTGCTGTCTTGGGTCCTCACCGTGTTATACCTTTCTTGGTTGGACGTTGCCACTCAACTACATTTAAATTAAATTATCACAGAATCACAGAATCAACTGAGTTGGAAAAGACCTCTGAGATCATCAAGTCCAACCCTTGATCCAACCCCACTGTGGTTCCCAGACCGTGGCACTGATGCCACATCCAGGCTCTGCTCAAACACCTCCAGGGACGGGGACTGCACCCCCTCCCTGGGCAGCCCATTCCAAGGGCTGATCCCTCTCTCTGGGAAGAACTTCTTCCCAATGTCCAACCTAAACCTGCCCTGGGGCAGCTCAAGGCTGTGCCCTCTTGTCCTACTGCTGGTTCCTGGCAGCAGAGCCCGACCCCCCCCGGCTCCCCCCTCCTGTCAGGGAGCTGCAGAGAGTGAGAAGGTCTCCCCTGAGCCTCCTCCTCTCCAGGCTGAGCCCCCCCAGCTCCCTCAGCTGCTCCTCACAGCACTTGTGCTCCAGACCCTTCCCCAGCCTCATTGCCCTTCTCTGGACCTGCTCCAGCCCCTCCATGTCCTTCCTTATACCTTATAAGACACTGTGATCCCTGAGAGAAAGTTTTTGTGAGTGCTGGGTGAAAGAGGGATGTGGGTCAGAGGACAGAGTGTGTGTATGTGTGTGACCCACTGGAGTCATCTGGGTGTTCTTGTCCTGGCTTCACATCTCCTGAAGGCATGAGATGGCTGCAGAAACGAGACCTCTCTGGGGCCTCTGAGTCACCCCCAAGGATATGAGATAAGAGTGTTGCTGTCCAGGAGGAAAATGAACAGGAGGTGTTGTCTGGGGTGGTGGGACACTGTGCCCCAGCCACATCCCAGCCATGGCACATCATGACCATAATTCAGGCTCTTCAAGGAGATGATCTCAGTGTTTGTCCTTGGGGAGGTTACAGCTGAGCTTCCTGCTGCAAGGTTTGGAAGCTGCCATGGTTTGAATCTTCCTGTGATTTGGGGCAGTGAAACTTAACGTGGAGTAGCGAGCAAAGAGGATGAAAGGTGGAAAAAAAAGAGACAAAGTGGAATATTCTGCTAGGTCTTGCCTGCAGCCAAACCCTGGTCTGTGTGTGCTGTTTGACTTTGTCAGAGATGCTCTTGTCACAAAGGCCCTTTTCTGCAGAGACAGCGTCTGGGTGATGCTGATACGAGCAGGAGTCTTGGATTCGTGATGGTCTATCTGGTTTGAATCAAATAAAGAACCACTCTGAATCCCTGCCCAAAGCACAAAGGAAGCCTGCAGCGTGTTAACAGGATGAGAAAGTCTGGCCAATTCCCTTAATCTGTTCCAGGCTCCTCTTGGCTTCCAGGTGTTCATCCCGGATCACAAGCCCAAACATCCGGGGAGAGGCTCCTGCTGTCGTATTTCCAGCCCATCTGATAAGGCTCGTGCCTCTGAGCCTGCATGCTGCTGCAGGATCCCTGCTCTGCCCTAACCAGGGCTGTCACTTTAGGGCTCCAAGTCCAGATCCAAACTGTAAATGTAAAAGTAGATGCTGTGCCAAGCAGGTGCCCTCAGCAGCTGTAGTGCCTTTGACCTCAGAGCTCCCCTTTGGGACATGAGGGTTTTTTCACAGGTGGGTGACTGATTTTCTTGTCCAGGGTCATATCAAATCCTTTTGGTACTTTTCTCTGATTTAAAGGGTGTGCAAAGAACGGGGCAACCCCGTTGAAACACTGATGTTAAAGGAGGAGATCCAGGCTCATTTCTGTCTCCAGATGGATCCACAAGACAGCCACATGCTGCCTGGCTGACAGAGACATTCTAGGGCTGCTCAGGTGTGCCCAGGCTTTCAGCTGGGCTTAAGGAAGCAGGGAGAGCCCTGTGCCAGTGTGGGAAGTGGTTTGGGGCTGGTGAGGGTCGTGTTTTTCATGCTTCCCTGTTCTTCCTGGGCTCTCTGAGCTTTGGAGAGGGCAGAAGAGTTCTGGGCAGGGCTCAGCAGCCCTTGCTGGAAGGAAAAAGCCCCCCCTGAGCTGTGCTGACCCTCCCCAGGAGCAGCCTCCTCTGAGGAGCCTGCTGGGTGTGAGGGGGGCAGGGGGAGTGAGGAAAGGGGAAGACTCATCCCTGATGATCTTCCCAAGCACTTGATGGGTGTTGGACTGTCCCTGACAAGGCTAAAACTCAACCCAAGGGACTTGTCTTTGCCACAAAAGCCTGGCTTTTCCATAGTTAAATAGAAGATGTTTCAGCCTGACTTTTCAGTGTTTCTCTGAATAATCTGTGTATTCTCTGACCAAACACTACAAGTACTTGCAATTTTTTTCCCCCAAAGAGCTGAATCTAGTCACTTTTTTCACTAGGCTTCAGAGGAAAGGGAAAGGTACTTAACTAATGTTTTATTCATTGCAGTCACTATCTCTTGTTAATTTACTTACATTATTTACAGAATTTTAAAGTATTTTGTGTGTCAGGCAGCATCCCAGGCCCTATAAAATGCTAATTTTCAGACTGTATCAGAGGCAAACATCTTTCCTGGGCCTCTAGGTGGACAAAGGGTCATCCCCATTCTTAATTTATTTTTCATGATTCTATATTTAAATGCAATAAAGCCTGTTTGAATGGCAGATCTCAGGCAACCCACTTCTCCATGTGGTTAAATTTTATGAAGATCCATTGTGGTTGTGTTACTGGTACAATAAAATTAATTTTTGATCTAGTGCCCTTAATTACTAAGGATGACTGAACCTGGTTTAAGTACAAGAATAACTATCTTGGATCTTTGCCCTCAATGGGAATGAACACAAGGTTCAGAAAGTTCAAGTAACTTTCTGAAAAGAAACTGAGTTTTATTTTCACAGTTGCTTCTTTGCACTTCCTGATTCCAGCAAGAGAGGAAGTGGGGGGGAAACCCAAACCCCAGAAGGCTCTTAATGTTTTAGGTTTTAATCTCGTGTCTGTGAGCTCTGGGTAAATTGGTCCCGTTCCCAGCCTTGGGGTGTTTGAATCTTTCTGGGACAGTTGACACCAGAAAATTGGGCAATACATGAAGATTTAGGGTCTTTTTAGGATGATCTAAATCACTGTGACATGCCTGAACCAAGTGTTTCCTGCTGGTCAGCTGCCTCTCGAGGTTTAAGGTCAGTCAAGAGGGACATTAGATCCCAGTGGCTTTTATCCTGGTGGAGTGTGGCCAGAGGTCTGTGGTCACCACAGCACATCCTACGGGTGTCATCTCAGGGAGATTGTGATGAACAAAACAACTTAATCTCAAAATTAATATAAAGCCATTGTTCTGGCTTCTCCTACCAAAGGGGGATGCTCTGAGGCAGTGCCTGTGACCAAAAAGTGTTGGCAGACTTGGAGACTGCCACACTGGAATTTTGTAGCCGCCCTGGGAAGCACTGCAGGGATATCACACAACTGTTCTTCAGCGCTTGGAGTTCCGTGAAAGTGTCAAGGTTTTTCCAGGGGAGGCACCATGGCATGTGATGTACCCCAGCAATGGGATTGCCCAGCCCCAAAACAGCACCAGGGTAATCTGTGGGGGGAGAGCAGCTACTCCTGGAGTCCTCAGTGACACAGGTGTGCCAGCAGCCAGGCTGGGGTGATGTCCTGGTCCACCCTATCCCAATCACAACCATCCTTCAGGCCCAGCTGGTTCTCTCCATAGCACTTTTTCCATCCCTGAGGTTGTTTTAGGTGTAACTGGTAAAGTTCTGGTGAGGCTGGTTTAGGTTCCAGCACAGGTTTTTGGAGGGAGCAGCTGTGGTTTTCCAGCTGTGATGATATCTCTTATGGAAAACTGACACATGGTTTTCATGGAAATGATTGGGAAACCTCAGAGCTTTCCTGCTGCTGGAAGTTAAGGAGGTCTTTTGGCAGGGTTATATCCTTTGGGAAAAAACACCTGAAGGCCAGTCCAGTTCAGTAGATATTGTGGTCCTGACCATGCCTCCAAAAAAGAACAACTAAAATCCTTTTGTCACTTTAAATTTAGCCCGTGTGTCCGTGGTGAACACTGAAAAGACAAGTGGTTCCACTCCCTCGGATTCTAAGAAGAGCTGACTGAAGTGTAAGGTTTTGCAAGGCTGAGGAGTCTGCTGACCACAGCTAACTCAGTTTTTGGGGTCTGTCCTCGATGTTAGCCTTTATTCTGGGGGGTTTCTTTCCCAGATTAGCAACCTGCACACATGGCATTACACTGCTCAAAAATTCTTTGCGTGTGTGCTGTACCCAGAAGGAATACACTTAACATACAAAAAGCTGTCATTCTGCTAAGGGGGAAAAAAAAAATCTTATTTACAAGCTTATTTGAAAGGTTTCCTCCCCTTTTCATCTTAAACAAGAAATTGGCATGTTAATGAATGCAAGCCCTGTGAATCTGAATGCTGCCCAGACACTGTGAACGTTTCTCTGTGTGAGGCTGCCTGGGATGCTGCTCACCCAGCCCAGGAGCACACCCTGCTCTGGGGCTGGTTCTGCCACCTCCAGTCGAGTCAGTGACACAGTCCTGGCTTGGGATGTGTTGGACTTATGTGCAAAGCAGAGCTGGTAGGATAGGGACTTTGACAGGAATGATAAATTTGCAAGTCGTTCTGTATGGAGTCGTTATGAAATGGAGAAAGGCATCAAAAGTTGCCCACTGGGAGTTACTGGCAGGTAAATTTAAATGTGTTCCTTCTCCAACCCCAGTCTTTTCACCACCTTGATGTCCCAGTGAACCCATGGGCCTACATCATCTTCTCACCATCTGTGTGACCACCAATCCCTCCAAGCAATCACTTCCAGTTGACTCGAATGCGCACCGCCAAATGTTCTCACTTTTCCCAAACTTTGGTTTGTCTCACTATGAGGTGAGAAAATCCTTCCTGAGGGCTTGGCAAATACACACCACGTGGCATTTGCCAACCTTGGTTAAATCTTAATATATAAATCCATCTGTTCCCAAAAGGAACCTGCTTGTTCTGTGATGTCGAAGCCCGGCCTTGGTGACAGGGGTTAATCATCACAGGAATTACTGGGATGCCCCAGGCAACTACTGGCTAAAGTAGACAGGAGCCAGTTGCTGAATGGAGGAAGAAAAAGATTCTCTTCAGATAAGAGCATGGGAAAAGAAAGAATGGAAATTTCATGATAGGTTAAAGGAGCTTTTAATGTGCAGAATGTAATATTTCCCTGTCGGGCAGACAGGAATTCTTTCAAGGTAAAGAACATCCAAGGAAATACACTCCAAATAGGCTGATGAATCCAGGTATAATGGGAAGAGATTGCTATAATTATGAATCCATGTACCTGGAGACAAATGAAGGGGGGAAACTCTTTCTTTGGGGGCTCCACTGGAACGCTTCTGGATCCCAGAAACTTCCTTTATACATGGAAAAGTTAAGGTATTCCAAGCTGGATCTCCAATATCTCCCATCTGATAATTCCCAGTGCACTTGCTGCAGTGTGTTGCACTTCCAGGACGTAATTTGCTTTGGTGAAATTGTCATTTTTATTCCTTCATAGCTGGAGACCACTGGGCTAAAGAGAGCTCTGCAGCAAGCGACCTTGGAGATCACACACCATCACCCACATCTTGTTTAAATTGCAGAGCAACGCTGGGGCTGCATAATAAGATGTTGATTGTCAGGCTGAACAAGCAAGATGAGGTGAAGATGATGTTGGGAACTGCTGCTTTGCCATCCCCGCCTGGGCTGCTCAAAATGCTGATCTTGATTCTCTGCTCACCCATTATCTTTCCTCTGCAAACTTCCTGGAGATAAGTTTCAGCTCTTCTTGGACAAATATTGTTGAGAATAAACAGGGAGGCAGAGGGAAAGTGTTTGTTTTATACCTTGGTGAGGTGATAAAAAAAAAATCTCCGTGTTCTGAAGCCCTTGAACCATTGTTCCTCTGTGCTTTTGGCAGAAATGTTTGGGATGTATTGATTTCTGGTGAAATGAAATGTTAACAAATGTGTAGCAACAATGGAAGATGTTTCCTTCTCTTCCTTGGGAATTTTTTGAGCCCGAAGGATTTTTAAACCTTTGTTCCCCAAACCCCTGGTTGGGAATTGAGTGAGGTTCATGGGAAAACTCGGTGCAACAATTAGTGGTGTGTTCAACTGGCTTCTCCCTCCCCGTTGGGTCTGTGTCGTGTGAACCTGCCTGAGGTGTGGAAAATAACAACAATTAAATCCCCACAAAACTTTGGACACAAGGCAGCATAGAAATAATGTCACTAACTTTTTTTTCCCCTCTTATAATTTTAAAAAATAACAAATGTTGTCAGGGTGGGGAAGCTCCTTGGCAAATTAGTCTCATTCCTGCCTTAGCCCTGGGTTTTCCTGCCCTGCTCTGAGCCCATACAAGCTTTGCAGTGCCCTGCAAGCTGAGGCAGCTGCTGACAAGAGCCTGGGAGCAAAGCTGAGTCCCACACTGTGCTCCAGAGGTGCCAGTAGCTGTGGGGAAGAAAACCTGCACCTATTTTCCGTCTCCTAGCAGGAAAAAGGCTACTAAGGGGAAATTAATGGGGATCAGCCCCTCCTGGTGCTTGGTTTTAAGCAGCAGATTTTACCCAAACCCTGGTGAGGTGCATCAACCCCGTCCTTTGTGTTGCAGCACTGAGCTCCTGAGCTGCCTCTGCACCGCTGGACGTGCTCTGATGCCCCAGTCCCATAACATCCCACCCCTCCATGCCTGACCTCCCTGCACTGTAGGGCTGTTTGCAGGGTTATCCAGGTGCACTGCACTGGAAGTACAAACTCCCAACACGTCCCCCCTCCTGTGAGTTTACAGCTTTCACCGTTCTGGCAGGGAACAGAAGGATCTGACCTTCCTGAGGGCGTTCGGGGAAGTTACTAAATAACCGAGTTCTCCCTTCCCCAAAAGGCTGTAAATTGTGCTGAAATAGTGGTTTCACAACCACTATTGTGATGAGATGCCAGATGAGAAGCTGTTGTCGGCCACTGAATGGTTTTTAATTGGATGGGAACCAGAGGAAATGCTTTACCCTGGAAAACTCCCACCTTCCCTCTCCTGTGGAGCTGGAGCGTGTGCCGCCCGCTCTGTCCTACCGGGATGGAAGCACTGCAGCATCTGTGGGTCAAGGAGGAGGTTTCCACCTCAGGAAAGGACACAGAGACACCACCCAGCTTCCAAATCACTGTTGGAATGCCCAGGGACAGCTCAAGGGCTTTGGACTCGCTGAAGATTTGGCCACATGCTGGGGGCAAGGTGGGCAGTGCTGGAGAGGCCACAGCACCTCGTGGGTTTGGGGGGGTTGGTTTGTTCTGGGGACGGGTCAGGAAGGGCTTGGAGCAACCTGCTCTGGTGGAAGGTGTCCCTGCCCGTGGCAGGGGAGTTGGAACGAGATAATCTTTTAGGTCCTTTCCAACTAAAGCCATTCTAGGATTCTACAGCAGGTCCTGGGAGCTGGAGAGATGAGGACAAGTGGAGGAAACGACTCTGCTCTGCTGAGAAGAACTTCATTAATGGTGTCAAAACAAGGCCCCAAAGCCAGCAGATAAATGAACTGGGTTTGTGCCACCTGCCCTCCAGCTGCAGCTTGTATTCCCGAAGAAAACAAGACAATGAGCACCACAATACACTTCTCTTTTTGCCTGTGTAACTTTTATTAAATACCCTAAAAAGCTCCCTGTCTTCAGAATAGAATCCTTCCAAAAGGGCTCTTGCACACTCTTTCTCCTCCTCTCGGCTATTTTTTTTCCATGCTTTGACATCATTATGTGAGGGACATTACTGAGCTCCAAACTGTGGAAGAAATGGTTCTGAGCCAAAATGTTCTGCTGAAAAAAAAAAGAAAGAAAGAAAGAAAGTATTTTCCAATGGCTCCATCAAAATGCAGCCAACTGGGTTTTCCACTTTTATGGGAGAGATTTCTGAAGTCCTACCCTGAGGTCACCAACTTGTGGGAAAGTACTTGTGATTTTTCCCTCCCCAGCCAATCAGTGCTATTTTCACACTACTGGGGAATGACCCTAATTAGGCTTATTAAAGTCAGTTCTTTATTAATTGCGTGGCCACGATCCTGCAAACACCTCTACATATGTACAGATTATTGATGGGAAGAGCTCCTGCTAAAACCAGTGAGGTTGGATTAAGGCTGAAAGCTGGATGTGTTTATCAGGGCTGGTGGGAACAAGACATTCACTGCATTTTGGTGTAAGAGAAGACTTTGTGATCACTGATGTGTTCAAAACAGGTTGTCTAGAGATAGAAGCAAGATTTTTATATAAAATAAGCCCTGGACCAATAATTTTCTCAAATTAAAGCACGAAGATTGTTTTTTCCTGTCAAGGAACAGATGGGTTTAACACTTTTATACCATGTTGTTGTGACTGAGCACTCTACTGGTGTCCTCAGGCCCTGCTGCTGCTGCACCAGTTGTAGTTTCCTCATGAGCTGTTCCCCCCCAGGGCAGTTTCCCAGCACAGGCAGGAGCAGCACTGCCCACAGAGAGCCCTGGGAAGGCTGGTTCCTGTCTCACACAGCTCCACCACCCAGAAATGCTGTTGCTGCCCGTCCTGGTGCCACAGAAGTTAAGTGTTAAGTGCAAGAGATGACAAGAGGCTTGAAGCTGTGCCAAGCCTGCCTGAATCCACCTGACCTGTAAATAAGGCTGGCCTTGCACCCTGCAGAGCTGGCACTCTGTCCTGGCTGGGGATCAGGTGTCCCCTGGGCACTGACAGGAGCCTGTCTCTCAGTCCCTTCGTGCTCCAGTGAGACAACAGCACCTTTCTTCATGCAGCTTCTGAGCCTTCTGCTCGTCAGGTCTCTGCTGCTGGGCTGTGATCTCCAGGAAAGGCCTCCCAGTGCCTTCATTCTGTGACTAATTGGAGCCTCAGGAAGGAGATGTGCTCCGTGGGCGTGAGTGTGCCCCAGGTTTGATTCTCTGCAGCACAGCCCATGGAGAACTTCCCAAGCTTCACCACTGCCACGGCTCACTGTGCATTTTCTCCTCTGGGTTATGGTTCATTAGGTCACAAATTAAACTTATTGCTCCTTAGATAGAGGCTACATGAGAGCATCCCATTGAGTTGCTTAACAGTTCTTGCTTTTTGCTGGTTCTGAGATGTTCAGGAGCCTGGTTTTGAATGTGTTGGAACAGATGGAAAGAGTTCAATTGATTTTGGGGGGAAGTTTGCTTTAGACCATTCACGGAGAAGAAAGGACACCACCTGAAGACATTCCTTGAGAGCATTCCTTCCTTTCCACTGACTTCCCAGCAGCTGAAGAGGTGGGCAGCCTTTTTATGCAGAAGAGCCACCACAGGTCAAG
Source organism: Chiroxiphia lanceolata (assembly GCF_009829145.1). Taxonomy (NCBI): domain Eukaryota; kingdom Metazoa; phylum Chordata; class Aves; order Passeriformes; family Pipridae; genus Chiroxiphia; species Chiroxiphia lanceolata. The sequence goes on along the minus strand of NC_045655.1, from coordinate 2,908,254 downwards.
GGAAGCCCTCAGCCCTCGCCTGGGCCCTGTGGGCAGCTGCCTCTGAACAGTGGCTGCTCTCACAAATCCATCTCTCCCATTTGGGGATCTCTAATGAGACAGGAGGGCTGGAACCCTTCCAGCACGTCTCCCCTGCTGGCTGCCCTCCCGTTTGGTCGTGCTCGACGCCGAGGTAAATAGGCCTTTCATGAAATCCAACACCCAGCCCTACCTAATCCCCTCTGCCTTCAAACTGTGGGGGCTAATCAGTTGTTTTGACATAACTGGGATCCAAATTCTATGAGGAACATGGCCAAGAACAGTTCAAATCCAAGACCAAGATTAATGAGAACTTCAAAGAAATTTACCACCAAATGTTACTAATTTAGTGCACCCTGTGTTTGAAACCAATGACCTAATTGGAAACTATATTCTTTAAAAGCTTTTATGTCCCAGCTCTTTAGTATTCGGGAGGTGACTTGTGAGATCAGAGAGGGTTTATGTCATTTGGTGGGATGGGACTGTGGATTTCCCCTCCCACCTCCCTAAAACTGGGAGAAAATATCCTGCATTAGGTGATTTTGCTCTTAATATGCAATAAATAACAGATTCATAATCAGACAAAAAATTTCCTTGTGCTCTCCAGTAACTGAGTATAATATTACAAATCCCTTAAAGCTGGTTAGGGAAACGAAAAGGTCTGATTAATTTTGCTGTTTAACATATTGCCAAAAAATCAGCACATCAAAAAAAAAATGGATTGATGTAGAAATACACGTTGTTGCACAGGGCTACTGGGGGTACATCTGCCTTCCCACAGTTTCACCAAGGTCTAAACAACTGTATGTCCTTCACTTGGCTAAGGACTGGGGAAAAAATCCTGAGGAGAAAATCAGATTACTGATGCCTTTAGCAAAGATCAATCAACCTGCTGTGGAGGTCAGGCTTGCTGTGCTCAGCTCGAGACTCTTCTCTGAGTCGTGCCTTCTTCCTAGCACTGCTCCAGAGGTCTGGACTTTCATGAGAGGGTCTTGCTGTCATCTGTGAGGAGGTTGTTTGTCCTAAATCCAACTACACTGATCCTCACCCAGAGAGCCAGGATGTCACCCATGGTGGAGAACTAGAAGGATTTTCCCAGCAGATGAGCTCAGAGACAGTGAGGTGAAGGTGGGACTTGTCTCTCCTGCTGCTGCAGGTGAAAGTCTTGTGTAGATGTCGATTCTAAATCACAGTTTTCTATTCATAATGAGGAGGAAAATGTTTCCACCTTGGGCACCTACTTTAGTGTGGACTGTACCATCTCCTGGCACTGGTTCTTACTCTGCTCACACTGCAGGGAGACTGTGGGACAGCTTGGATTTGTGTCTTCATCTCCTGAGCATCAGTGAGGATCATAAAATCATGGAATCATGGAATGGTTTGACTTGGAAAGGACCTTAAAGGTCATCTCGTTCCCACCCCCTGCCATGGGCAGGGACACCTTCTACCAGCCCAGGTTGCTCCAAACCCTGTCCAACCTGGCCTTGGACACTTCCAGGGATCCAGGGGCAGCCACAGCTTCTCTGGGCAACCTGTACCAGGGCCTCCCCACCCTCACAGGGAAGAATTTCTTCCTAATATCTCATCTCAACCTGCCCTCTGTCAGTGTGAATCCATTCCTCCTTGTCCTGTCACTCCAGGTCATTGGAAAGAGTCTCTCTCCATCTTTTCTGTCACTCCTTCAGGTACTGAAAAGGCCACAATTGGTCACTCCAAAGCTTCTCTTTTCCAGGCTGGACAATCCCAATTCTCCACCCTTTCCTCCCAGCAGAGCTGCTCCATCCCTCTGATCATCCTGGTGCCTCCTCTGGACTCTCTCCAGCAGCTCCATGTCCTCCCTGTGCTGTTCCCCAGGGCTGGAGCAGCTCTGCAGGGGGGTCTCACCTGAGGGGGCAGAGGGGCAGAATCCCTCCCCTGCCCTCTGCCCTCGCTGTGGGATCAGCCCAGGGCATGGGGGGGTTTGGATCCCAGAGCACATGGCCAGGGCATGTCCAGCCTGTCACTCACCTGCACCCTCAGGTCCTTCTAAGGATGCTCAGGAAGATCCCAATCCCCAGCAATGTGCCCATATCCCAGAGCCAGGCTATGAAGACACAGCACCTCCATCCCCACTGGGCTGAGGGCCCCCCTTCCCTGACTGCCAGCTGCTTGCAGGGTGGGTGAGGTAGCAGAGAAGTAGATTTTCATGCTTAAAAGTCCTTCAGTTCAAAAGCTGGGGGACTTATTTAAATGATCTGATTTTACCTAAAATAATGAGATTTTATCCCCTGCCACTGGTGTACAGGAAGCAGCTGTGAAGCAATGTCTTCTCAAAAAAAAAAAATTCTTGATTTTCTGGGCAAAATAACAGCTCTGGAAGGATCTGTAGAGAATGTTTTGGTCACTACACCTGAATAACCACTAAGTGAATTATTTGGGATGCATTGCAGTCCATTTCAGACACTGTAGGGGATCTGGGATACCTGTCATCTCCCATGCAGTTTGTACCACGGTGCTGAGGTGGCAAAGGCCCCACCTTTGGAAGAAGAAATGTCATTTTTTAGCATAAAACCAGGCTTGTGCTTCTTACCTGCCACTGCACAGGGGACACAGCACTCAGACCTGCCCTTCCCCCAGGATTTTCTAGTAATTTGGGAATAAAAGTTAGTTTCTAAGGTAGGTTACGTGATCTCCCAGGCTAAGGGCTGGTGCTTTCCATTCCTAACTCACAGTGGAATTCCCCCTTTCTGCATAAATTAAAATGCAGTGTGTCATTACCAGTTTAAAAATAAACAAAAGAGTTGCAAAAAAAAAAAAAAAAAGAAGAGGCTGGAGCAGTTTGGACACATTCAACCTGTAACAAAGGTTCCTTGTTTTCACATCAGTGATATTTTGCCAATAAGGGCTTTGTGGAACATCAAGGAAGGTTTTTCTTGGGTTGTTTTCAGAAAACAGTTAAAAAAGAAAAAAAAAAAATAACTGAACCAAATGGGGTCATTTGCTGGCTGAGAGGGTGATTCCTGCTGGGTGTGGGTTTCCTGATGCAGCTTGGATCCTCAGCCTGGTGGCAACCAGGGAGGTTGGAGCAAGTTCAGCCCAGCTGTGGGATCCACCTCTAGCAAAGATGTTCCTGTGCATGTCCAGAGTTACCAAACCCATTTCTCAGACATTTATTAACTGAGGCTCCACGAGGATCCTTTCCTGCTCCGGTGGGGATGGATCCTGGGGCAAGGCAGGGCTGAAGTGCTCCGTTGGCAACCCTGCATCTGCTGAGGAGAGCTGGATATTGAAGTGATTTCCTCTTCAGGGCCTTACAAGCCTTGTGGGGTTCGTGCCACCTTAGGAGTCTGGGCAGAGCTTGAAAGGTTTAAGTGCAGGCGAGACCGTATTTCCCAGAAAAGGGAAATTTGTGTTTTATAAACCCCGCAGTACCCATTTTGCTCACATCCATTTTATGATTATAATTACTTAGATTACTTTTTAGATGAATGAAAACAATAATGAAAGAGTAACTAAATAAAAAAGCTCAGAAAAAGAGAAGGAAAACACTGTGGTTTCTGTTCAGAATTTTTAACCCTTCAGCAAGAGGAAGGGCTGGATTTTTAGAGGAGGAGAAAAAAGACTGGCTTGTAGCAATATTCCACTCAGATTTCAATCTGCTCTTTTCAGTGGAGCCTTCATCCCTGCCCTTAAAGAAAGGTGAATCTCCCATGCCTTTTCTGCCCTTAAATGGGTTGTGACTCTCCAGATGTCTGCAACAAAATCGGGCATTATAAATACATATATATAATAAATATTATATACATGCACACACACGAGAAATACACATGTATAATGAAGTCCAAGTGAGTTTAGAGGGCAGGTTCAAACTCCAGAAGGTCCTTTCTACCTTCCTCCAGAGTGATGAGCCAAAAGCTCACCCATGGGGTGTCTGTGCCACTGTCTGTCAGGAGTGAGTTGCTGGTGCTACAGAGAACTTCCAGGAGACTTTGTTGGGTTTTTTGGGGGGTTTGAGGGGAATAAACCCCAGAATTTTCTGCCCATGGGAGGTCTGATTCCCACAGGAACACTGATTGCAGGGACACCCATTGCCCCCATCCTGGCTGGGGTGGACTGCGAGGGGAACGCTGTGGAGCTCAGCCCGGGAGAAAAGGGCATGGGATGCTGGGATGCTGCAGCAAATCACCTCTGATGGTTAATGGCTCATTAATGACTCATTAATGGCTCGTGCTCAAGGGGTGGAGTGATTGTCTCCATCCCTGGCTCAGCCTGTCTGAGTCTCCTGCTGCTCTCACTGACCGGTGTCTGCTGCCCAAAGCAGCACCAAAGATCTGTGACCCCCCCGGGGCTCCCTGGTGGGCTCTGAGTCTGAACGAGGCTTTTCAGCCTTGAACAAGTGGTTTTATGTGAACTAGATAAATAATTAAGATAATCATCAGTCTGGTGGCACTTTGGGTCCTGTTTCGGGCTCCAGAACAGAGATTGTGATCCTTAAGTGCTTCTGAGTGTGATAATTCCTAAAATAGGAGAAACCTCAAAGCAGGGACTCATGATGGCTGGAGAGCCTGTGTCCTCATAAACATCTCTCATCCCTTTCAGTTCTCTCAGTGATGGAAGCTGCTTTTCCTTCTTGTAATACCTAAAATCCCACAAAGAATCTGACTTTTTCCTTCCAGGGGTTCCCACCGCCCTGGGCTGTGCCTGCACATTTGAGGTGCCTGAAGCTCAGAGCACCACAAGCACTGCCTGAGTCGAGTTTGCTGAATTTTATTGACCTTTCCTGAGTGTTTCACCCCAAAAAAAAGAGGGCACAGCATCCTTTCCTGGATCAGGAGGCCCAGGAAGCAGATGCCATGCCCCTTACACCCACCCCAAAGTGCATGGCAGGCTCCGAGGAAAGCAAGCAGATGTATTGGTCTCTGTGCAGCAGCAATCAGGAAGGGAATTAAAATTATGATATGTTGCCATGGTAATGAAGTCCCAGGATTTGGCTAGGAGGAAAAGTGAGGTTGTAGCTAAGTTGCTCATGAATTCCTCAGTAGGCTTTTCAATACTCTGTTTCCTTTAAATGAAATTGGAGAAAGACTTGCAGTTCATAGCGGGGATAAAAATTTTATGAAGCTAAATCTAGGCAGTGTTTTAGTGTCAGTCAGCATTAACCCACAGCATGAACACATAAATAATTGAAATTTCAAATACCCCAGTGCTCTGGATTAGAGCACCAGCAGCACTCCAGGGCAGCTCTGGGCAGCCCAGGAGCTCTCCAGCCTCTTCCCTGGCAACCTGGGCTGGATGAAAACACCCACCCCTGCATCCTGCCCCACCTCTTGCAGGATTTCTTCTAGCCAGGGTAAGGGGAAAACAGGATAAATCCAACATTTTTGCTCTTGGAGCTGGTGAGTTGATCTGCTCCGGGAAGAGTTTGCAGCTCTCCTGAAGACCAGGTTTCTCCTTATCCAAATGATCCCAGCTGCGGGTGAGCAGGGTGGCTGTGGGCTGGGCTTCGTGTGTGTGAGATGAACTCTGCCCCTGCCACAGCCCAAATGAAGAGAATCCTGACACAGACAAACAGAAAAATAAATGCAATTAATAAAAACATCAGAGAAACGTAGCAGAGGGGAAAGATTGCAAAGCACTCCTTGTTTGGGAGGAGGGGGATGATTGGTTTTGAAAATGAATATTCAGTGGAGTTTAAAAAAATTTTTAAAGAAGTTTTTGGGTTTTTTGACCAACTCTGGCTTCAGTTCCCTCCTTACATCTATGACAGGCTAAAGTAGAGCTGATGGAAGATTAAGTTGTGAAAAAGAAAAAAAATCATGGTAAAACCCAGCTTTGAATGTTTTCAGCAGGAATAACACCAAGAAAACGAAACTGGCCCAAATTTTTCCTTGAGCTGGATTTTAATCATTCTTGGTTTTTACCTTATTCTTCCCACCTCCCTTTCTCAGAGGGAAATAGGGAAAGTAGAGGGTGAGAACAGATCACTCTTCTGCAGGGCAGGACAGAGGGCCAGGGGGGAAAAAAAGGGGGACAAAACCAAAACACAAGTAGCAGTTTTCAGGGTTTTCAAGGCCCCTTTTCAGGGAGAAAGAAGAGACGTTTTCTTGTTTTTAAATAATATTTCCCAATAACTGCTTAGATACAGCTTCCATTTGCAGTACAAACTTGAAAATGAACGAACTTGAACAGTACAAACAGAATCAGTTGTGACAGGCAAATTTACAAGGAGCTGATCCTGGACAGAGGCTTTTGAAACTCTTCCATTTAAAAGGTTTGTCATTCAAATGTTTGCTAAGTCAAAGCTGACAATCACCAATCTCTGGTAGCATGCTCTGAAAAGGGCTGTTAATATATCTGAGGTTGGGATTGACTCCAATTTCCTGCCAGGGACCATGAAGCAGAAACTAAATAAAATAAACAGGGAGAAGTTAAATCTGAGCAGGACTGCAGTGTTATTTAAGAGCAATTTTTATTTAGGCAAAAGTTTGTCCAAAACTTTTAATGGCCTTTTATGATAAAGGCTCCCATTTAGGGAAGTTTCTCTCTAATGTTTTTTCAAAAGAGTAAAATTAAACTGTTAAAGCCCCAGAGGTAACAACGTGCCACTTCAGCCAGAACAACTAAAGCTTCCAGCTTAAAAACAAACTACATTTTAGTGGAAGAATGAAAACTTCCAAAGGAAATATGAACTGCTTCTTCAGGAAGAGGGGGAAATGGGAAGACCCCCCAGTTACTGAATGGGTTCTTCCAGCAAAATCCTCTACAGCAAATTCTCTTTTCCCACTGGAAACACAGAGATCTCCTATCAGCTGAAAAAAACCTTGTGTTTTGGCGTTAAAAACAATTGCTAAAAGTTTTTAACCAGAAACAGGAGGCAGATGGGATCAAGGGGAACCTCCATGGGATGTGTTGTCTCCCACTTGCGGCTGTTTGGAGCGTCAGGGAGGCTCTGCCCGGGGGTGGCAGGTCCTCGGTGCTGGGCTTAATGAGGCAAATCCTTACACAAAGACGGGGCTCTCACGGCAAGCACTGCAAGTGTCGAATCTTTATTACCCTGTTCTGGGGGGGGTTGGTTTTAAGCAGTGCCTGGATGGTCAGAATAGCTCTGTTGGCTCTCTTTTGAGAAACGCTGTGCAACTCAGCACCAACGCAGGGCTAATTTTACAGTGTTATTGTTGCAGGAGGTAACACAAGCCTCGGAATACTGGCAAGGAAATAAACTTTTGAGGTCCATGCCAGTAGTTAACTCCCTGAACTACCTCTGGTAAAGGAGGAGATCAAACACGACTTTGACTTTCAGCTCAAACAGAACCACCACCCATTTCCACGAAGTTCTTCCCGATGGTTTTTAATTGTGTTTCTGTTCTTCGCAGCTCCCTGTGGCTGCAGGGGAAGGACCACGGCTCCTCCTGGTGCCATCTGTGCCAGGAAGAGCTGGGAAGCACAGGAGACTTCAGTGTGCTGGAGCTGCTGTCAGAGGGTTGTCGTGACCTTGAGTTCAGAGCCTTGATTCTTGATTCAGAGCCCTGTGTCATCTCCCTTCAGGTCCTGGAAGGCCACAATTAGGTCACCCCAAAGCTTCTCTTCTCCAGGCTGAGCAATCCCAACTCTCCCAGCCTTTCCTCCCAGCAGAGCTGCTCCATCCCTCTGGTCACCTTGGTGCCTCCTCTGGACTTGTTCAGCAGCTCCATGTCCTTCCTGAGCTGGGGAGCAGAGCTCTGTGTGCCAGTCCTTGCACTCACTGCAGTTTCCTTGGCTCAAGTGTGTTGGCCACCATGTGTTGTGAGATGTGAGTTCTGGTGGCCAAGGCCAGAGCTGGAAGGTTATTTTGTGCTCTACATGTCTAAAGAATATTTTTAAGGGCAAAGTAACTCCTTAGCCCCTGACAAATGGCCCTTTGGCTGAGCCTGAAGCTGTTTGTCATTGTCTCAATGTCATCTTACTGCTATTCTGACTGAACCTGGTGACCTGGGGTGACTCTCAGAAAGGGACAACATGAGGGTGTTTGCCTCCTCTCTGGCCAGAGATGAAAGGGTCTGAGCCAATAACCAAAAATATGGTCTCACATGCTTGGATAAAGGTGAGTTTGCGCCAGCAGGAGCATCTTTGCAGGACTCCTCACATCTCTTCTAGCCCAAAATCATCTCAGATGTTGGGACAAGTTGGTGTCTCACAGTTCTACCTCCTGCCAAGGTGCTTTTGGGCTCCTGGCTCCAGCTGGAGATGCAAGAGCTCTTGCCCCAGTCACTCTGCACCTCAGCAGGGCACTGCCACAGAGTAAGGAAGAGGAAAACCTTTTTGGGCCCTGCAAAGGTGTTTGGGTGGGTGAATTGCTCAAAGCACTGTTTGTGACAGTGGGTGGGCATCTGGGCAGGTGGTGGTAAGTCCATGGGTCTGATGGGGTGTGATAGTTTCCAGCAGTAACTCTGACCTCCCTTTCTGCTGTGGGGAGCCAGCGCTGAATTAGAGCAGTTTTGGTCAATGCCTCTGGAAAATATTCTTTGTCCTGTTCTCACATCTCTTCATTTCCTCTCCAAGTCTGTCCTTACTGTAAAAGGAGATGCCAAGGTGAATCCAGGCATTACATCATGGACATCCTGTTGCTTCAGACCCCGCTGTGTGTTTGGCTTGGCTAATGTTTCTTTCTCAAGATCGATGAGTGCCCATCCTGTTTGCCTTTCTCTGAAGATAAAATAACCTCCCTCCCCAGCCCTCCTGGGATTAGATTCCAGGTCTGGGCAGCCCAGCTGTGACAAGGGACAGGTGTGGGTCTGCAGGCAGGATGGGGCACCGGAGCGTCCCCTCTGCCCCACGGGCGTTGCTCTTGTGAGACGAGCTATCCCCATGACCACCCCAATTAGGAGGGGCCTCTGCAGGCTGTGTGTGTCTTTGGGGAGAAAAATGGGAGGAGGGGATTGGGAGACATTACTGCCCGTGGGAAGTGTGGAGGGGAGAGTGATAGATGTGAGGAAGGGGAAAAAAAGACAAAATATTCCGAGAGTTGGGTTAAGGATGGACAAACTGATGGTGTGGAAGGTATCATCGCTCCTGGTGGGGCAGGTGGTGTTTCTGATCTTGGCTGTGGGCTTGTTGCTCTAAACTCTTATTTCTCTGGTTGTGTCCTCTCTTGTGCATGTTGGGAAGGATCCTTCCCTCTGGAAAGCAGAGGATCCCTGGAAGAGCTGAGTTCAAACCCACCAGGGCTGCATAAGAAGAGTTACAGCTACAGAGCAACCAAGACAACTGTGAGGCAGAACCTCCCATCCAGCAGCAATTGAGGCTTTCTTCAAACACTGCTGAAGGGTCTGGGTGGTCACAGCAGCTACAGCAACAGTTTGAACCTGTTCTTCACAGGTCTGTGCTCCTGGAAACAGCAGGATAAGGGTGTTGGTTACCTAAGGGGAAAATTATATGGCAAACCCAAGGTGGGCCACAGGTTATGGGACCAGAAAGGGACAGTATTTGAAGTGAAATACAGGCTCTTCTGATTTCCTGGGGTACAGTGGCAAATGAAGACCCCTTTTCAGGTCAGGGTGTCACTGTGCTGTGCTGTACCAGTTCCTGTCCCCCACATTGCAGCTGAGAATTGTTCTCTGCTGATGACCTTATTCCTTCTTTACAGGGTGGGCAGAGCTGATTTTATTCCTCCCTCTGGGTTATGAAGGAGCTGGGACAGCTGGGGATTAGTCCTGCCCCAGGCTGATGTTGCAAAAGCCCTGCTCTGTCCTCAGCTGGGCACTGTGGTCTACCAGGCACAGCTTGATGCAGACATGGCTTTGCTCTGTCACTCACCCAGCCTGTGACAAATCCCAGCTCCACTTGTGGGCCAGGGATCAACCCAGAGCTGAGCTTGTGACTGTGTGGACCAGGATGTTCTCTTGTGCTCTGACCCCAAATTAGTCCCCATTACCTGTGTCAGAGCAGAGTTTTGCCACAAGCCTGAGCACAAACCCCTCGTTGAAAGCTGTTAGTGATGCAGATGCAGCTTGTTTTTTCTGCACTGCTGTTTAGTTTATGTGTCACTACAGATGTCCCTGCTGTGGTCTAACACAAGCAACTCTGGGAAGACAAAGGCTTCAAAAAAACCTCCAAAAATGCAAATTCCTGTGACCAGTTATGCTTGGGGAGAGGCAGAGAAAGCAGAGAGAAACTGCAGAACTTAACCTAGGTTAACTAAACAGACTCTTAAACTCTGTCTCAACATAAGACTTCTAACATTACCTGCCTGGCATGTCACAGGCAGGGATAAGAGCCACCACACCATGCACAGCTAATCACAGAGCCAGCTGCCCCCAGATGTGCTGGGACATAAAGCTTGTCAGGGAGAAAGGGAGAGCTCTTTCTCTGACATCCTGCATGACACAAGGAGAGAAATGAATAAAGGACGGGAAATCTCAGATGACTTCAGCCACTAAATGGGGCTGAAGTGCAAATGCTTCTGCTGAATGGCTTATGCTGTAAGGGTGGCCTTTGGTTTTTCTCCCCTGACTTTCTGTAACATTGAAAAAGCTAACCACATGAACTCAGTCCTTCAGTCCTTTTGATTCTGCCCCAAACAAATCCCACTATCTTTTTAATGTATCAGTCTTTCTGAGGCATATGGAACTAAACCAGGCATCTCTTCTGTGTCCTTGTGGTGTCATGGACACAACAAAGACAGATCAATTTAGGCTCTTGCACCCTCCCCTCCTGCCCCCGACTGCTCCTCGCTTTTTCTTGCCCTTATTTCTTGGAGAGTGGATTTTTGACCACAACATCCCATTTTTGTCTGCTGACATGGACACTGAGGAGCAAGCCCTGCCTGCTTTCCTCAACCTGTGTGTTCTTAGCAGTGCAGTCCTGACATTGGATTTTTGGTCTCTGCTTTTTGGATTCAGCTGTGGTGAAACTTCTGCTGTTTCTGCCATGATCCTTTCAGAAGTTCCTCTTGGAAGCTAAGCCTCTCTGAAAGTCTTCACTGATTCCTTACAGACCCCTTTCCTGGGCTTCTCTGCAGGGGCCTGAATGAAACCCTGGAGGAAATGCAGGCCTTTTTTTTGGGGCCAGCTTGGTGGTTAGAGACACTTGACAGAGACTTGAGAGTGTTCTTTCCCCAGCTCTGTGTCACTGACCTCCAGCAAATCATTTTATCTCCCCGTTTCCTATCTCTGACGACCATAGAAATGTTCCCTTTCTTTCTCCCTTTGTCTGTCTTATCTATTTATATTTTAAGGTCTTTGGGGCAAGGACTGTCTCTTGACTGTACAAAGGCTGACAGACAAAGGCATTGACCTTGCTTAGGATCTCTAAGTGTTAATGTGATAACGGTACCAGAGCAGTGCAAAATAGCAGCACAGTCTATTTTGGAACAGAAAGCAAAGTATTTTCCTTTCCTTCTAATAGCTTTTGGGATGCAATAATTAAGGCATCAGATAGAAAGCACACAGGGTTACGTGAAAAACAGCACGTTCTAATAACACTCTGAATGAAAGTGTTTCATCAAAATTGAGGTTATCTTTTGTGGTTATCAATTTTCCAGGTTTGGGGGGGGGTTTGGGGTGGATTTTTTTTGTTTGGTTTTTTTTTTTTTTTTTTTTTTTTACTTAAAATAAACTCCAGGCCCTGAGAAGGGAAGACTTGTAGCCTGTTGGAAGTTTTAGGTCACTTTAGTTATTGGGGACTCAGGTGGCAGCAGCTTTGCCACAGCAGAAAGCTTTTGGGATTTCCTGGTCCACAACCCCCTGGTTCACCAGAGCAGCTCAGTGTGGGACTGGCTGTTCCCTGGCACTGCTGAAGTGGCTCAGAACATTTTCCATCAGGTAAAAATGTTTTGGTGCAGTTTACTCACTTAAAAGGATGTTTTCTCTCTGTTGCAATGCAGAGGAAAAACTTTCAAATCTTGCTAGAAAATGGAGTTCTTCCCCTCGAGAAGGGAAATGTCCTTTCATCTCCACAGGTAACCTGTCTTTCCACACAACCAGGGGAGAAGTGATAATATTCTGTTCATTAGGAGTCTAAAATTTCTGCTGTCCCCTCCTGCATCCTAATTCAAAGACATTTCATCTCTTTCTCATACAGAGATCCAAACAACAATTAAAATGTTGGTTTTAAAGGTAAACCGAGCGGGAAATCCAGCTTTTTCTCTTCAGCGGTGGATGTGGTTTTGACCTCCTAAAACGTGACTTTTTGTGCTAATTTAATACTAAATTCCCATTAGATTAAGCACAATCTGAAGACACAACAGGAGAACGGCAGAGGAGGGGAAGCCAAGCAGCACTTAATGTCGTCTTTACTTGTGTTTCCTGCTGAAAGATCAGATCAGGTAGTGAATTATTAATGCTGCAGTCTGGCACAATCCTGGGCGTGCAGGCTGCCAAAATGTAAAAAGTCCTCTGCAAAGGCAGGATATTGGATCCCACCGGTGCAAACAGCCGTGTTTCCATGTTTGAAAGTTCACAGTGGGAGAACTCAAATCACCCTCCGAGGCTGGCTGCAGATTAAACTCCTCTATTTTTAATTAGATGCCACGCCAAGGACCTCACGTCAGGAACAAGTAACAGTAAACCCATGGAAATATCCGTAATAATTGTCCTACAGACTCAGGCATTGTCGGTGGGGTAAAACATTAACGCCCTTTTATCGTGCTCAAGCATTTGCTTGGTTTGGAGGTGTTTTTTTTTTTTTTATTCTGCAGTCCAACAACTTTAAAGCCTAATGAGTTAAGAATTGCCCAGGATGATAATGGGGCTGCCCAGAGTCTCTAATGATTGGCACGGCTCGCGAAGGGGAGAAACAAAACCGGAGGAGGCTCCCTGGGGAAGGGGGAAGGCCAACAAAGGGATGAGTGGGCAACGTGGAGGAAGGGGCCGCTGCTTTCACACAGTCAGGTGTGGAAAGGGAGACAAACCCTGGCCACAGCTGACTAATTTGGGCTAATTGGAAGCTGCATGGGTCAAGGCCTGGAGGTCTGGCTCCTGCTAGGTCAGGGCAGCATCCATCACCGGGCTCTGCTCCCCACGGCAGCGCTTCCACAGCCGGGACAGCGGATACAGGGGGGAAAACTGCTGGAAAACTGTTCCTTGGGGAACATCACGTTGCACACGTTTGTCTCTGCTTTCCCATAGCTGGGGTGGACCAATTTCATGGAGTGTCCTGGCTTTTACAAGGATGTGGAGCCCCAGGATAAGGGGGAATGGATTCCTACTGACAGGGAGCAGATTGAGGTGGGATATTGGAAAAAAGACTCTTCCCTGTGAGGGTGGGGAGGCCCTGGTACAGGTTGCCCAGAGAAGCTGTGGCTGCCCCTGGATCCCTGGAAGTGTCCAAGGCCAGGTTGGATGGGGCTTGGAGCAACCTGGGCTGGTGGAAGGTGTCCCTGCCCACGACACGAAGTGGGACAGGATGGGCTTGAAGGTCCCTTCCAACCCAAACCATTCCATGATTCTCTGATTCCTCCTGCTTCAGGGCCAGTTGGTCACTGGGAAGCCTCATCTCTTTCTCTTCTCTGCTGACTAATCAGCTGCCATTCAACCCCCACTCATCTCCTGCTGAAATCCTCTTTTAAAAGCTTTCAGCTTATGCTGGTGGGTTTTGGTCCTCAGCAGGGGAGGCCCTGGAATGGGGCTGGGAGTGGGAGTGGGGAGTGCAGCCGAGGGATTTGACCTGCCTGTTTAGATTTTTGCTTCTAAATTGTGAGTAAAAGAGCCTTTCTTGTGTAAAAACTCTTCCACAAATGCAGAATCCTTCTACAGAAGGATGGAGGCCTTTGTGGTGGGTGGGGGGCTCTGTGGGGTCAGCTGAGGTGGGAGGTGGGGGCTGATGCTCTGCCCACTCCTGCAGTGAGGACTGGCCTGGCTTTGGGAAGTGATTTGTCATTTAAAGGCATCAATCCTAAAATGCACCAGGGAAAAGTACAATTTTGGTGGCATCTCTGCCCATTCACCTTTTCAGTGCCAAAAACTGATCACCCTGCACACTGGTTTGGTGCAATTCCTGGTAAACACAGGGAATTCCTTGGACACAATGGCTCATTAAAGCCTGTTATGTATCTTTTATGATCACTACTACTAACAAGAAGACTATTTTGACTGAAGTGCAGGTCTGAGGAGGAAGGATTGTTCAAGTGTTCCTAACATAAATCTCATGGCAACCTGAGAATTATGATTAACAAAGAGTTTCAGCCTGTCTTTTATTATTACTACTGAAGTAGCAGTTTAAGGGGGGATTGTTGTTGTTAGTCAGGGGTTTTTGTTTGATTTACTTTTTGAAAACAAACACCAGGTGGACCTGTGAATCTCTCTGATAAATTTTGAATCAAATCCACTTCTCTGCTCCATTTTTGTATAACTCTAGAAAAGGGGGGAGGCTGTCTGAGGTTTCAAAAGCGTAGATTTTTTTTTTTTAAATCTAGATGTAGGTGTCTGCACCAGCAATTTGCTGGTATTCAGAACATCCTGGGATTGGGCAGTGATAATAAATCAGAGCTTTTCTTCAAAATAGCCAGGAATATGAAGTAAACCTAGAAGACTTTGGGTGAGGGATGTAAAACCTTTCTGAGATTATTGGTCCCTGCTGGTTCCCTTTTCAACACTTGCTTTCTGCTCCGACGTTGCTGCCCTTTGACATTTGCTAAAACCAGCAAGTGCAGGAAATGACACTGTGGCATTTATTAACCTGCAGTGTGGATGTTAAACAGAGGAGCTTTCCCTGAGAGTGGGATAAAGCTACTCTGGGAAAAATAGTCCTTCAGAGCTTACCTGGATGAAAAAAACCGATAAAACAGGCTTATTATAAAAATAATACCAGGTTGTGATTGCAACATATTACAGGAGTTCTTTAGCAATAAAAGTCTTGCCTGCTCTGAAATGCAGAATTTCAGCTCCAGTTCTCTCCCTCCCTGGGAGCTGGTGGGAGCCAGTGAGGATTGATCCAGCCCCCATCCCACAGGGAATCTGATGCTTTTGAAACAGGATGGTCAGTGCTCCCTTGGAAAGCCCAACTGCTTCCCTTTGGGTTGGGCTTTAATGTTGCCATCACGTGTTATTCTAGTAATAATTTTCAGCCAAGATCAAAGCAGCAAAAGTGGGGGGAGAAATGGCTCTGGCTTGAGCTGTGCTCTCTTAAATAAAGCAAAATTCTCACCTGAGTCAAAGGTCTCATTAAAAACAAAGGAGACTTGTGCTGCCTTTGGTGCATCAACTCCTTGGACGTCCAAGGCAAAAATAGGTCAGGCTGGACCTGTTTCTCCTGTTCCCTTCTCCAAGGAGGGCAGAGATAAGTGTGTTCCCGTGGGATGAGCTGCAGGAGAGGGCTGGAGTGGAGGAATATGTTCCTGTCTCTTTCTCCTCACCCTTCAGGCAGCAGGTCCCATCCAGGGGAAGTTCTCAGAGCCAAATTATACCTTTGTCTGAGCAGCTCCTGGGCAGGATTTAGGCTGGAACAGGAACACCTGCCACTTGTGTTCTCTCATTTACCTCCAAGTGGGAGGCTTTGAGACTTTGAAGCAATTTTTATCTTCAATTGTACTAAGGAAAGTCAAAGGAATGCACCTTTGCTTGGAGCCACAAGGGCTCCAGGAATTCTGCTCAGCCAGGATAGACCCGGAATCCCTCAATAACAGGATAAGAGGATCCTGGACAATGAAAATGATGCCTGTGCTGCTCTTGTCTCACCTACCCAGCACGGTGCAGACCTGCTGCTGGAGGAGGAAATGGGAGGGAACAGCAGTTTTCTTCATGGTGTTCCTGTTAAAAGGTCTCTCCTTCCCACGGAAATTTTTCCTCTTCACAGCTCCTGGGTAACTTGCACTGCTCACATGCTGCTGTCCACACTGCTGGGAGCTGGAAATCCCTGAGGGATTCCTGAGAAACATCAGCAGTTCCTGTGGGCTTTGCAAGCGAATATTTGTGCAGAGTCATGAGCTGCTCTGGGTAACAGCAGGGGGAGGAGAAGCTTTTCCACGAAGTGTGGAGAAACAGCATCTACCAGGAATGAAGGGTTCAGCTCTCCAGAAATGCAGCCTGGGTCCCACCCTCTCTCCCAGGCCAAAACATTAGTTTTGGTTTGTAGGCTTGGTGTATTTATTCACTTTCTCCTTTTAAGCTTATTTTTAAGCTGATGTTCTCTTTTTCTTTTTTTTTTTTTTTTTCCACTTCTGCTCTTGACAATTAATAAAGCTTTGGATATTTTTTCATGTGAAACCTCTCTTTTTGCTGATTATTAGTTTTGTACATATGTAAGTGAAACAGGAAAAGTATTTCTTACTCCTTGAGTGTGTAGTCACTGAATACAGTTATAATACATTGCTGCTGCCTATGACATTGATGTATGTGAGCCCTAGGAATGAGGAGTGATCACTTAAAATGAAATTTGAACCAAACCTCAACTTCCCTTGAGGTTCAAAAACATATCAGTCAGCTTTAAAGCTGCCAGTTGTTTGGGACACAGCACCTTTCCCTCTCTTTGAGGGGAAAAGAGCTGGATGCTCCAGAATTTGTGGTGGGTACCTTGTGCAGCCCAGCATGGAGCTGGGATGGATGAACAGGACTAAAGTCTCTGGGATTGAAAAGAAAATGGTAACATGAGGATCACCCTGTGTCTGGAGGACCTCATAGAGCTGAGGAAAGGGACTCAGAAAAGAGCAACACTGGGATAAGGAATTTTTACAGCATTTCTGACCTGAGCTGGTCTCTTTGAGCTCCTCACTCTCAGCACTGAGGATGGACCAGCACAGTGGGCTCGGTCCCCTCGGCAGCAGACACGGTCAAGGTGCACTTTGACCAGTCTCATCTATTAAAACTAGTCCTGTAATGAAGTAAAATTAATGCTGTGAAGGCCCTGGTGTAGCTGGAGAAGGTCTTGCGCTAAAACTGGGGAGGAAAAACTGCTTCCTGCAGCCCTGACTCTTCAGGGAGGGGAATTCTGAGAAGCCACGTGGGAGGGGTTTGCAAAATGATGAAGGTGGCAAATCAGCAGATTCAAAGGGGAATGTTTAGAAGTCATGAGCAGCAGCTTCATAAATGGACACTAAAATAAATAGGCAGGGATGTGAGTCCAGAATGCACCTTCAGCAGCTGTGGATGCTTGAGGGTACAAAGGGAAGGAGCTGCAGAAGTGCTCAGGCTCGGGGGCTCCCTCCAAACAGCATCTCCTGCTGCCACTGTCAGACAGATGATCCTTTGAGCCATTTTTATGTGTTCTAAAGCAGCTTTAGGAGTTGTGCAAGAGCAAAACAGGTTTGCATTTAGGCCCTGTGCTAAGGGCAAAGCTTTTGCTGGCAAATCCCGTTGAGCTCACTCCAAACCCTGTCACTGCAGAGCAGCCCAGAGATGGCAGGTAGATCTCTTTTCCATATGGAAAGCTGCAGGGAAAGGGCAGATGTCAAGCTGGTGTCAAGTGTTTTATACATTTGGAAACATTCAGGTTTTATATGGAATCAGAACTTTAATTGGCTGATTTTTAATCACACGGAACGCTTGGAAAAAAATCACCTTTTTATTAGATTGGCTTTTGTAATTTCTCAGCCCTACTTGAGTCAGGGGAACCTGCAGCAGTGCTTTAGCCTTTCCAATCCACCAGCTCTTCTTGCACAGGCAGAAAAGCTGTGCTGTGTATTTGCTGACTTAGGAGCTGCAGTAGCTAGAGGAGGAAAAGAGCAAAGCAGAGCAGAGCCTTAAGGTTTGTCATTTATCTGAGGGGATGTGCATTCATCTGCTCTCGAGAAGCAGCAGCATTTTAAGAGACTCTAAGCACGAAATGATTAATCAAACAGAAAGAAAAGGGTGTTTCAGAGAGTTTGGCAAGGCCTACTTGAGAAACTATGCTTTCCATCCCATTGAAATGTAAATACTCCAAAACACAGTCCCTTCAAAAGCCCAGCGTTGTTTGTTTCTGGGGATCTTTGTTAAGTGCTTATTCCCTTTTTTCCTGTGATCACTGGTTAGGTAGGGAGTGCTTTTGCCCGAGTGAGGCAGTGAGAGAATTAAATTAATGTCACACCACCAAAGACACCGTGGCTCAATTTGCAAACGATTTGGCTCTTTATCAGGAGGGATTTCCATGTTATGTCTCTTTTTTGCAGCCCCAGCCTTCTGACACCGAAGTGGCAAAATCTGTTTCAGATGTGACAGCTGTAAACAGCCTGGAGTCAAAATGATTTCATTTAAAGAAGGAAAAAAACCCCCTCAGACTGTGTTTGAGATATATTTACACTCCCTGTCCTCGAGCACCTTCTCTGCAGGGATCCCTGAGCACTGGGGAAGGTTGGCCCAGGGTGCTGGTTCATCAGGCTGGGCTTTGGCAGGACCCACAGTGGCTTTCAGAGGAGCCCAGCTGTTGGCACATCTGCAGGTCCTGACAAAGCTCGGTCTGGGAGTAAAACCAAATTTTACTCCCAAGTTTGGGAGTAAAAAAAATCAGGGAGAGGGGTCAACATCAGTGCTAATGGGCCAGGAAGTATTGTACAATAAATATCACCCCCTTGTGCAGCATTTGTGTAAATTAGCTCAGAATGAAACCTTGGGTTCCCAAAAACTCGGCCTTAAATATGTTTTGGACCACATAGATCCAAGGAGAAGGGAATGGGAGCAATTGTGTCTCTCCTATTGCACCACTGTCTGTGCCCCCTGATCTCACTGGGGTTTGGTTTTAGTGGGACTTGCTGAAGCTGGATTGGACTGATCTGAACTTTTTTGGGCATGGAAAGAGGGAAATGATTGCAATGGATTTGATTTGGGGTTTTTGTTTTTCCTTTTGACCATCTGGTCCTGAGTCAGTCAGAAAATATTCTGTCGGGTTCAAGTTTATAATTCTTTTGAATTCTTTCTATAAATGAAGATTGTTCTCACTTCAAAAATAAGGGCAGTGTTTCAAAAGAAAACTGAAGTATTTTGCTTTGCAAACACCAATAATTTTATTGTATGACCAGTGTTTGGTTTTTTTTTTTTTTCCAAGCAAGATATATTTCAAATTTGAACAATTTGAATTGACAAAAAATTGTGCTTTTTTCGATGGATCATACACTCACTGGAAATGCTTGCCCAGCTCCAGATGGCAAATAACACCTCTGGGAGGTAGCTGGGATGATATACCTCGAAATCCCCCCCAGAGCTGGCTGGGGGAGCTGGGGGACATTCAGGCCTGGGGTTGCCCAAGCCCTGAGGTGACATATGGGCAGGGGACTGGAGGGGGCAGATGCAGGGACACGTGATTTACTGCCTTGCCTGGGGAGATGGGCCTGGCAGGGGCTGTCCCTGTACAGCAGGGCCCAAATTAAACTCTTTTGTGGTGAGGACTCTGAATTTGCTGGGAGGCAGCAGCAGCACATCCCCATTTTTGCCTCTGGCTCCAAGCTGCCTTTTTCCCCCCTAGTCGAAGCTTGTAGCCTGTTACATGAGGGTAGGCTTTGGTCCCAAGAAGGTTTTTATTTCTTTGGGTAAAAGGCCAAAATTAATATCAGTTTATAATAATTTACAGTGACCCAGAGAGGTCTATCATGCCAAAGGCAACAGCTTTCACCCACTAAGCACCTCCAGTGAGACCCTCGCCCCACTGATGGGAATGGCAGGGATCCTGTAACTTTTATGGAGTCAGGCTTTTGCCCTACTGCTCCATGAATGGAGCTTGGACGCCTGCAAAGGAGGTAATTCTGGGATTAACAACGAGACTTTTGGGTGCTCCTCCCTTTAATATTTAGGAAACTTTGAATTGGAAGTTCCTCAACGACTGTTCTTAGCACAAAGGCACAAAACTCATGTTTGGCTGCCAGTTGAAATTTTTGGCTCCTTAATTCTTTCCTTTCTCTTTTTTTTTTTTCTTTCTTTCTTTTTCTTTCTTCCCCACTGGAAAAAATGCAGCTGTAGGAACACTGCTTGGTTAGAAACCCTCCCGTGAGCAAAGCCCTGAACTGGACTGTGTAGTTTTGATCAGGAATAAATTGCATGTAAAAAGGTTGGTAATCCAGAGATCTGGGTGACAACCCTAATTCTCCTGGAGGATTTCTATGTGATATCAGATAAAGCACTTAATGACTCTCTCCCTCTCTCTCCATGGCTGATGGATAAGGCTCAGCCCACGCACACAAGGGTCGGGAGCTTTAATTGCCTGATGTTGGCAAAGCTTTTTGAGATCTTCATCTGTGGGTTGGTTCACAAGTGCCCTCGTGCAGAGTTCTGTGTGTCTGGGTGCTGGATGTTGGCTGTGCAAGATGTTCATGCTGAGCTGTGTGACTGAAGCAAGGAGGAGGAGCAGGAGGAGGAGGAGGACGGAGCTTCCCCGGCTGCGAAACCGCAACGTGAGGACTCGTGTCAAAGGACTCGCCTTTGGCTTTGTCTGGAGGGCTCCTCTTCCCCTTGTTCTGCCCGGGATCAGCGTGTGCTGCCTTCCTCTGAAGGGCAGAGCCTGGAGGAGAGGTGACAGGAGCAGATCCCGTGCCTGGCCCTGCTGTGCTGGCAGGCAGCTCTCGTGTCCATAGTCTCACTTTCCCGGCGGTGCCGAGTCCCCGCAAAGGGCGCCGGCAACGCGATAACAGCAGAACATGCTCCTTTAACCTACCCGGCACCAGCGTGGAAAATAATACCCCAGATAGGTACCCTGAATGCTTTTATAATTTATTCATTCAACAATTTCTTTTGATGTAGTTAATGTTGTATTTCCCCGGCCGGGGCCTTGGCACGTGAAGCGTGAGAAATCCTTATGGACAGATTGCTTTGCCTTTCCCAAAACAAACTCGTGTCTCTGCCGAGTGGCTTAAATGAGCTGAATCCTCTGGGAAGAGCTCACACCTCAGGGGATGCACAGGCTGGTTACTGGAGTGCTCAGGCTCGCCTTTAACCAGGGAAGGGGGAAAACAGGCCAGCATCCAGGGAATCCTGATCCATTTTAGCCAGATCAGCACCTGAGCTGTTCTTTCTCTCCTCCAGGATTTTGAATTTATGTAAATAAATAGGGGGAAAAGCATGGTTGATCTTTCAGGACCACACAGTCCACTTCAGGGCTTTGCTCACAGGAGGGTTTCTAACCAAGCAGTGTTCACACAGTTGCATTTTTTCTAATGGGGAAGAAAGAATAAGAAAAAGAAAGGGGAAAGGTGAGAATTAAGGAGTCAAAATTTCAACTGGCAATCAAACATAATTGTTTGTTCAACTGTGCCTTTTGTGCCTTTGAACAGTCATTGAGGAACTTCCAAATCACAGTTTCCTAAATATTAAAGGGAGGAGTACCCAAAAGTCTTCACTAGATTGTATCCATTAAAACCTTCCTTTTGTTCCACCTCTTTTCCCCACTAAGAGACACCACTTCTACAAAACTTGACTTTTGTCCTTGTTTTATCCATATTTTTCTGTCATGTTCTGTGCTGCCCTGGTCCTCTTGCAGCAGTGAGTGGTTTCCTCCAGTGGAATCTGATGAATTAGACTTTCATAATCTGGGCCAAATCCTTGAAATGTCAATTTAGAGAAAACAAAGGGGATGAATGTAAGTCAATGGTTTTGCTTTTGGAGGGAAATTTTTATTCTTCGACTTTTCATGGCCTGGAGATTTCCAATTCCCAACTCATCCTAATCCACTGAAGAAACCCGAGGTATTTTTAAGCAGAGTGGTCCCCGAAATTATGTTTTACCCCTGGAGTGAGAACTCCAAGGGTAAGTGTTAATCTCAATCTGATTTCATGTGCAAAACAGCTGCTTGGATCTCTCGCCCTGCATCTGTCTCAGATGGGGCTGGTTTCAACCACTCTGTTTAGTGCAGCCAGAAAGTTAATTTAGTGCATATTGGGAAATTCCTCAAACACCATGAGATTTAACACCATTTTTTCCATCAAACCCTTGGAGTTTGTGTTGATATTTAGAGGTGTGAGACTGCAGGGCTAGGGAGTGGAATGTTTCACTAATTTATTGGAGGGAGCTGATCTGGGGTGTTATCTCCATAGACCAAGCTGTTATTGTTTCACTTACAGGCTAAGTGCAATATAAGTCAAAGTCACAAAGCATTCCCTGTAATGCAAACCCCACAACACTCTCCTGTGGCTGACACCTGAGGTAAAGAATGTGTCTGCCAGCCTCCTTGAATAATTTGCCAGTGTATTCTAATTGGGTTTATATAAGGCCCAAGTTTATTTATAGATGTGCTTTCAAGTGCATTACCCAGCGGTGAGGGTGCTGTTTGGGAGCTGTGGGATGTGAGCTCTTGGGCTGACTTTGCTCCTGCCTCTGCTGTGATTTTGGGTGAGTCTTTGATGACAGGAGTGCCTCTGGGTCTTGCCTGGGTCTCACAGCCCAGCATTACCCAGTACAGTCCCCGGTGCAGACGGTGGGAAATGTCAGTGACATAATTAGAGTTACAGCAACGTTAATGTTCCTTCAAGTGCAAGGTCTGGGAAGTCTGGCTGTGAGAGAATCACTCTCCTCGGCTCAGAGGAGGAAACGAGGGTCAAAAAGCACAGAGCTGTTGCTTTTGAGTTCCCAGGGCTCTGTGCAGAGAGGTTTCCAGGAGGAAAGTTCAGCAGAAGGGAGAGAGGACCCAGCTGGCTCCGTGTGAAACAAGGGCTGGTTGCTAGAACCTGATAAAAATTTAGTTCAGCACAAGAGCTGTGTCATTCCAGTCTCCTGACCAGCTCTTTCAGGGAGACAAAATTCCAGCTCAGGTTGCTCCTGCCAGTCCCAGGACTTGCCATCACACTGAGTTTTAAGGCACAGGCTGGGTCTGTGTGGGAAAGTGCTGCAGAAAATGGGCAGCAGTCAAAAATGGGGTGAAGGGCACCAGCACTTGCTGCACACCAGTGTCTCTGTTACAGCTAATCTATGAAAAAATCCATTAAAAATATGGGTATTGCAGAGAGGGACAAAACTGAGTAGGAGATGGGGCAGATGGGAAAGCAGCAGCAGAAGGAGCAGCTCGGAGCACTCAGACGTGCTCGGAGAAGGGCTGCTGGGCAGGGGCAGAGCCTGGGACTTCCAGCAGCTTTGGCTCCTCTCCAGTGGGTCTGCAGGTGATTGAGAAATGTTCCTGTGATAAACAGTCACGTCAGGTCCCTGAGCAGTGGTGGGCTCCAAGGGCAGGAAGGGGCTGAGGGGTTATGTACACCCAGCACTGGTGGTGCCCCCATCTCCCCCGTGTGACTGAAGCCTGCCAACCACCCTGCACTGCAAGAAGGTCAGGTTTTGACCTCAGGGTTGTTAACTAGGATGTCTCGTGCCAGCAGATGAGCTACATGTACACATGGGTTGTGTTTTCTTCCTCCCTCTCTGTTGGGTGGTTCTGTTTTTTTTTGGGAAAAAAAAAACCAACAACCCTGACTTGTTTTCCCATTTGCCCCCAGGGCAGCATGGAGCAGGTGTAATGCACCAACGATGGTGGGCTTGGCTGTTTCAGAGGCATTATTGCTCCTACCCTACACAGGAAAATCTCAGACCTCTTTGTCATGAAACCAAATAGGTCTCAATCCTACTGAAACCCTGGCCTGAAGATGGTTGATGGGCTGAGAGCAAGGCAAGAGAGCTGGGGGGACACAAAAATGAGCCTGAAGATCCTGACTGGCACATAAACCAGATTTTTTTTTTTTTTTTAAAAAGAAGGAAAAAACTCAGTTCCACTCTCTGCTTTTTATGGGGCTGGAGGAGGTTACTCAGTAACCCTCGTGCTCACAAAGGCACTTTTGTTCCTAATGGCTCCTGAAGTGTTACGACCTAATGTGTAACTGCAGCGTTTACTGGTGTAGCAGCACGGAGGTTACTCTGTAAGGACACGAAATTGCTGCTTTTTAATGACACTGCAGAGCAGTGGCCCCGGCACCTGCTCCGGGGAGGGGTGACCTACCCACCTGAACGTGGCAGTGTCGGCTCCTCCGAGCTCAGGGCAGGGCACAACCCTCGTGGTCCTCATGGACGGGGGTGGCTGGCCCTCAAAAACGTGCTCTGTGCACGGGATGGGACAGAGGAGCCCAGAAGAGCTCCAAAAAGCCACGATGGGAAGCCACCTGAACTCACCCGGGAGCTGCCAGGTGGGAACTGGACTCTCCCTGCAGCCAGAGGTGGTGGCTTGTTCAGAGAAGTGCAAGTTTCTTACACTTCTGAGGTGCTTCAGATCTTTGAGCACTTGGCTTTAAGCAAAGGAGAGGCATCCCTGTTAGAGACAGGCTTCCTCCACTCCTCATGAAAACAGAATGGGAAAACCAAAGCCATCCACTGGAGAACTGAGTGCAAAACTAATGCTTTATCTCCTTCCCCAGCCAAAGCCTGAGCCCTCCTTATTACCTGAAGTTGTGACTGTCACTGATACTGAGAGATATTGTTTGCTTTTCTAATCCCAGCAGGGGATTAGTTGGAAGCACAGGGACCAGGAGCCTTCATAATACCAGACCTAGGCAGGGAAACTGCAGCTGATGCTGTTATTCAACTCGGTAACCGAGGCTTTGAGGAATTATTCTGCATTATTTGCTTCTCTTGTATCGCATGGCAGGAAGCGCCACAGGATAATTACTCACATTAGAAATGCTTCCTTTGGTCTCTTTGGAACATTTCACCTTTCATCTTCCCGGGTGCCCCGTGTCAGAGCAGGGGCCTGGGGGCTGCAGGGCTCTTTTTTGGGGTGTTGCCATGGAGGGGCCTCCTGGCAAGAGCTGAGAGGGACCTAAAATGCTGGTGACACCAGGGCAAAGGTCACTGAAGGTGGAGACAAGATGATGCTGTCTGGTCTGGTGCCAGATTTTGTATTTCCTTGTCATTTACTGGAAGTATCTAATAATAGCCAGAGATTTTGATATCTTTTGGTGGAAAATTACCCTTCTTCTTCTTTCTGAAGTAAGAAATTAAGCGAGGCAGGAGGGCACACAACTGTAGAAAAATTAAATTTGTGGGCTTTGCTTTCTCTTTTTTATTGGACATACTTTCATTGCTTTTTATCAGGATGCACCATCCCTGGGAGTGTCCAAGGCCAGGTTGGACAGAGCTTGGAGTAACCTGGTCTAGTGGAAGGTGTCCCTGCCAAGGGCAGGGGGGTGGAATAAGATGAGCTTTAAGATCCCTTCCAACCCAAACCATCCTGGGATTCTATAATTCTGTGGTCATTTTATTTTATAAAATCCAAGTTTAGAGCAAAAACATTCTTTTAGCTCATTTCTACTCAATTCTACTCCTGCCCAAGGACCTGTCAAGGACCTCTGGGGCACCATCTGTGGTGTGTGGTCAAGCAGTGCCTGTCCAGGCTGTTTCTGGAGATCTGGCACTAATTCCACGCGAGTCTGCTCATCCCTAAGGAAAGTTCCTGAATGACAGCAGCAGTGACTTACCCTCAAGTGCAAACTACAGCAAGTGGGAAGAGGTGAACACCCCCTTCCTGGCAGCAGCAGGAGTGTTTTTCCACCCACATGTCCATGGATTTATTTCACACGGATGTGGATGCTCCTGACCTTGTTTACTTTTCCCTTTATCTTCCCAGCCTTCCCACAAATATTATGGCACTTGTCAGAATACACCAATTAAATGGCCAGAGCCCTTAATGAAGACCTTGACTTTTCTTTAACCTTCCTGAGGAATTGCTCATTAGTGGGAAATGTTGCTGCTGGCTTGTACACTCGGGCAGAGCCTTCTCCAAACCCATGGTCAGGAGGGATGGTGCCAGCTCCCAGTGGTGGGAATTCCACTTGTTTCGTTCTTATGGATCCTGATAGCTTAGAAATGGCAAAAACAGACCTTTGGTGCCCTGCCAACGATGTGCACCTGCAAGATCTTTGTAAAGAAACAGCTGAAATCAGGAGTTTGCAGAGCGATGGCATCTCTGGGGTTCAGTTCTTTGGCCATAAAGGGATCTCAGTGATGCACAGGGAGGGGGAAAATCCTTTTGCTTCTCCCCATTCCTTCTCCTCTGCACCTCAGGGAGAAAATGGGTCGTTTTGTCCTGTGCCAAAAGCAGAACGATAAGAAAAGCTTTGATTCTTTTTCCTTCTGCCTAATTTTAGACTTTGAGTGCTTTGAACTGTTGGACTCCTAACGGAGAGCACAGGTTTCCTTTTCTCCCTGCATCTCCAGCTGCTCTAATTCCTCATGCAGGCAGAGGACTCTCTCTCTTCCTTCTCTTGGCTGTGCTATCCCAAAATCACCAAGTTTCCATTGTTTTTACTCCAACCCCAACAAAAGGCATAAAGAGCAGTAGCAAAACTCACCCTCTCCTGTAGATCCCTGCACAATCCTTGGGACACACGGGCTTCCATGTCTGGCTTGATTTTCCTTGGATTCTGCAGGTTTCTGTGTGTGTGATGAGGATGTGCCACATCTCCTGCTCCAAGATCTGAACTCCTCACTGTCACCCCAGGGCACTTGCAGGCCCTGATTGTCTTCCACTATAAACTTTGCATTATTTACCCAAAAAGAAAAGAATTAAACCCCACATATACCCATTTCACCACAGAGTCCAAATGTGTGTGAAGATCCTGAAATGCTTTTGACAGAGAACTGCTCATAGTGGGTATTAAAATGAAGCTTTTTAAAAAAAAAAAAAATCAATTATGCTTGAGAAAATATTTCTTATCTTCCAAACTGTTTTGTTATCATTTGGAAACAAATAGTTTTGCAAAAGTGTTACAGACAGATCTTGGAATAATTAGAATCAATGGAACTGAAACACACAGCTTCTCAAGGCTGATTTTTTTTCCCCTTCCCATCTCTACTTATGTTCCACACAGCAATTGTTCCAGTGGGAAACAGGTGGAAAGAAAATTGAGTTTTCATTGCATTCGTTTCTAATTATTGCTTTTTGTCTCTAATGGGTGTGGAATGCTTAATCTTTGAACTGTGATGTCAAAACATATTTGCAAGATACATCAAATTAAAATAATTCCTCCCCTTTTTTTCTTCCAGCATGGTAATTGCTCTGTTTTATTTATATATCATGGACAGATTAACATTTAATCACTTTTGGTGTGTTCCTATCCCAGATGACCGTGTGCTGGGTAGAAGGAGGGGATGGAACAGCAGCAGGTGCTTTGCAGTTCTGGGGTTGGTGACGTTCTCCTGTACCTGCAAGTGATGGCAACTGAGTGACACAGGGCCAGGGTGACTGTGAGGGCAGAGAAACCCAGAATGGTTTGGCTTTGAAGGGACCTTAAAGATCATCTCATTCCACCCCTTGCCATGGGCAGGGACACCTTCCACCAGCCCAGGTTGCTCCAAGCTCCGTCCAACCTGGCCTGGGACACTTCCAGGGATGGGGCAGCCACAGCTTCTCTGGGCAACCTGTGCCAGGGCCTCCCCACCCTCACAGGGAACAATTTCTTCCCAATATCTCATCTAAATCTACTTTCTGTCAGTTTGAAGCCATTCCCCCTTGTCCTGTCACTCCAGGCCCTTGGAAACAGTCTCCCTCCATCTTTCGTTCCTTCAGGTCCTGGAAGGTCACAGTCAGGTCACCCCAAAGCTTCTCTTCTCCAGGCTGAACAGTCCCAACTCTCCCAGCCTTTCCTCCCAGCAGAGCTGCTCCATCCCTCTGATCATCTTGGTGCCTCCTCTGGACTCTCTCCAACAGCTCCATGTCCTCCCTGTGCCTCCCCAGACCTGGAGGCAGCTCTGCAGGGGGGTCTCACCTGAGCAGGGAACTCTCTTGTACTGAGAGATGGAACCAAAAATGTATGTGTTCACCTTTTTAGCCTCTTTTATTTGCATTCCTATCCAGGAGCTTTGTTGAAATCTTCCATGGTAAATAAGCCAAAGTCAAATCTAGATGTGGTCTTGAGCTGGGCTTTATTTAGACCAAATTTAGAGATGGGTATCTGGCTGACCAACTTGGTCTAGTGGAAGGTGTCCCTGCCCATGGCAGGGTGTTGGAACCAGATGATCTTTAAGATCCCTTCCAACCCAAACCATTCTGGGGCAGAGCAGTGTTTAAATGGGGTTGCCAGTGAAAGGTGGGGGGGTAAGAGATTTACCTGTAAGACAGACACAGTCCTGACCTGACCCTGGGCCCTTCCCAAGAGCCCAGTGACCCAGGTAGGACACGGCTGTGGAAATGAAAATGTTCTTTCATGCAAGATGAGGGCTGTGTGGAGGGACAGCAGATCTCCTCTGAGCTTTGTTTTCTGTCTGCAGATGCAAAGATCCCCTTTTCCATTTCTGTTTCCTGGATTTTCATTTCTGGGCCTCTGACCTGGCACTTGGAGGCTGCATTTGGGAAACCTCCCAGGTGTTTCTCAGCAATTATTTGCATTTTATTTCCTGTTCCAGCCCAAGAGGGAGCATTTGGTCAGTAGGCCGAAGCAGTGTCCACCCTTTGTTACTTCTGCCCTCCAAGGCCCCTCAGTAACCAGTGCCAGAGAAAGTTGGCCCCCAAGGCTTGAATTACAGTGAAGCCATGGATAGAAAATACACCATGAAATTTTATGGCTCCTGTGAAGGGGCTGCCATCTGCTTTTTCTTTCCCCCCCCTTTTTTTTTTTTATAGCCATTCCACAGTCTATTAAACCATTACTGTCTGCTCCCCCCTTCCCACCAAGGTCTGTGTCCATTTCAAAATACAACACTTGGGATTTCAAAGCAGCCCTCGGGAATTCCCCGGGTCATTCACGCTGTACAGACCTTTACTGATTATTTTAATTGGAATCTATTAGTTCACATGCATAGGTACATATTGCTCTCAGCCCCTCGGCCTCTGTCCTCCACCTGCTCTTCCTTCACACAAAATAGAAATATCTTGTGAGGAATCTGAGCAAGAATTGCTGTGTCTGGTTGTGCTGGTCCTGTATAGAGGGATACTCTGAATTTGCAGCCTGAGTGATGCTTGTGAGGCTCCTCCTGCCCCGGGAGGCAAAGGCTGCAGGTACTGGGTTGCTTTGCAGAATTACTCATAGTCCTACAAGCTGTAGGGCTGTGAGTACTTTCCACCTGAGGATGTTTCTGGCTCCAAACACCAAGCCAAACCTCAAGTGTTCTGCTTCCTCTTGCTTTCCTGTGCTGTTGCTGCTGCATCTCCTTTCTCAGTGTTCTTTTATAGAGAGGGAACTGGATTCCACTTGTTTCTGGAAATGGCTTTTGCACATGTGGGGAGCTTTGCTATTTCTTGTGACGGGAGGGTTTTCCTTTCCTTTAAACATTTGGGCAGGTTTCATATCTCCCTCCATCCCCACCCCCCCAGCTTTTCATTCTGGAAGGTGGAACAAAACCCCTTCAGCTGTGACAGGTGGGCTGGGAGTGAACACACAGAGCCCACCGGGTGCTGGAATCGCTCTGCAGGGAACACGTGAGGCCGGATCTTGGTGCAAGGCATTCCCACCAGTGCCCTCCTTAAGCTGATCCATCTCTAAAACAAAACAGCTTTCTGTAGGAAATGTATCCCTGCAACCTATGACTCTACTGAGAGGGGCTTGCAGGTGCCAGGGGTGTGACTGTGCCTCGGTGACAGAATCGCTCTCCCCTGCTCCTTGTGTAAAAAGCACGAGTTGATTTTCCACCTCATCCCCGTCTCCTTTTCCTGCTACTCCTGCAATTGCACAAATGGGTATCCAGGCAGCCTGGAAAAGCCCAGGGCAGTGCTGCTGCTGTGGTTACAAGCCCAGCAATGCTGCTGACTCGTCTGCAGCGGCACAGATGGCTCAGATGTTCCCGGTGATTTACGCTCCGGAGTTACTCCGAGATGCTGTGTGATGGTTTAGGGCCACCTGCAGCATCCCGGGGAGGAGGAGCCTCTCGCTGCTTCGCCAGCCGAACTGAGATGCTGGATTTCATCTCCGAGAGCTGCAAACAGGGCTCTGGACACGCAGCCTGGTGCAAACTCCGCTTCCCCCGCGGCTCCCGCTTCCCGTCGCGGTCCCGCTCCGCAAGCACCGCGGGCTGACTGCGGCACGGATCCCACGGATGCTCCGGGCAGCTGGGAACCACTAGAGGGAGATGGGAATGGCTCCATAGCTGTAATTCTCGTGTTTGCAGCAACAAATAACTATTAACCTTTGCGGCTGCACGGCTGAAATGAGGCTTGAGTCGCTCTCCAGGACCTTCCATACCTGAAGAGGAGAGATGAGTCCTTATTTTGAGGAGCATCTTTGGCTTTTTATTATTACAAATCACACAGCCTCACTCCGTGTTTGAACTCCAGAAACAAACCTCGAGTGAGGCTTCTATTCAGACTAAACAGGAGTTATTCCAGTCCTCTGAGAAATTACATGATATATGGGACTAATTTAGATACATTGCATATGTAATTGTGATGATTGGCTGTTCTTTAGCTTTTTTACTTGGGATAAAAGGAGTTTTGGGGTATCTGTAGCCACAGGCAGAGTTCAAGGGTAACTACATTTCCCCATCCCTGATTTAAGCCAGAATTCAGGGTTTGTCTTTTGGGTCTGTGCTGGTCTGTGCTGCCAGTGGTCAACTGGCAATCTGAAAGCTGAAACTGGAATGATAAATACTTCCCATCCCAAAATGTGGATCTTGCTTGGTAATCCATGAAAACACACAGAAACTTTGGTTTGAAAGAAGTTCATATGACTAAAGTGAAGAAAAATTATTGTTTCCAGTGTGTTCCTTTCAAACACGGATTTTCCTTTCTTCCTTTTTTTTCCATTTCTCTGCCGTGATTAAAAAAAAAAAAAAAAAGAGAGGGAGAGAGACAGAAAGGGGAAAAAAGCTAAAAGCAGTGGAGTGTGTGAGAGAGAAGGATTGTTGAAAACTGAGACACAGTTTCTTGGTTTGAAACAATGCGAGAATTTTCATTACTTGCATTTGAAAAAAAAAAACAAACAAACACAACACCAAACCCTGAGCAAACTGAAACCTCATGTGCAAACTGTCAGATTCTTTCAGAAGCTATTTTTCACTTGAAAGCACTTGCTCATAGAAAGCATTTTGCCCGGCCTTATTACGAACACAAAAGCTGCACCTAATTGGTTTATATGTTGACAGGCATCTTATTACCGGGAATAACAGTGCGTGTGTTTTCCCCCCTCGCTGCGGGATCGCCCCGGACTCCGCCAGGGAGGGCAGGGCTGCACCCTGCCAGCCGCGGGATTTGCTGCTGGGAGAGGAGGCAGTAGTTTTGGTGGCTTCGTTTCTCCCTTTTCCATCGCAAATCAGGTGCTTGCCAACGCAGCCTGGGCGCTGGGAGCGTGTCTGATGTGATGGTGTCAGGTGTCTGTGCCCTCAGGGCTCCTCACGGTCCGGTTGGGGCACCGGGAGTCCTGCTGGGCACTGGAGCTGTTAAACTGGGGAGATTTGGGGCAGAATTAACCCAAAGTAGTGCCTATTTTGTGTGTCCAATCTGGAGGTGTGGTGCTGGAAGCGTGCAGAGCCCAAAGGCACCACACTCTGCCCTGAAGCTCCTGGTTTCCTGTCTCTTTATGTGCTTGGAGTTGAAACCTTGAACATCACAACCTTACATACAGACAACATGCAGTTCTGTTGATTTGCTGTTCTTCAGCTTTTCTACCTGGGATTAAAACAGTCTGGGGGGCAGAACTGACCCAAAGTGGTGCCTGTTTTGTGAATCCATCCTGGAGCTGTGATGCTGGAGGTGTGCAGAGCCCAGAGGCACCACTGCTCTGATGCTCCTGGTTTCCTTTCTCTTTACATGGTTGGAGTTGACACCTCGAATATTACAACCCTGAATATAAACACCATGTAATTCTGTTGATTCACTGTTCTTCAGCTTTTCCACCTGGGATAAAAACAGTTTAGGAGGCATTTGTAACCACAGGCAGGGTACCTGGGTGCCTACATTTCCCCATCCTTGATTTAAGCTGGATTTCAGGGATTATCTTCCAGGTAAAGTCTGGTCTGTGCTGCCAGTGGCTAAGTGGCAGCTGGAAATCTGAAACTAGAATGATAAATATTTCCCAGTGACTTTGTGCTGGCTGAGGTTTTACCTGGGGATCCCAGGAGACACCAGAGGAAGGTTTCCTGCTTGCTGAGCACTGGCATGTAGCTCACACACTAATTAAACATTAAGGGGGATCTCCAGAAGTGCCTGCACGAGGAAAACAGCTGAGACCCCAACAGCTTCAGTGTTTTCAAAAAGCTCTTTGCCTCTCCAAATCCCTGTTCTCTGCCAGGGGACTGGCAACCCCCACTTGGTGGCAGCTTGGTGGCCAAATGCCACCCCCAGCTCAGAGTAAATTAGAGCTGGTGTAAAACCATGACAGAAATCACACTTCAGCTCGAGGCCATTAGTCTGAGCCCTTTGAAGGACTTGCTCCTGTGGGGTTTTGCTGCCCAGGCTGTTTGAGCCTCCTCTGGCAGCTCCAGGAACCTCCAGCTGGTGCAGAATTATTGCACCCTGTTCACCTCATCCCCCCAGCTCCAAATGATGAACATCTTGGGGAGAAATGAAGGGTTACGTGGTGGTTAATTGGTTCAAAAGGCCACTGAGGTGAGAGGTGGATGAGAAATGTGTCTGTGCCATGGCACAGCTCTCCTTCCTGGGCCATATAGAGAACTTGGGCCCTTATGGAGAACTGAGCAGGAAGAAGGTTCCTACATCATAGAATGATAGAATGGTTTGGGTTGGAAGGGACCTTCAAGCCCATCCAGTCCCATCCCCTACCATGGGCAGGGACACCTTCCACTAGCCCAGGTTGCTCCAAGCCCCATCCAGCCTGGCCTTGGACCGTTCCGGGGATCCAGGGGCAGCCACAGCTTCTCTGGGCAACCTGTGCCAGGGCCTCCCCACCCTCACAGCCAAGAATTTCTTCCTAATATAATCTAAATCTACTCTTCTTCAGCCTAAAGCCATTCCTTCTTGTCCTGTCCCTCCATCCCTGATCCAAAGTCCCTCTCCAGCTCTCTTGGAGCCCCTTTTAGGCACTGGAAGTGGCTCTAAGGTCTCCCTGGAGCCTTTTCTTTTTCAGGCTGAACACCCCCAGCTCTCCCAGTCTGTCTTCATGGGACATGATCTGTTTTGATCCTTTGGCCCAGAAGCCCGGGGTGGTCCTCCCCACATGGAGTGGGAATGCTACAGGGCAAGGCCAAATCCCTTGTTTAGGCACTGGCTTTGCTTTTTGTTTCTCTTTTAAACCAAAGCATCTGTCTCTTTTCCTGGTTTCCTGCCCAGTTCATACCAGGAGGAGCAGACACAGGATCTGCAGCCCCACCAGGCACTGAGGAACCAACAGGTTTTGTGAGAGGAGGGACAGAGCCCACCAAAGGAATGTCACCCCCCAGAGCTTGGCCAAAGCAGGGCTTTCCTGCAAAGCTGGGATGTGCTGGAGGGGGCTCCTGCTTGACAAAAGAAAACTTACCCCATGTCCTAATGTGGGAGAGGGAAATGTCTCCTAAGGCAGAGTGGAATGACTTCTGGGAAAGAAAAAAAGGGGGGGGGCTTATTTAGAAAAGGCTGGAGAATGTCCCACACAGAGCAGGGGGGCAGAGCAGAGCAGTTCCATTGCTCTGTGCATGGCCACCTTTGCTGTGCTTGTAAATGAGAGGAGCCAGCAGGAATCTTGCCTGGAGCTGAGCGCTGGCACAGCCTGGAGTCCACCACACGGAATTCAGAGGAGCAGTGGAAGGGGCTGTCAGAACACAGAGGGGATTCTGCACCTCAGTGAGGACTGACAGTGCCCAGCCCCAAAGCCAAACCCACCCAGGGCAGCTGTGAACCTTCAACCACCTCGACTGCCTGAGACACAGAGACTCTTTTTGTGCAGGAAACGTGCCTGTCTTGTAAAATATATATATTTTCTGGCATATGCTCCACTGAGCGATGAAGATGTGTTGTGGCACTTATGTCTCAGATCCTTTAAGCCCTGAGTGTGTCCACAGCCAGTCAGACCCATCCCTGAGCAGGAGAGAACATGGTCTGGCAGGCACTTAAATTTAATAAAGCCATGGATTTTCACACCAGGCTCCCAGGCTCTTGTCAGCCTTTGCACAGTGCTGGAGCACACGTGGGGCTGTGAATGCCATGTGCTGTTCCCAAGGCTGTGGCATCTTTTAGAACCAGTCAAATGTGGCCTTGATGTAACAGCAGCAAATCTTGCCAGGGATTTACTGCTGAAGGGCTTTCAGGGGGAAAAAAAAAAACAACAAAACAAACCAAAACCGTGCTTCCCACAAAATCAGAACTTTGATTAAAAAGCAAACTCCCACCAGGAAAAGCAGGCCAGAGTCTTTTGCTGGGGGTTTAGTGAAATGCTTCATTTCTCAAATGGAATGGAAAAATTTCAGATCGAGAGTAATTCATGTTTACTGCCTGTGAGCCACCCCCTGACTTGAGATATGTCCCCGAGGATGTGCCTGGGGGTGGCTGCTGTGAGAGCAGCTGGGCAGGACTCCTGTCCAGGTTACATGAGTGGGTAAAATTTGGGGCTAAACTGACCTAAAAACAAGCAATGAAACAGAAATTCTTATTTTTGAGCGGACCTGGGCTTTGGCAAAGCCACAAATGCATTTATAGAATAGTCATAATTTCAAGCTCCCAGGCAAAGAAACTGGTGTTTAATTGGGATTATTTACTTGCTATTATTATTTGCTGTTATGGGGTGTGTGTATATATATAATAATAAAGATGATAGTAACAATTATCAGTATTATTTACTATTATGGGCTGTGTGGGCATGAGTTTATAGTAGGAAAGAGAGCCCTGCAGGAGATCCACACTGTGAGGACCTCATGTCTTCAGCAGGATTTCTCACCTAATGCCAACCTCCAGGAGTGAAACGAGAGGATGTTTTCCTTCAGGCTGCTGAGGGGAATGCTACCCTGGAAAATTTTTAATTTTAGGTGCTGAAATCCAGCTATTTCCTGCTCTATACATTTGTGTGACACATCCATGACACAACTGAGACTTCTGGAAACTCTTAGAAAATTACCCCCCCCTCCTGATGTCAGACAAGCTGGAAACTGTTTGGAAAGTTGGTTTAAATGGAGTGTGGGATGTGAAATTAATGTATCCATGTGGAAAAATGCTGGTTGGTGAAGGCAAGGGGTTTGATGTTCCTCAGCCTGGCTGCTTCTCGTGGTGGTCAAACACTGCTTTGGGCCAAGCTCTGTAAGTGAGGCTGAGACCTTGCCTATAAATCAGAGATAAAACAAGGCCTTTGGTGCAAACATTTCTTCTTTGCTCATTCCACTGACAAAACAGTCCTGCCTGAGCACATGCCTGACCATGCTCTCCAATTAGCCTGCTAATTAGGCTCCCAGTATCTGTTTGGATTATTAATGGGGCCAAAAGGCTTTTTAAAGCAATGTGAGATAGAGCTGGAATTATTGCTTCTGGGGGTGGGAGATTCTGCAAGTGTGGGTTGTGTTTTCTGCTTTGTTGAGTTGAGTTTTGGAGATGTTTGTTCAAAAATCTGCTGTGCTGGGGGTCTGGTGGGGTGAAATGGCTCCCCAAGTCCATGGGACTGGTGCTGGTGGGAATGGGATTCAATGGGAGAAGTAGTTTTTCAAAGGGTCAGTCCAACGTTGAAAATAGGAGCGTAGGAACTTTCCATTAAGTAAGAGGGAAACGGAACTGGAGATATTTTTAGAGCCCCATTTTAAAAATAGAATATTTCAGGTAACTCCAACAAAATGAAATATTCCTTTCGGCTTAAACTCATCCAAAAGGAAAAGTTTCATTTTGAATGAAAAATTCAATTCGCCTAGGAAACAAAAAAAAAAAAAAAGAAAAAAAAGAGTGTTTTTCATGACGTAGTTTCGCTTTGTAAAAATGTTATTTTCTATTAGAAAAAAACCAATTCCAGTAGGAAATTCCCTGCTGACTCCTGACACAACCTGCTCTGGCTGCTGGGGAGGAAGAGAAGGGCTGGCTTTTGCATCCTTCAAGGCTTACCCCTTCCCTTTGATCAGTGCTCATTCACTTCCTACCAGTGGGTGCTCTGCCACCCGGAACACTCCATTCTCAGTGCTGCCCTTTGTTTTGGGAGGGTTGCTCTAAGCTTTCAGCATCCCAGTGGCCATGGAGAAAGGATCTTTATACTAAAGTTCCTCCTTGGCCTGAAATGAGCCTGGCTCTTCTTTTACAGGCTCACCCTAAGGACAAACAGCTTTCTGTGACCTGATGCCCCCTGAGATACCTTTGTTTGGATGCTCAGTGTGTGTTCCTCGGGCTCGGGGCACGTTGTGCCACCTCTGCTGGCACATGTGACACGGGGCCCAGCCTGTGCTGAGCAAGGACAAGCTGCCTGTTCATCCCCAGCACAAAAAGGACCCTCCTTCCTCAGTGACCCTCAGAGCAAAGCCTGGCTGCACCCCTGGCACAGCTGCCTCGGGGGTGGTGTTTGCTCTCAGCCCCTGGGTTCAGGGAATCAGAGAGTCATGGAATGGTTTGGGTTGGAAGGGACCTTAAAGACCATCCAGTTCCATCCTCTGCCATGGGCAGGGACACCTTCCAGGTTGCTCCAAGCCCCGTCCAATGTGGCCTCAGACACTTCCAGGGATCCAGTGGCCAGGGCCTCCCCACCCTCAGAGGGAAGGATTTCTTCCCAATATCCCATCTAACCCTGCTCTCTGTCAGTTTGAAGCCATTCCCCTTGTCCTGTCACTCCAGTTCCTGATGAAGAGTCCTTCTCCATCTTCTTTGTAGGTCCCTTCAGGCACTGGAAAGCTGCTTTGATGTCTCCAGGGGTGTTTGGGTGGTGGACACCACACTCAGAGGCAGCAGAAGAAAGGAGCTGGACATCAACAGAAAGTCTTGGGGTGTTTGACATCTGACACTCCTCTGTCTAGCTCCTGTCTCCATGTTCTTGGGCTTGTGCTGGATGAGAGCACCCATTCCTCAAACCCCAGGAGTGCAGACCAAAGTCAAGCCCAGCATCAGCTCTGTGGTCTAGTTAGACACCAATCTTTATTGATTTTTTAAAATAAATTTACATATTCAGACATAGACTCTAAATAGATATATTTAAGGTCTATAGGGTACATGCAACAGGGATAATGTTGGAGAGGAGCTTGGGCACAATCTTTGGCCACCTTCAGCAAACAGTCTTTTCAAACTGAGGGGTCCAAACTGAAATCTGAAGTTGAGCAGCAAAGGAAAATGCAGAGAAGGTTGGAAAGTTTCAATCCTGCCTTGTTGGTTTGTTTTAATACAGAAAAAAACAAATAAATCTTCTTATCAGCAGGACGCACATTTTCCTCCCAAACTTGCATTTTTCATCTACAGTGATGAGGTCTTGTTAAAAGAGAAAGAATCCATTTTTGGTTTGGGGCAATGAGGAGCTGGGCTTTTGGGGATTTTCTTTCTTTCTTTACTGAAAATTGAAATATTCTGGGGACCTGCTGCAGAGCAAGGCTCAAAAAGCACCAGATCTTGACAAGGCTTGGAGAGCTCCAATATCCCTGAAGGAGCATGAGATGTTACAGTGTTCAGATCTGAAGAGAATTCCTGCCTTCCCTCCTCAGCCTTTACTTTTATTAGGTCAGGCTCTTCTGTGCTTATAATGAAGAAAAATTGAGCAGGTTTTGGGGGGAAGGAGAGGGTGAAGATATTAATAGAAATGAGGGTTTGGCACAACGTGCTGGAGACTGCTGGCGTATTGTGAGCTGTCTGAAGACCTAATAGGAAATAAATTTCTTTTTGGGGGGCTGCTGAGGATTACCAGGAGTTCTGGCTGTTTGTGGGACTGTCCCAAGGGCAGCTCTTATCAGGGAGGGTTTTGCTGCAGCAAACACCAGGTTTCTCCTCAGTCCAGAGTGCACATCCCTTGCAGCAAAATTAACATTACAAATTGTCCTGGTCATGAATTGAAGGACAGTGACCTGGGAGGTGACGTTTACAGTCCAAGGCATCTCTCCAGGGCCTCACTGACTAGGGATGTTGGGGCTTGTTTTGGCTTTCTCCTCTTTGACCCCTTCCTGTGGGTCCAGCAGAGTCACCCTGAATTCCTCTCCTTGATTTCATTTTTTCAGTTCAGAACTTCATCCCTCTGACCCTGTTTTATCAGAGATAATTGTTCTGGGTTGGGCAAGAACTGCACAGCTCATCTGTGAATCTGCACGACGGCCAAAACACCGACTCAAACCCACATGTTTCCAAAACATCACTTTTGTTTATCTTGCTTCTGTGTTGCCCTCCTGTTCACAACTGTGCCAAAATACCTCAAGCAACTTGCTTTACAAGATGTGGCCTCTCAGAAGCCTTTCTTAAGTGAACAAAGGGCAGATCTCGGGAAACATTCAGGCTTTTACTGTAAACAACATCAATAGCATCTTTTAATAATAATTATTAATAAATAACATCTTTTACTGTAAGTACCATGGTTTTAAATTGCAGTCAGTTTTGGTAAGAGGTTGTTGGCAGCAGGTTGAAGGAGACAAAGCTGAGTATAAAAAAATCCCAGCAGTTCTGTTTGGCAGTGTTTAATCAAACCTGCACTTTGTCCCAGCCCATTCAGGGCAGCTGTGGATGGACTTCAACCTGTAAAGAAAATCCTGTGGGCCCCACTTTTACTTCTTATTTTTTAAACTCAAAACCCAGGTTTGATTTGCAGGAAATCTATTGACATTCCAGCAATTACTTCACTTGAAAGGTGTGAAAGGTGTTGCCTTTGTCAGCCTTTGGGAGAATATAGGTAGTGAAGTAGAGTTAATATTATAGAATGATAGAATGGTTTGGGTTGGAAGGGACCTTAAACAACATCTTGTTCGACCCTCTGCCATGGGCAGGGACACTTTCCACCAGCCCAGGTTACTCCAAGCCCCATCCAACCTGGCCTTGGACACTTCCAGGGATGGGGCAGCCACAGCTTCTCTGGGCAACCTGTGCCAGGGCCTCCCCACCCTCACAGGGAAGAATTTCTCCCTAACGTCCAACCCAAATCTCTCCTCTTTTAGTTTAAAACCATGTAAAAAGTCACTTCTGTCACTTGAACACAGCTGTGGGGTGACCTGTCACTGGCACAGGACTCATGTCTCTGGGGCCACACGTGGAGCAGGAGGAGGGAGAGCTGCAGGTGGTTCCTTGGGAGAGGCAGTGCCTGTGTTTGTCCTCACTGCTGTTGGTGCACAGGAACCTCGGAAGGAACCACAGGGCCAGGCTGGGGGGACCTGCCCTCCCTGAGCCATGGGCACAGCCCTGGGGATGCTGTGTCTGGGGTCTCCTGGCACCAAGGGCAAGAGCACTTGCTCCAAGCTGCCATTCCCATACTGGGTGGGAGGTTTGCAGCTCTTGGTGGCCACGAGCAGACAGAGACCTGGTGAAGAAGTGCAGGGCTGGCATGATGAGAGCTGTTTATTTAC
Organism: Chiroxiphia lanceolata; assembly: GCF_009829145.1. Taxonomy (NCBI): domain Eukaryota; kingdom Metazoa; phylum Chordata; class Aves; order Passeriformes; family Pipridae; genus Chiroxiphia; species Chiroxiphia lanceolata. The sequence goes on along the minus strand of NC_045655.1, from coordinate 2,869,129 downwards.
TCCAAGGCTGAATTCAGCCCTCAGCTGCTCGTTCCTCCTGTTGAACAGGATTGCAAAGCTCTCCCCAAACACTGTAACTAGGTCAGCCTGAGGAGAGGGCCTTGTTCAGCACTCCAGATGTCTATCTGTCTATTTTTTTTCCCCTGTTGTTTTTAGTTTTTCCAAAGCAGGATCCTTTATTTAAGCTCTCCCCAGAAGCCTGGCAAAAACAAAGACCTGGAAGTGTTTCACAAACCTTAGCCCTTTGCCTAAACCCCTTTCAGCCACGTAATATAAATAGATCACCTTGGTGGTTAAGCAGAGATGTCTCTTTTCAGCGTTGCCTTGAGCACAGACACCAGGTGCTGTGGGTCCAGGCCATGAGCAGCCTGAAATCCCACCTGAGGAGGCTGGACATGAAAGCAATTCCCTGCAAATCACTTCAGATGCAAATATTCCCCTTTGGATGGTTCCTGGGCTCTGAATCTGGGGATGGTCCTCCCATCCCCAGCTCTTTTTCTTCCCTGGAGCTGTGCCTGGTTTCTGCATTGGTGTGTGAGAGTAAAATGGAGCGTAGAGAGAGGTCTTCAGTTCAAAACCTGGCCTTGGATGTGTCTCTAATTCTCAGCCTCTTCCCAAACCCTAAGTGCTGCTGGCTGCATGTTCTGTTGATGAGAAAACCCTAAAAAACAAGCAGGGGGCTGACAAAGGTGGAGGTCGGGGATGGGAGCTGGGTGGTGGTGGGTGAACAGGGATGTTTGAAGCACATTCTCAACGTGTAATCTGGGCTGTGAGAGGGAGAATGAATCAATGTCACCTTGAGTAAGCAGGGAGATCAGCCTGGCCACATTCCTGAGATAGCTGTGTGGAGACCTGACACTGTTATTCATGGGAGACTTAAAACACAGTCCAGAACCGGGGGTGTAACCCAACCTTGGGAGCAGTGGGAACATGGACAAGATCAAGGTCATCTCAGGAGGTTGCAAAAGAGGTCAGCTCTGGTTCAGCAAGAGCAGAGGGGCTCAGGTTAAATCCTCTGTCCTGTCCACAGCTGGAAAAGCAACTGCCAAGCTCAGCCTTGGTGGCACAGCCTGTCCTGAGGAGCAGCCTCCCCTTTTCTCCAGGGATCATCTGCTGGAAGATGGGCCTGAAGCAAGCAGGGTCTGCAGTAACTCTGGGAAAAGTCTCTTTGTGCTCCTTGCAGCTCAACCTTCGTGGTGCTGGTTGGAGAACATCTCCTCTTTTAGCAAAAGGGACAGTGAGCAAAGGCTGGCACCTTCCATTGGCTTTAAAGGGATCAGGATTCACCTCCTCCCTGAGAGGTGCCTAGGAAAACCCCAGCCAAATGGCCATAATTTCACAGTTTTTGGATCTTTCTGTATAACATTTTCTGCCAGGATGTGGCTGGAGGGAGATCCCCAAGCAGAGTCCTAGGAGCTACTCTGGGCCATTGGTACTGTTTAGGACAGGAGACCTGGGCAAGAGCCTCCACATGAGTCCCTCACACCACCTCCCATGAGGGGAGTCAGTTAAAGCTCCTGGTTCAGCCCCAGTTGGAAGGGCTGATAAACACCCCGAGCTCTGCTAACACAGTGAGGTCCTCTCAGCCCCACTAAATGCTTCCAGAGGGCTCTGCTGCTCATGGGGGCAGGAGGGAAATCCACCCCATTTCTAATTGTCATGTTGAGCCTCGTGCAGGCAAAGATCCATTCCAGATGGCAGTGGGATCCAGGCTGATGGGAAAATGATACATTTAATTGTGTGGATGTCGCAGTACTGGAGTCATTTGCTTAATCCTGGAGCTGAAAATATGGAAAATAACAAATATTCAGTTGGTTGGGGATGGATGGCTCAGAGCATTCCTGCTTTCCTCCTTGTGAGGAGCTGGAGGGCAACACATGAAGGAGGTTTTCTGGGGTTCTCTCATTTTTGGAACAGGACGTATCTGAGCTGGTTGTGAGTTTGCTGGGTTGGACTTATGGAGACTTCAGCCAGCTGAAAATGTGGTCCCATGGAATGAAATGGGATTCCAGAGTCTCTTCTTACTTTCGAGCAAACACTTTTTGATGTGTGGAACAGGATTATAAAACCCAAGCGAGGGAGATCCGCCCTGGACCCAGAGCTGATTCTTTCTGCTCATGGCCCATGCAGAAGGGGCCTTTGCTTTTCCCTGAAAATCCCATGTTTTGATCAGCTCCTGCTGCCTGGGAACAGCTGCAGTGTGTCCCATATAAGAGCCAAATCTTTCTGTTTCTCAAGCTTCTCCTCCTACTCTGTTTCCCTGTTGTTTGCTCCTCTCCCTGCACACACAGCACCTTTCTGCTGGGGTTATTTGCTGATGGGGCCAGTTCCTGGGGCAGAGAACAGCAGGACAGTCTCCCCATGGAGTCTCCCTATGTACAGGTGGAAATCAAAGTCCACATGATGGGACAGGCCAACTGCTGAACTTCTCCACCACGAAGCAGCACTTTGTGAGAGCACAGAGAGGAGTTTAGGCATGGGAACAGAGCTGTCACATCCAGTGTTTTACATCTGACTGCCAGTCCCCAGCACTGCTGCTCGTTTGTTGAGGGTTTCCCAGATGGATGTGAGCTCTGGGGCTCGTGTCCAGCCTTTCTGGAGGCTGACGTGCACTTGTGGTGAGGCCAGCACTTACCAGAAGTGTTGGCTCTACCACAAACACGGTGTTTGTTGGGTTTGCACGTGCCTTGCCAGTCACCAGCCTGGCTGGAAGCCCAAAACATCTGTTCCAATCAAAACCAGAAACACAGGTAAATCCGCCCCCCCCAAAAAAATCCCAAGGAAAAATGTCCAGGAAAACCTGAAAAAATTAGTCTTCCCAAAACTGCTGCTTCTGCCAGAGAAGGATGTAAAATTCCTAGAGAAAGCAGAAAGGTGGTTATCTGTAACCCACAGTAATTTCAGCTTGGTTTCTAATAGCCATTAATTTGAGCTCTGGTGTGTGAGGTTTAACTTTGCTTCCAAACTGTTTATTACACTAAATACTCCTGATATCCATATCAACATCCTACCCAGATTTTCTTAGTCTTGACACAATTAATAACTCTGGCTCTTGCCAGCACTGATAATAGAAAAGGCTTGCTCTGACCTAAGGCTGATTACCCCCAGGTCACCCCAAAGCATCCTCTCCATCAGAATTGGATCCGGAGCTTCCAGAGGGATGGGAGGGAGGTTGAACACACATCTCAGCCTGTGCTGTTATCTCCACGAGTTACACTCTTCATTATCCACATTCAGCCACAGACCTCACCAACTGGTGGCCCAGAAGGTGCCCTGTGTGTGCCTCGTTGAAATTTGGGATGACTCTGGCACAGGGAGCAAGGCAGTGGCTGCCGGGAGGGATTTGTGTCCCATGTGTCCCACTTTGGGAGAGGTCAGGGCTGGTGACAATGATATCAGTGACCCACCTTCTCTTCTGCTCCCAGGCACTTCACACTCATCCACCTGGATTCGTTCTGCTCCAGATCCTTGGGGCTGTTCCCTGGGAATAGTGAACGACACGGCTCTCGTTCGTTCCCTTTCGGAAGTCCTTCCATTTGGTACCGACTCTATTTAATATTTCATTTTGCATTTTCATAGCTAGGCACTTATAGGCATTAATTATTAAATGGCCACATTTCTTGTAATAAATGTATAGATCAAGACAGCTGTTGGTGTTTTCTAAAAGGGGGTGTTCACTAATCGGGATGTGCTGCTCTCCCAACTTTCAAATAAAAATCTCAAAGGCCCCTTTTTTTTTGTGCAGCATTTTCAAAGCCTCACTTTCTTGTTCAGGGCTGGATGACACCTTCAAAAGCACTCAGTGTTGATCTAACCTTGTTCTCACCACGGTCCCTGAGAAAATAGGGCTGAGCCTTTTCAAAACCCTCTCCTTACCCCCCCGGAATCCAGTACTGTAGCAACATTCCCAAGCTTTTAAGTGCAGCTACATCAGAAAAAGCTTGCTTTTTAGCCTCATTTCTGTTCCTTTGGAGCAACTCTGCAGTCTCAGAGGAGCTGGTCTGGAGGCACAAGGAGTATGAGGGCAAAGTAGGATTTTTCCAGCTAACCAAGGGTTTCGTCTTTGCCCCTGTCCCATCAGCTGGTTCGGGCCAGGCTCAGGTGACCAGGGCAGGAGAGGGTGGTGGGACAAGCCCTGTTATGTTGGGGGGTGTGGATCTGTTTTCCCTGTAGATGGTGGATAACAGGAGGCCTGGGATGGAGGGGATTCACCAGAGGGATGGGAAACCTCAGCATGGCAGCATTAAAAGGCAGGTGATCTGGATATTGCTCTCAAACACAAATTCCCCACTTCATGTTTGTTGATGTCTCTGCCCTGGGGGGGTTGGTGCACACTTGGGGCTCCTTTTTGTCCCAGGAGCTGGGCCATGGCTGCCTCTGACCCCGGTGGAGTGGGAGCTGCCCTGGGGGGCACACCCAGCCCACAGCTCCACCTGGGCTGTATGTTCACACACCACCACCAAAGCAGCTTTTCTTGGAGGAAAGGCAGCTTCCCTCATCTTAATAATTGATATTACTCAGATCTTTGTGACTGAGAGAAATCAAGGCAGCTTTGTGAACCTGCCACCCCTCCTTCCAGTGATGTTTCTCCTCGGTTCTCCTTCCAGCCCCACTGGATTTCACCTTTAAATGGTGGAGATCTGGTACCTTGCAGGAGGAAAGAATGTGCATATTTTGGTGGGGGTGATCAGGGCAGGTCCTGGTGGCTGGAGGAGGCACCTCCAACTGTTGCCTAAAATCGAAGAAAGCACCACAGCCTCCCTTCATTATTCCTAACACGATGGAGCAGGATGGATTTGCTCATGGGTGGAGCTGGAAGAGAGTAATAAACTCCTCTTAATGAAGGGAGCACTTTGGTTTGCTGTGTCTGGCAGCCTGTTTTCATCTTTTGTACTTCTGCTCGTTGGCATCCCGGGCAAGGCTGAGGGACTGGCTTTGGGAGTGGTAGGCATGCACTCAATTTGCTGCCTACCCCTGGCAGAGGATCAAGGCTGGAATTTTCATTACACTTGCTCTGCCTGCCAGAAAGAAGCACTTTGATTTAATTCTGGTGGCTTCTTGCTCAATGCCAAGCTTGGAACGTGATGCTCTGATGTCTTCCAGCCTCTCAAAGTAACCACAATGTCCCGCCGAGGAAATATATATTTATATTTATACAACAGAGGAATTGCATTCGAGTGTGGAGTCACTTTATTAACAGCATGCCATGCTAGAGGTGGATCCTGGCTTTGGAATATAAGACTGGCTCCTTTCATAATCCCGTGGACCAAGGCCTGATATGATCAGAAATTCCTGATTCCTCAGTAACTATTCTCGGAAAGCTCATCTTGTTTAAAACAGTCACTGTGCCCCTCTCCCTGGAAGAGGATAAGGGATGCTCACAGAGCTGATGGAATATTTTCTGGTATGAACATCCTTTAAAAACGAAGATTGTGCTTTTGACAAGATGACATTTTCCGACAGAAAGCATCTGCTCGCCTCAAAATGTTGCTTTCTTGCCAAAAGAATAACTCAAAACCCCAATGGTTGGTTTTTGGTTTGGTTTGGTTTGGTTTTTCTGACAAAATATCCAAAAGCTTTGGGGTTTTGGCAACAGATTTTAAGGATTCAACTGAAAAAAAAAAAAAAGTTTTTGTTTTCGAAAAACCAAGAAGCCCAAAGATTTTTTTTTTCTTTCTAGTTCTAGTTCTGTTTAAAACTTTAGGAAAAATGTGACCATGTTTTCCATGTGATGGAAGGGACCCTCTTTCAAACCAGCTCTAGATGCTCATAAAAGATGAGTGTTAGTGGATACTTTACTGCAGCAAAGTTCTGTCTCAAACCATTATATAGGAGGACATGTGGGAACCTGTACCACCTATAAGCATTTTATTCCTTGCAGCTCTCCCTGAGACAGTGTGGGCTGATCCAATATGGGATGAACAGAGGAAACAGCAGGAGGAAAGGAGTTCTGAAAATGTCTGGGGCCATGAGAAGTTGTAGTTTCAACAGGGCTCACACATCTGCACTGCCATTCCCATTCATTTTGCATTGACTGCTACATTATCCCACAATATTAATGCATTAATATATTAATAGAATGTCAACATTTATATATAATACAATTAGTGCTTTAATATAAAAGTCAAAATGAAATGAATCAACGTGACATTTGAAACAAAATCTTTGCAAATGAAATCTGTTGAAATGAAATGACCTCTTGGAAGAGGTTTTACCCCTCCTGCTGCCCCTCCCACTCCAACTGGGTGCCAGCTGTTCCAGTCCAGATGTGGTGGCCAGACTTTGTTTGGTCCAGTGGCCCCATTTGACAAGAAAGTTCACTCACTGCTGACCATATCTGAGTCCTTTTCTTTAGAGAACCATGTGTAGCTCTTACTTGAGCTTGATCTCAATTCCCCTGTGAGGGTGGGGAGGCCCTGGCACAGGTTGCCCAGAGAAGCTGTGGCTGCCCCTGGATCCCTGGAAGTGTCCAAGGCCAGGTTGGATGGGGCTTGGAGTAACCTGGAGGTGGAACTGGGTAATTTTTAAAGTCCCTTCCAACCCATATTTTATGATCTAAACTTACTGAACAAACAGGTCAGAGGTATCTGGTTTTCTGTGGGTTTTCCCTGCTGAAGCACAGCTCATACCTCAGGTGGGAGAGCAGGTGGCCCCTGAACTTCTTCCTCTGCTGATCCAGGAAAATCAAACCCAACTTTATGTGTGATTTCCTTGCTTTCCTCGCCCTTAATTTCTTCCCCAAAACTCTATTTGTATTTTCTTAGTTAAGACACTTCCTGTCTGTTGGTCCAACCAAATGTCCCATTCACCATGAAATCCCATCTAGAAATCCCCTCTGAGTCCACAAGCCCACTGTGAATTGTATCTGTCCCCATCCCATAGTCCAGACTCAGACTTTGGACATTTCAGCAGCTATAAAATCCCTTGCCCCAGGCAACACTTTAGCTCTGCTCTGGCTTTCCTTTCTTTTACTTTCTGCCCTATTTGGACCATGACCTGAAGTTTGTATTAATTCGTTCTGGTTAATAGAAAATCTCATGCAATCCAAACATGATTTTATATTTCCAAATGGTTCTTCCTGGGAAAAGCAAAACAGGAAAGGATAAAGTCCTTTATTTTCTTTCCCCCAAGACGCCAACATGGGATATGTTACAATCTAGACTTGCTGAAATGGGAAGCTCGGAGCACGGGAAAGGAATTAAAGACCACTGTTTCACAGCAAAATAATAACATACAGATATAGATATATTTATATACATATGCTTGTGCATATGTGGAGCCCAGCTCTCTTCTCATTTATGAGGAGCCCTGCTCTCTTCCCATTTGCACTGGCTTTGTTCCAGCACAAGAGCCCATGGAAGGAAGGCACAGGAGCTCCAGACTTGGTATGTTGGTCATCCTGTAATTTCCACCATTCTTTAGGTTCCCCCCACCCCCCACTTATTGAGGGCTTTGGAAACTGCAGCCCAGTTTGGGATGTCCCACAATAGATTTGGGGTTATCACTTTACAGCAAACAGCCCCCTTGTCCCTCCACAAGCAGCAGCTGAGAGGGCACTTGAAAACAAGAGCATTGCTCTTAACCCTGCCTGCTCCATTAGTCCCTGTTGACACAATTTTCACTAAATCCCAGCTCAGCTGGACTCACCCTTGAAGTGTCCACTGTGTCCTGGGCAGCACCTGATGACAGATGCCCAGGGTCTCACCTATGGAGCAGGAGGTGAAGGCACTTGGCTGTGGGGCTGCACAGAGCTGTGGCCACCCCTGCCCTGGGAGCTCTGGCACCAGCCTGAGGGATCCCTGAGTTCTGGGAACTGCACCCAACAGCTGCTGACACGTGGGAGGAGATACCAGCATGTCCAGGTATTCCAGTGCATGCAGGAAACAAATAATTTAATCCTTATTTCTTGCTGGAGAGGTCACTGCCTCCAGCTGGGTGTTCCTGGACATTTCCTCTCTGTCTGAGAACATCAGACCTTCAGAGCACCAGCTTTGAGTCAACAGCTCCTGAGCAGAACAGCCACACAGAATTACCACACATGGAACCACAGAATCCCAGAAAGGATTGGGCTGGAAGGGACCTTAAAGTTCACCTCATCCCAACCTCCTGCCGTGGGCAGGGACACCTTCCAGTAGAAGAGGATGATCCAAGCCCCATCCAACCTGGCCTTGGACACTTCCAGGGATCCAGGGGCAGCCACAACTTCTCTGGGCAACCTGTGCCAGGGCCTCCCCACCCTCACAGGGAAGGACTTTTTCCCAATATCCAATCTAAACTTTCTGTCAGCTTGAAACCATTCCCCCTTGTCCTGTCACTCCAGGCCCTTGGAAACAGTCTCTCTCCATCTTTTCTGTCGCTCCTTCACGTCCTGGAAGGCCACAATAAGGTCACCTCAGAGCCTTCTCCAGGCTGAACAATCCCAACTCTCCCAGCCTCTCCTCCCAGCAGAGCTGCCCCATTGCTCTGATCCTCTTGGTGCCCCCTCTGGACTCTCTCCAGCAGCTCCATGTCCCTCCTGTGCTGTTCCCCAGCCCTGGGTGCACCCCCATCCCTACAGAGGTGGAGCTGTGGTTGTGCTGCTGCTTGGAGGACTCAGACTCATTGCCTGGAAGCTGCACGGGGCAAGCACAGACATTTCCAGCTGGGAAATCCCAGATAAAATGATGATAAAAGTGCTTGTGAGCACCCCTGCTCTGCCCTGCACCAGGAGCAAAACCCCCTTGGCACTGGCACAGTTTTCACTGAAGTGTCCTGTGTGTTTTTATCAGGAGCACAATTTCTTCCAAGTCAAAGCTATTTAGCGAGTCCCCAAATTTGTACTGTTCACCCCCACAAGTCATTATAATTACATTTGCATATGAGATATACAGATAGAGAGAGATTTAATCAAAATGTAGCTGCCAAGTGGAGACCCAGCAAGTGTACGTTCAACAGAAAATCATTATTAAAGATCTTCCAGGTTGGCAAACTTCAGAATTAAGGGTGAGATTTTTTCATTACCCCATTGAATATTTTCAGTTAGTTCAGATGCAGGAGCCAAAAGAATAAATCAGTGCCAGCTTGCAGAAATATGAGTTGGTAGGATGGTTATTATTATTATTTATTGGATTACAGGGAAGGATTTTTGGGAGGGGGTTCTTGATGGGTGAGTTACAGGAGCATGAGCTCTGTAATGGGAGGGTGGAGGGAAAGCCATTCACATTCAAGGCACTGCTCTGCCTTCTCCACATCAGATTTAATTTCTGTGGGAGAAATGGAGGAAAAGCTGAATAGATTCTACAATGGGAGCTGCAAACAGAGAGTTGTGGTTCAGATCACTCAGGGGGGAGCTGGAAGAGGAGGAGAGAGACCTACTGAGGGTTGTGCCAGTCCCCCAGTTCTCTGCTCAAGCCCAGTCCCAGACCATGGTGTTGATCCCCAGCAATGTGTGGCACTACATGGAATCACAGGCACCTCAACACTACTATGAAGAGAGACAGAGACAGTGTGTTTCTGGTACCTTTCTTTTGGTTCAAGTGTATTAAGATACCTTTAAAAGTATTTTATGTCCTCACCATGGCTGAGGGACATCTAGGGCGGCAGAGGGATGGTGGTGACTCTAAATCAAGATAAACCAAAGTTATGGTTTTAATTCAACACTTTTTTGCCAAACCTCTCTCACCACAGCTGCATTCAAAGAGAGATGGGAAAGAAATCCAGCAAAATGAGCACAGTTCTCCACGGAGAGGGAGGCAAAGGGCTGAGATTTGTACAGACTCTGACGCAGGTGAATCCGTTTATCAGCGCTCACTGTGCAGAACCAAGGTCTCAGCGGACAGATGGACAAGTGGATGGAGGGATGGACGTGCCCACTGGACATGATAACAACAGCTACTGCACCACAAAACTGATGTGGGAATTCCACTGTGGGGATTTTTAGCAGTAGCAAACATTATTTCACAGACAACCTCGGGATGGAGGAGTCTGGTTGTTGCTCCCCCTCACGAAAGAGAATGAAGGTCACAAGCACAGAAATAGTAAAATAAACAACATTTGTGTAGGTTTGGCTCCAAATGAGGTTGAGATAGAGTTGTTTTGGGACAATGGACTTCACACAACAGCCTAAAATATCTGAGGAGCAAATATCTCACCCCAGCAGTGGTAAATCTTGCAACACCAGACATTGAGGGTACAAGAGGCCCATTACAAGTAGCACAGAAATCCCTCTCTGTAACAATCATTTCAGTGACACCTTTTTTGAAGTGAGATCCAGGAGGAGCTAGACAGGAATAACAGATACTTGCCCTTGATTAAGAAGTCACATGAGCCAAAAGTCATGAAACTCCTCATTCTCAGTGCTGGAGGCTCTGGAGGGGGTGCTTCACTTTGCTTCTCCCACTGTTTTTCATCCCTAGAGTTTCCTCCAGGGCCCTGCCTGGCCAACCTGAGACTATCTTGCTTTACTGATCTTAACAGTTAATCTTTAATTAAGCCATGGACTGTTTTGGTCATTAATGTAATGTAGGAGCAGGGAATTAAACTTCATAAAAACTCCATCCTAGCTCTGATAGATCACGCTGAACCCCAGGGGAGCAGCAGGGAAAATGGGTTCTTCCATGGGAATGCCCATGGGAACAAGATTTCTCTGGAGCCTGAGACACTGCCACGCTGTGGGTTCCCCACATCCCTCCTCAGGGGAGGTTTTCTTAGAGCTGGAGAGCAACTAGTTTGGTCAATTTGTGATTATTGAAGTAGGAGGTTCGTTGGGTTCTGGCCAAAAGCTTATTGAGTAAGATCTACCTCAGAGGACTGTGGGGCAGACCCAAAGCTGAAGGTAATTACCAGCTTAATTCTAAATTAATATTTTGTTAGGGGGTTGGGAGAGAATTTACTCTCCCCCACCCTCCCTCAGAGCACACACCACTGCTCTGGGTCTGTTCAGCCCTGGAACAAGCTTCAGTTTTTACTGCCTGTGTCTGAGACTGTTAAAACCTGAGAAAGTTTAAAATCAGAGCAGAAAAAAAAAAAAAAAAGGAGGCAAATAGCTGGGAATGGGTGAACATCACATAAAGAGCAGTAAAACTGTTAAATCTATTTGCATTTCACACCCAATAATTTTCGACTCCACCTCGAGATCACTGCTTGAAAGTCAGCACTTTTAATTGTCCAGTAAATTTCCCTGCAGGCAGCTGCTCCGTGAGCTGCCTCTGCCTGCACGGTGAGAAAAAGCAGATAACTGATTTATCTCAGGATGGGGACCCCGAGTGGCCACTCGTGTGTCACGAGTTCCCCCCTCTGTTTCCCTTAAATCAGCACTCGGGGGTGGCTCTGCACTTTGTCCTCGGGCACCGGCAGCACCACCCCGCAGGTCTGAGATGCTCTTGGAGCACCACAACCTGGAGCAGCCCCTGGAAGGTCCACAGCCCACCCTGCCCACCAACCATGAGCTCACTGCACCCCTAAATCACTGTCTGCCAGGGAGGGAATATGTGGGATTTGGAACGTGCAGCTGCAAAGTCATGACTTGTAATTCAATTAGAGCTCAGGACAACCTGCTGAGTTATGTCTCGTCTATTTAGCTTGACACGGGTTTCTTGGAGGTCTAAGAACGTGGCCAAAGGGAGATTGAGCTGCTTGTTTTGTTTGGGTGTTTGTTGGTTGGGTTTTTGGGGTTTTTTTTGAACACCCTTTTTTATTTAAAAGAAAAAAATTAAGTTCTGACCATACTTTTTTTATGGGACTATTCCATCAGTTGTGGGACTGTCCAATGTCCTCAGAATCGGGCACAGAAAGGACCAGACTTGTTTGATTTGTTCAAAGAAAACCAACTTTGGCCACTGGTGCTTCTGATGTTCCATTTCAGAGTCTGTACAAACTTGTAGCTCTCGATTTTGGAAATGTTCATTTCTTCCTCCTCCTTTCTCATTGCCTTGCCTGTCTCTGCCATTCCTGCCTGCCCCGTGTCCCTGCTGGAGTAGACACTGCAGTGCTGAGCACCTCAGGGATGATGGGTTTTCCCAGGTTCTCCAGCGTCACCCAGTGATGAGCACTAACAACTGGACTGTCCAGCAAGGTAAAAATTAGATCTGACCAGTAAAAGGAAGTGTGATCAAATGTGGAAAACAAATTTTTAGCTTTTGCAGTGGTAGAGGTTTCATCTGAAGTCTCTGTGGCTTTCAGGAAGATCTCAGGAAACCCTTCATCTCCAGAATTTGGGGTTGTGTTTAGGCTTTTGTTTAATTTCCACAAGCTTTTGAAGAACAATCAGAAGAATGAATGGAAGCAGAAACTTTATATCACGTGTAGGATAATTTTCTTTGGTGCCAAACCCTAGCTCCCCAAAACTGATGGGAAAGTAGGGAGGGAATAACAGCAGGGGCTGAGGGCACTGTCTGTGCTCCCATCCAGCTGCTCCACCCTCATCCCTTCTCCCCAGTGCCAACCACAACCACAGCTCCTGCTTTTATTACAGTTGTTGTGTCTTTGGGTGAGTGTGGCTGAAGGGTAAAACCTGGCAAGGCAGAGGATTGGGCACCAAGGTACGAGATGGGGACATGGTGGGGAGTCAAGGCCAGTGAAAGTGGCCTCCAGCACCTTCCCAAAGTGAGAAGGTGAAGTGATAACACCTGGGAGCCAAGGCTGGGAGGGAGATCCTGCAAGACATCTCAGTGAAGGGAAAGTGGCTGCAGAAGGTGAGGAGAGGCCAGAGCACCACTGACCAATGGGACAAACCATGATTTAGGGACCCCTCTTCTACCAGGGACATGCTCAGGAGTTTTGCTGCTCTTTCTTCATCCATTGCAGATGGGGAAAAATTATAAATATGTGTGTTAAGGGAAGGTGCATCATTATAGAGCATGATCATCCTGCTTCTCCCCAGAGGGTGGCTGGGTGGAAAATTAGTTAAAAGGAAAAGACAGTGTGGAGACTCCTTTTCTTGGTAAAAACACCTTGCCTGGTCTCCTCTGGTGCTGGAAATAAGCCTTTGCTGCCCTGTGGACACACCAGCACACACATACCTGCACCTGGGAGAGGCCCTGGGGGCTCTGAGCAGCTCTGGGGGCAGTTTGTTCCCAATCTGAGCATCTGACCCAGCCCTGCAGTCCCAGCTGCACAGCAAAATGTGTGTGTGCACAGGGCTGGCAAGTAATCCTTTTTTTTCCCCCTTATCTCTGTTTAATAATTGCTGCTTCCTTATTCATCTTAAAAGGTCCTGTGTGATCACAAATAGATTTATTTAGCAGCTATTTGTTTAGATAGGTACAGTAAAGAAACCACCAGCCTCATCTATTGATGCATGTGCTTTATCATGCATTTAATGGTCTTATTTCTCCATAATGAATGAGTCCTCCAGTGGGAAATAAATTGAAATGCCAGTTTGGGGATCAATCAGTGCACACACACAGACTCTATAATGGGAGGTTTGTGTTCTGTAGTGAAGGTATTTTTCTGGAATGGCTTGACTGCATTTTAATACCACAGGTTTTGGCTTTGTTAAGGTACAGGTCTAGAAGAAATTAATAAATAGAAAAGATTAGGACTGAAAAAAATTCATAAAAATATGCATGGCCCTGGATGATAAAGATTCAGTTTCCCATTGCCCTGCATTTGTGAGGTGTTTCCTTCAGGGAAAAATAACTGAAAAGCAGTGCCAAAGTGGAGCCTTGTCTGCCTTCAGGTCGAGGCTCAGTGCTGAGGTCTGTGAGCCACAGAAAACCTCCATGTGCTTTAAACCAACACTCTGTGTCCTTTCAACCCAGCAGCGAGCAAACCTCTGCAGGACCAGACCACATTGCCAGGATAGAAATCAAACCAAGGCTAGAGGATGGGACTTTAGGACCCCTTGGATGGGCAGCAAATGAGACCTTGCTGCAGGGAGTCCCTCACCTCTCACTGGGGAGCTGCACCAGGTAGGGCTGGGTTTATTCCCAGGGTGCTCCATAGGCCTGATTTGAAGTTCATTGAATCATTAAGGTTTCATTTTTCCCTTCATTGACTTGCACTGGGGATCCAGTAGGAGCAAAGCCAAAGGATTTCAGTATCAACCCACTGTGAGGGCTGTGAGGCCCTGGCACAGGTTGCCCAGAGAAGCTGTGGCTGCCCCTGGATCCCTGGAGGTGTCCAAGGCCAGGCTGGACGGGGTTAGAGCAACCTGGGCTGGTGGAAGGTGTCCCTGCCCATGGCAGGAGGTGGAATGAGGTTGGTTTAAGGTTCCTCCCAACCCAAACCATTCTGTGATTCTGTAATCACCAGACAAGAGAAATTCAGTTTGGGTTTGGGCACCTTTGCCTTCTTTGGGGAAGAAACTTGTCCTTGGGGTAGGGTTCACCCCATGAACTAATCTCACCTTGCCTGGGCTTCCTCCAGAGTCAACCAAGGCAGATGAGCAAAAGGAGAGGACAATTCACCTCTCCAGATTATCCTAAATCCCTTCCAGCACTGAGAAGGAGTTGCCAGTCCTTCCCCAGCACCACCCTGGCAGCTGGTGAGGAGCACAGACATTATTGGAAGTGTCAGCTGCAAGTGTGATCTTAATACAAGGAGGGAGACAACACGTTAAAAGTTCATTTGCCATAAAATACGTCCAAGTGCCTTTTTTTTGCTTTTACAAGGAGTTTTTAACTGGGCAGGTCGGAGTGGTTTGAGGCAATAACAGGTCTGTTGGGGGGATGATAGATGTCACTTTACTGGTGTGAATCAGCCTTTTCTGCCAGCCTGAGCCCCTCAGTGCAGTGGGGGAGTTCAGCAAGGCCACGGAATCCGTGGGTTATCCCACTCCTGAGCCTCATCACTCCTGTTTCAAGGCTTGGGACAAATCTGTCAGGGGCTGTCAGGGATGGAATGAACCATCCCTGGCAGTGGGAGAGTCTCCTTCCAGGGCTGAGTGAATACCCTTGAGGAGAGATGGAGTATTAAAAGCGTGGCTGGGGAAGGGAGGGGTGGGAGGGGGATGGATGGGGAGAGCTCTTATTGTGGCTTCAGCTCTATTGATCCCATCATTAATAACACCATGAACCTTAAGTGAAATCCAAGTGTCAGTGCCAAGGCAGGTTATTCCTGTCATAAACGGCACATCAGGCAACCCGGGAACAGGGATATTAAGTGGGATGGAGAGGGGAAGGGGAGAAGGAGGTGGTGGTTCTGGGGAATCTGTGCTTTGCTGGGTTGAAAGAAACGGTTTCACCTTGGGGGGAGTTCAGTGCTTCCCCAAACTGGGGAACTCTCAATGAAACACCCTAAAAATTCCTCGTTTTCCAACAGGTAATTCCAGTCTCTCATCAATCTCTCCCTCCCTTGCACTCCCTGAGCGTCTCATGCTGCCCTCCCCACTTCTCTCCATTTTCCACATTTCTCATTTTTACTGTCATTTTCCTTGACTCCTGGGAATTATTTTCAAATGTTACAAACTGAAGATCTTTTTTTCCTTTTTTTTTTTGTCCCTGGAAATTTTTCCTATTACCTCCTCTCTTGCAAAAGAACCAAACGTCTCTTTTGAAAGTACTATTATTTTGTCAACATATTTCTCTTCACAGTAGACTGCCCTGTTGTCCCAGTGCTGGATTGTGTTTCTGCAATCAGGAGCTTGGAGGCTTTTGGAGAGGCAAATTGTGACTCCTAAATAGAGATGAGCCCCATCCAGCTGGCAGGGCTGTAAACCCTCCAGGTCCTTCTTGGGTGACCAGGTAACAGAATCTACCTTGGAATATCTTGGAGTTGGGTTAAATCTAGGGTTGTCCCGGGAAGGGCTTAAAGATCTTCCCTCCTTGTGCCTACAAAACACAAATTGCCTTTCTTTATGTTTCAAATTCATCTTTTTCAACTGTTTAATTACATGCTTTATTTTCTGGAAGGGTAGAAGGTTTGGGAAATGGGCAAAGCAATGAGTTATTGACTCTAATAGCTGTGCTGCATAAAATTTTTGCTGATTTTGGGTGTCCTAAAGCACATTTTTGTAGTTTATAGCCGTGCCTTCAGCTCCCAGCCGGGGACACGACCTCGGGCTGTGGGCATCTCTGCTGCATCTCCCACTAAATTCTCACCAGGCTCCAAAGTATCCTGTTAGGATATTTAATCCCCTTCCTCTGGAAATCGAGCCTTGGTGGTGAGAAGATAAGGAACTGGGGTAAGTAGTTGTGTAGCTCCAAGATCCCGAGTGGATGTGGTGTCCCAGGACACCTCTGGCAGTGCTGGTGGCTGAGACTGAATTCCTTCACGGTATTTTCCTGCTCACTAAAAAATGTGTGGGGTCACTGACAGCCCAAATCTTGTGTTTAATCTCTTTTCCCTTTGCAAGGGGCCTTTGCAATGCAGCGTTTTATCTTTCTTCTTAAGGTTTCTGGAAGACCTGAGAGACCTCTTAACATTTCTAAAAACACACTCTGGACCCTGCACATTATAACCTTAAAATTTCCTTCCTGGAGCAAATTTCATCTCTTTTAGCATTCAGTGAAGCTACTCAGCTTGCTTTTTTTGGGGTCTGGGACACAGGGCAATGTAGATGTGTGCTCCAGATTAGATGCTGATCCAATGCAAACACACTACAGAGGAAATCCTGGCAGGGTCAGGTTCCCTCCTCAGATTGTATCTCTGCAGTGGGTTGCTCAGTGTGGTAACTCAATCTTATTTAAGAATTCCCTTCAAACCAGGGTGATGCTGTTTCCCAAAGCATTAAAAAGCTGAAGCTAATGACATCTTTATTTCATTAAACATCCAGCACGTTGCCCGTGTATTTCAGGGAGTGGCACGACCTGATTCCCAAACATTTCACCACCAGTACAGTGTCCCTGAAAGCAACTTTATAAACACTCCTCTGCTGCTTCCAGCTCACTGCTTATTTGCAGCAGGGCTTGGTGAGAAGATGCTACCACAGAATGATCCTTTGTGTTGCCTTCCTCCGGGAAAGCCCAGAAATTCCAGTCCTGGAATCTGTCTCCTGGATAATGGGGCTCTTTGGAGAGCTTCGAGACCAGCAGCCTGGAGAAGCTGGAAGCAGAGCCTGGTTGAAGAGTATCTGCCAGTGAGGGGGGAAAAGAGATCTTGGAAAAACAGGCGCGGGATTGGAGAGGGACCATTTCACTGCCAGGTGTTGTTCCCTGGGATATGGAGAGGAGAAGGGCACCCATCCACATGTTGGGCAGGAGTAACGTGGAGGTGTGGGAAGAGGGGAGAGCAGTGAGCTGCACGAAATGAAGCTGTGATTCTTGGGGAATCCCTTGACAGTGAGAGGGGATCGATGCTGTGCTTCTGGGACAGGGCATTTTTCAAAAAACCCCACAAAGTATTACTGTATAGGACTGAGGATAAAAGACTGAGATGAGCTTTCACAAGGCACAGTTTTGCTCTTTGCCTCCAGTCCTCAGGTCCTGGAGCTTTGCTTTTAGGTGAAAGCACTGATTTTCATGGGTTTATTGAATATATTTATATCTCAGTGGTGGAGACAACCAGCACAGGCAGGGTAGGACCAGCAAATAAATACCACCAACCATCCTAAACCCTGAAGCAAGTTAAATGACCCAGTAACACACATACTTTGAGCTCCCTGTTTAGGAGTTTCTATTGCTCCTCTTTTTATAACTCCTCAGGCAGAGTCTGATCACTTTGTGCTCTCAGCATTGGTCCTGCTGTTCTAAACTCCCTGAGTTTCAGCTTTAGTGCCTGTGCCCTGGGGGCATTTGGGCAGACACTCATCACACCCCTTCCCTTGCCATGGTACAGGGTGCTGGTGAGGTGTGTTGCCTCCTCCTTCTCCTCTTCCTCCTTCTTTTCCTCCTTCTCCTCCTTGTGACAAGGCTCCAGGTGTTGGGAGTTGGGATTGCTCAGCACCTCCTCTCATCAATGGTGAAATCTACCCCCCATTAGAAGCATAACCACGTGTAATCAAATAAATAAGATTCCCTTTCTCCCTCTCAAGATTTCTCTCACGATAAAGTCACTACTTAAAAAAAATAAAAATAGATTTAAAAAATCGGCTCGGCTGCCCTGTCCAAGCAAAGCTGGTGTTTATCTCCCGGCCAAGGATGACAAAACCACTCCCTTTGTTTTGACAGACAGGAAAAACACCCTGACCTGACCCCCCAGCTCAGCCTCCCACCCTTGACAGCCCCTTCTCTCTCCCAAACAGGCAACAGATTTCAATTTAGCTCTGAGCGAGGGAAGCTCGATTGGGTTATTAAATTTCACACACTAATTGACACGCCTGCCGTAAAATAGAACTTGCACAAACACAATTTATACTAATGACACGGGGGGGGGGGAGAAGCTTTTCTGCTTCCAGTGCCCCTCTCCTTCCCCTCTCCCCCTGCTCCCATGGGAACGGGGCTTAATTGCCCCTCCAGCGCAGGGCTGGGAGGTTAAAGAGAAATAAAGACTGAAATGCTGATGGGATGTTTCCTGTTTCACCAAGAACTGGTGTGTGAAGGTTTTGGAGCACACTCCCCTTCCCAGGCACATCCCCCAGGCACACTGGGCTCCAGCTTCTCCACCTGTAATGGAACAGATGAACCTCAGCCTGGTCCCCTGGCACGAGTTCCCCAAGGATGTGGCACTGGGAGGTTTCTGCAGCCTGTTGGAGCTGTTCATTGCCTGTGACACACAGGCTGGCAGCCTCCTGTCACCCTGTGGATACTCCTACTCCTCTTGCTGTTGGGGAAAACCCTGCAGCAAACAAATTCACACCCAGGGGGGTGAAATGGAGAGGAGGGGCAGGGACTGAGCCCTGCTCTGGGGGGACCAGGGACAGCAGCCAGGGAATGGCTGGAGCTGTGTCAGGGCAGGCTCAGGTTGGATCTCAGCCAAAGGTTCTTCCCCCAGAGGCTGGTTGGGCACTGCCCAGGCTCCCCAGGGCAGTGGGCACAGCCCCAAGGCTGCCAGAGCTCCAGGAGGGTTTGGCTGATCCTCTGGGGCACAGGGGGTGACTCTTGGGGATGGGCCTGTGCAGGGCCAGGAGTTGGACTGGATGATCCTTGGGGGTCCCTTCCAGCTCAGCATATCCTGGGATTCTGGGATTCCCTTCCCTGTCACTCCATTACAGAGCTTTGGATACAAATCTCACACCTGTTTTAACTCCAGTTTGCCCTGTGGCAAGTGACTGGGTAGAGGTGATGTGACAAAGTGTTCCCTGTGCAGGTGGGCACTGAACCCAGAGGATGGGGCAGATGCCAATGAGGCTCCTGAGAACAGCTCAGCTGCTTTCTCAAAATTGCTTTTCCCACAAAAGTTAAAGCCATCTTTGTTCTGGAACATACTTTTAAATAATTGAAGACAGAATTTTAGCAGTGCTTAGTAGTTTAACTGATTCTGTTTGTAGCTTCCTTCACAATTTAAACCAGATAAATATCTATTTTTAAAAAGATTTTTAAAATAATTTTAAATCTATTAATTTTTATTTAAATTTATTTAATTAGTTTAAATGTATTTTGTTTGAATTAAATTTTTCAAATCTATTTTTTTTAAATAGATAAATACCTATTTTTAAGTAGATATTTAGATTTAAAAAACCCTCAAGTTTTGGGTTTTTAAACACATAAATAATTTTTAAATTTGATTTTTTCCAAACATTTGCACTTGTTCTCACATTTTAAATGCCACTCTTCAAGCCCAAGGTCCTGCTGGACAACAAGGAATGGAGCTGCCATTTTTAGCAAGGGGATATTATTATAGTAAGGCCATATTCCAGTAAAACCTTGAGCTGCAAAGCTGGTTTTGGAGAACTCTTGGAGCTGCATCTTTGTGCTGTGGCACGAGATCTTTGCCTAAGTCATTCCATCCTCCTGAAACAAAAATCAAGAGCCAGGGTCTAATTTTAGCTGGGAATGAATCACAAAGTCAGACTTTAAAATGGGTTGCACGTGACAGTGACTCAGAAACATTTGAGTCACTTGAGTGTCTTTCTCCTGCAGGTTTTTTCATGCAAAAACCTTTGTCAGTGTTATAGAAACATGGAATCATGGAATGGTTTGGACTGGAAGGAACCTTAAAACCCATCCAGTGCCACCCCCTGCCATGGGCAGGGACACCTTCCACTAGCCCAGGTCGCTCCAAGCCCTGTCCAACCTGGCCTTGGACACTTCCAGGGATCCAGGGGCAGCCACAGCTTCTCTGGGCAACCTGTGCCAGGGCTTCCCCACCCTCACAGGGAAGGATTTCTTCCCAATATCCAACTTAAATTTCCCCTTTTTGAGATTGAACCCATTACTCCTTGTCCTGTCACTGCAGTTCCTGATGAAAAGTCCCTCTTTGGCTTCCTTTTAGGCCCCTACAGATCCTGGAAGGTGCTGTGAGGTCTCCATGCAACCAATATCCATGGAAATAAGAGTTCAGAAGACCAGGGAAGGTGTAGATGTATCTCCTTGCTCTTCTTGCCTTCTTATTCCTGATCTTTGATAAAAAGAAGCCAGGAATTTATGGTGGAGAAATAATCCAAAATATCCAGGCTGGACCTAGCAATGATTTAGACCTGAAATTTGTACTCAAGGGGGGAAACTATTGGGGTTCTTCATGCCATGAGGTAACACTCACTGTCTGAGGGACACAAATCTGTTGGAGAACAAACTCCTTGTCATTCCTGCACTGCTGTGGGTCCCTTCACAGCCACAAAGCTGGGCCTGGGCCAGTGGCAAGCCCAAAACTCAGGTGGACACTGGGTCCTGCCTGGCCTCCTTTTTTGGGGGGGAGTGACGGAATTCAGCCAGCATTAGAGCTCGTTCTGGAATTCTGAAGGGAGTCACTGAATCCATCACACATCACCCCTTTTGCCCACCCTGGGAGAAGCCAAGGCTTGGCTCCTGCTGCCTCAGCCAGTGGTGAATGCAGAGCTTGGGCTTCATTCCCCTGATTGCTCCGTTCTGTGATTAACAAGACATCAATCTGTGCATTAGCTGCTCTCAGCCTTGGGGTCACAACCCCTGGGAGGGGTCAGCAGTGGATCCCCAGCCCGGGTCATGGCCCTCAACCCATTAGCTGAGGCTGCAGAGATGGGCTGGGGGCCAAACCCGGGGCTGGCCACCCCCTTTACACCCATTCCCAGCTTTTCTTCGCCCACTGCTCTGTTGGAGCTTTTTAGACTTCCCCACTCATGAGTTGGATCCTGGGGTCCTGACATTGCAGGATCACTGGGATGGATACCCAGAGAACAGTCTGCACAAAATCATGCCTCCCACCCTCAGGAACACCCTGCAGTGTCCCAGAAGAAATGGGAATTCATAAATACAGAGAGACCTGCCACCAGCCTCTTTTTTCCTCTTGCTTTTCCTACTTTTCCCCTTCATTCACTCTGAACCCAGCGCTGGATCAATTTATTTGATGTTCCCCAGAGATTTTATCAACAGAGCAGGCAGCAAACAGCTATTGAACTTCAAGCACTGCTCATATTCCCTCTCCAGCTGTGTCCCCCTGGGCTCCCAGCACAGCCCATCTCACACCTCCAGTCCCCACTAGCTCAGGCTCTGCTCATTCCCTACATTGGTGTGATCTTTCCACCAGTCTGGACCAATCCAAGGAGGGTGTTGCACCACAGTCTTTAAGAGGGGAAAATATTCAGGGCTAGAAAAGACCTCTTTCCTGCCACATGAACTCTGTATTTCTTCCAGCAGGTAGATCCAGGAGTTTTGTGTCACTGCTAGCACCAACAGCTGTCCTGGAGTGCAGGCAGGGACACGTGCAGTGCCAGTGGAGTTATGGGGTCACAGCTTGGGATGGCTCCTGTGGATCCCTGTGGGATTGCAGACCCCCTTAGCATGGCTGTTCCAGGGCACTTGGCAGGTTTTTTGGCACCCAGTGGGGGAGAGAGGGCCGGGGCACCAGGTGTCATCCATCCCAAACCTGCAAGCACTTCATTTTTGTCTTTATGAGCATTTTGTCAAGCAGAACTGCAGACAGCATCTCCACAAACAGTAATTAACCACGAGCTGGGGGCAGTGGTGAAGTGCTTGCCCCCTAACTTGCTGCTACACAGGAAATCTGAGCTGCTGCTAATAGGTTTTCAGCAGCTGAGTCCATTTCTGGCCCAAATCTATTTGATATGGTGCTGAGATAATGCTGTTGATTATTTCCCTGAGCACTCATCGAAGGCTTCCCGTTGTGTGAGTCTTGACCACAGGCACGAACAAACAGAGAGGTGGCAGGAGCTGGAGAAACCAATACCCCATCCCGTCAGCAGGAGCTGGGGTCACCCAGAAATGCAGCTGTGCAGCAGCAGAATTAATCACCTAAAATGCAAGGCAAACTGACAGTCCTAATTAAGATGGGGAGTGACAGTCCCTGGACTGCCCACTCCATTTTCTCAGGGCTTGTGAAATACGGAGTGGGATCATCCCTCCTGTTTTCCAGGTGGCCAGATGGGAGAGGACAGGGCTCCCCTGGATCAATAGCTCATCCCAGCAGCTGCTCCCAAGGAAGAAGAGCCAGGGCTGGGTGGTTACAGCAATAACATCCTCCTTTCCCTGCTCCAGCCATGGAGAATTTTCCTTCTTCCTCCCTAGGAATGAAACTTGGATGCACAGCCCAAAGCAAGAGGGTCCAGCACCAAAAAGGTTGTGTGCTAAATCATCCCTCTTTTATAACACTGCCTGCTCAAGTTACCCCTGTAAAGGACCATCTGATTTTGTCTCACAGTGGTGCTGGTCGTACCTCGTAGCTGTGAGAACCACAGGGAAAATATTTCCTGGGAAAGCATCTGACCAACTGTTCACTCTTTTCAAATTCACTCTTGATCTGGGTGTCTGTGCTGGGATGAGCTCAGGAGCTCGAACACAGTGTTACATCAGGATATGGAGCATCTTGGCCCACCTGTGCCCAGGGTGGATCTGAACAGATGCTCTGACCTTGCCCAACTCTCTGGTGTCTCTCACCCTCATACCTGACCCTGACCCTGCCCCACCAAAACTACCCAAGGCATCACATCCAGGGGCTCAGAACGGAGTCCTTTGGGCACAGGATCAGTCCCAGGAGGGGGATTCTTGCTGTTTATTTCTTACAGTCTGTGCTGGTCCTGTTCCATGCTTCCCTTTGAACACCTTTTTTAAGGTTCCATCTGAAGGGATTACCCTCTGGAGCTGACAGACAGACGGGTCTGTCGGTCTGCCTGCTTAGCACTCTATCTTTTCTGCAAACACCCTTGCTCTGCAGCATGTGAGCCAAGGATTAAATGCACAGAAAGAAACAATTCGCTGTGACTTGGCCCGCAAAGTCTTTTGAAAGTGAAGTTATGGCTGTTAAATGTTAACACCACATAATGCCTGTCTTTATGGTATCTTTGCCCTAAAGTGATGACACGGCTCTATTATGAACGAGTCACACAGAAGCTCCCAAACCTCCAGGACTGGGATGGCATTTAATCTCCTTTTCCAAGTGCTGGAGATTTGCACACACGGGCTTTGTCCCCAGCGTTTCTCCGGGATCGCTGAGCACTCATACTCTTTTAAAAGAGAAAAGATGAGCTCGTCAAGCCCACCCCCAGCTGTGAGAGGCCTGGGAAAGCTCACACTTCCCCTGCTCTGCCACAGTGCCACACTACCTGTCCTTCCCCGGCCTCAAGGACGGCTGCAAAGTTGCTTATCAGCCTGTAAATCAGCCGTGGCAATAAAACCCCGGCATCCAGAGCAATAGCTTTTGTACTAATGTACTACTTTGCGATTGCTGGGCATATCCAACACATTAATGACACAAATTCATTACAATAAATGAAGACACCAACTGGCCAGAGGCCAGGAATGACTAAGGATCAAAAAAAAAAGTTGCTTTTTCTCCTGCCAGTTGGCAAGTTGGAGATGTGAAGTTGGATGTGTTGGATGTGGAGTGCTTGTGGTGGGGAGAAGTGACTGCTAAATATAGGAAGAACAGTGCCAGGGATCTGAGGAGTGAAAAGGGAGGCTGCTTCCCATGTGACCCGTGAGAGGAGGTGATTTCCAGGGGAAATTAAGGAGGCAAATGGCTTCATCAACGCAGTGATGGACTGGGAACTGGCTCACTGTTTTCAGGTAAGAGAAACCATTCACTGACATGAAAAACTCGTTGTAACCTGCAGAGGGGGACTCTGTCGATCTGTCAATTATCTATTGCTTCCTGTGTTTGTCTTTCTGCTTTTGGATCCTCCTTTCTCCATTTACTGATCCAGCTGGGACTCCATGTGCTGCTCCTTCTATTGGTGGGCTGACATTAAATACATAAATCATTGAATACCTCAGATACTTTATTGTGAGAGATTTGAAAACCTTTATGTTGAGTTCAGCAAAGGAAGGGCAGTGCAATATGTACCAGATCAAAGACAAGAGCAGTGTTCAATTTAGTAACAAGACGAAATGCCTTATAATTAAAATCAGAGCCATTCAAATGAGAAATAAGGCATAAATTTTTAAGGATGAGGGAAATTAACCATTGGAACAAGTGATCAAGTGAACTGTTGGATTCTGCTGCTTGCAGACAAAATCTTCGTAGTTCTAGAAGTGAAATTACAATCAGCTCCATATTATTATTAGGTTAAAAGTTGAAGTAGCTGATATTTTATGACCCTTGTTCTACCAGAGTCTTACCAGCTGATAAAACTTTCTGGATGTGAGCTCTGCAGTCAGCTGAACACTGTCCTTCTATCCTTCTATCCAAAGAGCATCAGCCCTGGGCATGTCTTGGAAATTATGCAGCTGTGAGGGAAAGACTCTGGTTCGGAAATGCACAGTTTGGACTTGGGGCTGGACAAAGTGAACCCAGTTTGTGCTGGTCCCCCCTTTCTCTCTGGAACTGAGAGGCATGAAGGGGGAAATACAGGGATAAGAGGTGCTCAGCAACACGTGTTGCTCCAGCTGGGAAATGAATTCATGCTGATGAGAGAGAGAAAAATGAAATTAGGACTTAATGAAGGGCATTTTCAGGAGGAACTACTCATGGAGACCTTCTTGCTCTCTACAGCTCCCTAGAGGCTGTACCCCCAGGTGGGGATCAGTCTCTTCTCCCAAGTGACAGAATTAGAGGGAACAGCCACAAGTTGTGTCGGGGAGGTTTAGAATGGATATACAGGAAAATGTCTTCATGGAAAGGGTTGCTGAGCATTGGCACAGGCTGCCCAGGGTGTTCAAATGCCATGATGTTACACTTGGGGACATGGGTTAGTGATGAATCTGGTAGTGTTGGAGGATTTGATTATCCTGGAGGGCTTTTCCAATCTAAATTACTTTGATTCTATGGGAATAAAATGACTGTTCTTGAAGTTGCATCAGAAAACGTCTCTATGTGCTTGGTGAGACAGCAGAAATGTTTAGTTCTGCAACTTCAGTTTTGGAATTGTGATGTTTAGATGGCTGACAGGGGTTTGTGAGACCAGCAAACCTGTCCTCAGCCCACCTCCTCCTCCTGGAGCAGCAGCTGCCTGAGGTTTGACCACACCAGCTGCAGGGGCTGAGCTCTCTCTGCCCTCCCCATGGATGCACCAGGGTCCTCGTGTCTGCAGGGAACATCCTGCCCTCCAGCACTCCCTGAGAGCAGCCAAGGGATCCACCCTGAGCAGCAGGATGTGGAAGCAGAAAATGTAAGTCACCTGTGAGGACCATGGGCAGCCTTGCCAAACCTTGGCACAGCTCAAAGATCTTCTGCAGCTCTGCGTTTTTTACTTTCCTTCCATATAGGAGTCAGACTCCGTGGCTGTTTTTGTTAGGAAACACCTTTTTTTACCACCTCCTGATTGCAGATTCCTTTTTTTTTTTCTTTTTTTGCCAAGGGGAACTTAAATAACACATCCCACACCAGGGCAGATGTTGAGCCGTTTCCTGACACAGCTCCGCTGTGGCTCCGTTCCCAAGCACCCATTCATTTAAACCCTTCAAGGCAGAGCAGCTGCAGGAGACAGAAAGTTTCTGTTCGGACCGAGGAGGCGATTGAAGGCTTTCCCCGCACGAAATGCCAGCGTGCATTCAGCGCTTCGGGGGGGGGCTCCAGCGTTTGCCACAAATTTAGTGGCAAATTCAGCTGGAATGACGGGTGATTAGAGCTCCCAGATAATTACTCGTTTAGCTGCAGAGCGTGTGCTCGAGGAGAAGTGCTGCAAAGCTTTTCTAAAGGCTGGAAAGCCCAGAGCTGCCAAGGGAACGGATGTGCCAAGTGGAGCAGCGTAATGATATCAGTAACAGCAATTGTGCAGCCGGGGAAGCAAACGCTCACCCCAGACAACTGTAAAGCTGCTCCAACCCTGTGCGACTGTATCTCTGTGCCTGTGCCCCCAAAGGCAACTTGGCTGGGGCTGAATGTACAAGTGGAGGCTTTCTTAGGCTGCTGGGTCAGTTCCCTCCTCCCTCGCTCTCGGTTTTTCAGTGGAAGGATTCCTGGCTGTGGTGGGAATCCTCCGGTTCTGCTGGAGACAGGACCCATCACACCGTGGGAGATGAGCATCTGTCCCCAGGTGTTTAGGAATAAAGTGCTGGTGTTCACAGGGAGGTTGAGATCTGGGACACTGAGACAAACCTGTGTGTGCTGGGATGGGGACCAGGCTGAGCCCCTGCCTTCCCAGAATATGCCCAGTTGGAAAGGACCCACAAGGATCATCCAGTCCAACCCTCAGCCCTGCACAGGCCCATCCCCAAGAGTCACCCCCTGTGCCCCAGAGGATCAGCCAAACCCTCCTGCAGCTCTGGCAGCCTTGGGGCTGTGCCCACTGCCCTGGGGAGCCTGGGCAGTGCCCAACCAGCCTCTGGGGGAAGAACCTTTGCCTGAGATCCAACCTGAGCCTGCCCTGACACAGCTCCAGCCATTCCCTGGCTGCTGTTCCTGACCATCACAGCCTCTCTGGCCACTCTGTGCTGAGCAGGGTCTGAGTCTGCTTTGACCCAGGACCAAGCTCTAGGAAAGGCAATGCTTCAGCTTAATTTAGGGTTAATTTAGTGAGGAAACAACCTTTGCTGTGCCCATCGCTTTGGGACCTCTCAGCTGACATCACACAGGTCTGGCAGGATGCTGAGGTGTCAGCAAACATTCAGACCCAGCTGGGCTCAAACCAAGGGCTTCCTGGAGGGACGAGGTCCATGCTGACATTCCATCTACATCTGGAGGATGTCAGCAAGCAAGCTGTGACTCAGCTTTGTTTGCAGCTCAGACTGGCTGCAGGAGGTGTTTTGGCTCCACTTGCAGCCCAATTTACAGTTATTTTAAGAACAGCTTCTGATGTGAGGTGCAAAGCATCACCTATTGCACTGTTAAGGGTGGTGCACTCCTAAACAAGCACCCTTTCCAAAAGCCTGTGCATCTCCTGTGCTTCAGTGCTTTGACTCCAGTGTGTTGGACAAAATAGAGCCCAAACCAGCTGCTGGCAACTCCCCCTCCAAAAAAGACCCCATGGAGCTCACAGGCAGCCATCCCAAAGGAAGAACTGCCATGGCAGTGTGGGATTAGATGGGTGGAGCCATCCTCCTGTGCACTGTGTCATTATCTACAATTTCCAGGCCATCACAAATAGCACTTGGGGTCAGTTCTGCCCTGTTATTGTGGAGCAGGAGGATGGAGGGGGCTCAGGAGCATCGGGCCTTGCTGCAGAGCTCAGAGAGGGGCTGACTCTATTAGCACACAAATTGCAGGCTTTCAGTAGCTGTCTCCTGAAAGGCCCCTAAATACACTCAGCTCTAACTAGGAAGTTAAAAATGTTAATCTAATTGTCACCCGGACATGTTGGAATTATGTGAGTTTGTCCACTCCTTCAATCTTTTATTGGCCTAAAACACCAACACAAGTCAGTTTTGACATTGTATGTTGAGCTGAGTCCTGCTATTCCATGTCTCTCTCGTCCCCTACCTCTCCCTCCTTTGCCAGGCTTGACTGATGAGGTCTTTAATGCCATGCCCAATGCACTGGGATATAAATATTGCTGAAATAAAAAGCAGATAAAGATTCTGGTTATAGGAAAACTACCTGAACGTTATTACTTGCTAAGATAATTGGCTCCATTAGGTAATTTGTCTCCATTCATGGCCCATTATTTTGAGAATAGCTTCTAATGCAGGGGGCAAAGTATCCTTCACCTGTGCTACTAAGGTGATGCATTCTTTCATTTCCCGGGATGAAACAGTGAACACACAGTGGTTTGGGAGTGCAGGGAACAAGTCCTGTGCTGAAAGTTTGCCTTTTTTTTTCCCAGGAAACTGTGGGTAGTTTTGGAGCTGAAAAATATACCTATTGTGTGGTGTATTAATCCTTTATTGAAGAGGTTCAGTTCCCTTCCTTGGCTGCAGGAGGTTGGGAGAGTTAGACAGCTAAAATTAAGTGTAGTGTTTGCTTGTGAGCTTCTCTGTACAGCCCGGGGCTGCAGGACAGGCTGTGGGGTGCTCACAGGGCAAAGGAAGGGGAGTCCTCAGGTGAGCAGAGCTTGGCTTTGGCCGATCCCTTGAGCCACAGACTTACAACTGCTGGTTTAATTGGGCAGAGGGAAAGCCCAGCCTTCCTGAGCAGGGTGACTGCTGCTATCAACAGAGACAGGGGTATTGAACTTTACTAATGACTGTTTTTTCCTTCCCAGGGCTCCTCAAGGAGCCTTCTGTGCTTCCATCGGCCGCTGCTTTCCAGGACAAAGGAAGCCTTGCCCTGGTGTAAGGAGTGTTTACCCGGGGGTGCTGATACCGTCAGAGTCTGTCACTGCAGGATCAAACCCAGCACTGCACAGCCCCTGATAAAGGGGCCAGATGTGCCACTTTAATTAATGCAATTTGCTAAACACTGCAACAATTAAGTGCAAGGCGATAGCTCGGTAATCCTCGGGGCCAGGAAGCGCCGTCCCCGAGGCATCCCCAGCTGCTCCAGCTTTCCTTTCTGCTCGGCCCTTTTCACAAACTTCAAAAACTTCCAGGGTTTGCAGGGGAGCCACAACATCAAATAAAGGAGGGAACCGAAGGTGCGTGGGTGAACACAAAGGAGGAGGGTGAGGGACGTGCCCCCCAGGTGACAGCACACGAACCTCCAGCCCTACACAAATACACCAGCAGGAGACTCGTGTGTAGAGCCGAGACCATCAAATCCCCCAAGACAGAGCCGAGACCATCAAATCCCCCCGACAGAGCAAACACCTACGCAGGGGGTTGCACAAACACCCTGGAACACATTCCCAAACACCCCTAACACCGACATCAGGCTGGACACACACCCTGCATCCTTCCCCTCCCCAAAAATGAGCTCATCCCTCTCTGCCTGTTCCCTGGTACTTCTCTGCGAGTTCGTGCAAGAAGCAGAAGAGCTCCAAAGTTTCTGTTTGAGACCCTGAAGCCCCCTGGGATTTTCCTACTTAAGAACTGGAGGAAGTAAAAAAGAAACACAGTAATGAGGGAAAAATTAAGAAGTTTCTTTAAAAGCCCACGTTTCAGGGGAAGGATGGGAAATTAGAGGTGTGTGATAGATGGGCTAATTTCCTTAACTGACAACCCAGACAGCTCGATGCAAAAAAAAAATAGTGTTTGGGTTTGATTTGTGTTCCCCCCTCCCTGCCCAGGGTGGGGTGTGTGTGTAACTCACACTCTCAGTAGGGAAGATGTTGCTTTTATATTGTAATGCACACACATCTCTCCCCCATCCACCAACAGAACTGTCTGGAGAGAGGAAAATGCAATTAGAAAAAGCATTTGGAACAAACTTTTGATTTTTCCAGGTTTACATCAGAACAGTTTTCCACCTCTCCCTGAATGCCCACACCATCCAGTCATCAGATTCACTCCATTTTGGGGGGAAGTTCTCCTGTGTCAGAAAAGCAAATTGTGATGGGGGGAAAATGGGAGGGAAAACAGCGGAAAAAAGAGTTCCTCCCTAAATTTCACAATAACTAGGCCAGCACCTCTGGAGTGAAGCAGAGATGGGACCACTAAGGCTGATTTGGAGGAACAGTGTGAAAATGTGGTCAGTGCTGTGCCCCAGCTCTGGGGTCTGAGCTCGAGCAGTGCCCACTCATGTCCTGCCTCAGCTGCCATTTACACCAGACTTAAATGGCATTTATAAGGATTTTTTTTGCAGCCTTCTCATAGAAAAGCAAATTCTGCACAACTGAATTGTTTTCAAAATGCATGTTGAAGGAACTTCATGAGAATATATGAGTTGAAGATCCCTTTCTTTATCTCTGCAGATGTTTGTGCTCTCCAGCAAAACAGTGATTTTCAGGCGTGTTTTCAGTGTGACATGATGCAATTGTTCAGTTCAAAAAGGAATCTGATTTCTGAACTTCCTTCAGTTAAACAGATGCTAAACAAGACCCCACTCCAAGCACCCAGTTGGACAAAATAAAATGGCACATTTTGCACACCCAGAACAACTTCTTTTTCTTAGGAAACTGGAAAAAACCCCCCAACAAATCTGTTACTTTATATAGGATGAGTGCAGCATTCCACTGACTCCAGCAGTCTCAGTCTATATCCAGAAAGAGGAGTCTCACCCACCCTTGCAGGAATGTCACCAACCCAGAATCAAGCCCAGCCCAGCATCAAGAAAGATCTGAATTTGTGTAGCTTTGCAAAAATAGCTACACTTTTTGCTCGTTCCTTTGTTTCTTCTTTTCTTTTTTTTTTAGCAGCATTTTTAAGCTGAGGACAATTAAAAAGCATCAGAGTGAAGATGAGAGGGAGCATTGCCCTCTCCAGCTGCTCAGAGAGGGGAATGCTCCTGCTAAATTAAACAAGTTTGACAAGCTTTAAATACAAACAGCTGATGAGAACTGCTGAGAAATCTCTAAAAAGAAGAAAAGGAGAAAAAAAAAAGTTCTTGAGAAGCTCAGGGAAGGAATGTCAGCCCGGTCACCATTTCCAGCATGGGACAAATGAGGATGAAGGGGCATAATTAGGTTTTGGGGAGCAGCAGGGGCTGGCTGGGGAGGAAGAGGCAGAACAGCACCAAGGCAGAACATTTCATGCAAAAGTCATGTGAAAATGAAAATGCCTCTGATTGACCCTCACTTGTAGAGAATAATTACCTCCATCCCAGGAGAGTAACATCCTGGGAAGAGGGTGGTGAGGAGGTGGATAACCTGCCCCATGGCCCTGCCTTGTCCACAGAGCCCTGTCACACCACACCAGAGAGGGTGAAAGCAGTAGGGGATGGCTGAATTGGGGTACAGCTGTGGGCACATCTGTTGTGAACATTATGCTTCACTCAGGTCCTGCTTGATGTCAAAGCTTTGGGGTGGCCCCAAGTCAGGACTAAGGGAAAACACACAAATGGACAGGGTCAGCAATATCCTGTTGGTGGTACTGGGACCTTAAGTGTGCCATGGCTTTTTCCAAACCTATTCCAGAATTGCATGTGATGACTCTGATCCTTTGGAATAATTCTATGGCTGCACATCCCTGTCCCATGCACAGGGTGTGAGACTGGTACAAAAGCCTCTTTATTAAGTGCAGGTTTAGGGAGAGGTAAGTGCTGCACCACAGCCCTACAACAGCTCAGAAAGGGGCTCTTTTGGGGCAAAACCAGTTCTGAAATGTCCTTGAATCCTGAGTGGCACTCTGGAGCCTGGGATTTGTGATGAATGAACAGGTAAATCAAGCTAGATGGTAGCTGTCCCTTTATTACAAATGTGAGATGGGTCTGATTGTTTCTGCCAAGCAAAGGGAACCATCCAGTTTGCCCATCAACTCCAAGTCTCTATGGTGGATTGTCTTCCCCTACAGCCCAGGATTGTCCACAGGAAACAGCTGCAGGACCCATCCAGGCTGTTGGCTTGAAGTCCCTCCACAAGAGAAACTTTTTACAAGAGCATGTAATGACAGGACAAGGGGCAATGGTTTCAAACTGAAAACCAGTAGGTTTAGATGAGATATTAGGAAGAAATTGTTCCCTGTGAGGGTTGTGAGGCCCTGGCACAGGTTGCCCAGAGAAGCTGTGGCTGCCCCATCCCTGGAAGTGTCCAAGGCCAGATTGGACAGGGCTTGGAGCAACCTGGGCTGGTGGAAGGTGTCCCTGCCCATGGCAGGAGGTGGGAAGAGTTGAGCTTTAATGTCCCTTCCAACCCAAACCATTCTGTGATTGAGTAAGTGTGAGCTTTGGAAGTAAAAATGGAGGCACAGGTAAAATTAGTGTCCAGCTATGGGATGTCAGGGACTGAATTTTTGAGAGGACTTGGCTGGAGGAGAGACTTGCCATGAGCTTCACAGCAGGGCTGGGCTTCAGAGGGGAACAAAGTACCTCTGAACATGGCAAGAAATGGAGCCAACTGCAAAAAGAGGTGTGTGGAGTCAGCAGGAGGGGCTGAACAGAAGGGCTGGGATTCCGTGTTGGATTTAGATACAAAAATTCCTCAATCCTCCTCTGCATAGGGCTTTAAGCATCTTTGCAAATAAAAGGCAAGCTGCTAGGTCACTTGCTTAAAATAAAGGTCAATTTTGGATCAGAATGCTTGTTTTGTTGACAGAAATGGTCCACAACTGTCTTGTGAAGGCAAGACTCTGTCCATGTGTGTGTGTCCACACAAACACTCACGTTGGTATTTTGCTGCATAACTGAGAGCCAACCCCCCAGGCTGACTTTGAAAGCCCAAATCTCCAAATCCTTTCCTACACCACCACGCTGGTTTCAGGGAAATGCTCCCTTTCAAGTAGGGATAGGAAATTAAAAGAAATTAATATGTTACTCAGCAAGATTAATTAATCAGCTAATGTGCATACATCACTTAGGATCGGTAAAACCCCAGATAACTTTTTATGGCTGAGGAAATATGGTCTAAAGTGGTTCAATTCCAGCCCAGTAAAACTAACATTCATTAGGGAAGCTGATTTGGAGAGAAAGGTGCTCAGAGGGGACTGGTGCCAGCAGCTACCTGGCAATCACGAGGTGGAACAGAATCCTGCCATCTCCAGGATGAAGGACTTGAGGTTACAAGCTCATAAAACACAGGAGTCCATAAAGTTTCCGAGCTCTGAAGGCATCCCTTAAAAGTTAATATCGTGCAGTATCAGAGCCATAACAACAAGTCACCCCGAGCCATTTATTATTCATTGAGAGTCACCCTCACCACGCATCCACCCAAAGCCCTTTAACGGCTCGGGTACATCCCTCTTCCCTCAGGATTTATGGGAATATTATTGCATCTTAAGGAAATGCCAATCAATTACTTTAACGCTGATTTCTGCCACTTTAATAACTCTCCCAAGGCACAGAGTGACCATATTTAACAGTGGAGCTGTTAAGCTGCAGGAGGTGTCGTTCCCCCCCCCGGTAATTGGACGTTGTGTCAGTGGTGCTGTCGATAACGGCTGCGTAATACAACGGTCGTTGGATGTTAAATTGCCATGTATCTCATATTATAGCCCTGTGTTATCCTCTAAACATCCTCTGGAAACCTTTTTACACCTTATTCTGCACAGAGGAGTGGTTTGACACGGAATTCATTGTGTTTCCATTTTAACTAGAGGGAATTGGGCGCTGACATCCCCCTGAAGGACGACACAAGCCGGGTGCTTTATTCAGTTCAGCTCTGAAAAATCACCCTCCTCTTCCAAATGGGTACGTAGCCCTCAATGCTTTTAAATTACAGCTGACTGTTTGTCTTCTCTTAGTTGTTTAAAACGGATTGATTTCTTTTTTTCCCAAGCAAACCAATATATTATACTAAAAACCCCGAAGAAATTACCTTTAGGAGACTTTGAAAATCCAACCCCGAATATATATCATGGTGATTCTTTGGGAGGGACCTTCTCTCTCTGAGATCCACTTTGCCATTTGCCTCTGAACAGTATCCATCTATCTCTACATTTCTCTCATGCATCAATGGAGCAGCTCTTCCCTTAACAACCACTTCCAGCACCCCTCTGCAGCAGGGCTTGGGCTTGTCATTCATTAACAGATTAATCCTGCTCTCCTGGACTACTGGATTTCACTCCTGGCACCACTGACCAGATGCAGAGTGACAAGTGAAGTGAATGATGGCACCTCTCCTGCTCTTAATGCATGAGGTGCCCTTCAGTGAAAATGCTCCTTGGAGCAATGCAAGGCTCTCTCCCCGCCCTGTGACACTGATCTGCTTTGACCAGGGGAGCTGGTGGGAGTTCTCTGGGTAGGACAGCCAGGCTGGGACATGGCAGGGGTGGGTTCACTGCTGCTGATGTGAGGGACCACCCATGAGGGACACTTGCTGCCTTCCTCACATGTCTGCTCCATGCTCACCTCCCTTCCTGCTTATCAGGACACTCTAACCTTGCTCTTTGCTGGAATTTAAGACCAGGGATTTTCCCCTCCATGGGTGGAGGATAAGGATGACTTTCTACACCTTTTCAGGCCTTTCTTTATTTTAATACTCTGTTCTTTCTTGTCCAGGATGAATAACTGCAGATAATTCTTGCAGGTGAGGATTTCTGGGCCTCTAATTGCATTTGTTGCTTTGAACTATAACTCTTGCCCCATACCTTGTTTTTGAGGTGAAGTGCCCCTAACTGGAGATGCCTTGAATGATAAAGAGAACAATTTGGAGAACAGAAGGTTGTGTGGAGACCTCACAGCACCTCCCAGGATCTGAAGGGGCCTACAAGGAAGTGTGAAAGGGACTTTTCATCAGGACAAGGGGGAATGGCTTCAAACTGAAAGAGGGGAAATTTAGATTAGATATTGGGAAGAAATTGTTCCCTGTGAGGGCTGGGAGGCCCTGGAACAGGTTGCCCAGAGAAGCTGTGGCTGCCCCTGGATCCCTGGAAGTGTCCAAGGCCAGGTTGGACGGGGCTTGGAGCAACCTGGGCTGGTGGAAGGTGTCCCTGCCCATGGCAGGGGGTGGGACTGGATGATCTTTAAGGTCCCTTCAAACCCAAACTATTCCATGATTCTACACTTCTGTGACATTGAGCAGACTGAAGGCAGGCACTGTTTGTCCTTAGGAGGGATACAGCTCCTAGAATGTTTGGGAACAGCCTGTGCTGGTGATCTTGCTTGTGCCCACTGGATGTCCCAGACAGAGTCAGCAAACAGCACACAAACACTTAGAGTTCCATACCCGTGGGATGGATGTTTTTAATATCCAAGTCAAGCCCTGCAAACCAGGAAAAATGCAACCAAAGCCCAGTGAAACGTCTCCTTCAACCTGAGCAGCAACTGCATTTTCGTGACACATAAAACAACGGCAGGAAAGGAACCCACCTGCTGTTTGCACCCCTGTAGATGAGGTGTCACTGCCCCCCTTCCAAACCAAAAGGGGTTTTTCCTCTGAGTTATATCTAGGGAATAAAACAGTGCACACAAGCACAAAGAGAGAGAGAGAGAGAGAAAGAGAGAGAGAGAGAGAAACATCTGCCTTTGGAAGGTGCAGCGCTCTGAGCTGGATGCTTTGGGCTGTGGAGAGTTGTGTCACTGTTAACTTCAAAAAGGAGAAGGCTGGAGTATCCAGGTTAGGCCTGGGGATGGGAAATCCTCAGTGGCAGGAGCTTTCCCAGCTGAGATTTTGCTTTCCTAGCTTAGATTTTGCTTTCTTAGCTGAGATTCTTCTTTTCTAGCTGAGATTTTGCTTTCCTAGCTGAGATTCTTCTTCCATATCTGAGATTTTGCTTTCCTAGCTGAGATTTTTCTTTCATAGCTGAGATTCTGCTGTTCTAGCTGAGGTTTTGCAGAGTCTTTTCAGCCTGAGAGGAATTAAAGCTGAACACCAAGGTCTTTCAGGTAAAAGGTTTCTGAGCACAGATCCTGCACTGTTTCCCCTCTGCAGCAGCATTCCCAGTTTTCCATCTGCACAGCCTTGCACAACAGCAAAGTGAGGAAGATGCTTCTGCTCTTCAAAGGGTCTTTTTTTCCCCTTGATTCAGTACCTTTAAGATGGTGGGTATAGTGTATCTCCATAGGCACCTTCTGCAAAGGGAGAGTTTGATATTCAAAGGAGCAAAGGTGCTGCCTCTCTCAGATTTAATGGTGTGGAAGGCATTGACCTTGGAAAATGGAGGTTGGAGGAAGGGTAAACAGTGTTTGGAAATTCCTCCCTAGTTGTTTTTCTACTCAACCATTCAATCTTTTGAAGGTTAAAATATTAAAATCAGATGAAAAAAAATAAGCATCAGTATTAGAGGCAGTGAAGTCGAAATCTATCAAAAATCTATCAAAATCTATAATGTCAGAACTTTGATGTAATATAAAATATGTGAGATACCTTCAACCAACTCTTACAATAGAAAAAACAGTAATATCCCTGCTAGAAAAGATGCAGATCATCTCTCACAGCTACTGTGAATGTTGTTTTGAGTGCCAAAAATGGTTGGGATATGAAGCTTTTTTGAATTTTCCTGGACATGGATTTTTATCTTTAGAATCCCACTTTAAATCTGGAGCTGGAAGGACTCCCAAGATGACCAAACCAAACGTCCTGCTTGGAGAAGTAGGAACTGGATTCTGCTTGTGCCAGCCCCAAGTCTCCATTAAAATGGGAGTATCAGCTAAAATATCCAACCATCCAGAACTTGCCAAACCAGAGGAAATGCTGCCATTTCTCTCATTTCCAGTGAATTTAGTTATCTACAGATTTCAGGAAAACAGGGGACACTCCCAAGGCCTTTCAGCTTTGTTGTGAAATTCTTTCTACTCCTGCACCGAGTCCTGCTGTAACTCTGCAAATGGCACATTTGCTACCAGCCCAGAGCCTTTCTGGTATCTCTGTTTATTCCTGGGAAGCTGGCAAAGCTCGTGGTGTTCCTGGAAAGACACTGCAATTCCCGGAATATGTCACGTGAGAAAAGTTTTTTCACAACAGGGTGATTCTGCAACATCCACAGGCAAACTGATGAACAGGCAGAGGGACTCTGTGCAAACATATTTGTTTGGTTTCCCTTCACTGTTCCTGGATTTGGAGCCTTTTTTTTTTTTGTCCTGTGGATGAGTTAATGTGCTGTAGCAAAGTGGTGCCTTGGGCTAATTCCATTTCCCTGCAGAGAATGCCAGTCCCTGGAGCCTTCCCTCCTTCCTGCTCCTTGGGGAGGGTGCTCAGCTGGCAGGATCAAAACGCTGCCTTCATTGATAGAATCAAGATGTCACAGCCACGCTGACACTGCCCCTCCTGAGGTGATTATTCACATTATTAACTCACCCCAGTGGCTGGAAATGCTCTGGAGAGCTGTGCACAGATCTGGGGTTTGGTGAACGACCGTGGCTGGATTGTCTGGGCAGCAACTTATCTTCCTAACCCAACATCCTTATCAGAGGCACAGAATCCCAGAATAGCTCACAGAAGACGCTGATTTGGGAGGGATCCACAAGGATCATCCAGTCCAACCCCTGGCCCTGCACAGGCCCATCCCCAGGAGTGACCCCCTGTGCCCCAGAGGATCAGCCAAACCCTCCTGGAGCTCTGGCAGCCTTGGAAAGTCTCTTGCCCATTTAAAATGCAGATATTGCCTCTAAACAGTCACATCACTGCCATATTTGAGCCATATTTGCTCAAAGTAGGTCTTCACTTCCATCCTCTGAGATTCCTGGATGAGTTGGGGGAGACACCCCAGTGCAGCACAGCTATGAAAAAACAAGACCCTGTCAAGGCAAACTCTTTTTTGGTAGCAATGCCCTCGTTCACCCCATTGCACTGACCCCAGCTGAGTTATCCTGAACATGTGCTGGTGTAACTGAGAGCAGAATTTGGCCCAGGGAGAGCAGGGCCTGGGCTGCCAAGGACATCCCTCAGCCCACGACTTTGCAGTGGGATTTCTCCCTGCTTGGGGGAGAGAGTCACACATAAGAATCAGCAATGAATCTCCTTATTCTTTAATCAAATTAGTGTCAGACAAATTGGGTTTTGGGCCCCCCCTTCCAAGGTTTGCTACTCCCCCCCTCACCTCTGCCTTTGTTTAATACATCAAGGGCAGAAACAGGAGACCTGAAGAACAGAACACTTTAACTCCTCGCCTCTTCACTCAGTTTTCCTTTCTTTCCCCCAAGGACAGTGTGTGGGACACCCTCCTCTTCATTTCTGTTTTACCTTCTCCTTTAGCTGTGGGAGGACAGATGCCCTTGGAAAGAATAAACAGGAAGGGCCAGCCCTGCCTCTGGTTTTTAACCACTGCTGTTCCCTGGAGTCAACACTCACAAATCCTGCCCCGTGTCTGTACAACAAACCTTCCCCCAGCAGGAACAGCCTGAGCTGAACACCCTCTGACCAGCCTGGCTGCAGACCAGGGGGAAAAGCCAAGGGATTTTGTTGGGAGAATTTTAATTCAGCTTTTCTGGGACCATGGGAAAGGGGTATCTCCCTGGGGCCAAAACATGGGTGTCCTTTAGATCTGTGCTCCCAGCAAGGGGCTGTGAGAATTCATTATTCACCCTTAGCCTTCACTTTTCCATGAACCAAAACCCAACAAGGCAACAAATGGGCTGCCTTCCATTTGTCTGTACAGAGTACACTGAGCAAAGTGCTGCTGCTGAGTGGTGGGACCATCCACCACCCAGCCAGGACAAGGGGCCATCCTCCTTGCTGCCAGGATGAGAATCACACTTTACAACCTGGCACCATTCAGATCTGGGCCCCAGAGGTACCAGGTGGGGAGGGCTCTTGAGTAAACACCAGCTTTATGACTCAAAAATGGTTCTGGTTTGCAAAGTTAGGGATGTTTTCTAGTGAATCTGGAGCAGGCTGATGGTCCTGGTGTAAATTTCAAGCAGCAGCTATTTTGGATTTTCCTCCAAAAAAAAAGGTGAAACCCTGTTGCACCAGGTGCCCTCAAACAAGTAGGAGGAGCTGGCTCCTGCTTTGATGTGTGTGCAATCCCTGCTGAGCAGGTCCTCGCTTGGGAGGACTGGGTGACTCACCAGCAGCCTTGGGGGCGTAAAACATGTCTTGTACCACCCCATGGCCGTGTCCATCCACACAGGGCTGCCCTTCACAAGCCTCTGACAGCTGATCAAACCCTGTGGCCTTTGGAAACACAGGCAAGCACCTGCAGGGACTGGAAATTTAGTGTGTCCCCACATCAGTTTTGGCTCCAATGGCAACGTGAATGCCCAGGAAACACAGAGCAGCTCCTGGATACCTTCAGAAGAGACACAGCTCAGAGAACCAGGTGAAATCAAACCTCTCTGGGCTTGACCAACTTTGTTGTATGTGCATGGTGGAAGACCCTGTTGTGCTGGTGTGTGGTAACCAACTGTGTGAGCACCAGCGGTGTGGTGGGTGCAGAGGTGTTTCCAGAACAGCAGAGGGATGATGTTTTAGGTCTGTGCATCTCAGAGCAACCCAAAGCTGATCTAATACTGATCCTGAGGAGGAAAGTTACTGTGTCTGTGTCTGCTATTAACATTTAGAAGGTAATCTCTTTAACACCATAAATGCTAACTACTCTGGCATGCCCTTGACAGGTATAATTGTCTGTAGTCCTGTAAAAAATAACAGCCATCTGGCAGAAAGTGCTGGCTCTGTGAGAGGAAAAAGAAGACAGGCACCAGCAAGAGAGCAAAGCAAATCCCCCAGCACAGGTTACCTTGGGGCTATTTGATTGCCTGGCAATCTGCTCATGGCCCTCTTCTCAGCTGCTTCCAATGTCATGGGAGGAGCATCTTGCCATTTTGGCCTTGCAGCCAGCACAGGCCCAACCTCAATTTATGACAGACAACACTTCTGCTTCACTGGAACTGACAAACATGATAAAAAGAGCTGGCCTAGTGGAGATCAAACCCATAGGCTACATAAGAAACCTTGCTCAGTCTCTGAAAGAAGTGTATGGCCCTGCTAATAGTTTCCTGTATATCATCTGGTGCTTGCAAGGAATGACCTGCCTGTTCCTCAGCATCTCTGGCTCTCCTCATCATTATAGCCCTTGTAAAAAATGGCATATGAAGTGTAAAGACCAACAATCCTGGCAAGGAAATGATCCCTGTTATTCACAGAACCACAGCACTACAGGCAGCTCCTCCTGGGGCATCTCTTGGCTTTAACCCTGATCCACAGAGCTCTGCTTTGGAGCAAAGAAAGAATCCAGTTCAGACAGGTTGTTTATTCACTGGCCTTTCTGATAAGGCTGCTGAAAAAGCCTGTGGAATCTGTGGATACTGGTAAAGCAGGAACATTTCCCAGCAGGATCCAGACAAGGATTGGCTGTACAGTGAACTGGGATGAACATTGGCCTTTGCTGCAACCACCACACCTGTGGAGGGAGGGCGGAAGGATGTGGAAGCAGGGAAAACCCCTGGACAACGTTCCCAGGCTCTGACAGAAACCAGGAGCCCTGACAGCTCAGAAACAAACAGTTTTTATCCGAATTCCATGACACAAGATACCCAAACAAGTTCAAACCATCTTCCAGAAGTCATTCACACTTAATGACCCTCTCTGAACTTCCCAGAGGTTATGGTCAGATTCCCACTGTGGCAGTGGAGCAAAATCTGTCTTCAAACTGTGAGAGAAGAAATTTGAACTTTTGCATAAACTAGAGCTGTATCCACAGCTTGGTCTTGTCTTTGCTCATGATTTTACTTTGCAGCTTTAAAGCAGTGCTGAGTTCCCCCATCCCAGTGGTGCTGCACTGGCTTCCCTTCACCTCCTGGTCCAATTTTGGGGCAAAGATGTATTTTCAGATTTACCTGAAATCTCCCTGTGGCTTTTTTTATTACCCCCCAAGGAAACAGAAGATGATGGTCTCTGTTACAGCAAAGTCAGTGTCTTGGCTTGACTGTAGTTAATGGTAACAACAACCACCAGAGCAAGGCAGAAGAATTTAGGGAGGAAAAGGGCACATTTCACTCCTTGCTCTCAGAAAAGTTGTCCTTAACCTCTGGATGAGCACACATGAGCTGCAGATTGAAGCCATCTGCTACCAGACAGCTGGATGCATATGGCTGAGTGGTCACCCACGACCTTCAAACAAAGCCCCACCAAAGACCAGGTGCTGCAGCCCATCACTGCCTAATTCCTGCCCTGGTGAAGGGAAAATCTGAAATCTCTCTGAGGTGAAGGCACTTCAGCAAACACACCACAGCCAATGCCACGATGCCACCCCAGTGGGCCAGGCTTTATGGCCACCTCACTCACAAGATCTCTCCTACGAAATTGTATTTATTTTATAGATGCCAACTCACTGCCAGGATCTGAGAATCATTTTGTAAATGGCATCTGACTTAATTTTATTTCTTTTTAGTCTGTAGTCTAGTTGTTCAGGGCTAAGGCTGTCACATGAAGCAGTTAAACAGCTCAACCCTCCTCCAGCCTGCCAGCAGAGAGGTGTTGGGACAGCTGATCCAGTGTCTCACACTGAACATCTCACAGCAGAATTTTCTCCAAAGGATTCATATTTAGCCCTTTGCTTCCCCCTAAATTGCTTTTCCTGACCCCATTTAAAAGTGTCTTGAAGGACACTGACACTCGCTTTTCAGGTTTGCATCTAATCCTTCTCCCATTTTGCATAAATCAGGAGTAACTGCACTGAAGTCCCTTTCTTGTACAAGCATTAGCAAAACTGCTACAACCACCAAGATTTATTTCAAACACTGGCTTCAGTCCTAGCAATAAGTAGCTTCAAGCACAGCAATTGCTCCTCACTTAAAGGACCACAACGTGGTGTTTGTTCCTCTGTGTCTTCCTGTGTGTCTGCTGAGGGTTGGGCTCACTCTGCAGCCTCCCTGGGGCTCTGTCCCTATCTCTGCCCCCTGTATTATAATTTATTAATTAATACTATGCCATAATCCCTGAGAAAGCTGCTCCTGGGTGCCTGAAACGGGCTGGTGGGATCCAGGGGGATGAGCAGGCAGAGCCACAACAGCCTCCACGGCAACTCAGGGGCACAGCAGTGGGTCAGAGACACACAGCCAAGTGTGGTTTGGGTTTGGGCAACATTGGCTTCCAGGGATTCATCCAACCACAGCTGCATGACATGGTTTTCATTGCGTGCTACCAGCTCCTGCCTGCCTTGCTGTCCTGAGCACTGCCAAAGTCCACTGCTGAAAAGGAATTGTTTTAAACATGCTGCTGATGTCAGAATGCTTTGTTGAGCTTCCTCCCTTTCACCTGCTCCCTATCTAAGGATATATGTCCCTAATTTTATACATCTCTCCTGTCTCCATCACTGGCTGCCAGATCAGGCCCTTCATCTTGCTTTATTAGATGAAGGGTAAAATGAGCAACTGCAGAGCCAAATGCAGCCCTTAATTTAACTCTTTTAAAATCCATGCTGTTACCATAGATTGATTCAGGCCATCACTTTACAGCCCAGAAGAACTGGGAGATACCAAATGGCCATTATCTGTTGTCAGAACTGGGAATAGCTTCAGATCCACATCCATCCTCCCCATTGCAGCATCCTGATGCTTCCTGCAGTGCCTCTCATCCTCCATTGGCATCATCCAGCCTTTGGACTCCACAACACACATCTCTTAGTGAGGGGCCCTCCTTGTCTGACTGACAGTCTGCCTGTGGCTCCCACTAGTTCCCTTCAGTGCAGACACAATTTAGAGTATTTTGTAAATCAGTCCCCTGGGTTACTATTAACTCCAGAATGACTCCAAAAAGTCATGCAGGCCTGGTAACACTCCTGATATCACAGGATCATTAAGGTTGGAAAAGACCTCTAAGATCGTCGAGTCCAACTGTTAACCCAGCACAGACAAGTCCACCACCAAATCATGTCCCCATGCTTTTTTCACACTTCCAGGGATGGTCATTCCACCATTTCCCTGGGCAGCCTGTTGCAGTGCCTGACCATGCTTCCAGTGAAGACATTTTATGTGAAATGTATGTGCTGTTGAATTTTGAAATATCCTGCACAGGCAGGTAACTCCTACCCTGCCAACACAGAGTTGTGCACGCAGCTCATTCCAGTTATGTTGTGGCATTCACAGGCCAAGCATTCACAGGATCAGCTCACCACTGGCCTGTGTGCTGGGCTGTGCTGCCACCACTGCAGAGGTGATACAGGACAGATGGAATGCACTGGGAAATCAGGAGGGCAAGATTTTATACTGTCTTTCATAGAATCACAGGCTGGTTTGGGTTGGAAGGGACCTTAAAGCTCATCTTGTTCCACCCCCTGCCATGGGCAGGGACACCTTCCACTAGCCCAGGTTGCTCCAAGTCTTGTGCATCCTGGCCTTGGACACTT
Source organism: Chiroxiphia lanceolata (assembly GCF_009829145.1). NCBI lineage: Eukaryota > Metazoa > Chordata > Aves > Passeriformes > Pipridae > Chiroxiphia > Chiroxiphia lanceolata. The sequence goes on along the minus strand of NC_045655.1, from coordinate 2,826,173 downwards.
CCAGGAATGAGGAGCTACACTCACTTTGTAGTGAGGCAAAGGCTAATGATGATGCAAAGAAAAAGAGAAACAACAGAGCAAACCAGGCAACATGATCTCTCATAGATATTCAAGATATCTATGTAGACATAACTACACACACCCTATCCCATCCCATCCCATCCCATCCCATCCCATCCCATCCCATCCCATCCTATCCTATCCTATCCTATCCTATCCTATCCTATCCTATCCTATCCTATCCTATCCTATCCTGTCTTATCCTATCCCATCCCATCCTATCCTGTCCTATCCTACCCTATCCAATCCCATCCTATCCTATCCCATCCCATCCCATCCTATCCTATCCTATCATTATCCTATCCTATCCTATCCTATCCTATCCTATCCTATCCTATCCTATCCTGTCCTATCCTATCCTATCCTACCATTATCCTATCCTCTCTCTAGTCAGGGGTTCAGCATCTTATGGAAATGGCTTTAATGAACTTCCACATCTCTTCCTTGCATTTGTCCCCCTTAAATCCCCTGCCCCAGAATCTGGCTGGGGTAGATGCTGGGAGGGCTGGGGTGGGAGCACATTGTGCTGGCACAGGCTGGGGGGGCCTGAACCACGCTGTGGGTCAGATTTGGGGTGCATTGGCCAAGCTCTGTGGGGATGAAGGCCAGGCTCTGCCAGGCAGGGCTGAGGTGTACCTGGCTCTCTGCCTGCACTCCCCCAGCCCTGCCAGTTTAATGAACACCAGCTTCACACAAAGTGTGAATAGCAAAAGGAGGGGGGAAATGCACTTGGGATAGAGAAACGTGTGACAAAAGCTGCACATATTTTCATCAGCCAAAGGCCAGGACATAATAATAATCACTTTCCCAGCCCGGAGCAGAAGAACAAGACCAAGGGTTTCTTTTCAGGGGAGCTGAGACAATAGTGACAAAGGGCCACACAAGGTCAGTGACACTTCAGCAGCTCATGTCAGCTGAGGAACTGGTCCTGATCTGTCATCTCCCTGCTGCTCAGTGACAACGGAGACCACGAGGCACAATCCACCTCTGTGTCACCGAGCTGCTCCGACCTCCCCGTGCTCAGCGGGGCCGCAGAGAGGAGAGGGGGCTCTGCTGCATTCGGAGGGGGCTGCTGCTCTCCCTCCGCTTCGGGGATTGTCACATCCCTCCCCCCCAGCCCTGCGCCTTCATCAGCCCCTTCAGCTCATTTGCATGGCTGGGAAGGGAGAGTTGCTGACTCTGTCGACAATGTCCTGAGAAGTGCCCGGAGTTGGAATGCAAATCTCCCGTCGTTCAGCGATGCTTGACAGACACTTTTACAGTCCTGTTCCAAAAAAACCCTAAACACTAAGTAGTAACTCTTAAAAGAAGTGGCAGCTCTTTCCTATTTGGGGTCCCTGCCAGGTGTGCAGCAACAACTATATATCCTTCCTTAGTCACTGCTGGCTTTGATCCTGGAGCTTGATGCTCCTTCTGCTCCTTCCAGCGCCGAGGTTGGTGTCCCAACGGGACATCCCCACTGCCACCTGGGCACAGGAGAGGATGGAAAAGCTGCAGGGGTGTTTCACAGGGTGTCTCACCCCTTGCTGGGTGTGTCAAAGGTGAGTTCTGCCATTTCTTCCTTCTTACAAGGCTGGTCAAGGAGAAGGGGTGGTAATTATAGATCTCTGCCTAGCATCCTGTGAATAGCATGAAGCTAAAGGTACAACCAGCCAACAGTTCACCCCTCAACTGTCTTAAACATGCACTGAGCTCCTATGCAAGAAAATGAAGGTATTAACAATAGTTTGCTTTCAGCCTTCAGCACTGGTTCTTTGCTGGGACAGAACAACACATTTCCAGACAAGCGATGGGGCTGGTGAAGTTCTCTGGAGCAACACAGGGTCAGAGGAAGGCTGTGGGTTTGCCCCAGCTGCATTTTTTGTGGGTTTCAGAGCTGGGACAAAGCCACAGTGAGTCAGGGCCTGAGGCTCACATGGTTTGGTTCATTATTGGTAAAACACCTGAAGAGTGACTGGGAGAAGACCCTTCCCAATCCCAGTGTCAGGGGCTCAGGAGGGGCAAAACAGATCAGGGTTCAACTTCCACATCAGGCTGCAGTAGCTGAAGCAGCCACACACCTGAGTTGATCTTCTCTTCCTGTATTTGGGCAACCTCCTTTCTTACAGCTCTTTAACCTTTCCTCAGAAACTCATGGCCAGAGCTTCCAGCTGGACAGAGCAGTGGGATGGACAGAGGAACATGGGCCAGGCAGGAGTCACACCACCAGCAGAGGCAGTGGAGCAGCAGATGGGCAAAGGTCCTCTGCACTTACCTGCTAGACTTCGAGGCCCCAAACTTACAGAGGACTGTTGTCATTAACAATCAAGCCTTGTGCCTGCCTGGGAGATGAGAGTGAGCTGGGATGTGGGGCTGTGCAGCCCAGGGCAGCCTCTCCTTTGAGCAGCCAGACATGGATCCCACCTGAGCCACTCTCAAAGCCCTCCCTGCAGAGCCCTTACTCATGGAAGTGTCTCAGGTGCTTTGACTTCCCTTTGCAAGTAAAGTCATGCTGCCATTTTCCAAAACAGCAAAACTGGAGGTTTCATCCCTTCCTGTCCTTCCAGCCTTGCAGCCCTCAATTCTTCCCAGAAACTGGTGGCTAATACTGTAATTCCAAGGATGAAAGCACCCAGCCTTTGTGCTCCCCATCACAGCAACTTCCCAAAGTGTCTGCCAGCAAAAGAAACACTTAATGCTTGCAGTGGGAAGGAACTGTTTATACCCCATTCTGGTGCTGGGTTTCTCTGGGGTGAGAGACAGCTCTGGGCAACGGGGGATTAGGGGGTCCATTGTATCCTTTTCTGATGTTGCCCACCATTCCCTGTCATTTGCATACATCCCACACTCAGGATCCAGGGGCATGGAAACTACCACCCCACCTGCTCCCAGGGCTGGGCATCACCGGACCAGGAGCTGCTTTGAGCAGATTTTGGGGGGGAAGACTGTGCATGGGGAGGTGGGTTTGAGTGTGTGTCTGCGTGGGGAAGGCAGGGCAGAGGGGGAGGAGGGAGAGAAACAAGAGTAAACATGAAATGGGAGGATTTTCAAAGCCGGCAGAGGGCCTGGAAAAGGACAGGCTTTGAATTCTGCATGTTCTTTTAACTCGGCCTCTGATTTGAAGAGGCCCCCGAAAGCCTGGTAAGCCTCATTGAACTTGAAAAGCTACAAGCTTCCTTTCTTCCCCATTTGCTTTGTCTTCTCTTATCTCATTCATGTGAGACATTGCTCCCACCCCGGCCCTCGCTGCAGAGAGGAGTCAGCCAGAGTCCCCAGCACCGGGAGAGGCAACACTATCCCATCCCATCCCTGCCAGGAACCCCCTGCACAAGGGGCAGGAATTGTGAGGGAGGTGCTGCAGCCACCCGGGCTCAGCCTCGGAGAGGGGCTGATCAGGAGGGACTGGGGCTCTCCCCCCACAGACCTGGTACCAAAGGGGGCTGCTAAAAACCAGGCTGTGAACCCCCCTCTGAGCCCTTCTGCAGAGAGCAGGGTTTGGGTTTGGGTTTGCAGGGGACACTTGGCAAGCTGCAGTGCCTGCGGTTCCCCCACGTGCCCAAAGCTCTTTGGGAGCAGGCAAACCCTCCCTGGAGATCCCAGATGCCTCCCCAGTGCTGATGCAGACTCCAGAGGGTACAGTCACAAATATTCCCAAGGGTAACAGCACCAAAGTGGGTGGGGAATTGCACACTCACACTCTTTCTGTGGCTCTCCTATGGGGTTTTGCACGACTTTGCCTACTGCCAGGATATCCCTTTTCCCACTTTGCTGAAGGGTGAAGACTCCAGGCACTATTTACTGCACTCTTTGCAACCTGTGCTGTGTGCTGAACTGGGCAAACCCAGGCCCTGGGAATGACTCCACTGCATGTGCCTAAATGCATGACAGGATTTATCAAGACCAGATCAAGGGACTAATTGCTACCTTCAATGAGGACAAAGGTGCACCCGCTGCTTAATGCTGCTTAATCTCACTGGGAAGGGGAGATAAAGCCCCCAGGTGTCCCAACACACCTCAGGGAGATTATTACACTGCCACTTATAAAGAATCACCCCCCTCCACCTCGTCCCTCAGTTCTGGCTCTTCCCAGCAGGTATTTTGCAGCCATATCTTCCTTTGCAAGCTGCAAATAAGCCAAGGAGTTAGAGCCAGGTGGGCCTTTTCTGATGAATATTGCACTAAAAGGCAGCTTCCTGAAGCACTTCTCCCACCCTGTGAGTGGGGAGAGGGTGAGGGTTTGGAGCCTCTCCATAAACAAGTAAAAGCTCAGATATAATGAGAAAACCTTTTGTGACATAAGGACCTCTGCATGTCAAGTAAATTCATTATAAAGCAGCTTGAATGGCAATCTGACGGCCTGCAAGTGTCTAATGCAATTACCCTGAGCTGGGGGAGCCTGTACAGCTGTGCTTCCCTGCTAATAAAATAGAGCCAAAGGAGCAAAAAGGGGATGACAAGAAACTGGGGGCTTTCCACCAGGCACAGCAAAGCCCAGTGGAGTTCGAGGGTTCATGAAACTCTTTGATTCTGGAGTTCACAGGGTTCACAACACGGGCAGAGCTCACGGGCTTTTCCTTGGAGGCCTAAACCCGTCGGGTTTTCTCCTGCTCCTCGTTTCTCACCTTCCATGGGGAGATCTCCCATTAAACACACAGAAGGGGACTGCAAACCCCACTCTGAGCATAAAAATGATGGACAGCTCAGGTAAATTTGGTAGATTTACCCCAATAACTGTTTGTTGTCTCACCTGAGCAGCAGTGCAGGGTCCCTTCCTCCTGCCCTGCTTGAGTCATGGGATAACCACACACAGGACAGAGCAGATGGCCAAAGACAGGAGAGAAGAGGTGCCCTGGAAGCCCTATAACATACACACATACAGAGCATCCCATATTATTCTATATAAATACAAGCCCAATCTAAAGCAAGATCTCTTTCAACAGATGGCTGGAAAATGAGCGAGAAAATCCCATCCATGTCCACCCCCCCAGTGCCTTTGTTGCATCTTTATTCCACCCCTGGCTGAACTGGGAGAAAAGTGTGGGTGGTTTTGCTGTGTGAACACCAGTTTAACCCTAATCCCACCTCAATTATTGTAATGGGGTGCCTGGGTCAGCACAGCAGCCATGCCAAGGTTCTTTTCTGGTCAAGAGAGGGATTGCTGTACACCTTGACAGGAATTCTGAGGGTTTCTACCTGCCCAAGCCCTGGTGAGGTGAGTTAACCTCGTGTCTCTTCTCCTCCACTGGAAGGGTTCCCTGTCCTCAGCCTCTCTCAGTGAACCAGGGCCTTGAAGACCTTCCCAGGGCAGGTTTTCCCATTGTACTGGCACGTTCACACCTCCAAACATGAGCCAGCCAAAGAGCCCCAAGGCCTGGGGACCTGTGCTGGGGACTTCAGCTGAAACCTTTCACTTCAACTTTTACCTTCAACCTTTTCCCAAACGACATGAGGTGGCCTGAACACGATATTCTGAGCTGGGAAGAGCAGCTTCTGCACAGAATGTTAACCCCCTTCTTCCCATGCTGGATGAGCCCTGGGAGACCTGCATGTTCCTCCCTCTCAGCTCTGTTACAGCACTTGGTGCATCCAGCCCTGTGGGGTTTTTTTCCTCGAGAGGAAAACTGCACAGGAAAAGGGTATTTCTCCCATTCTCTGTAATAACACCAAGCAGCAGGATGAAAAAATGAAACTCAAATTATCTTCAGAGAGTTCCCTGTTAGGACATCTCACATCAGTAGCAAATGCTTGAAGAGAGGCAGAGTTAAAAGCAGGTACTGGCATTAAATTTTCAAAGATTTTGATTTTTCATTAATTAACTTGGAAAAGGTGGCACTATGTTTTCTGTTTACACCCAGCTAGTTGTGTGTTGGGTTAGATGACAACCTGCTTTCTACTAAAGTTATGGTAAAAATTTAGGCTTCGTCCAACTTAACAGGGAAATTCCAAATGAAAGAATAAATTTCATTTCAGCTGTGGATGAATTAATTGTGTTTGGCTCTGAAGGGTTGTCTGTCTTCATTATTTTAGTTTAGGTTGGATTAGATTAAATTAGATTAGATTGATGGATGGGGGGAGGAATGGAAGGACAATACATTCCCTTTTTAGGAGTAATATACAAAATAATTGGAGTCAGAGGAATTTCACAATATTAATCTGAATAAAGTCAGGTGACCACTGTGGACTCTTTAACCTTGAAATAGAGGCTCATTTGAAGACACATATAATTACTTCTGAACTCCATGTACTCCTTCACAGTGTTCCTATAGCACAAAATCCTTCTTACTGAAAGATATCCTGGTGGATCTCTCCCTGGAAACTTCAAAGATGTTCAAACTAGCAGGCATTTGGCAGCAAAAACCTCCTTGGCTCAGGACATATCATTACTTTACAGCCCTATTTTTTTTTTTTTTTTTTTGCTATGCCTGAGTTTCAAATGATTTTTTGCTAACTCAGAAATACACATGTCTGTTCCAGCACAGAAGGAAAAAGGATTCTCTGCAGTGAGAAAACACCTAGAAGGCAATTCTGAGCTCCAACAAGTAGTTTTCCAGCTCTCCAGAACAAAGCAGTTGACTTGGCTTGGAAACCTGGCCAAGTAAAATCTCAGAATTCCATTCAGTTGACTACAATTGGAAGTTTATGAAAGAAAATCCAGTCCTTTACCAAAACTGGGCAGTTTAGTAGCAGGAAACACCAGCTGGGACTTCAAAGCTTTGATATTTATTTCTTATTTTTTCGCACTGTGCAGGCTAGAAAGGTCTCCCTCTGCCCAGGCTCATCTGAAAGGCTATCTGCAATTCAAAAGGTGCTGAAAATGTAGTCCAAACCTGAATTATCAACACAGGCTCAGCTTCATGAGCCTTTTATCTGATATTTAATCACCTCTGAACATCAACAAATCCGTGCTGCTGAATGAGGAATGGTGTAACTAGTCCCAAGGCAGCCTGACCTCGGGGTTTTTGCCAAGCAGGGTTTGTTCAGCCCATCCTTTGCAAATGCTGAGCTATTTTCTGTCCCAGTTCAGCTGTTCCCTTTGTTAACCACTTCCTTGGGTAGATACAGCCATGGCCCTTCTCTGCTGTGAGCCAGCAATTCCATCAGTTCATTAGAGCTGAGCTTTTCCTACCCTTCACCATCCAAATACTGTCAGTCTCTCCTTCACTGAACCCTGCTCTGGAGCCAGAAGATGAGATGGTGTAAAACTCCATTTATTTGCTCTGGAAAAGTTTGGTTGTTGGTTTGGTTTTTTGTTTTTTTGGGTTTTTTTTTTAATGATTATTAAAAAGACATTTTCTACACAAGGCAATAACCCCATTTGTACTTGCAGAGGTTGTGAACGGGGTCCTGGGCACAACTGAAAGCTCAGGATGCCTGAAGCCAAAGCAGACACTCACCCACAGGCAGTGCTGGTGCTGCCTGGGAATGGGCAAGGCAGGGATGGATGATATGCAGGGCTGAGGTACCACCCTGGGTGGATCCAAACCCACCACCACCCACTCCAGTTGCTCAGTTGTGCTGATTTAAAGGTAAACAGGCAGGGGAAATGAATCCAACTCAAAAGAGAGATTATAAGTCAGAATAACAATTTAATAAAATAATACAATAAATACAATTATACAGACAAACAATTGGTTTTAACCCACAAAACCCAAATGTATAACCCAGCACCCTGGGGCATGAACAGGGTGGTGTTCTTTGGGCCCCCTGAGTCCAAAGGAAAAGGAGAGGGGAAAACCTGTTGGTGAGAGGGCTGGTGCAGTCTGGGCAAGAGTGGTGATCTCAGTCTGGTTAAGAGTGGTGGTCACAGTCCTTCCCTGGATCCCACGAGTGATTAAAAGAGTCCCAAGACTCCAAGATTATGTATCCTCAGGTTCAGGCAGGAATGCCCAGTACCTCCCTCAGGGTGGGGAGTTCCACACTGGGTGTGAGGACAGGAGCACCCTCCTGTCTCCCAGTTCCACACTGGGTGTGAGGACAGGAGCACCCTCCTATCTCACAGGCCTCAACACCCAGTTTACAGCCTGAGGAGTCCGGGGTGCTCTGGGCAAAGGGGGTAAATGGTCTGTTGATAACAGTTTCTGGGCAATGGCATGGAAGGCAATAGAATACAGAATTTTGGGTTACACCCATCCAGTGATGAACTGGTCCCAGCTGTTCTAACTAGGACATCAGTGAACACCACAGGCTGAGATCCTGTGTCCTTCTCATCACCCAGCACATCCCAGGACGTGTTGCCTCCCAGCAGAGAGTGAGTTTTCCTCCAGAAGGAAATGCTGTGTGGGCACCAGGGTAAACCAGCACCCACACACACCCCACAGCTCTGCAGTCCATCCCTCCTGCTGGCACCACTTGGCTCCTCTCACTTCTCCCACTCAAAGCTGTGCCTGAAAAACCTGGGGCCTTGTCCAGACAACACTTCCTTAAGTCTGTGAGTCACACTGAGCAAGGACTTCTGCAAAGCTTGTTTGTGGCAGGACCCTCTGCTTGACAGAGAGCAAAATCCTGCAGCTCCAGGGTGACTCCTGCCTGGCAGATGGAGGGAAATGCAGCAAGAACGGACCTTAATTAAGATGTTGTGTCTACTGTAAGTGAAGCAATCTGCAAAAGTAGCCGTGTAGCACGTGTTGTGATCTTATCACACTTGGGTTTGCCACTGCCTTGTTCAAGGCTAACGATTAAAAAGATCAATTCCTTGGTTCCTACAGGGGAAGGATGGATGGCTTGAGGGGAAACACTGATATTATGACTCAAATACCAAGCTGTCTGTGGAGTCATACGGCTCGTCACACTGCAGAAATAAAATTTATACTTTTTATTTTAATGGGATTCCTGAGAATTGCACAATATTTGGTGGTCGTGAGGAAAGAAGGAGTTTCAGTGGATAAAGCACCACTTAGGGTTTGTTTTCCCAGTGCCCAGAACTATGCCTTCAATATGATACAATTGCATTCAAAACCCATCCCTGCCCCTAGGAGATGCATTATCCTGGAAAGCCACCAGCACAGTTCAGCTGAGTCCTTTTCCATACCCGGAATCACAGAATCCCAGAATCATTAAGGTTGGAAAAGACCTCCAAGGTCATCGAGTCCCCCCTGTGCCTGATCCCCACCTTGCCCCCAGCCCAGAGCACTGAGTGCCATGGTCAGACCTTCCTGGGACACCTCCAGGGGTGGGGACTCCAACTCAAGCTGCAGTTGAAGCTCTCACGACCAGGAGCATCGCTACTGTGCAAACAAAGAGAGGAACCCTCCATTGCTCCTGCCATCATCCTGCAGGTCCATTGGAAGGCCTTGGCATGACCTGAAGAGCTCCCTGGCTCCCATCCTGTCCTTCCCTTGCTTTCCACTGATGGGCCAAGGAAAGACCTTGGAGTCATAACTCAGTACAGGGCGTTCACCACCTGCTGCTGATCTCAGCTTGACTTAAACACCAGCCTAAAATCAAACCCTTCCTCCCTGCTTCACTTGCAGACATGACCAAAATACACCAGGGGTGCCTGCTCATGGTCTGGACAAAGAGAGCACCTGAAGGAGGTTCAGGTTCTGCCTCAAACCCTGCAGAGCTGTTGATTTCCAGGCACCTAATTTGCCTTAGGAAAACTTCTCTTTTTCCCTTGTCTACCAAATTTACCATCCCAGCCCTAGAGGGAGACCAATGTGTCCTTGATGCACACATTTGACCCAGGTTGTTGGTGCTGAAGCAGGTTTTGAGCAGAAATCTCTCTATTTCTTAAAGAAGGTTTGAATTTCCTGTCCTGCATACTTTAACTCTGCTTCCCACTAACCCCAAAACATGAGCAGTGGTGTCCCTGATGTGGGAAGAAGGGCATGATGAATCTGCTCTTCTTGGTTACATCTATATCAAGAAAATAAATAGTCCTTGTGGCTCAGGATGGTCCTCCCTGTGCCACTGCATGTGTGTGCCTTAGCAAGGTGTTGACTCATGACAATAAACCATCTCCAGGGCCCTGTCCAGGCATGAGAAAGGGGACCAGCAGATGCCAGGGATTGCCCACAGGCTGTTGCATGAAGGGAGCTGAGCTGTGCCAGGATACTCCAAGATATAGAATGAGCCTTGTCCTGTTTAATTTATGGATATAAGTCATTATAAATGCAATTATTGAGCCCTAAGTCCATCCTCTGGCATGCAGGGAGGGTGATGGAGGGGTTTCAGTTTAGATTTTCCCCTTCACAGCTGGAGAAGAAAGGAAGAAACTCCCTCCCTCTTCCCTCTCCCTTTAGCAGCCAAGAAGATGCTCATCATCCCTGATCCTTCTCCTCCCCAGCCTGAAATGGGAATGACACTTGTTTCACTCCGTGTCTCTCCCTCTCTCTTCTCCTTTCTGTGACAATTTTGCATCCTGGCTCAAAAGCCCCTTTGAGCACGCAGGGAACACATGCCAGCAAAACAAAATATCTCCTTCTTTTCAAAGAAATCATTTTGCTGGCCCTGCTCTGCTGTTCTCACACCACCATGAGCTCCAGACTCTCCTATTTATTAACACGGCGAAAAAGCTGGAGAAAAATTGGCAGCCAGGAGCCCTGTCATGTGGCAGAGAGGGAGGAGAATGTCATGGAGCTGAGCACCTCATAAACACGGGGGGTGATGGGGAGGAGGGAGGCAGCCAGGAGAAGTCACTCCTGGAACACCTTCCTGCTGCTCCGTGAGCCTCAGCACCTCCAGCAGCACTTGCTTTGCCTTTTCAGCCTTGCAGATTCCCTTCTTCCAGAACACGAGGCTGTTCTGAATAGGAAGACTTGTTTTTAATCAAATTATTAATCCTCTGATTAAGTGCTTCATCCTTTGGGGTCCAAAGCAGGGAAATCTAAAGGGGGCTCTGAACACCAAACATTGACATGTCTCTGTTCTGGCAGGCAGGCTCTCTGGAGGCTTTGAAAAGCTGTTGCTGATGTGTCTATCTTACCACTAGTTATTTCTGGAAGTCCAGCACGTACATAAAACATTGCTCTGTGTATCAATTAACCCTGGTGGTGCATACCATACCTAATAGGAAACCACACAGGAAATGAAAAGTTAAGCCCCCTACCCGCCCCGAGCCCATGGAACCACCACTAACACAACCACCACAGCCCACAGAGACCCCAGAGCAGCTTGAACCTGCTTATAGAGGGGCTTCAACACCTCCTGCCCCCTCCCCAGGGTACAGTTTGCCAGAGCTGTGTGGTCTGCAGTGGCAGAGAACAAGGTCTGTGCTGCCCAGGGACTGAGCTTTGTGGGGCTGGGTTTGAAGGGGAGGTGGCAGGTGACACATGGCATCTGGGGGGGGGGTGATTTGCTCTGGTTTTTATATAAAATAATTCCATTTTGTGTTAAAAAAGGTAAACTTAAGTGTATTTGTATGTTCAGGTAGACACACAAACACACACGTGCATGTAGAGATGGGAATCATGAAGGGCAACATCTTCAAGCTGGAGATATTCAAAGTAGAAGGTAATTCTGCTCAAGCAGGAAGGGAAACTGGCTCATCCCATGGATTCAGTCCATACCTACAGCCCCATTTACAACAGAGTAGGGCCAGTTATGACTACTGAGAATTTTACCTTATACAAGGACCTGTGCCAGGGTTTTCCCCCAGGAAATCCCTGCTGAGGGGACAAACCCTCCTGTTCTCAGGCATGTGGAGCCAGGCCATGTGTGCCCACCAGCAGGAGGAGGGGCAGTGATCCCATCTGTGTTTTTTCCTCCAAGGAGAGACCTTTGCTTCTCCAAAGGACAGTAAGTGCTGCTCACTCTCATCTCCTCAACACCCACACCATGCCCAGGAGACAGGGGAATCCTGGCTTTCCCTTTTGGGCTGGGACCTGGATTCAGCCCCTCCTCAGCCCCAGGTTCCCTCCTCAATAACAGCTGAGGTGCAACATGTCTGAAATCACCTGCTGGGGACCAACTTCCACCCAAACTTTGGGGACATAAACCATCAACTAGATTCCTGTTTGTCCCCAAGATTATAAAATACCCCTTCTCACCTCTGGTCTGCTCTCCTGCAAGATCCTGGGCACAGGGACTGGCTCCTCTCTTTTTTTTTGCCCACCCCAAAGCCCTTGTCTCAGCTGGAGTCAACTGGGAAGACCTGAGGCTCTGATAGGGAAAAGTGAACTCCTCTGCTCTGGGAGGCTGAAAAGCCAAGTTATCCTTCATGGACTTTACCCATTCCTTCCTAAAATCAGGCAGAGATTTATCAATATCTCACCAGGATGAAAAAAAACTACCCAAAACAAAACTCAGGTGCCGAAGCAAGCCATTTCCTGTAAGGGAAACAACTGTTTTTACAGGTATAAGTGAGGCCAGATTTTCTACAGATGCGGGGAAATTCTTCATTTTGCAAGTTGGAATTGGTTTTTTTTTCTTTTCAAGTGGGAAGGCGGGGGGGGGGGGGAGTGGAGGAGGCAGGAAATGTAAAAGATTTTGGAAACATGAAATGAATGGGTCAAGACACGTCATTTTGCTGAACCAAAGCAGGAGGCAACAGCTTGAAATTGAAATTAAATAGACCACCTGCAAGAAAAGGAGAGGAAGGGGAGATGGGGAAGAGGGGAGGGAGGGTCAACACTGGCATGAATATAAACCACACATTTTTTAAAAGCATCTGTCAGTGAATTATTAAAGATGCTGTGCTGCTCGTTTCAGGTTTGGACATCTTGGCAGTTGTGATGGGAAATGTGCCAAGGCACATGAGCACGGCTTGAATACTTATTTTTTGAATTCCTGGCAGGCACCTTTCCCTTAAAACACCAGCTCTGGTGAGTGGTTGGAGGCAAAGTGCTCTCTCTAGGACCGGAAAAGATCTCTGCTCCCACCCCCCAGGAGTGCAGTGAAGGGCTGGACGTGACAGGGGTGTTTATTGGAAGCACTGCAGACTCTTCTCCCCACTCTCCACTTCAGCCTGTCCAAATCATCATTGCAAAATTCATCTTCCTCCCCCAGGCACACACACAGGCACTCCTGCCCTCTTGGCTGGATCCTCTGAGCACTGGGAGCTTCTCCTCCCCACCTTGTGCCACCCACCTCTCCCGACCCACATCCCATCAATCCTTTCTCCCTTGGGCTTTCTCAGCATCCATCTCTCCCAGGGCTCGGGAGCATCTCCCTGGGGGTGTCTCGTTATCCCACAGCAGCACTGTGCTAATTCCTGTCCTCCCCTGGCCACAGCCAATAAATCCTGCAGCTCCCAGATAGGCCCAGAGCTCCTGCTGGAAAGCTGAGGCGCATCCCTGGTGGCCTTGGCACTCCTGCCTATCTGTCTAGACCATTTGAACCCCGGTGCCTAAGGCTCCACACGCTGCTGTAAATCTCATTTGAGCAAAAACCCACTCCCTCCTCCATCAACAACCCCCTCCCTCCTCCATCCACAACCCCCTCCCTCCTCCATTGAAGTTTTGGAACGGGGAAGGAGGCAAAGCGAAGCTTGGTGGAGGGTAAATTTGATCCTTCCCTGTGACAAAGCGAGGGAAACCACAGATCCTGGCTTGGGAACGGCTGGGAGCGGGGAGGAGAAAATCACAGAACAAATCCAGGCGATTGCCAGAATATTTGTAAATAAAATAATAAGCAGGGAAGTGAAATAAGCTGACACGAGAAATGTGCATGTTGATTAAAACAGCCCTGGAGAGCATTAAATGACAAAGTCACTGTTGATGCCAACAAAACCCCAACCGTAGCCCTGATGCATATTCATGGCATCTGAACAACGTCCTAACGAGGGGCTGTGCTTGGGAACAGCTCACATGGAGCCAGGGGGAGACTGCTCGGTGCCTGACAAATTTGGGAAGGCTACAGGCGTTGAAATCTCTCTTTGTTACTTAACAAACATGGAAGTAAGGGAATGCCATACCTCTTGTTATGGAAATAGCACACAGTGCTGAGGATATATGATAAGTCTAGGAGAGAATTACAAACATTCAGGCCTGATCCCTTTGAAATCTCTGGGAGTTTTGCCATTTATTTCAATGGGGGCTTTACCAAGTCCTTACAATGGATGTAGTCATTTATCTGCAGGCATTCCCTTTGCTGGGCAGCCGTGCTCCTCATGGACACCTGGGAAGGGGGTTCAGTTCCTATGGAATGCCATCACCTCCAAGCCTAGCTGGGTGGGTGCAGAGGTGGGTCAAAGTAACCTGTGGAGGGAGGGACATCACAGAGATCTCCTCCTGCTCTGCTCAGCCATCCCACCCTGTCTCAGACAGTTCCCTGCCTCTCCAGCCCCAGTGTCCAAGGGACATTGCAGCCACACCCCCAGGGACCAGGCAGGTGCACAGTGTTTCATCCAAATAGCTCAAGGATCTGGGCTAATTCCACCCCAGACTAAGCAAAGAGTGGGCAATGGGTTTGAGATTCAGCAGGTTGCTTAAGGGCATAGAGGGTGAGTGTTGGAGAGCTCAAAATAGGATCCCTCTCCCTGATCTCCTCCATAGCAGCACTCAGGCAGGTCCCCTCTGAGGCAGGGTTTCTCCCTCACAGGACTGGAGGGAGCAGGGGTTTGCTGCACTGACTGAAGATAAAGGAAATTCCTCCCTGCAGAGCCTGTGCCAGGGGCCTGGTGTCACCCACCCGACAGCAAAGCCCTAAATGGAGGTACAGCCAAGCTTTCCTCTGTGCACCAAGAGAGGAAAACCCAAAAGCTCAACTAGAGCAGCCAGGTCCTTGTCCAGCAACTGCCTCCAGCCCAGGAATGGCACCACTGCTCTGTTTTCAAGTGTAACTTTGTGAGTCCTCCACAACACCTCATCCTAAAATGCAGCTGTTTGTACCCTTGCAAAGCTCAGCTACTGCTATTTCAGCATCAATCACATTACCTGACATCTCTCCAAAGCCCTCAGTGCAAGACTCAAATCTAATCTACCTGCAGGATTGCTTGACCTGCTTAAGGAGCTCAGTTATTTGCTAAAACCAGAGGGGAACCAGTAGATTACAGAATTACACGGGATGTTAAAGGAACTTGTACTAAAACACTTGCTCTGTTGCTCAAGTTATGAGCAATTTATCTCATAACCATTGAGGTACCTTCAACCACAGCTCCACTGTGGGGGAAGGCACAAGAGCAGCAGATTACTTAGGACTTATCTTAATTGCAATTACCACCCCTGACTGACCTGACTGTTACCAGGTGATCTGTTCAGCCAGACCCTTCTATTTCCCTTTATGACTGATTGAAAGACACCCAGGAAGAGAAAATAATAAATCATTGGGCATGGAGGGGGCAAAAAAAACCTGCCATAAATCTTCCCTGCCACTTTAAGAAGGAGTAAGTGGTCTGGAATTGGATTTATTCTGCCTGTATTTTCCACCTCGGGAAGTCTGAGCTCCCAGTGGGGCAGAGGATGGAGGAAAAGGAGCAGAAGCTACTGATGTGAATGACAGTTTGCTGGTGGGAATAAAATGTTTCTTGTTTGCTCCAAGATGGAGATAACAGAGTCAAGAGGTCAAGTGGTGTGGGAATGCGAGAGCCCTGTGGGTAATGTAGCATGATAAAAAATGAGGGATCCAGGGCACGGGGTGTCCTTGCCACAATAGACCCACTGGCAATTCAGAAAGGGCTCAGATCTTGTCTGTATTTAAATATTGACTGATAATCTCACTCCATTACCTCCCTGTCCAGGAGGTATGCAGGGAGCCCCCTCCACCCCAGCCCATTCCAGTATCCTGAGGGGAAGGGCCTGTGTTTGATGAAGTACTAATTGGGGTGGGGGGAGAGTTGTTCTTTCTCATCCATCAATCTTTTAGTCATATGCACAATTAATGGAGCTCTTTAGGTCCCCAGGAGTGACCAGCACACAGGAACTGACCCCAGACCTGCAAGAGTCCTGCATGGATCGAGGGGGACGGGCAGGACTGGGAGGGCAGTGATGCCCTGGGCTCTCCTGGCATGGCCTCAGGCTGAGGTCATGGGTAACCCCTGGAGAACCCATGTCCAACAACACCCCTCACTCCCTGGGATCTGGGAAGGGGGTTGCAGTTTAGATGCACTGACAGAAAGGAGGAGATCTGGGCCCCGGTCCCACGGCAGAGCTGGGCAGGGTGGAGGAGGGAGCCAGGAGGGTGAAACCAGCCAGCAGCTCTGGGAACCCATGGCAGGGAGAAAGTTCTATAAAAGTAAAACCTCTGTGGGGGCTCTTTAATTACATTTCCCCCTTTCACACTGACTCAGTTTGCTTAGCAGGAGGATGGGCTCCACCAAAACTGCCTCCTCCTCCTTCCCACTCCTCTCCAAACACTTTCCTGGGGAGTTTTCCTGTTCTGAATTTCTGGTCTGGCACAACATGGAGGAGCCCATTAGTCCCAGGTCACCCACAGGGAGCACAAAGCTCTCAGGGCTCCCACCTGCCTCTGCTTTGCTGTCTCTTAAAGTGCTGCAGATGCTGATCAATATAAATCATTTCTGGGGTCTGGGATTATCTGAGTTGCAGCCACAGGCTGGGACCTGCCCCAGCATCAGGCAAACACAGCAGAGACAGGAGAGTGAGAGCTGGGTCTTACAAGCAGTGATACAGAACACTCCACTCCTTTTCATGGGACAGCAAGACCAACCCTCAGGGAAAGGAGAACATCTCTTTATGTAGCCTGTAACAATGGTGAGGAGCAGCTTAAACATCATGGGTTTCTCCTCTTGTCACACTGGAGGTGTAGGAGAGGATCCCTGCATTTCACAGGGGGGAAACCGAGGCCCAGAAGAGTTAAACAAATCCTCTGAAGTCACAGAACAAATCAGAAGTGGAAATTCAGGAGCTGAGCCTGGCTTTCCCTTCCCTTTCTCTTCCAGTTCCACACCTCCTATGGCTTTGGAGCCATTTGCACCACGATGTTGGGCTTTTAAAATGACCACATGTACTGAATGGAGAAAGCCCTTCCCTTCCATGAAGGCACAAAGTCACTTGGAGATGCTCTTAAAAAGCCACCAAACCCAAACCAGTATTATTCCAGCTGGCTGACCACCCCTGCCACCAGATGCCAAAGCATGATGTGTCAGCAATGAAATGATCAGCTGCTCCATGTAAGTTTTAGGGTTTGCTGTGTTCACCAGAATGGAAAACATGAGGCTGGTGCCAAGACTGGTGTTTAAATAAGGTGTCTCATGCAGTCAGACATCTGTCCAGCTGTGACTGTGCTGTGCTCTATAGCAGCTTCCCTGACTTATTGTTGCCAGATTAACAGCATGGGAATGTTCATCTCTTTAGTTCTGGGCAGTGTGGAAACAGGAGGGAGTGTGGAGCAGCTTAATGAAGCAAATTTGCTCCACAACCCCTGCCCTAACAGCACTTTTTTATTAAAGGAAGTGGGAGGTACCCTCAGCTGCCTTCCCTGGCCTTTCTCATTAGGAGCTGGGCAGTGCTGACAGTGCAGGAGAGGAAAACAGTAACAATAATAATAATATAAAAGAAAAAAGTCCAGGTGTCAGTCATGTCACCATTGCATTGCAAGCAAAAAAATGGGAACCAATTTCCTTTCCAGTTTTTGAAGAGAAGGAGGTATAACTTTGGGGTACAACTGAATTCAGTGTGTCTTTAGTGCTTCTTCCACCTTCCAGAGAGAAAAGGAGCAGGATCAACCCACAGCTGCCCCAAAAGTCATGTCCTGAGCTTGCCTTGAGGTATCAAGTGTCGGCTTTACTCACAAGGCACAGCAACTCCTTTTCATCTGCATCCACACTGTGAAATACATTCCCCATCTCCAGAAATGCCTCTGGACACCAAAGACAGGGGAGAAGTGAGAGAGGGGGGTTATCTGCAGTCACACACCAGCTCAGCTCAAACCAGTGCCTCCACTGCCTGGCCTCCTGATCCAATGGAGCATTCACCCCTCTGGGGGTCTTTGCAGCATGTCCCCACCTCAGGGTGCTCTGTTTTTCCAAATCAGAATGCCAGGTTCTTCCCCCTGACACTGCAAATCCATCTCAGCATCTTCTGTGACGTCTGATGCGAGAACAGGCCATAAAAACACTTCTTAAATAAAAATACTTGTTATCCAGAGAAGCAAAAGGGAACACCTAGCCCTGCCTTCCCATCTCCCACCTGGATCAGCAGCTTTCACTTCAGACAGCAGAAGTACACAATTATCTGGAACTTGATGGGAAACTCCAGCATCCAGAGTGGCTTGAGGAGACCAGACAAGATACCAACAGGAGGGAAAGGACAAAGGATTGTCCAGCTTGGACTGCAAGGAAGTTTGGATAAGGATCCAAACGACTCAGCAAACACTTCAGGTGAGGAACACCAGGTGAAGCTCAAGGAGTAGCCCAGATCAGCCCAGGAACAGCACAGGGAACAGCACAGGAATAACCCAGGAACAGCCCAGGAATAACCCAGGAACAGCCCAAGGAGCAGCCCAGGGAACAGCCCAGGAACAACCCAGGAACAGCCCAGGAATAGCCCAGGAACAACCCAGTAACAGCCTAGGGAACAGCCCAGGAAAAGCAGCTCTGGTTTTCACAGGTGGCCTCAGGTTAAGGTAAATCCTGGACTTGCTTCTAGTTTTCACTTCAGTGCATGAAAAAAATCCACAAGGGAAACCTCCCATGTGCCTTGGCTACAGCAGGACTCTGACCTTGGCATTGCCATGTGCTCCCCACAGCCAGGGAGGAACGTGGGGTTTTGCTGAGGAGACACTTTTTGGATGCCCTGGTTTTGGCAGCAAACCTGACATGGGACAGGCACCTCCCAGGTTTGTGACCCCACAGTTGTGCCAATGCATCTGGTTTGGGGTCTGCCTTAGAAATGGATCTGAATTAAAAATAACTCTCTTCTCCTCTTTTTCTGTTCTGCAGATTGTTTTAGCCCTGAATCCACCCAGTGACCTGCTCAAAACCCCACGGTTGTGTAATATCCTTAAAACAGCTCTGCTGCTAAAACCAGGCATGAGTCATGGAATCACAGACTGGTTTGGGTTGGAAGGGACCCTGAAGATCACCACTGCCATGGGCAGGGATACCTTCCACTCTCCCAAGTTGCTCCAAGCCCCGTCCAACCTGGCCTTGGACACTTCCAGGGATCCAGGGGCAGCCACAGCTTCTCTGGACAACCTGTGCCAGGACCTCCCCACCCTCATAGGGAAGGATTTCTCCCCAATATCCCATCTAACCCTGCCCTCTGGCAGTGGGAAGCTGTTCTCCCTTGTCCTGTCCCTCTATCCCTTGTCTCCAGTCCCTCTCCAGCTCTCTTGGAGCCCCTTTAGGCCCTGGAAGGGGCTCTAAAGTGTTTCTGGAGCCTTCTCTTCTCCAGGTGAACCCCCCCAGCTCTCCCAGCCTGGCTCCAGAGCAGAGGGGCTCCAGCCCAGCAGGTTCATGTGCTGGCACTGGGGGCCCCAGAGCTGGACACAGGAACCCTGTGCCTTTGCTGAAGCACCAGTGGGTTCCAGCTCTCCCACCTACGTGACCTTATTTGCATTTTCCCCACTTCATGTTGCAGCTGCAAAGGTAAAGGACAGACACAATGACTGGAACTGTAACACATTCAGCTGACTCAGTGTCAGCTGGGGAAGTCACAGGGATGCTGCTGAGCCCTCGGGGTGTTGCCTGAATAGCAGATCATGGGGAAATCTCAAAATGAGGTCAAACTTAATTAAAATAATCTCTCTCTGTAGGAGGGCCTGATCCAGAGGTTGATAATAGGATAAATAACCTTTACTTCCAGGTTGCCAGTTAGAACTTGGCTCCAGCTGGGAGTGATGGAAAGTCAGTGTGTCCTGGCCAGGGGCTGCTCAGTCTCCACCCTCAGAGAATTTAAAGTCTAGACTGGATAAAGCTGCCAGTAATCTGGTCTGACCTCAGAGCTTTGAGCAGATGTTGGACTGGGGACCTCCTAAAAACCCTTTCAGCCTGAATTATCCTGTGATCCTCATGTCAAGGTTTTCCTAAGTCACACTGCTACCAGAGCACGACTTGGCCTCTGCAAAATGCAAGGAGCCACTTGAGACAGATGGACATTTTCCATCCTGATATTCTCCAAAATAAAAACCAAGCCAATTTTTTTTTTTTTGAAAGACTGGAAACTTTCTCGGGGAAAATGCCCAG
Source organism: Chiroxiphia lanceolata (assembly GCF_009829145.1). Taxonomy (NCBI): domain Eukaryota; kingdom Metazoa; phylum Chordata; class Aves; order Passeriformes; family Pipridae; genus Chiroxiphia; species Chiroxiphia lanceolata. The sequence continues at coordinate 2,806,111 of NC_045655.1, read as the reverse complement.
TGGTGACTATTAGTGCCCTCAAAAGAAATGAGGAGGCAGGTTCATCTGGGCTGGCAGGTCCCTGCAGTGCCTCCTGGCTCAGAGACAGCAGTGCTGAGCATCACACTTAGCTCTCTCTGTCAACATTGATTTTAACATTTTAATTGTCTGTGGTGCTGGCAGGATGTTCAGGCACCACTTTCCTTGTGCAGCAGCAGCTGAGGACAACCTGGTTCAGAGCTGGTTCTAACCCCAGCCAGCAGCTGCAGCCTTTTTCAGAAAGGTGGTTGCATGCTGGCAGTGTCCTGATTCCCTGGGAGAAGTGACCCTTCTGAGCACTGCCCTGCAGAGGGAACACTTCTGTGTTGTGGCTGGAATTACCCCAGGGGACATCAAAACCTGCCTGAGCTCAGAGCTGGTGGTGATGCACTCAGGTCACTGGGGGAAGTGCTGGGAAGAATTGCATGTCCTGTGGCAGCCAGAGTGACAACATTCCTGTGAAACATTTGGCCAACAGGAGTAAACAAACCAAAAAACCCATTATTAGCAGAGAACACCAGCCCTGGGCTTCAATAATTGATGCACCAAAAGCATATAAAAGAGCCTCCAACAATACATTATTAAAACCAGCTATTTGTAAGGTGCTGTGAAAACAAATGTAGAGGGAGGAGGTGAGAGGGAGCCTGAGGAAAGTGATGGTGAGGCAGAAAAGGGAAAAAAAGGCATGAGATGGTGCAATGGGGTCTCACCTGAAGGAACTCCAAACCAATGTCTGGTCAATGTGGGGGTTGTCCCTCAACATGGCAAAAGCAAAAGCTCTACCTTGAACCAGCCAAATAAATTTAACCTTCCTGCATACTCTGGAGAAGGGGAGGTGATTTGTCCCTCTCCACTGGCTGTTGGGGAAAACTGGGTGTTATTTTGCCTTTAACTCCTAAGTTTAGGGGGGAGGCTGAATCCAGACTTCTGATCCACCTTTTTCTGATGGCTTTACTTGCTAAGCCCCCAAATTAGCACCTGCCCTACATAAAGTCCATGAAGACCAAGGCACTGTGGCACTGGGGACAGCTGGAGGGCACACAGCACAATGAGATGCAGAAAGTCAGGAGTGTCTGAAGTGCTTCTGGGATTTTTCCATTGAAGGATCTCTCTGTCAAAACACAGATTCATTTATGCCAAAAGAGTTTGTGGGAAAGGTTTGGTTTTGACAAATTTCTTCTTCACAAGAAAGTCTTGAAGTCATCTCTCTGACATGCTCAGGTTAAAACATTTTGCTTTTTAAGGCCAAAGCAAGTTTTCAGCTCTAACAGAGTCTCCTTTGGACAAGTGATTTTATATGGAACCAGCTACAAAGGCCTCGTTCAGGGAACTTTCTGGCCACAGTTCCACTAGCGGGGATAAGGGCACAGAGGGATATTTTGTGTTGACAAAATAAGCACTTTCTTCCTTGAAAGTTGGCTGCATCATTTATTTAAGCGTAGTCAATATTTAATGGAGTGCTAACATGCACATTAAATGTATTGTGAGGCCTCTTGGCCTGATGTCACAGCAGCAGGAACAGCTCCCCAGGAATCCAGGGCAGGAATTACAGCAACTCTGCTCTACCACACTTGAGGTGTTTCTTAGGACCATCCTGAAACACTTGTTATCTCAAGGGCAGGCATCTGGGGCTCAGGGAAGTGGTAGAAGTGCCAGCTGAGCTGCTGTGAGCAGTGGTGTGAGTGCCACGGGATGGGATCCCATAACTGGGGCTTGGGGTCACTGTGGTGCTCCAACAGTGACATCTGCACAGGGAAACCTGCTCCTGGGTGCTCACCTCTGCACTGCCCCTGCTCACCTCTCCTGGGCTGCTTTTTGCTTGAAACTGCCTTTTGTGAGGTGGGGAGGGGCAGGAGGAGAGATATTCTGTAAAGCTCTGACTCCCCGTGACCTCCCAGAAGCGGCGGTCGAAGAGGATTAGGGAACCCCTCCTGTCTGGTTGATGATGAGCTGCTGCAGCTCTGCACCTCCCAGCACCTCCTGCCTGCCCACCCTGGGCCTCCAGGCTGTGTTTCCCAGGGCTGCTCGTTTCCACTGGGCTCAGACTCTGCCCCAAGGAGCTGTTTTCTTCTCTGGTTGTTCCCTGCTGTGCTGCAGCTGATGCAGATCCCTGCTCTGCCTTTGTTGGGAAGTTTTTCCTCCTGTCCCCCTTGAAAAGGCATGTTTTGTTGACTGAGCAGGAAGCAGAGTGTTCAGCCCACAGGGATGCTCAGACATGGCCTACAGGAGTGCTGAGAGAGTCCAAGAGGGGATTTCAGGGATCTTGCATCACCTATTTTACTGCAAATACACAGATATGTGCCCTCTGCAGCCACCTCCTTTGTGCTTTATATAAACCTGGGTCAGGACATGATGTTAACACTCAGCCAGCAGGTTTGGAAAACGTTTGGCCCTTAAGCTGTGCTTTGGAGGCCTGGACTGGGCTCATCTCCTTTGAAGAGACCTGACATCACAGCCTTTATCACCCTCTCACCCCAGGAGCCAACACTTTGCTGCCTGGGAAGATACTGAGATGCCAGATGAATGCCAGCAGCTGTGGGACTCCAAGGGACAAGTTTGCTGAGTGCCAACACACAAAAGTGCTTGGGAAGCCAGGGAGGTGACAGCAGGGATGGGTGAACCTCAAAGATGTGCCTCAGTCCTGGTCACTGGGGACATCCCAGCTGCTGGGGCTGGAAACTCCTCTCGTGGCTCAGATCAGTGGATGCATCGAGGTTTGCTGACTTCACTCCTGCCATCCAGCCAGTGACACCTAAATATTTTCCTCCTCCAGGAGACAAAGGGAAGGAGGGCAGCCTGGCTCTTGTCAAGTGTGGAGCTGACAGCTTTACAGCCTCGCTGGGGAGAGCAGCTGAAAGAAAGAGCGTTAGATTTAATCTGTGCTGACAGGGCTGGGTGATGGGTATTTTTATAGTGGAGGAAATGTATCGAACAGGGGAAATTAGACCAGAAGATGATAAGGATCTGGGCCTGACAACGCCAATTAATAGATGTTTACAAATGATAAAAGCTGATAGATCAAAGCAAATGCACTCCTTTTTACTCCATGCCTCCAGATTGTTTGGAAGTGCCCCAGTTGGTGGTGGCTGTTCTGTCCCTGAGCTCAGGACCCTCTCCAGCCTGTGGCTATCCCAGAGCAGCTCTGTGGTGCAGGTTTCTGCTGCAGCCAAGTGACCACAGTGCCTGAGCACAGCATTTGGGAGTGATCAGGGAGCCTCTGAACAGGTCCTGACTCCCAGTGTTTGGATGTGGAGGGGCATAATTCCTCTTTGTTCAACACACAGGGGGCATTTCTCTGCCTTGCACATCTCCCTGAAGCCAAAAAGCCGACTGAGAAAGTGTACAAGGTTTGTGGTGCAGAGAGAGACATCCTGATATCCAGATACAGCATCCAGCAGCTCTTCCATGGAGAGCCCCTGGCTGCCCCTGGCTGCTCCAGGAGGGAGCTGGGCCTCCCATATATCCTGAGTTACACCCATTGGAGGATACTTGGCAAAAGATACTTGGCAGGAGAAGTGTGCTCTGATGGTGAGGTCAGTGCCACTCTACTCCTTGGGAACCTGCATCCACTGTGGCAATGAGGACTGAATGGCCAAACTCCTTCCCTTGGTGTGCCTGCACAGCTCCTTGACTTCTGGATCATAATCCTTCATACTCCATCCCCTCCATATGCATTTGCTCCTTATTATTTTTGAGCTGAGTGTGCAAAACACCCCAAGCCAAAATCCAGGTGCAGCTCTCAGGGTCCAGGTCAAACCTGCTTCCTGCAGACCCCACTGATGAGGGAATTCCCAACTCTCTTCCCCCCATCTGTGCCCCACCCCACACTGCCCAGCTGGCCCTGTATTCCTGTGGGGCACATCAAGCCACTCCAGGACACACAAATCATGTCCCCAGGGAATGAGAAGCTTCTTTCCTGAGCCTCCAGCTCCTACCACACCACACCTGGAAGCTTTACAGGGTGCCTGTGGGGTAACCTCCCCAAATCACTGCCAGCTCAGGGCAGGCTTGTCCTGCAAATAGCTGTTGCTTCCAGCAGCACAGCTCTTCCCTGAGCTCTCACTGAAGGGAAACCCTGTGAGGATGAAACCAGGAATAGCTTGGCACAACCATGAGATGGAAAATCAGTGTGAGCTGCAGCTTGCAGAGGGGTTTGAACACAACCATTGCAGGAGGCAGCAGCTCCTGGGATACAAGAGCCATCCAAACCCCCAGGCTGGGGGCACAGTTCCTGCCCTCAGGAGGTTGAAGGCCACCTCCATCACCAGCCCAGGAACCTGGGTTGTGTTATGCTGGACGTGCAGCTTGGAAAAAGAGTGGTGCAAATCAATAACCTGGGCCTACCAATACAGCTGGACTAGTCTGACCTACCCTGCTTCCAAGTGCTAAATTCCTTGGAAACTATATTTCCCATAAGCCCAGGTAATATTTTCAAAGTTTCTCAGTGACTTAAGAACTTATATCTCACAGGCTGACACTGAAATTTGGGCTTCAGCACCCAGATCCACCCAAGAACACGTGTGCAATGTTAGTCTGAGCTCCTGTCTCCCAGCTTGGACTCAAAGCATATGGTTGGACCTGGGCCTAAGCATCTAAGTCCCTCAGGAAAATCACACTTTGGCACCTAAGTCACCTAGATGGCATGTTTAGATTTAACCTTGGCCAAATCTGTGGCCTACCCACAGGTTCTCCTCCACATGAGAATTCTCAGCAGCATCAACATTTATATTTTAAATCCAACCCTTGGACAAGGTAAAACCCCCAAAATCCTGAACATTACTTATATTAAAGTTCCTACAGCACTGTCTGTGGAGGAGAGGTGTTATCCCCAGGACCTTGGTCAGGTTCCAACTTAAGCAATTGCTCTCAGTCTCTAACACTTCAAACTCCCTCTCCAGTTTCTGTTTCATTGTGTTGTGTCCCTCTCTGCTTTGCCTAAGCCCTGAGATTTTATTAAATCTCTTCTAGTCATTTATAAACCTATCCCAGCTCAACCAGTGGCAGAAATGGCAGGACTTGCATTGTCCTCCCCCAGGAAAATAAACACAAAAGCATTTCCCTCTTAATGTGATCCTTTGATCTGCTCAGGTTTTACTTTTTCATTCAAGGTAGAGTTGAGATTAAAACATTATGGAAAAAATATTTCAGAGGAAATATTCAGTTCAAACAAGTAGATCTGCAGGAGAAGAAATTTGATGCTTGTGAAGAGGTCACCCAAAAGGATGTTGGTGATTTCAGACCCTACTAAGAACTGTCTACCAAGGCAGTAGGAAATTTCATTTCAATCTTCCCCGATAAATTAATAATAATAATAATAATTGATAATTATAAGGAAAATTAAAATATTCCTGTAGACAGCAGTGATTTTTTAAAAAGAGCCATTTCACATCAGAATGATCTGCTGCTTTTGTAACACATGACAGAATCAAATCTTGATTTTCAGCCTTGTTCTCTGGGTGGGACCGCCACAGCCCCATGTCTGTGCTGCCAGGGGGACTGAGAGCCTATGGAACCCTGCCTGTGGCATGAACATCACCCACTCCTGGCCAAGAGTCCTGTCTGGGAGCTTCCCAAGAATCTCAGCTTGGGATGGGGTACAGCCAAGGTGAGCAGGGCTTATTCCACCCCACCTGCTGAAACCTGCTGCCAGCAGTAGGAATCTGGCTGGTTTCAACAAAAAGGTGGATGTTGATCTCATTGCAATGCCTGGGAAGTCAGTGAGCATCTCTTTATTCCCAGTTAAGTAACTCTGAAGTGACTCTCTGGTGTAAGCAGGGCACGAGATGGAGCCCAGAGTGCCCTGGGGTGACCTGCACCCACCTCACACAGGCATGTCCTGCCAAGGGCTTTGTTAGACCTCCTCCCCACAGGGGAGATGAATGAGGGACACACAGGATCCATCCCTGCCTCCTTTGAAGGGCAATGGCATTCCTGGGATGCTTGAGAGTTGATGGTGTTGAGGGCTTTGAAGTGAAGTACTTGAGCAGTCTATTTTGACTTCCCTGGGTGACTCATGCTCAGCTCTGTATCTAAGATGGCTTTTCAGCTTCCTTTGACTGCTTTCCAAAAGCTCCATGTTTGCTCAACCTGTAACTTTTCTGTTCAACATTCGCCCTTCCTCCTGAGGGAGGATGAACAGCTTCCTAACTCCAAAGGGGTTCAATGGTTCAGGCAGTTGTTTTTCAAGACTAGCAGTGCCTAAAGGCATTTTTGTGCCAAGAGGACAAACCTTAACCCTTCCACGAGCCCATGCAGAGCCTCAATGAGAGGCACTTGGCTGTGACACCGCAGCTGATCACATGGCAAATGGCACTGACACAGAAAAGCAGGAGCACCAGGGAGGTCTCACATCCTTTTGTCGTGATCTGGATCATAAGGGTGTGATAAGGGCTCAGAAATAACTTTGCGAAGCCCAACCAGAGCTGGAGTGATTTTGAACCCCTGTGTTGTGCCTTTCACCCAAACACCTGCAATTCCCCCATAAATGGGCTATTTTTAGATGCTCTTTAGTTTGTGGCTCTGCAGTGGGTCAGTGCCCACCCACACTGCCCCACCCTAAAGGAGCAGGGCCCTGACTCTTTGCCAGAGGGGGTTGAGATCCCAAGATTCAAATCAAGAAGAAACACACACACACATTCACAGAGACCTTCGTTTTGATGTCTCCTTCTACCATCCACACACAACCTTTTCACTAAGAGAAAATGCTCAAAAAAAAATATCCCTGAGCTCTACTACCAAACCTACCCGGCTCTGACAGGAGCTGCTGCAAAATGGAACGACCTTAAGCTTTTAATTTTTTAATCAGCTGAGAACTTTGTTTCATTTTCATTGAAATTCCACTGCTAGGTGACAATTCCTAGAGTTACAGCAACCTCCCTGCCTGACATTTGACCCAGGAATTAGCAGTTTCCCAAATGTTTTTCTGACCCCCGGGGTTACAAGCACTGGTTTTGGGGGAATTAAGTCTCCCTCATTGTTCCTCATGGTTGATGTCCTGCAGGGAGGCACAGAGGGTGTGGTGCCTGTTGTGCCACAGGGTGCCCAGGGAAGGATGTTACAAGGATCAGAGGCCACCGTGAGGAATTCCAAGGTACAGAAACACCATGAGCCTGACTCCAGGTTCACTGAGGAAATCTCTTCCCAGTAGGATTACCTGGCTGGCATTGGAGGCACAGCACTTTCCTACCCTCTGCAGCAGGGAGACAGGAATGCTTTCAGAATATACCATACCCTGCTTCTGTCATTCAAGTGAGGCACAAGAATTTATGCAAATTACCACAGAATGAAGAAAGGAGCCCTGGATTTGGCTGCAGGTTCCCAGGTGCTGCATCTGGAGCTTGCACAGGAAGGGAATGGTCTCTTAAGCACATCCCTACAACTGACACCAGGGAACCAGAGCACTGTGTGTGCTCCATCGTGGTGTGACAGCCCCAGACCCACATCTGGGTCCTTCCAGACAGGACCAGACCCACGAGTCACACCCTCAGTGGCACAGGCTGCTGTCTGACACAAACATCCACTGCTATCAGGCTGTGGCCTTCCCTTCTTCCACCTGGATTTATCCTTGACATAGGAAGCAGTTTTAAAATGTTTCAGGCACTTTGGAGAACTGGATCCATGTCCCAGCTCCCACACTGGCACCACAAGGACCAGCACCAGAAAGTTCTTTTACCTGAGGCCACCAAAGGGTGCAACTTATGTTTGTAGCTCCTGGTTTGCCTTTACTTCTCCACTGGGAAAAGGATCCCTTTTGGATTGGTGGGATGCAAGTCACAGAGAAGAGGCACCAGAACCCCAGGCCTGGAAGGAAACAGGAGCATGGAGGTGACTGAGCAGGGAAGGAAGGCTGGCTGCTCTGGGCAGTGGCAGAGAAGACTTTGCTGCCTTCATCTGCAGGAGCTGCTGAGCATCCCTTCATGCCAGGAAGCCAATGAGAGGTGAATGCTGACAGAGATGCTGACCTAATTTTTATCAGCAAAGATGAAACCATGGAGAACACCCTGTCCAATTTTTGATTTCAGACAACCCCCCTCCCTTCTCCTTCCCTTCTCCCTCACTGTGCTCTCTCACCACAGAAATTTTTACTTCCCATCTCTTCCTGATGTGTCTCCACATCTTCTGGCTGCCCTGGGACACCTTTGTGCCAGTGAAACACGTGGAACCAAATTTTCAGGGACGGTCCCTGCCCAGGTCACCTCCACGTCCATGGGTGTGAGCACAGAGACCTCAGGTCATTCCTCTGTGCTTCTGCCACGAGGTACAGCTACTGCAGCCACTGCCTGGGAGAACCAGGCCCCTTTGTACCCTACAGTGACCTTTCCTTGGGGGCTAATTACCAGCTCTGAATAGGGAATGTCTGGGATGAGGGGGGTTGTGCATGAGTGCTGTTTCTATGGGTTTCTGTCCTCTATACAGTCCTATAAACTGAACAAAATGAAGATTTCTCAGGGCATCTTGTTCACCTACTTGTCAGTAACAAGACTGTTCCCTCCCCTGCTTTGTGCCAAAAATGCTTTGCTCTTTCCTCTGAGAGAGACCAACCTCTTCCAGTGAGGCTTCAGCACTTAAAGGAATTTTCCCCGAGAGCCTGATCTCACCCCCCATTGCCCCATGGATGGGAGCAAGCCTCGTTTCCCAAGATTAAATCATTTTTTTTTTTCCCTTGACCTCCTTCCTCCTCTCAAATCTTCTCTTTTATATTCTGCTCATCCCAAAACCATCACACCAGGGATAACTGTCAGGAGAAGGAAATACTTCCCATGGCTAATAGTTCAGATGATTCCTTGTCTAAAAGATGAAAACTGTTAAACTGTGATGCCCAGAAGCATTTGGACATTTAGGCTGAGTGGCTCTGTCTTGGTTTAGACACTGTAAGAAAAGAGAACATGAGTATTCAACAAAGAATGAAAATTGGGCTGTCCATTTGCTTACACATATCACATCTACATACAGCTGGATGTATAAATCACATTCCTGGTTGCCCACCACGAGGGAATGGGATGTTTGCATCCCTCTGTCTTATGTTCAGACTCAGGCTGTTGGTTCTGAACAGCCTCCCTTTTACACCAGTTCAAGGTGCAGCCTGGTTTGAGCACCCTGGTTTAGTGGAAGGTGTCCCTGCCCATGGCAGGGGATTGGAATGAGAAGAGCTTTCAGGTCCCTTCCAACCCAAACCATCCTGGGATTCTATGATTCTAAGATCCCACTGCCTGCTCCCACACCTTATGCTTTGCTTAAACTCCTGTAGTGGTTTGCTTGCTGAGAATTATACAGTTCACCACCCAGGGGCATCTCCTCTCTGCTGATGCTCTGAGCAAGGGGAAATAGAGGGGTCTTGCTCACTTTTAGGCTCAGAAACTGTCCCTTCTGTCCTGGAGACCCCAATGGCTCATTAATGAACCCCTGTTCCTACCCCCATTATTCCAAAGGCTCCCTTGGAGCCCTGGTGATCCCCCATCAGATGGTTCCTGTGACTGCACCCCCAAGCTCTCCCTCCCTCAGTCCCCTGGGAGGTGACATTTCACACCCCTTCGTGTCACAGCACTGTTCCTGTGCTCTTTCCAGGATTCATGGCAGAAGTTAAATAATCAAATCTGCCGCAGTGAGACTGGGACATGGGAAGGAAAGGAGCCAGGTATGATTAATAATCCTTTTCCTGGAGGCCTTTGAGGGAATCCCAGCACTGCAAACTTCATGGCCAAGCTACGAGACATCCAAGATGAGTCATTCCCCAGAGTCCCCACATTAAAACCTTAGTTACAAGCTTAGGTTTGGAGACACATGGCAACTGCTTGAAAGGAAAAAGGCATCACCTCCATGTGAACAGTGACTCACTGACCCTTCCCCAGGACAGATCCCTTCAGCTCCAAAAACCTCACGTGACACCCACACCTCGGCACCTCCGCCTGCCTCTCTCTACCCTTCTGACACCTCACTTGAGCAAGGCTTGCAAAGGGGACTTGCACCTCACAAACAAAAGTCAAGGGAAGGCAGGATGCAGCTTGAATGGCATCCCTGCATTTCCATATTTCCAGATTTTGGGCTCTGTGTGGAGATCACAAACCCTCCTCCACCTCCTGCTCCCGCCCGTGTCCCTTTTCACGCCGGCGAGATTTGTTGCAGGATAATTCTCAGCGACCATCTCCCCACAACAAAGCTGCCCCCTTTAGATGTGGGCAGATGATATAGAAAATGGGTGGTTCAGGCTGATTTCATGAGGCCTAATAAATCTTCAGTAAATTAAAACTCATCCCCCTTTCCTCCCCTCCCCGGGCCTTTGTCTTGCTAATACACATTAAGCCCTGCCTGGCTACACACTTTGAGGCCTTTCGGAGGTGAGGCCTGTACAAAGCTGCAGATGTGGGAGCTTTAAAGGACCTTTGGCCCCGGTGTTACCCATTAACATCAGCCATGCCAACACAAGAATCTCACCATGGTTCTCTCCCCTCAAAAGGGCTCCCAAGTAACAACCTCGCCTTTTGAGGGGGGGAGAGAAAGAAAAGAACAGAAGGAATGAGCAAGGGAGAATGAGAGAGGGACCTTCCAAAAGAGGTGTTCCTTGTAAGGCTAATTTTGTCCCTAAATCATTGTCTGGGCCTGGTTGCTGGTTAGAAATTGCTTCAGAAATTGGTGCACCTCTTTCAAGGCAGGCAGTGCTGACACTCCCAGCACCATTTGTGATGTATGATTCATCTCCCTCATCCCCACTGACCGTTTCCACCCTGACCTTCCTAGTTTCAGACCTCGGAATAAAGAGCCCTAATGCAGTCCCATATTCAAAGAGCCACTTTTGTCCCATATTCAGGTTTTTATTCCTGTTCAGATGTTCTCTATGCTTTCCACCCCTCTTTAGAAATCAAAATCAAGCTGTCACCCGGGCTGGAAACAAAGTGACAGGCCAAAAATATCTCTGGGAGGGTAATGGCCCTTCTGGAGTCTCCCCTTTTGCCCCAGTGTCTTCTGTTATCCTTCCACTTGGAGCATGTTGGTGCCCCAAGCACTTGCATCCCTTACCCAGCACAGGGGAAAACGCTGCCAGGAAAGCCATAATTATGAACCTGCCTGTTTCCAGTGGGCAAAGAGTTGAATCAAAGCTTCAAGGATGTGAACAATGAGCTTCTCTGTTCGGTGCCTTCACCGAGGTGCTTTCAGGTGTGATTCAAACAAGAAGTAACAGCTCCTCTCCCCGGGTTTCTCAGCAGAGGCTTCGCCTTCCATCCCTTCAAGCACTTTGGCTAAAATGTAAAGAGAAACTTTGTGGCCCTATGTGGGTGCTTTAGAAGTTGTAAGGTGTGATGAATGAGCTCTAAAAAACACAGATCAAGAGGAAGATAGCAGGGATGAAAGGACAGGCAGTTAGATCAGACTAGACATCCTGGGATGAAAGGAAAGGTGAATGGGTAGCCAGATTAGACAGTTACGGTAAGTGGAAGGCAGGAAATCCAAACTTGTAGGTGTTTATCCTAAACTCCAGATCTGCACCTGTACAGGCTGCTCCCTTTCTTCATTTTTATTCAGTCCTTTCATAAGCAAATTTCCCCTCCTGGTCAGGAGGTGCCCCTGGCACAGGGGCCGTGAGCATCAAAGAGACACGAGACAAACTGACCAACCAACCTCAGTTAGAGCCTTTGTGTTGTTTGGGTTTTTTTTTTTTTAATCTCAGAGGAAAGCTTAGATCTCCACTCTTTTTAAATTTTTTGGCCCAAAGCACGGCTCAGTTCTCGTTTTATCAGGCTGGCTTTGTCCATCCCAGCGAGGAGGGACCGCGCACTTTGAACAGGCGGCTGCGTCTCGGGCTCGGGAGGATTAGGGACGGGTTTATCTCTGGAGCGTGGAGCTTGTTAAGTCTGGACTGTGGCTGGAGGCAAAGGCTGGAGCATTCCCTGTCCAATCAGATAACCATGATCACCTCTCACTCCGCTCCTGAGCCAGCCCGAAGCCCCGCGGTGTCACAGCGAATAATGGCAGCGAGAGCGCGCCCAGCGTTCACTCGCCAAATCCAATCCCGGCAACACCCAAAACACTTCAGATATTTATCTGGGGCTGCTCGTCTATCCCAAAAGCACAATGAGACTTGTCATGTTCCTCTGCTTTCCTGGTGAGACTGTTTTACAACAAAGCAATTATCCCTTGGGGATCGTATAACTATTTACATATTCATTTCCCGGTGTCGTGCCCATCATTTCCTATCACATCACCGGGAGGCAGCGGCCGCTCGCACTCCGCAGTGCTCAGAAATTCGGGCTGATAAGCAGCTTGGAGCTCGGAAATCAGCTGGAGAGGCACACCAGGGAATTGTGCTGCTTCCCTTTACATGCAAAAACGCCAGGTAAGTGAGGAGGTGGATCACCAGTGATGCAAAATCCGTCCGGCTCACTCCGGTGGAATTTCACACTGACAGCTCCAATCTTCTCACGGTTTAGCGGTGGAACTGGCAGTGCTGGGTCAGCGGTTGGACTTGATGATCTCAAAGGTCTTTTTCAACCTTAATGACTCCGATTCTGGTGTAAATTTGTGCATTAAGATTCTATGCTAAACCTTGACCAAAAGCTACATTCCTCCTGTGTTAGACACGTGCAAAAATCAGCAGAACAGCACCTTTTTTTTTTTCACATCAAGACTATAGTCGAAGTATTTTTCAATAGATAGCTGAAGCATAACAAAATGTGTAATATGTTCCATTTTTGCCAGTAATTGGGTGGTGTGTCGTCCCCCTACGGCTCCATCTACACATCAAAGATTCCTGCATTTATTTCTATGACATCGATTAGTTTTATTTCAAAATCACTACAAAGCCCAAAGTTGCTCAATATGGGTGTTAAGGCATAATAAAAAGCCATAATGTGGAGCAATGCTGCCTTCCTCTGAAGCTTAATCATTTTAGCCTTGATCAAATAAGGCTCCTGCACAAAGAAAAGATCCTCCTGAAGTGTAAACACTTCCTGGAGATGCCCCTGCTTATCACCAGCAATAAAGGTGGTGAAAACCAATTAGATTTTCTCCATACTTTGGTTTTGTGCCAGGTTTAGGGGAAGGAAATCACCTTTTGGCTGACTGGAATCAGTGTCACAGTTACCACCCTGACAACAAGCAAAGTCATCTCAGCATTTGGCTCTTGGAGCTTGGATCTGAGGAGGAAAAACAGCTGATTGCATTTTTCACTCCATTAAATCAAACCAGGAAAGCACGATCTAAATGGAATTTTAAAGACACAGAGAGCACCTCTGGCAGTAAATAAACACAAAGAGGGTAAATATGTGTTTCATTGCAAACACTGTAAGTCTCAAAGCGGCCACAGAGCAACGACTCTTCTCTTTTAGGAAGGAGATCCTGAGTGGACTTTGAAAACAAGTGCTCTCCATGCCCTGACACCCACCTGGCCTTCCTGACAGAGACCCCCAGGACTCATGGCCTCATCCTGCTGACACCTAGCCCTTGGTTTGGAGCAGGATGCAGCTCCCTGGGCACGGAAAGCACACAGAGCCCTTTGAAATGCTTGGCACAGCCTTTGGCCGGGAGGGACACGCTCCAACCTGCTCCTCCAACCTGCTCTGCTTGGAGGGAAGCACAGAACTATTATTGACTTCAAAGGCAGTGGGACTCAGCCCCTGGGGTGGAAATTAGCTTCAACATTAATTTAATTAAAAGAGGGGGATTCCCTTCAAAGAACTGCCACTTCCTGGGCCATGGGCTGAGGTTTGTATAGAGCACAATTATAACGAGGCCAAAGCACTGGAAAACAGGTGCTGAATCCAGTGATTGGGTACCCCCAGAGTAGTGGAGGAGAACCAGCACTTAGGGGAACTCTACCTTGAGTTTGATTTCCCTGAACACAGCCCTGTTGAAGGACATGGCAAGGGCAGAGGCTCCTAAACAGCACCACAGCTCCCGAGGCTGGGGGAGGAGGCAGGACCTCATCTCCCACCAGGAAAAGGACACATGTGAGTATTTCTAAACCTTTATCACCTACAGACAAGGTGAACAGGGAAAATAAATACGAATTAAGTGTGATTGACAGAAGCAGCTGAGAAACTGCAGCCCCCAGGGCTGGAAATGCCACCAGCCTCGAGGCTTGAAATGTCCCTCATGAGGTGTCCAGGAGCCCCAAAAATCTTAGTCTCCGTGTGTTTTCCCTCTCCAGGAATGTGTTGGGGCAGGCAGACTTCTCTGTTGAACCTCACTCCTCCAGGATTACAAAGTCCCTGATATCTCTGAGACCTCTCTGCAGCTTTGGATGGGATCTCCAGATCTTTGTCCCTTTAATCCCCCATTTATACACATCAGCACTTATTGGCTGGACCAGCTTTTCCCAACCAAAGCAACAAAATGGATTTACTTTGAGTTCTGAAGCTCACTCAAAGCACTACTTAAAAAAAAGTTACCAAAATCCATAAACTTGATTCCTCTTGACATGAAATGAGCCACAAAATCCTCAGCATCCTCTGGCCTTGGGAAGGATGGAATTCCTGCAGGAACAACCCTCTCAAAAATACCAGTAGCCTCCCTTTTTGACTCACAGACAAAATTAGACAGCATTTATGATGAATAATCACCCTTCCTGAATGGGGTTTTGCCATTTGCTTCCTCCTGCAGCACATCAGGTGCTTCCAGAGACAAAGCCCAATCTGCTGAAAGCATCTCTCTCCTGCCTCACCGAAACCTCCTCTATTTCCTCCCCTCCTGGGGGAGAAAAAAGGGTCTGAATCAGTGATTTGTGGCTCAGGGCAAAGCTCAGAGCTGCCTTTCCCAGGAATTGCAGTAGTCCATGAGGTGACGGTGTCAGCATCAGATAAAGAGGAATTCACCCAGGGACAGCTGCCATATCTGATCACAGCTTAGGTTACTTGCTGAGCAAAGAGCAGCAAGGTGCCTCAGAGCAGCCAACCCTCTGCAAAAAAGTAAAGTTTAATGTGGCCAAATGTGTTCCCTGTTAGGAGGTCAGAGAGGGAAGCATCAGAGAGCTGGGCAAAGCCCTGTGACCACAGGGCACATTGCTCTGGTGAAGGACAGCCAGCCCAGGGGAACAACAAATTTCAGGCACCGTTTTTTGATGCTGATCTGCTTTAATTTGTCTAGAGGATAGAGCCAAGGCTTGGTTCCCTAAAGAGGTGAACAAAGTTTCATTCAGGTCCACAGGAGGATTTATTATATCTCACCATTCTATCTCCTGCAGGCTGAGGGCTGGCAGTGCTTCAAGCCTGGCCTTATCCCCACACTCCTGAGGTGGTCTCTGGGTCTGTTCTCCTTCTGCCTTGCACCTTGGTAGAGCTCACAGCACTGAGAAAATGTTCTTTAACTGTTCTACAGCAGCTGCAGAAAGTTCTTTGCAGCAGCAGGTGCCACAGAGCTCTGCCACAAAGAACAAGCTCCCTATTGCCATTTTCTACATGAGGAATATAAAGCAGAAGGACTTGACTGAGGATATTCACCAGCCCAGGGACCAGGGAGAAAACTGCTCCCCCAAGTTTCTTGGCTTTTATAGCAGACTTCTGTCAGCCTTCCTCTCACAGCAGAACCAAACAAGTGCTATTCTGTGATAGAATGCACTGCACATGAATGGCCATCAGTCAAAGGGGATGTGCTGTGAGGATGGCCCAAATGGCTGGTTTGGAGAAGAAAAGAACAGTGCTGTGACCCCAGCAAAGGGCAGGACCCCACGCTCCACCACTGCCCTCTGCTGCCAGAACCTTCACCTCTGACACCCCCCTACCCTCTCTCCAGGGTCTTTCTGCAGCCAAGGCTGCCGAATTCACATCAGCTCTCCCTGAGAGGCCACGGGTTCATCTGAACCACCCTCTCCTGCAAACAGTCCCAAAACTCGAGAAGGGCTAAAGCCAAGAGCCTCTGTGACACAGGCTGGGAGCTCTGGACCTTTGTGGTTCTGGCTGGACTATCCCAGAGGTGAGTTTTACCATGTGAAGTGGGTCATACACTCATGATCTGCTTGGCTGCCCCTACAAGATGTGCCTCTGGGTGCTGGTGCTGTGAGTCTCCCTCACAGAGTGCCAGGAGCTGCCTTGTCCTCACATCAGCATCTCCTCCACCTCCCCTGAGCTCACTGCCCAGTTCTCTGCAGGATGTTTGTGATGAAGGGCACAGCAGTGGCCTGGCTGTCTCCTCTGGGGTTTCTTATCTTCTCTGTGCCTCCCAGCTGCCCCTGGGTAACTGCTGCCCCAACACCCCCCTGCCCAAACCCTCCCTGTGCGGGGAGGAGGCTCCCACGAGGGTGTTTGGATAACCTCAGATGTGCTCCAGCAGAACAAGATTTCTGTGCTTTTCCAGGGGAGCAGAGCCAGGCAGAGGCAAAACTTCAGAAACACCCCGTGGTTTAAAAGAAGAATAAGTGAAACACAAGCTGTGTGTTGTTCTATAATTTATCCTGCAGCTTTTAACTAACCAGCAGTACCAGAGCACCTCCGGGAGACAACCTCACCCGTCCTCCCTCCTCCCTCTCAGCAGCATAAATAGGGAGAAAGCACCCAAGTGAGTGAATCAACACAGAAGCTCCCTGAGCCAATAGAAGAGGAGAAATCAGGCCTTAAAATTGACTCAGGCAGTGACAACTTCTTTTCATTTACTGCTGTTATCCTACATCCAAGCGCTCGGTGTTCCAGCTCTCCCACAGCAACATCCCAGCTTTCTGCGTGTTTAACCGAGCTCAGACTGACCAGAGCTGCTCAGTGGCTCCCAGGAGTGTGACAAAAGTTCACCTTTTCGGTTATGGGATCGTTTTGGAGTGCACAGCCCACACCCCCATCCCTGCATCCTTGCCGGGATTGCTGAGGGGTGAGGAGTGAGAGAGGTACACACGGATCCGCCGGCACTAATCCCCTCTCAGGATGGCCTTTTAAGCAGGAGAGGCTATAAATAAATAAAGCAAAAAGGATCTCTGACCATCATCCATGAGCTGGCCTCCTTCCCTTCTTTCTTCCCGCAGATCCCTCCCTCCCCTTTCACAGACATCCTCTGCATCAATGAGCGGGACCAGAAGGCAGCAAACTTCCACCTCCCCGCTCATGCGGAAAGAAATCGCGCTCCCGTTTCAAGAGTCCGCGCTGCCTGGCTTTATTTCAGCTCTGCGCATTGTTCTGCCCGGGGAAGGGGGGGGGAGGAGGCAGGGATGGGGCATTGTTTGCAATTCAAATGGCTGGACCTCAGGAAAAACCAATAAATTTAAGTCACCAGAGAATTTCAACAAGCGGGGCCACTCTCACAAATAGGAAGCCTCCTCCCTGTCGGTGGGGGCTGTTGAGGAGCCACTAGACAAGAGAATAACTAAGCACTCGTGGGGCTGAGAGCTTTTCACTCAATGAAGTCCAAACCAAACAAATTCCCCCTTTAGGAGATGCCTTTATCCAAACACTCCGAGCACGCACAGAAAGGGGCTCGGTGCCTCTGGCTCTCCGGGTTCGCTAAACCAGACCTGTTTTCTTCTCCCCCTTCCCTGCCCATCACGGGGCTGGGCTGTGGGCTGGTGGAGGTTTGGAAGTGCCCCCTTGGCACGGCGCGCTCTGTAAAGCCCCGCGGGCGCTGCTGGCGGAAGAGGGATGTGAAAATTCCCCGGCCGTAAATCCCCATTCACGCAGTAAGTGTGGTGCAGGAATAAATTGCACCAGGACTGGATTTATAGGTGAGGTGGCTTGTACCAGCTTAGTGTTTAATTTTCAGTTCAGCTTTAACTGCCCTTTCTTAGGAGGATTTAAGGATTTCCATAACTCACTCCGGCGAGCGCACCACGGTGCAAATCCCACACCTCCCCTCCCTGCTTCCCTGGAGCTGAGACATCTCCCTCGGGTGAGGAAGAGGAAGGCTCCCACTGCAGAGGGGAACCTGACACATCCTCTGGGGCGTTATCTGAAGCTGCTCAAGAAGTGACTTGTGTCCAGCTGGGGGTGCTCTTTGTGCTCATCCACACACAACTGCTCATACAAGTTGGGGCAGCAATAAAGGCAGGGAAAGGGTGTGAACAAAAGACCTCCTGACGCCACCCAAGCACTGGGCTGAGGCACCAGAGAAGCATGAGAGAGGCTATCAATGGTCCAACCTGTGTCAGAGCATTGCTGAGACCCACACAGAGAAGGACATGATGAGATGATGGTCCCCCCTGCCCCATTTTGGAGGTCCCTAATTTGATGCTGACTCAATAAAGGAGGTAGGCTGAAAAAGCTGATGTGACTGGTCTGAGCCAGGGAAGGAGCCCTGAAAGCCCCTTCATTTCCCCCAGTTCAGGCTCCATCTTGAACAAGCTGGAACACAAAATTCGCTCTTCTCCTTTCCATCTCCTCCTCATGACTCTTTTTCTTCCTTACTTACTACACAATTTCCTTTCCCCTCTTTTGCCAACTCTAGAGATGGTTTGGTTTCCTCAGCCAAGACTGCAGGTTTTACAGAGTTGTTGTGGGCAGCCAAACATGCAACTGCTCCAACCTGCTTCAAGTGGAAATGTTGGACAAGGTTGGACAGGGCTCTGAGCAACCCGGTCCAGTGGAGGGTGTCCCTCCATTGGAACAAGATGGTGTTTAAGGTCCCTTCCAACCCAAACCATTCCATGATTCTGTGAAGTTCCCTGGTCCCTCAGAACCTTTCTTTCCATCAGGCTTTGCTTACAGATGTCACATTTTCCTCTCTGATTTCTTTCTCTGCCCTCTTTCGCACTAGGTTATTCCATGAAATCTTCAAGGAGACAGGACCCAGTGTGATCTAGCAAGGAGAGCAATAATCTCTTGCTCCTTCTCAGCTCTCTCCCTCACAGAACTGACAGTTCTCATCAGCAAGTGGGGAGCACTCACTGGGCACGGGGAGCTCAGTGGGGCATGTGCAGAACAAGGTGGCTAAAATCACACAATATCCAGGTTGTTTTCACACCTTTCTCGTGGTCACAATTTCCTATCAGTTCATGGGAAGAACTGTGGAAATATCCCAGGATTAACCTTTGCATTGCCTGGCAGGTTGGCCAGAAGGTCCAGAGGAACAAATACCACAGAACTGTTGCAGCTTCGTAAGGTTCTCAGTAGAGCAGCCAAACCCAGGAGCACCCCAAGGACTCTCCCAGCCAGTGACAGGACCCAGGGAACAGCAGAAAGATGAGTCAGGGCAGGCTCAGGTTGGATCTCAGCAAAAGGTTCTTCCCCCAGAGGCTGGTTGGGTACTGCCCAGGCTGCCCAGGGCAGTGGGCACAGCACCAAGGCTGCCAGAGCTGCAGGAGGGTTTGGTCAACGCTCTCAGGGACAGGGTGGGATTGTTGGGGTGTCTGTGCAGGGCCAGGAGTTGGACTGGATGGTCCTTGTGGGTCCCTTCCAGCTCAGGATATTCTGTGATTCTGTGACTTCCACCAGTGCATCCCCACCAGTGCTGTTGTGCCCCCTCAGTGTTTCCTGCCCTGGCAGCACTTCAGGTCTGGTTCAGATGCTCTTATTTACCTTGACCTCTGGTATCTCCATTCAAGGCAGATGATGAAAAAGTTACCCATGACTTTACAGTCAGTAGAAAAGTAGATTTAGAGGAGGAATTCAATCTCCAGTCGTGGAGATGTTTGATATGCAGCTGCCACTCAGCATCAAGATGCTTAATTCACTATGGGTTTATGGCAAAAGACAAGAGTTCTTCTGTATTAACTATAGAAGAATATTTAAGGCAGACATTGTAAACTGAAATCAACTCCTGAGCAGATGCTTTTGTCTGGAAGTTAAGTTAATAATACAGCTACAAGTTAATATAGTGCAATTCACATTGAAAGGAATCAACTCTGAATAAAAAGCACTTTAGTGACACTGAGTTCACCCATTCAATATATCTATGTATTATAAATTAAAATATTCATTAAATATATTATGTATGTAATATAAAATATATTAAAGGTGTGTGTATATGTAATATTTTTTCTTCATATGAACATTTTTACATGACTGGGGCACTCTGGGTTGCAAGTAGGAGAAAGGCTCTTTTTAAGCAACACTTTCTCTGACACCAGGCAAAGCTGTGCTTATCACCAACCAGTCACCTCCATGACTGTTCTGCTCCTGTTTCCTTCATTTTGCTGGTTCCTGGATCTTATTAATGGAGGTGTGAGGGGGTGGGGGACGACAACTCAGCCCCCATTGTTTATGTCTTGCTGGTAGGAAGGGGGACTGAGAAAAATAAAAGCTAACAATAAAGCAAAGCCTTAGCCCAAAGAATGCTTTTATTGCCACCAGGAGTAATTCAAACCTTTTGTGGTGGTTTTGAGACAAACTTTACGGTGGTCAAGTCATACATTGTTGGTTGGATTTAAAAAACAGGCAGGATATTTTATGACCATTAATAAATGTTTGTAGCCTGCATAGGAACACGGGAGAGGGAATCACACCCCTGAACCGATCACCTGCAGTGGTCAGAGAATTGCCTCCCACCCCTCCCCACAGGAATTACTGCTGGATGCATTAAGGAAAGAGTTGCTTTTACTCTTTATATCCCCTTCTCTGAAGGATCAGGGTTTGCTGCTTCAGCACACAGGACACCAGACTCGAACGGGCCGGGCTGCAAATCTTACAGAGCTGCTCAGAATCACCCTGGGTCAAACCTCCCCCGGCCCTGAGACTCCAGATAGGATGTACTTAAACTGTATGGAAATTACCTTGTCACCCAGTTAAGGCCCCTCACCAGATTGCTGTAAAATGGGGGCACTGACTCCTAAAGAATTGCACTTATTCATAGATTTTAGGGCCTTTGTGATGCTTTGGCTTGACCTCCTGCACAGCCCAGGTCAGGGGACCACCCCACATTGATTCCTGCCTCAGGACCAAGGGCTGTGGTAGAGCCAGAGCAGAGTAAAACCTCCTGTCTTGAGTTAACAACTTATAGCAACGAGGGGGAAATAGTATATATTTATATATATAAAGGGCCCAACATTGTGGCAGCAGTTCTTCAGAAGTGCCACCTCTACTAAAACCATGATTCTTATTGTCCACTCTTCCCATGGATATTTCTGCTGTGCTTACAATGGCATCATTCACATCCCAGAACAGGAACACACCATCTGATTTTTCCCCAATATGGGACACACATACTGACATTCTCAGGACACACACACTGACTGAAAGGCTCTGATTTCTCTGTATCACCACCCCAAAGAGAAAGGTGGCAAAAACACTGGTAGTATTATCTTTTCCTGGTTTAAATACTGGTGGAAATCTGTCCCTGTTTAACACTATTACATGTGGATTTACTCCACTGTATTTTTCTTCCTTCATAATTTTTCCTGTGGTCTTCAGTTTCTAATTTATCCAGACTGATAAACGCTTCCCACTCCCTTTCCCTCATATTTCACTCTCGGGGAATTGCTGCACTCTTCGTTCCTCCATCTCCAGCTTTAACCAGGGCAAGCATTTTGATTTTAGTGGGATTTAATGCTCTCAAAAAGCACTTCTGACTGCTCCATATTCCTGTCCCTCAGTGCTGTTTGCCTGATCTCTCCAGAACAGTGTATGAATTTCCAGATCACTGAAGAAAATACTGCACAGCATCAGACCTTCCAGCCCAGATCCCTCAGGAAACCTATGGAAACACTTGAAGCTAATGGCAAACCTCCAGCCTGGGATCTGTCAATGCCTAACCAGGCAAATGCCACGTGGAAAATCCAGGGGGGAGAGTCACCCTCTTTGATTTCAGCTTTGTGAAGGTGGGGTGGGGTCTAATCTAGTTGCAGGCACCCCTTGTCCAGTCACCAGCCACACTGCCAGCAGCAGAAGGAGACTTTCCTTTGCCAAAATAGGAGGTTAAATCTGGAGGAGCTGCCACCTCTGTTCACCAACAGGAACGAGGCAACACTTGACACAGACATGGCTGCTCTGAGGTGGAGCTCCTGTGTCCATCACACATGTGCACAGAGCAGTCTTTACCAACCAGCTTGGAATCAGCTTTCTGCTCTCAAAAATATTGGCAAACAGAAGGTCAGACTCTGTCCTAGTGCCTGACAGCGCTTCCCTGTCACCCCTCCATCCTGCTTCCAGCACAGGTGCTGCTGGCTGTGCTTCCTACAGTCCACCCCAGCCTGGCTGCCTTCACCAGTACCCAGGGAGCAGTGTCAGAGGGACACTGGATGGGCAAACTGGAGATTCCAAGGAGACAGGACGTGCTGCTTTCCACAGAATCACAGAATCAATGAGGTTGGAAAAGACCTCTGAGATCATCAAGTCCAACCCTTGATCCAACCCCACTGTGGTTCCCAGCCCATGGCACTGATGCCACATCCAGTCTGTCCTTAAACACTTCCAGGGATGGTGACTCTACCCCCTCCCTGGGCAGCCCATTCCAAGGGCTGATCCCTCTCTCTGGGAAGAACTTCCCAATGTCCAACCTAAACCTGCCCTGGTGCAGCTCAAGGCTGTGCCCTCTTGTCCTACTGCTGGTTCCTGGCAGCAGAGCCCGACCCCCCCCGGCTCCCCCCTCCTGTCAGGGAGTTGTAGAGAGTGAGAAGGTCTCCCCTGAGCCTCCTCCTCTCCAGGCTGAGCCCCCCCAGCTCCCTCAGCTGCTCCTCACAGCACTTGTGCTCCAGTCCCTTCCCCAGCCTCGTTGCCCTTCTCTGGACCTGCTCCAGCCCCTCCATGTCCTTCCTGAACTGAGGGCCCAGAGCTGGACACAGCACTCGAGGTGAGGCCTCAGGGGAAGAATCCCTGCCCTGGAACTGTTGGCCACACTGTTCCTGATCCAGGCCAGGATCCATTGGCCTTCTTGGCCACCTGGGCACACTCTGGCTCCTGTTCAGCTTCCTGTCCATCCCCACTCCCAGCTCCCTTCCTGCCTGGCTGCTCTCCAGTCTGTGGGGCTGCAGGGGGTTGTTGTGGCCAAAGTGCAGGACCCGGCACTTGGCCTTGTTGAACCTCATCCCCTTGGAATCAGCCCATGGATCCAGCCTGTCCAGGTCCCTCTGCAGAGCCCTCCTGCCTTTCAGCTGATCAACTCACCCCCTCAACTTGGTGTCATCTCCAAATTTGCTGATGATGGACTCAATCCCCTCATCCAGGTCATCAAGATATTAAACAGAACTGGGCCCAGCACTGATCCCTGGGGACACCACTGGTGACCAGATCCCAACTGGATGCAGCTCCATTTGCCACCACTCTCTGTCTCTCTCATTTATTTACTCTGTAAACGTGTTGTCCATGTTCTAGAGGCATCTCAGGTCAACAACATCTTTAATTACCTATCACTTCTTTACTTTGTGAAGGCTGCTGTCCATGTTCTAGAAGGATCTCAGGTCAATAGCACCTCCCAGGCCCTCATTAGCTGAGCAGTTTGGTCATTTGTTTAAAGCTGTCAGTGCCTAACAAACAGATACTGCTATTCCCAGCCCATCATTTTTGCCCACTTTCTACTTCTAAAACAAATCATAATGAGTGACTTTAGCATTTGGGGGTTGTCATTCTCCCCACAACAAGTTCGTGTTTCCAACAAAATCCTGTTTCCCCCATTCCCTTTCCCAGACACCTCACATGGGGTTAGGAACAATTCCACAGTGTCTCTTCTTCAATACTCCTAGTGCTTTGATTAGTGCTGGTGGTGTTGATGTAGCTGTGATGGTTTAAGGATGTGTTCATTAATTAACCTTGTCTCCTGATTAACTTTGTTCTTGACATCTTGATTTTGTGCTAAATTAATTCTCATTTATCCCCCCTTCCACCCTCCCCTTTCATGGATTGCACTCCTCACTTCTAATCAGGTTTCCCCTCAGATTATCTCCCCCCTCTTCAGAAACAGAAATCACCCAGACTATGCAGCCCCTCTGACCCCTCAAGGGTTGACTCATCTCCCACCTCTCACTCTCCTGGGGGCCTTCCCACTTCCACACCCATCTTTTTTCACCCATAGTATGAGAGAACCCTCACAACAGATCATGGATATTTCCTGCATCCAGCAATCTTCCCTCCAGCACAGACCAGGAACCTTTTGTCTGTCTTCTCCTTGCACATTGCCCACACTCCCTACCTGAAAAAGGGCCACCCCTCCTGTGTAAGGTCCCTGGATGCCACCACAGGAATACCACTGACCCCATCAGTTTTAACAAGGCAAGGAAGACTCATCCAAAGCCCTTCTGGTTTAAAGCACAAAGGTCCCTGTCCCACGGAGTCAAGAGACAGGAGCCAAACCTGCTGAGGTTAAACACAACCAGCTACCAGCAACCTCCACAGAATCACAGGATGGGTCAGGCTGGAAGGGACCACAGTGGGTCACTAGTCCCACTCCCTGATCCAGTAGGGCCATCCCAGAGCATGTGGCACAGGATTGTGGCCAGAGAGCTCTGTAATATCCCCAGTGAGGAGACTCCACACCCTCTCTGGTCTCTGTTCAGGGCTGGGTCAATGCCCAGCAAAGAAATTCTTCCTCCTGTCCAGGTGGAGCTTCCTGGGCATCAGTTCCTGCCCGTTCCTCCTGGGCCATTGCTGGGCCCCCCGAGCAGAGCCTGGTCCATCCTCTGCCCCCTCCCTGCAGTCCCTGACACCCCCTGGGGAGGGCCCCTCTCAGGTTCTGCTCTGGAGGCTGAACAACCCCAGCTCCCTCAGCCTTTGCTGCTCCCAGAGCTGCTCCATCCCTTGGGCATCTCTGTAGGAGAGTCACCATCCAGGAGCTCCCTGTCCCTGCTGTGCTGAGGAGCCCGAGCTGGGCCCAGCCCAGATGTGCCTCCCAGGGCTGGGCAGAGGGGCAGGATCCCTTCCCTGCCCTGCTGGCAAAGCTCTTCCTCCTGCAGGATCCCACTGGCTTTCCTGGCTCCCGGGGCACTGCTGTTCAGGGACAGCTGTTGTCCCCCAGGACCTCCAGGTCTCTCTCCAGCAGGTCCCACTAAGGGAAACCTCAGAGGGCAGCGACACTTTCCCAGCCAAGCACATGGTGAGAGCTCCAGAAGGAGTTTCTGACCAAGATGCAGGGATTTGGGATATGTTCAGACAGGAGGTGTTCTGTTTAACTAAAGCTTCCAAACCCTTCCCAGGGATTTTTCCTGGATTTCCTCCTCCCCTGTTCCCAAGCAAAATAAGTTAATCAGGTGGGTTTTGCTGCCTGGAGACTCAAGGAGTGGAAACACAGCTCCTGGTCCTGCCAATGACTGGAGATAGCCTGGTGTAAACTTAATTATTATGCATTGAGAATAGCAACACACCCTGATTATTGCAATCACTGTCCATCCATGCAAACACCGTGGTTGGTGAATTCCATTTTATGATACAAATGTAGCCAATCAATACAGAGATTTTGTTTGATCAGAGGCTCTTTTTCCTTTTTTTTTTTTTTTCAGGGAAAACCCCCTTATTTTACATGTCCAGCCCCTCAGCTGGAACAGCTCCTCATAACTCCACCCCCACGAGAGAGCTTTTGCTCGTTTACACTTAGGTGAAAGTCTTGCTAAAATAAAAAGGGGAGTTATAAACTCCCTGTGCAGTCAGAGAAGGACACTTTTCACAAGTCAGATGGTTAAAGGACAACTGGGCATAAGCCCTACGGGAAGACAGCAAAGAATTTGGGGTTTGTGTACGTACATGCTTAGGAATCAGAAAGAAAAGTCTACACATTTTTAACCACAAAAGATTTCACTGGACAACATGGTCTAGCAGGAGTTTTAAAGGGGAAAAGCAGTTCACAGACTCTTCTGAATGCATCTCCAGTAGCCGGGTTGTTAAGACATTCAGGGCTGTTAATGTGTACTGTCAGGGCATTGTAACCAACCCTTTAATCCTGGGCCTGTCAGACTTGAAGGAAAACTAAGGAGCTGACAGTGCTGCAGCAAATGGATTTTCCTTCTCTGCTCTCCTCGCCTCCCCCCTCCTCCCATTTAAAGTTAGAATAACACTGAGTCTATTCCTTTCAGGGCTTGCAAAACAACCGGGGAAAAAAAGGGGGGTGGGGGAACCAAGCCTAGATGGACAATCTTCCCTTTCCCAATCCCAGTCCCCAAACTGGGGGGGGGATAACCTGGTCAGACCTTGCCTGGATGAGACCTCTTCCTCCTTGGCCGTGGTCACAAAGTTCTCATGAGTTTATTGTTATTTTCAGACATCCCTGCATAAGGAGAAGCACAGAGAACTCCAGGTGGAACTGCAAAGTCTTGCCTTTTAATTTTGGTCTTTGGTTTCAGACCTCACCCACGTGAGATTTGACAATATGACCCATACACAGACACTTTTCCTGTGCGTCCACCAGACTCTCCACCACCACACAGCCCTTACAGCTTTACTTCAGGACACCTTGGGCGGGGATTTCAGCTTTTAAAACATGACTGGTGTATTCTGTGGGAGAACCTGGGTCTGGCTTGCAGCATTCCCAAACCTCCACCCAGCCCTTCCCTTCCAAGTTCATCTCCCTTGTTTGGTCTGTTCTGGATGATTAAGAACAGCAAAGACAACAGGTAAATGTGATCATTTGCAACCTGTTCCTGGCTCAGAGGAGGTGATGACAGCCTGGATTTGCCACAGGCGCTCCAGAAATTTCCAGACCACCTCTGTGTCCTGATGGGGGGGATACAACCCATCCTGCAAGGTGGGGTGAGTGGATGGTGTATCAAAAGATAAAGGTGCACACCAGGAAATAGGGCCAAGTAATAGGGCCAAGTGCCATTTGGAGGGAGAAGCTGCACAGTTTTGAAGGCAAGGCTGAGCACAGAACCTTTCCTGCACACTGGCCTGTCAAGGTACTCCCCTCCAGTCACCAGAGTCCTGCAACTCTGGACGTGACTGGGATGGGTTCATGTTGCAGCAGACTGGGTTTATGCTGCTGGATCAGCATCACCATCTACTCCCTGTGACATGAGAGCCATGAATTAGGCTGCAAGTTCATGAAAACACGTGTTCAAACACTGATATCTCTGTGTACTGGGGCACTGAGTAGGATCAGTGCTAAACAACCAAGACAGAGCTGGACCTCAAGGTGGGTAAAAATTGATATTAACTAACCTTTGCTTGAAATCCCTCTCGGTTTCTGTCTAAATAAAGCAGGATATTAGCAGGGGTGCTGCTGAGTGGGTGCCATTTCCCTGTATTTTTGTCCTAGATGCCCTGTGATTCTTGGGAGTCTGTTCTCTCAGTCTTCAATTCTTTAAAATGTACCCAAATAAAATCACAGCTAAAATCCAGCCCACCTGTTACAAATGCTTCCAGAAATTCTGTTTTGTCGTGTCAAATTCTGTTCTGCCTGTCAATGCATTTCAGAGTTCCAAGTCCAGATCACAACACAAAAACAAAAGAGAATGGGCAGAGTGTGCCATGAAAAGGAACTTTAAAGTTTTCACATCGATCTGGTGGTTGTTCTCTAAACTCGGGGTTAATTAGAGACCCTAAAGGATTTCAGAGCAGTACTTAGAGGATGAGAAGAAACAGATAACAGCTTCTTTAGGTGTGGCTCCCTCCTCTGTTAGCACAGTATCACTCTCCACACATCTCCAGTTGAGAGGAGTAACTTCAGCTCCCTTCCTGGTCTCCTGCACCACGGATCAGCCAAGGGCTAACTGGAAGGAGGCAGCATTTCTGCATGTCTCCAGGATTGCTGGCATTTCTTTAAAAGGGATTAAACCGTGATGGTTTTGGATCAGTAACAGATGGTTCCTCCCTCGCCCATGTCGGTGTTGCACATCGTACCTGTCCTGCAGGTGAGCATTGTTAGGGGCTGCCAGCCCAGGACTTATCATTAGCTGTGAACTGTTCTAAGAAGGAGAGGCATAGCACTGAGAACATTGTTAAATGGAAATGAGCAAAAGCAGCAAAATCAATTTGAGAAGTTGGTTCACGTTCCGAGGGGAAGAAATACTTCCAGAATCAGGTTAAGCAAAGCCCTATTGAGCCACTTATTGATTTCTTAATGAGCCTGAGGGGAAAAAAAAGGAAAAGAAAAGAGCAGAGGATAAAAAAAAAGGAGATAAAAGAACAGATTCCAGACAGAATTGGTCATGCAGTTTCCTTGTACATGCAAAGAACAAGCCAGCAAGACTCCGGAGAGCAGCACAGCACTGAGAAACATGTTTGTTTGCACAGTGATGTGGCAGCAAAAAGGGGCTCACAATTTGGGGGAGGGCAAGGGGGTGGAAAAGGCCAAGAAGGAAAAAGTTTCACAGACCAGCACGTCAGGAACCTGCTCTGAAATGCCCATCCTGCTGCAGGAGTTCAAGGACGTGCATCTCATTCCCCTCCCCGGTTACCGCGGCGTGGGTTGGGTTATGTTTGCAGGCACCACTACAGTGTCATTGCAACTGGACTTCAAAATCCCTCAGGTAGGGTTTGTACACATGAGCAAAATGTCTCTTACAGAGACATCTGATGGGCCACTCCCTTGTCTTTTTAACTCGGCTAAAGTAGTTGTGCTGGTAGAACGGTGTGTAACATCCACAGCCGTGTCCTGGGCCGGGTTTCAGCTCCAGACAAACCCTCTGGTCAGCACAGTGATATTGTTACACTGACAAAAGCTTCCAGCACAGAGCTGACCTCAGCCAGAGCCCTTGGCAGTCTGCAGGGATGGTCCCACGTTCGCCCTCCAGCAGTGGGGCATGTCACAGGTCAGGGCAATACCCAAAGGAAAGACGTGCCCAGGGCACAGCCCTGACAATACAGAACAACTCCTCACTTCACCTGAGCTCTGCCACCACCCAGCAGATATTCCTGACTCCCAGCTGGGAGGCAGGTACAGCCATACCCCCTTTCCAGCTGGGGAGGGTGAGGTCCAGACTAGTTAAAGATCTTGTGATGCTCAAGTGGTGCCACTTCAGAGGTGCCAAAAGGCTGAAAAGGGGCTGCCCCGACCCCACCGTCCAGGGCAGAGTCAGCCACGGGGAATCAAAGTGCTCTGTGCATGCACAGGAGAAAAAAATATGAGGCAGCTCCATCACAGGTGTAATGAAGTCCACACGTGGTACTGCAACTGTGCAGCTTTTCCAGGGGAAAAAAGGGGAAAAAAGAGAAACTGTGCTCCACTGTAAATAGCTGAGGTGGTAAAATGACTGTGAGCTAAGTGAGAGCTCAGAGATGATCAAAAAATGAGCCTGGACCCCAGTGAAGTTATAAGAGGGGCTGAGCCCCCGGTGCAAGGAGTCAGGAATCCTCTCCCATTGCCCAGCAGGACGCCCTAGAGATAATGGTTTAGGTGGCACAGCCAAGTAGAGGTAAAGAGGGGAAACATCAGGGCCCTGACTGGCAGACCAACACCTCAGTACCACAGAGCAACCTGAAAGTACAACTCTGCTAAAGCTGCATGATGCTGCTCTGAAATAGTCCAAGTTTGGGACAAGAAAAGAGAGCAGCTGGGAGCACATCTTTAAAGACTTTACAATTTTTCGATGCCCAGGCAGGTTCCCAGCTGAAATGAACACTTCAGAAAGTCCAACAGGCACACAAACACACCTTGCATCACATCTGACGAGAGTTTGCCCCCAAAGCAGGTCTTTCCCTGGAAAGTTGGAAATGAATTGAGGCAGCACCAGCCTTGCTGTTTCCCCTATGGAATCACAGCAAATGAACCCCAATTTCTGTGTTTGCCTGCAAACCCAAGTGGTTGAGGATGTTTGTCACAACCAGCTGTCCGTCCATCCCTGACAGAACGAGCAGTGACCTCCGAGAGAGGAGCCGGGGCCATGGGAAACAGTCCCCAACCCGGAGCAGCTCCCAGCGCTCGCCTGCCTCCAAAAACCGGGCGTGGGGGAAGGGGGAGAGAACATCTATTTCCTTATTAAGTAGAGCTCTTTCTCTCTTTTTTTTTTTCTAATCTATGGAAAAATAGGAATGCAAAGGAGAGCCGAGAGGAGCCTTTCTTCGCAGCAGGGGATGCTCCCGGCGCCGGGACAGCGGCTCCGCTGGGATGCTGCGAGCCGGCAGCTTCTCAGGGGGTTTGCAAAAGGGGAGTCAAAACTCCCGGCCGGAGGAGAGGCAGGGAGACCCGGCCGAGCATCTTAAGGTTTAAAATGCAAATTCCTCCACTTTATTTTAGGTGGAGGGGGTCAAGGTTTGCCTATTTCTTCCTCTCCCCCGCCCTCCCCCGCCGCTCCTTCCCCCTTCCTCGGCGAGTTTTGTTTAGGGAGGGACTGTAGATGCGACAAGGTCTTTGTGCTGCCCATTCAGCTGAATGAAAAGGCCGAGGAGTCCCAGCGGAGGGAACAAACTTTTGGGGGTCAGCGCGGTCAGCTTAGAATAAATGTGTCGTATTGTTTGTATTAAGGACATGATCTCAGCGGGGTGCCCGGAGCCACCGCATACAACATGAAGGACTATTTATTCAACACAGAAATACGCAGGGCACAGGACTCCTCTCCCAGGGAAAATAGGAACCGCTGCTGCAAACGTGCCTGCCTCTTCCTAGCAGCAAGGTTTGCTGGAGGGGGCAAATAAAACCCCCTTTAGTTTTTTTATGTGCATCATAAAAAAGGGTGGATGCCGAGCTCTTGTGGCAAAAAAAATGCTCGTGGTTGGAGAGCGGCAGCAGCGACGGCACAGCAAAGTGGCTTTTTATTGTTGCTTTTCTCCTAAAGATGGACAGTTCAGGTCATTAAAGGCCTAAGATAGAAACAGTTTCTCTTCACGCTGTTTGAAAACAGGCTTTTGTTTCCATGGAAGTGGCTCAGTCCTTTCTTGGGTTGCCTCCACCGCAGAAGTGGCCCGCGGGGTGGGAGCGGGGCCGGGGGAGCCCTGCAGCCCCCAACAGGCCCATGTGAAACCCAAAAGGAGAAGCAACACAAAGGGGCTGGGGGCTTGAGAGCCTGCAGGGCTCCCCAGGAGGGCTCCACAACCAGGGCCCCCAAAGGAGGTGGCCAGGTGGGGAGAGGAGCCCGTTCTCCCCAAAGCTGCAAAAACAAAACCCTTGTAAAGGGACCCCCCTGTTGTTGAATGATCCCCCCTCACTCACTCTTTGTACAGAGGAGCATGTGCTCCCCCAGAAAGTGGCTTTTCTCCTCCCTGGTTCACAGAGGGAAGGGGTGTTTGGTTGGGTTGTTCATCCAGAGGCTGCAAACCAGGATTTCAAGAAGCTGAATGATTAACCCAGAGGAGCAGAACCCTGGGACAACCTCCAGCCCACGTGGCTTCATCATGGCCAGGCTACCTTAGGGCACGGGGCCTAGGAAGATCAGGATACTTAGAGATCCCAGGAAGAAGTAGGATATGTTTTAACATATCCATGTGAAGTCCAGTTTCCCTCAGAAATCATGGCTTGAGCCCAATAAAGTGAGAAGAAAACGAGACTGTGAGGGTGGGGAGGCCCTGGCACAGGTTGCCCAGAGAAGCTGTGGCTACCCCATCCCTGCAAGTGTCCAAGGCCAGGTTGGACGGGGCTTGGAGCAACCTGGGCTGGTGGAAGGTGTCCCTGCCCATGGCAGGGGGTTGGAATGAGATGGGCTTTCAGGTTCTTTCCAATTCAAACCATCCTGTGAGTCTGTGATAAGAAAAAAGGAGATTTCTTACCCTGCAAGGAGACCACTCCCATCAGATAACTGAGAGCACAGGGGTTTGGGCACCTAATGCTGCATCTTCCAGGACTAAACCTACCCACAGACATCAATTGCATCACGGGAGGGTCCTGCTGACGACTCCTACTCGGTCCTTGTAAACTTGACCTCCAGAAAAAGGTAACCATGAGTCAGAAAAACAACACACCCAGCCCCAGCTGGTGAAAATCTGAGAACGGCCGGAAAAATCCCCTGGGTTTTCACGGTGCTGCGGTGAGTCTTTGCTCGTGAGCCCGGCACAACCCTCTTGGAAGTCCCCCAACATGGGACACCTTGACTTCCACCCCCTTTGTGCCGGATGCCCCCTTCCTTTTTTTGTCCACCCTATTGCCTTTTGTGCCAAAGTGACACAGACTGATGAGGATTATTTCCACGGCTTCCTCAGGGACAGGGGGGTTTCCCCGCTGCCCTTGTTCAGGGACAATAGACCCATTAAGCGTCTTCCCAAGGCGAGGGGAGCGGGGCATACCTGGCCCCCAATGTGGGAATGGCCACTGCCCCTGACAGCCATTAGCATCTGAATGAGAGTGATGCCTGCAGAACAACAGGCAATTATCCCTCTGAAAAGCTTTTAAGTGGCATTAATTGCTGGCCGCAGAATCGAGGCTCTTTTAGAATGAACCGTGTTGACAAACAGGATAAAATATATTGGATTTCCTGCGGGGGAAAAATTTGTAGGAACGTGCTTCACCGAGGGCAAGCTCCACTTTCATCCTCTGCTGTCACAGAGTCAGCTCCACTCTGCACCTACTGACAGCAGGGCAGCCTGGGCTGTCCGAGGGAACCTGGATTTGGCTCTGGTGGCTCTGCAGTGCCTGTCTGGCTCGATGAGAGGGCACCCAGGGGAAGGGGAACACCTGCTCTACGCGCTGCTGGGCTGGATGAGCAGCCCCTTTGTCCCAGCCGTGCCTCTGAAGGCCCAGGTGTACCTTTTTGTGCTGCTCAGAGAGGCAAAGATGTGGCACAGCCCTGAAACACAACCCCCTCTCACTAACAGGCACTGGGCTTTATCTCCCACCGCTCTTTGAACGGGATAAATAGCCCTCCACAGCCCAGGAATGGAAACATTTTATGTCCTTAAAAATCAACGATATTGCTAATAGATAAATACTCTCTTTTCTGTTAAATACCTGCAAGAACATATGAAGGGCATAGCTAGAACTTTACTGTGATTCCCTGGAAAATCCCACTCCGATATCCTTTCCTTTGTAAGCACTGGAATGCTTTCAGGGCTGATTTGCACTCGTGCAAGGCACTTCTTTTTATAGCTCCCTCCTGCAAAGTGCAAGGCACTAACCTTAAAAAAGTACTGCAGCACTATTTTTACCCCAGGAGCATCATCCACAGCACGTCATACAGACCGTTCTTGGATTGGTTTGAGATGTCTGCTCAGATTTCTGTGTATGTTCAGACCTCAGGGCTGTCAATTCAGATGGCTCTGGGTTAGACCAACGTGTATGACCAGACCCTAAAGTGTGACAGGGAACCACAGCTCCACTGACTCACACAGCTCTGTGACAGCTCAGTGATCTGCCTTTGAGGGTCATAAATCTTCCTTTCCTTACCTCTACCCCTTGTCTATATAGGAGAGCAGAGGGAGCAGCCTGACCACGAGGAATAGCCCATGTTTCCACCCTATTTGCAGGAATTCTTGCTCGTTCTGCTGCCAAAGCTGCCCCTTGAAGCTGGCAGAGACAGGTCACTCCAGTGTCACTCTCAGCCCAGCAGCAGCCTGGGTGCCACACTCCTGGTGACTGTGCCAGACTGCTTTTGGTGGCTGGGTGCTGCAAAAGAAAGGATTCTTCCCAATTCTTAATGAGTTTTCCAAAACACAGATGATAAGCCTTCAGTAACCAAATGCCAATGTTACTGTGCACATCCCTGAGAGGTACCAACCCTTCTCTCTCCTCATGGCCAGGGACTGGGTAGGGCACCCTTGGGTGCCATTTTCCCATCCTAAGCCTCACTGCAGGGTCAGACAGCAAGCAAGCAGCCCTTGGAAAGGTGGTTCAGAGGTGGGGTACCATTAGCACCCCGAAAATGAAGACATCCTTCCCCTGAGAAACAACTCTTTTGAAGGGTGGCACATGAATGGTAGTGAAGGTGACTTCACAGAGCTTCAGGTCTCAAAGTTGCCTCAGGTCTCTCCACCAGAGACCTCCTGGTTTTCCAGCAACCATCCCCAACACCCACAATGAGGAGCTGTTATAACTATCACATTTGCCACGGGGCTGATACCCACAGAATGGCCTGGGTTGGAAGGGACCTCAAAGCTCATCCAGTCCCACCCCCTGCCATGGGCAGGGACACCTTCCACCAGCCCAGGTTGCTCCAAACCCTATCCAACCTGGCCTCAGACACTTCCAGGGATGGGGCAGCCACAGCTTCTCTGGGATCTTTGATTGTGAACAACTCCCCTTATTAGAAAAAACAGAAAGAAACAAAATGCCCTCTCTGAAGCACTAATTTCTGTTTAGAGTTACAAAACCTCTTTACAGTGGAACCACCATTTATTCAAGTGAAGAGGAAGAAGAAACTTTACCTGATACTCTCTTGCACCACAAACCTGAACATGCTCTCAGTGCACTGTGGCTCAAGCACTTCTAGAGGATTTCTAATAAAGATGGGTAATTTTATGGCTCAGAGTGAAAACCATGGGAAAAACTCTGGTTTTTGCTAATTTAGACCTCCAGCTCAGCAAGCACATGTGGGTGGCCTTTTGAAGTTTGAGCAGCAGATCTTCTGCTTGAGCAGAGTGACTTAGTTCTCCCGCAGTCAGTGGCTCTAGGCCAGCCTGCACCATCTGAGGACAAGCCCTCTCACATTTATCCCAGCACAAAACTCCGACAGGAACTCAAAAAATCGTTAAAGGCATCTGTGGAGAAAGCTTTGAAAAAGCCTGTACAAAGTCCAGTCAACTGAGACTGCAAAGCTTTGCCTCCAGTGTGTGGCAAAGAATGGACTGCACAGTCAGAAAGCCAAAATATTAATGTAACCCCCCACAAGATGTCTGTCCAAGAAAGACAGTGCTAAAAAAACCTGGCTTGGGCCCCAGCAAACAAAAGATGGACCTCATGTGCTGCTAATAATGTCCAATCATCAGGCCTGGGCTAATTTCCTCTCATATTGCCAGATCCAGACCACAAATAATTAACTTAACTGCAGAAAAGATGCGCTCTTTGTGTTGGTTTTGTTGTTGTTGTTCCAATAAAAGGAAGGAATCCAGCTCCACAGAGGATACGAGGCTGGTCTGGTTTGTTCCTGCTGAAGATTTGGTCCTTGGTGTCTGCTGCTAAACCTACAGGATGACTGGCAGGAGGATAGCAGGGAAGAAATGCCAAATTACAATAAAAAATGGCCAAATCCTGTGGTCCATAGAATTTTATCAGGCCCAACGTTGAGAGGCAACCAAGGGCTCAGCTTTGCCCCCACAGCAACCTGGCTGAGGAGGAGGGTCTTTGCATCTGTCCTCCTGAGGGAAGCAGGAGGATTAAATGGTTTTGAAGGTATCCAAGAGTCAGAAGTGAAACATTTCCATGAATGAAACAGGTCTGTGAGTTGTTTAGACAGCACAGCTCTCACCTCCTTCACATGGGCTGGCTGGAAATCAGTGTGCTGGGGTTAAAACAGGAGGATGATGGCTAAGATGGACAAAAGGGGTCACCCCCCCCAAGTAGTTTCTCCAGTGACTTAAAAAAGCCAGGACTGGCCTTTACACAGCAATTCCTACATCTGTGGAGTCCAACCCCAGGGTGGGCACAGCCAGGAAGGGACCAATATAAACCAGTGTTTATATTGTGCTAGTGCTGATTTGCCTTCACTTATTTGTGTAGTTTGGTGCCCCATCCCCTACAGGCAGGGAAAGTGGCCTCATCTGGGGGATCATCTGGTACCAACCCCTTGTCCTGCCCCTGTAATTCCTCTACTGAGCAGCTGAGTCATAATTCACACCTGTATTTTGGCACAGCTCAATAAAGCTTCACTACTTCCCACTGCTGCCCCAAGAGCTCGTGTCCCACTGCTCTGAGCATGTTGGAGTGACCAAACCACCTTCTGAAAGACCAACCCACCTCATCCTCTCCCTGCAGTCTGTGATGGAAGCTGAGCAAGCAGTATCTGGACAAACCCATGGAAAGACAAGAAATAACAAAAGAAAGACAAAAAATAACAGAAATGAGACCTGCTCTTGTCACCCCTCACTACAGCACACCCAAAGAGAATATGCACCATACAGAACTGTGACAACAGAGCACGTGGACTTAGAGAACCCAACTTTTATACCTCTAGATGGGTAACACAAATATCCTCTTGGGATGGATGTATTCAGGGGGGACAGTTTGCTGGTTTGGAGTATCTGCCTAAGAACCCCCCGGGACCCTTTCCCACCCTCCACTCCTGCCCTGCCCAAGAAAGGCCTGAGGATCTGCCCCGGCCAGACCATGAACCCCCTGCTCCTGGCTGTGATTCACAAGCAAAGGGACCCCACCAGGGACTGCACCAGGAGCTGCAGGGAGCAGGGGCACCCTCACATGGAGCAACACCCAGTTTGTAGAGGGTTAAGGGCTGATCCAAGTGTCCCCTGGAGCTGCCTCAGCTTGTGCAGGGACAGACCCACCCACTGGGAGGTTCCTGGTGGGCACCAGCAGCTGGTGACTTGCTGGTCTCTATAACAACCCTTTAACAACCCCCAGGGTACTCACCCTTTCCAAGGGTGGAAACCAGGACTCCAAGAGTGTTGCCTCCGGCTGTGGGTGGATGAATGTTTCCCTCTGCCCCTTCTCCTCGGGAAGGTGGCACATGGGGAAGGTGGCACATGGGCACGTGCAGAGCCAAGAGCCAGAGGGGAACAGACCCTCCAGTGGGGCTCAGCGCACAGACCTTGGCAGCTGCCAAACCACCCTGATCCCACCAGCTGCTCTTGTTTAACGGGGCAACAGGGGAGTTGCGAGCGGCAGGAAGGGCGAGAGGGAAGCAGTTAAGTTGGAATTAATTTGTCACTCCATATTTAACCAACCTCAGAACTGTTAAACAAATCTAATAGGAAATATCCCCCAGATTCCAAACACCTCTGTGTTGCCTGCTGGGCACCAGCCACTGTGCAGGGTTGCAGCCACCCAGCAGACTGGGACAGGGGAAGGGGGGCTTCCCTCCTCCCCACCCCCAAGCCTGGCTTAATTCACGCTGCCCTTTGCCCTAAGCCTGAAGGACAGTTGATGGGAGAAGCAGAGAGAGTATCCAGCATCCCAGGGTGAGGTGCTGGAGAGAGCCAAGGGATCCTGGTGCATGGCTGTGGGTTTTCCTGGCTCCTGCTGGAAGGAAGCACAGAGGATGCTCAGGAACGAGGAGCAGTGATTGGCTGCTCAGGAATCTTCAGGGGGTTTTCCACCCCTCAAAAAGAAAAGATATCCCAACTCCTCATGTGTTACTTGCGACCACCACCCCCTCTGCATATGGAAAAAAGAGGGAATTGGGAGATTTAAGGCTGCAGATGGAGTGGAGCTGGATTTTATTGCCAAAAATGCACAAACTCAGCAGCTAGAACATGGAGAGAGTCTGAGGTGGGGAGAAAGCTGGCATAAAAACAAACAAAAAGCAGCTTTTTCTAGCTAATAGGTAAATCCAAGCCAACTCCCACCCTCCATGGCTTAAAACACCTGGTGGCAGCACATTTCTCACCGTGGGATGCTGCTCTGGCCTCAGGTTTGAGCTCTCAGAACCTCCCCTTCAGGGGGATCCTCCCCGGGGTGAAGAGGGTAATCAGAGTTACCTCTTCTGCTGAAAACCAGGATTCTTTTAATCATTAAATGTTCTTCATGTCTTCTGGCCCCCTGACAGCCATGGTCATCGTTGTTAAAACATTCCCTCTGACTGGAATAGTGCCATTGAAGATCCCAGCTAAACCAGGCAGCTACAGAATGGTCCAAATATCTCCCCTGGTGATGTCATTTCACAGGTTTATTATTTTACATAAAATTTAGCTGTCAGTGTTTATTCAGCATACCCCTGACTGTAGAAAGCCTGCTAATAGGATACAATAACCTTCTCTACTAAGGCACAGGCTTGGTTTCTGCACTGTCCTACACGGATTCACTGTTTGTTACTCCTGATGCTCCAGATACCTGGCTTTTCCTTAGTAACTTCCTTTAAAAGTAAAAAAGAAAGTCCCTGTGGTTTCTTTTCCTCTCAGTGTTCGTGTGTTTACGCTTACAGACCTTCAGCTGTAGCTACCATTTCCATCAGGAGTGGCAAATACCGCAGAGAACTGAGTTCGGGCTGATCCCGGCGGCTGAGCGCCCTGGGAGGGATGTTGTACAAACATCCCCGGGAGGATAACGCGCTGTGCCCGGGCTGGCCGGGCTCCGAGTGCCCTCTGCCGGGCAGGACCCTCCACCAGACCCTCCTGGTTACCTTTCCAGGGCTTTCAGCCCTTCTCGCTAGGATGGAGCCGCTCCCTGCCTATCTCGGGACAGGCTTTTCACAGGATCGACGGTTCGGGCTGGCAGGAACCACCGGAACTCGTCTGCTACAATCACCCGAGCCAAGCAGGGGCTCCAGAGCACCTTCCTCAGGGTGTGTCTATCCAGCTTTTGAGTATCTCCAGAGAAGGAGACCCCACACCCTCTCTGGGCAGGCTGTGCCAGTGTACAGTCACCTGCACACCAAAGTTCTTCCTCGTGTTCAGGTGGAACGTCCTGTGCATCACAGACTGGTTTGGATTGGAAAGGACCTTAAAGATCATTGTGTTCTACCCCCTGCCATGGGCAGGGACACTTTTCACTAGCCCAGGTTGCTCCAAGCTCCATCCAACCTGGCCTTGGACACTTGCAGGGATGGGGCAGCCACAGCTTCTCTGGGCAACCTGTGCCAGGGCCTCCCCACCCTCACAGGGAAGAATTCCTTCCTCCTGTCCAGCTGGAGCTTCCTGGGCATCAGTCCCTGCCCATTCCTGTGCCATTGCTGGGCCCCCCGAGCAGAGCCTGGTCCATCCTCTGCCCCCTCCCTGCAGCCCCTGACACCCCCTGGGGAGGGCCCCTCTCAGGCTCTGCTCTGGAGGCTGAACAGCCCCAGCTCCCTCAGCCTTTGCTGCTCCCAGAGCTGCTCCATCCCTTGGGCATCTCCGCAGTCTGCAATGGATCTGCTCCAGGAGCTCCATGTCTCTCTTTTCCTGAGGAGCCCAGAGCTGGGCCCAGCCCTGCAGGTGAGGTCACATCAAAGCTGATTTTAGGGGCAGGATCCCCTCCCTGCTCTGCTGGCAATGTTCTTCCTCCTGCAACCCAGGAGTCCACAGGACTCCTTGGCCCCTGCTGGTCAGGGACAGCTGGTTGTCCCCCAGGTCCTTTTCCCCAGAGCTGCTCTCCAGCAGGTGACCCCCAGCCTGTGCTGGTCCCTGGGGTTTCTCCTCCCCAGGTACAGGACCTGCACTTGCCTTTGCTGCATTTCAAATATTCCTCTGCCCATCACTCCAGGATCAAGCCCCCCCTCCCAGGTTTGTGTTGCTTTTGGGAGCTTGTCCTTGGAGGTTTGGTCTCACAGCACCCACAGTGAGTGGGGGGCTGAGATTGAACCCACTGACAGCAGCTAAATGCCCTTTTGCTGATTCCTCCCCCCCCAACAAGTGTGTAATTTGGCATAAAGATGAATTTAAAGCCAGAAAAAGAGGGCAAAACAGTACAGCTGAAATTCCAGAGAGCATTTCATCCTTGAGAACTGATCTCTAACATCAGTTCCCTGCTCTGTGGGAGGATGTACGTGCTGTTCCCACCCCGAGGAGATCACAGAGATTAGATGTCTCCATCAGGGTCACTCCTACAGCACTGGGAAAACAACCCCAGAGCTTTGGCAGTGGCAGCTTCCTGGGCCAGAAACCTTGCAGAGCCCACTTTTATTTTCTTCCCCAGGAACCCAGAGGGATCACTTTTGCCTCCAGGGGCACTGGTCGCATCTGTGTTTTGAGGAATATTTTTAAATAAATGCCTAAATAAGTTTGAGGTATTCAAACTAACATTTTGCTGATATTTTTGATAGGTGACAAGAATCTACCAAAGTCTGTCCAGGTATCCTAAAAGGCTCCAGGAAGAAGAAGATTGTACATATAAGGAAAGTTTGAGCAAAGAGGACGGGTTATTCAGTCCAAGTGTTGCAAACCCTGTGTTATTAATTCCCCTGTACCCAGACACTCAGTAAACAGGTCAGAGCAAAGATGTTTTTGCAAGAGATTCATCCACTCCCTCCCACCATCAGGAGATTCAGGGCCTGAACCAGCTCCTGCTGAAGTGAATGGGCAAAATCTCTGCTTTTAATGGCACGGGATCAATTCCCAGCTCTGCAGGCAAGAAGTCTGACAGAAACATCCAGCCTTCCCCCCTGGATATTAGGGATACACACACCTCTCAGCTCAGAGCAGGCAGGTTTGGTCAGGTTTGGAGGTGAGAAAG
This sequence comes from Chiroxiphia lanceolata, assembly GCF_009829145.1. Classification (NCBI taxonomy): domain Eukaryota; kingdom Metazoa; phylum Chordata; class Aves; order Passeriformes; family Pipridae; genus Chiroxiphia; species Chiroxiphia lanceolata. The sequence continues at coordinate 2,766,217 of NC_045655.1, read as the reverse complement.
AAGCTTTAATGTTTCCTTCTTTTTTTCTTTAACTGTTAAAAGACATGAAGCTGCTCCAGTTGTATCCACACGTGCCACTGGGAACACAGTGGTGGTTGTTGTTTAAAGGTAATGCAGAAAGGCCCCTGGGAGGAAAGGGAACCTCAGGATGAGGATCCTCGTTTGACCTTTCCCAGCTGCCACACGTCAGCCCCTTTCACCAAGCACCCCCAGGAACCCCAGGCACAGCTGGCATCTGCTCAGCACAGACTGCACATCCCGTGTGCCACCACGTCCTGTGCCAGTGCACATCCATCCCCACCGTGCTGGGACAGGGCATTCAGCAGGAGAGATCTGCAGCTGTGGGAAGACTCCTCCTGTCCCACCTGAGAGTGCTCACAGAGCTGGGGCACAAACTGGATGGAGAAAACCTCCATTTCATTCTTCTCCTGTCACACCTAAAGCACCACATCTCATCCCTCTCCTCTCCCAGGGAAGAACTGCACAGCTCTTCCAGGCCACACTGAGCCAACAGGAATTCAGGTGAAGGTAGAGGAGCAATGGCCATAAACTAAAACACAGGAAGCTCCACCTCAACATGAGGAAGAACTTCTCTCCATGGAGGTGGGAGAACCCTGAAACAGGGAGGGTGTGGAGTCTCCCTCTCTGAAGACATTCCAACCCCATCTGGACAGATTCCTGTGTCACCTGCTCCAGGTGACCCTGCCTGGGCAGGGGGATGGACTGGGAGATCCTCAGGGGTCCCTTCCAACCCCAGCAACTCTGTGATTCTGTGAAGAGCTGACACACTCACTTTACCCCAAGGAACTCTTAGATTTAAGTAAGAGGAACAAAATACAACTTGCATTCCCATCCCTTCTTCCCAAAGGCTCCCTCTCCATCCTGCACTGCTGGACCAGCCTCAGCATCTCCAAACAGATCCCAGCCTGAACTGCCCCACAGGGATCATCCTGGGGAAGAGAGCTTGGCACAAACACTTGTTTACCCAGCCAAAATTCTTTTGTCTTCTCACTTCTTAAGGTTAGTTTGTGGCTTTGTTTTGCTTTTTTCTAATCTCATAGAAAAATAAGAAAAAAGAAAGAAAAAGGGCTTATTAGGGCATCACACTCCATGCCAGTGTCTCTGTCCTAATCCTCTGACACCCCTCGACAGTTTAGTGTCAAACATTTAATACAAGCAACAGTTTTCACTTCCCTGTGTTTTCCAGTTGAGGAACACCACAGAAGCACACACTTCAGAGTTTACATGGCAACACCACGTTCATTGTAGGCTGATTCCAGCTCAGGATTTGCAGGGAGCCACGAATTAAGTCTGGTCCAAGGATGGGAATAACATTTTTCAGAGGAGAAATTCCTGAGTTCCCCAAGGGGAGAAAGGCCCTTTGTGGATATAGGATTTCTCTAAGCTCTTCTGTGAGGATAAACCTCTTCACTTCATCGAGTTTTTGTCAGATAAGGAAGAGCTGGAAGAGGTTTAGAAATGCTTCCCCAAACCCTGGGATTTAACCTAGAGCGTGATTCCGGTTAAACAATGCAGGAGGGAAGGAGACAAATCCATTCTCCTACAATCATTTCCTACAGTAAATCCTCGGGAGCCACCTTGGGAAAAGGCATAAAACAAAGCAAGTGCAAGGCAGGATTTGTGCAGCAGCTGCAGTGAGGGACCTGCCCCTGAACCAGAGCATTGCACCTGAACTCTTGAGCTTTAGTAGCTCCTGATCAAGTTGTTTCTCATCAATTTGTCTTTTCCTTTTTCCCCTTCCTTTTAGTTTTGGCCGCCACACAGTCCAGCAACTGGGAGCTCCACAGTTTAGTTGCACCAGGGAAGAAAAATTGTTTGCTTATGATCTAAACCTGCTGATTGATGATTCCTCACAGTAAATAGTAAGAGGAGGACAATGCTTTGCTGCCCACCTTTTCTACACCATTCCTCTCTGCCCCTTGCTTGTCTTAAATTGGAAGACAGTCTCTACTTCCTTCTCCTCTCCTAAATCCTCTTCCAGCACAGGGAACAGAAGGGCACAGGGAGGTACCCAATAAGTGGCTGGAAGCATCTTAACTAAGTAGTTGGAAACATCTGGGATCCAAGAAGAATCTCACCTTATCCCAGCCCCACTCCACACCTGGGATACAGGCTTAGAAATAAGGAGAAAGTCCAGCCTTAGAGCTTTTTTTGCTATTCCCATGGGAGTTGGGAAAGCACAAAACAAACAGTAAAAGCAATTCTTCCAGCTATAAAATATTATTTCTCCTGGTCTCTTTTCTGAGTGGGTTGGAATTACACAAAGTATGGGTGATTGAGGAAAACAGCTTTTCAACAGGAAAATGACTTCTCTGCAAATGTTTTGAAGTTACTGCTATTGCTTAACACCTAAAATTAAACATTTTCTCTATTTTCTTTTAATTGAATTCCCCATTCTTCTGGTTTTCTGTATTGAAAGAGAGGACTCACAAAGGAATAATTTATATTTTCCTTACTGGTTCAAATCCTTTATGGCAGAAACAAACCAACAGCCCAACAACTACACTGAACTGATGAACTGGGACTCCAGAGCCTGGAGTTTACTGGGAAAAAACACAGCTTGGCCCAAGCAACTTGACCTGCCCAGCTCAGAAGACTCAAGGCTGATGTTGCTCCCACCCCACATCCCATGTTCTGTTTTCTCCTGATTTCAAAGAGAAGCAGCACTTGTGCCACTTCATAAGGGAAAACTCATTTGGGATCTCAAAAGGTTTTATGCTTCTTAGAAAAAGAGGATTAAGACATCTGCTGGGTGCAGTGGACTATCTGTGCTGGCCCTCAAAGGCTCTTTTTGCTCTGTGGAAGCTGGTGCAGCTTAAACCAGGCTGGGCTTCCACCCAGGTGGAGGCTTCATGGCCCACCAAAACTGCCATCCCCTACCCTCCTCTTCCAGGCACAAGCACCTGTTTTCCCAGTCACAGGGACCTCATCCTGCCCTAAGAACCCCAGGGATGAACATCCAGACACAGCCCTGGAAATGCTTCCCCAAGGATCCCTCCCCAGCTCCCAGCAGCTCCCAGCCTCCACCTCTGGGTGTGCAGGGTGGGGAGACCCCCGGGCTGTTCCTGAGCCCAGGATGCTCCGTGCCCACCCATCCCAGCCATGCCAGCCTGGCAGATCCCCAGTTGCAGCAGCTCTGTCCTTCTGTGGCTCACCAGCTCTGTTTGACTGGTTCTGAGGGGGTTACAAGGTCCAACACACACATTCACACCACAAAGCTCTGGGTCATCACAAGGTCCAACACACACATTCACACCACAAAGCTCTGGGTCATCACTCTGAGCATTGGGCAGCCTTGCCCTTTCAGGAAGAGACAGATTTGGGGCTTTCTAATGGCACAGGGAAGAGAGGGGAAGAAAGATTTGTCCATCCAAGCCTGCCCCAGGCAGCACATTGGATGCTGCTCTCCAGGGAGCCTGGCAGGTGCTAAAGGCACAAACAGTCAGACAGAACAAACACAAAGATCTTCTGCCCCATGGAAGGACACAAGGGCTTGGCAGCCAAATATTTCATGCCAGGCCCTCCCCTTCCTTTCTGCCTCCTCCTCTCTGTGCTGTGTTCAGCCCCCCATGGGTGCAAAGGGCAGCAGAGCACCTTCCAGCTCTGACACCCACCACAACCCCAAAGCAACCAGGAGCAGACTGTTTGGAGTCAAAAGCCAAGGGGAGAGGGATCATTTGCTAAAAGGCTTTGGGACAACTGTGTGTCTCTGTCTTTCAGACCTCTGTGTGTTCCATGGAGGCTTTGCCTCCAGATCATAGAGGTTTGTGGAGCCTGTTCTTCCCAAATCCCTGCAGGGTGCTCAGAAGACAACAGTGTAAAACCTTCCTGTGCAGAGGTGGATGGAAAGTGGCAGCACTGAGCCCCCCGAATTTCTCTGTCCATTGGAGAGCAAAGCCAAGAAGCTGGAGCTCTTTATTTCCCAAATAAAGTGAAAAATGCCAGTTGTTGACAAAAGAAATGATTCCTGGAAGTGGTGCTTTCAGGGCAGCTTTAGTCTGGGGAGGAGAAGAAAAATGAAATAACAGTCACTTGGTGGCAGCTTGGGAGGGTTGTGCTTCAGTGGAGCAGGATTGAAACATCTGACTTTTGGAGGGACTTGTTTGTAGTGTAAAGATTTTCCAGCGCTGACCAAGCAGGGCTTTTCAGAGGACCCAGAGGAACATGTCCCAGCCCAAGACAGAAGAATATACCTAATACATGTACAAATGTAAGTTCAGAGGCTTTATGTAGTTTTGATCTGCTTCCAAATGGAAAAGAAGGATGCAGCCATCCAGGCACAAACAACCCTCACTGCAGCTGTGCTGACTGTGCTTCCCAGCACCCTGGAGAGGAAGGAGCATTTCTGGGTGGTGACCATCCGTGTGGAGAGGGGAACTCAATCAGCCTTTGTCCCCTGTCTGTCACCCAACAGACACCTTGTCACCCACCTGGACCAAGGGACAGGGAGGAAATATGGCAGCAGTAAGAGGACATGGTGGGATGGAGCAAAGGCAGAAGTTGGGGTGTTCATGAGGGCCACCAACATTTCGAAGAGCCCTGTCTCTTATATAAAGAGTAAATAAAGAACTGAAGTTGCCCTTCCCAAAGCACAGCACCCCCTCTCACCCTGCTCAGAACAGAGGGAGACTTCTGTGGCCCTCTCATGTAGAAGAAACTCATGTTTTAGGAAAAAGAAAGCACTTGAAAAAGTCAAAATAGACCAAAGCTACAAATCGAGCTCTTCTCTCAGTTAATATTTAATGTTGCAACTGGGTGGTTTTCAAGGGGGGGAAAAGCACTGGGATTTCTTTGCTACAGATTGACCTTGTGAAACTCAGTGTGTCAAAAAAAAAAAAAAGGAAAGAAAGAAAAGAGAGAGAAGGAATTTTGTTGAATATTTCAACATCTGGAGCCACTTAGTGGCAGAAAAAAGCAACTTCTTGAGAAGCACTTTTGATCTAGAGGTTTTAAACCTTTTTCTATTTGCAGACCCATAAAATTTGTCCCTGCATAATGAATACAATCTACTGACACTCAGTCCTGCCATCTCAGTCAACTCTGGAGATCCCTGAGGTGTTCAGGAGCAGGAGAGGCAAAGTTGTGCTTCCACAGAGCTGCACAAGGCTCTGCTGGACCACTTCAGTTCCCAGTGCAGGGAGATGGTCACCTCATCACAGGACAGCCTGCAGAAATGTGACTGTGCCTCCCTTGACATGGCCTGGCCTTTTTCTGAGCCTGAGACTGGTTTTATCTGTGGAACTCACCAGGTCTGTGTCACCCCAATAAACCAGCTCAGCTCTGCCCACAGAAAATCAGAGTATTTCTGTCTTTCAGGGCTATCTTAGAGCTGCTCCACACCAGAGGGTTCAGGCTGTGAGAATTATCATCTCTCCTGCTTCCCAGAGTCTGCTGTGCCCAATCTCCAGGTGCTTTGGGCTCTGGGCATGTCCTGGGCAGCCCATCTCTTGATGGGCCTCTTTTAGCCCAAAGGAGGCCAAGCCAGGGATGTATTTCCACAGGGATAATAAGGTTACAAGTTACTGCATTTGGAGGTAGAGAATTCTGGGCACTATCCTCGATTCCTGGTGAGTTTTTCTCATGTCATGGTGTTCGGACATCACCTCTCCCTCCCACCTCAGTTTTTGGGCTTAGCTTAATTTCTCTGTGCACAAGGTCAATACAGTGTCCAGAAGGAGATAAGTCTGTCCCCTGCATTGCATCTCCCAGTGACAGGGGAGGGTGAACATGGTTTTAAGTTGTCCTAGGGGAGCCTTTCTTACTTATTTGAGCAGCAAACCTGCCTTTTTAATTGGGCAAGGATTTGTTAGCATATCACTGGGAAATCAGCACAAAGGACTGGCAGGAAATCACATGAAAAACAACTGCTGTGCCCAACAAAGAATGGCATAGATCAGGTCTTTGTTCCCATTGTATTTCTCCTCAGCTCATTTGATTAGTTTGGTTAATTGAACATGTAACACACTCTATTATCATACACCAGCAAAAGAGGTTTTATGACTCAAACAAATATGGCCATTATTAGCTGCTTCTGACATAACAAACAGCACTATTAGCTCTGGAGAGGCAGTGGTTTATGGATGGCTTTTTGGTAAATTGGCTGCTTAATCACTTTTTTTTGTAAAAAGACTCTCCTTTGGTGGCTGCCTCTGGGTGTTCAGTGCAGGGCTGAGAGGGGACACGAGTCACAGCACTGCTGCAAGGGCTGTGCCATATACATTCCCCTCCTTTTCTCACTCAAGGAGATAAAACGTGTTTATCCATCACAAATCCATCACAAATCACTGCAAGCTCCTCCTGCAAGCACAGGCTCCACAGAGCAGCTCTGGCCTGGGCTCATTTAGTAAGAGACTCATGAAAACTCCTTTTCATCTCATCAGTCCACACAAACATCTCCAAGGTGGGTGTCAGGGGATGGTGCCACACTCTGCTCAGTGGTGCCCAACAGCAAGACAAGGAGCAGTGGCCATAAACCAAAATACAAGTTCCACTTCAACACGAGGAAGAACTTCACAGTGAGGGTGGCAGAGCCCTGGAACAGCTGCCTGGGGAGGGTGTGGAGTCTCCTCTCTGGAGACATTCCAACCTGGATGTGTTCCTGTGTCACCTGCTCCAGGTGACCCTGCCTGGGCAGGGGATGGACTGAGGGATCCCCAGGGGTCCCTCCCAACTCTAATGATTCTGTGATTCATTCCCAACGTGCTCAGTGAACAAACCCAAACTCAGGCAGCCCCTTTAACCCCTCTGTGTGTGCTGGACAGCTTTGGGTGCTCTCACCCCTTGCCCCTCCCCTCAACACTGGTTTCCATGTCACTGGTGACTCGTTTGTAGAAACTTCTACTGGTTTTGTAATGCCAGTGGAGTTAAAACTGTGCTGGAATGTGCATGGTCCTACTGGGACATCCTCCTGACCTTCTCTGAGCCTCTGCTGTCCTTAGTCCCACACCTTAGTCCCTGCTGGTGACCAAAGAGGAGCTGTGTCTGCACAGGAAGGCACACAGACCTCAGCTCTGCCCACCCTGGCAAGGAGAAAATCCTGCCCCAACCACACCACACAAAGGAGTTTGTCACAACATTGCCTGGTGCATTGATAGCAGGAGGTAAAAATACCACATATTTACCAGGAAAGGCACTTCATAAACAATAATAAATTATATATATATATATATATATATATATATATATATATATATATATATATATATATATATATATATATATATATATATATATATATATATAAACATATTTTCTTCCTTTTCCTCCAGTGCTTCAGTGCTAGTGAGAGGTGCCAACCAGAAACCCTAAAAGCTGAAAGCCTCTCTATTTTCCTTGACACAACAAACCTGAAATTCTTACACATTTGCTTTAAGCTACATTTCTCTAGAGGCTTCCTCTCTGGCTTGGGTCTGTGACATATGTGTGTTGACCTCGTTTGCCATCAGCTCAATTTTTTATTTGGGAAATGTGATCATAAAAACTGAACTTTTCACTGGAAATGATGAGTTTCAACACCTTTCTTGCTGAACGATTCTCTGGCTTTTTTAACCAGACATTCACTGTTTCAGCTCACATTTTTCAGTTACAATAGTCCAAAGCATTCAGTTTAAAAATATTTTGTAATCGATTAAAAAGAAAGGATTTGTTTTCAGATGTCTTGGATTGGGATTTTGAACTTCCCACCCAGTTTCAAACTATTTTTTGTTTAGTTCCAAACATTCTTATAAGAGGTCAGGTCACTTCTCTTTAGTCTGCTCATACCAAGGCACCTGAGTAAAATATAATGACTGTGGCATGAGAAGTGTAATGTAAATGTTTTTTATGGCTTTACCTTCGATAAGTTTGCCAGTGAACCGTGAATTTGCATAACCCACATGTAGGACAGCGTTCCATGATGTTCTTGATGTGCACATGAATGGGAAAATATTTAATGGTTTAATGACCTCCTGTAGTGTGCTCACTCTGAAATTCAGAGCTGGTGGAATAATAAACTCTGAATAATAAAACATCTGCATCTTCAGAGCCTCCCTGAACTCCACACAAGTTATTTTTTAGAGATCCAGAGGAGGCTGCTTGTGGATGTGAGATGATTAAGATGTAACTCAATACCCAGCACAGGATTATTCTCTGCTTCCCAGTTGAGAATGTGGTTGATGTTTTCACACCCCTGACTGCAGAACTTCCAGCCCATCTTCCTACTTCTACTCCTTAAGTAGCTAAAACTGTTTCACAGCATTTTCTAGGCAGAGGAGGATTTTCCACACAGAGAGATCCCCTGGCAGCTTTTCCAATTTCATACAAAACCCTTCCCTTCCCACACTTGGCCCCACAACCAGTATTTACCATGGTGAATAAAATCACCAAGAAATAACAACTTCAATCCTTATTTGCCAAGATTTTGATCTGTTTATACCACCCTGTTATCCCAGGTTACCTGGTCTCAGGCAGACATTCCAGCTGTTGTTGTGTAAAACCTGAGCACTATCAGACAGCTTAATAAAGATGTGAACACCTGCTAGAAATGCTGAAATACAGGGCAAGAAATGCCTGCTATGCTTGTAATATTGAATGATCCCCCCATTAAGAATCCCCTGTGGATGCTGGTGAGGTTTGTGGATGAGGTTCCTTTTGTTCTTTGTTTTTGACTGGCTCAAGGTCAGACAAAATGCAGGACAGAGATTATAAAAAGGGTGGCAGCAGCTATTGCTCAAGAAGAGAATGAGTCTAATGGAGGTACAATTTACAGAGGTACTTGAGAACCAAGGATTTTAGCCAACCCTGGTATGGAATCTGGTCATATCTACTCTAGGGGCAGGGAATATATAAGTTCTGAAGAGGGGTTATTTAAACTGGAGCTTAAAAAGTCCAGTTCCAGGCTTTCTGAAACCTAATTCTTTATTCTGGTCACCATCAGGTTGATTTTATCTTTTTTTTTGTTCCCCCAACTGCTAATTCTCACAAGTGTATGATGACAGGTTTGAGGAAATTTCCCTTATTTCCATCACCACATTTTGGAAATGCAGATGCTCCTCACCATTCCAGAACAGGCTGTTCCCATCAGCTCCAGGGGGGTGACCTAGAGGGTGTTCAGTCACCCCACCCAGCTGAAAGGTCCTGCTCAAGGTCAAGAGCCAATTCACTCTGGGATCATTTTCTTGCCAATGGAGACAAGAACCTTCAGGGAGCAACTCAGATCCAAGGATAAATAGGGATTTAGGGGGAGCAATCTCCATCCCCTGTAGAAAACAGCAAGGCAACAATGCCTTGAATGAGGAGCTGACTCTTTACACACCAAGGAATAAACCCAAGAGCTGGAGTCACTCCAAGCAGGAGCACAAAGCAGCACAAGGTCTGCAGGACTGAAAGGATTTGTGCTGGGGTCATGTGCACAAAGCATCATCTGAGATTCCAGATGCTTTGAACCATCTCAAAATGATCCTTTAATATTTAATTGGAACAAAATAATTGAAACTTGTTGCAAAGGTTTAGGAGGATGTGCCAGTTTATATTTATCAGCAGAGGAGGCCCCAGACTGGCACTGCCATGGCTGAGCTCCTCCTGCCTCTGAGTGATGGGAGAGAATATTCTGACCTCTTGTGTGGGCTCAGGAACCACAAAGCTGAAGGCTGTGAACCTCCTGAGGCACAAACTTCTCATCCTCTCTCACTGTGCTTCTCCACTGCTCCTCAGAAGGGATCCTGAACTTCAAAATGGGAGTTCTGTTGCCTCCACCCCTCTTCACCCCATTGCTGCAGCAACCAGCTGCTGTTTACTCAGGATTGCTGGCAAAACACAGCCCCTTCAGCAAAGGCTCACCAGGGTGTGTGCCAGATCTCTGTGGGTTGCACAACACTCCCACTATTATCAGCTTTTGCACAAATCCCTGATAGAGAGAGAAAACACACGATTATGATAATAAGAAAATCCTGTTTGTAGCTGCAGAACATCTTCTGCATGATTTTCTGCCCAGGATCATCCCTGCCCTACAACACAACCCAACTCAAAGGTTTTCAAATGTGCCTCAAACTACACACCCTGCTTGCCAAAAAAAAATTAATGCAAGTGATTAGCACAGCAAACCCACTTAACAAATAGTTCCATTCAGTGCAGTGGTGTCCCACATCTGAGCAGGAGGTGACCTACACTCCCTGTCTCCTGCACTCACCCTCCCTCGTGCAGACACCCAGCAGTTATTCAGGGGCAATATTTAGATCACAAATCCACACTGAGCCGTTGGGGAGAGGTTCCCACACTTGCCTAAACGTATTTTCTTCCCTTTTTTCCTCGGTGTTTCAGTGCTAGGGAGAGGTGCCAGCCTGAAACCCGAAAAGCTGAAAGCCTCTACATTTTCTTAAATGCAACAAAACTGTTTTTCATAGCCACGAGCAAGACCAATATTTGGACCTTTGGGTTTCTCTTTCCCTCCTGGCTCGATGGAGGCCCATCTAAAGACCGTGGGGAAAACTTCCCCAAGCCCTTCCACATCATGGGATCTCTGCCCACATCTGTGCACCTTGTACCACACCAGGAGACCAGATCTACCCAAGTTGGCCCTGGCAGCCAGAGGGTCCAACCCTGTCCTGGGGGCATCAGGGAGGGGATTGTCCCGCTCTGCTCTGCCCTGGGGCGGCCTCACCTCAACATTGGGGCAGTTTGGGGGGACACAATGGAAGGAAGAGATTGAGACATTAGAGAGTGTCCAAAAGAGGGCAAAGAGATGGGGAAGGGCCTTGATTTGAAGGACACTGAGGGCACTTGGTGTGTTCAGCTGGAGGAGACTGAGGGGAGACCTCAGTGCAGTTCCACCTTCCTGGGCAGGGGCAGAGGAGGGGCAGGGACTGAGCTCTGCTCTGGGGGGACCAGGGACAGCAGCCAGGGAATGGCTGGAGCTGTGTCAGGGCAGGCTCAGGTTGGATCTCAGCCAAAGGTTCTTCCCCCAGAGGCTGGTTGGGCACTGCCCAGGATCCCCAGGGCAGTGGGCACAGCCCCAAGGCTGCCAGAGCTGCAGGAGGGTTTGGCTGATCCTCTGGGGCACAGGGGGTGACTCTTAGGGATGGGCCTGTGCAGGGTCAGGAGCTGGACTGGATGATCCTTGTGGGTCCCTTCTAACTCGGCATATTCCATGAAAACCTCTCCAAAGAGCCCTTCGGCCGCTGCCTTCCCTGGAGCCCCGCGGGCGGTTCAGCACCACGGACAGAGCCGGAGCGGCCCCCGGGCAGGGTCACAGCCCACCACGGCAACAGGATGCACAGAACTTATCCCAAAAGTGTTTAAACAAGACACCGCCACCAACCCAGCGAACTGGGGTACACCAGCATCAGTACATGGAACAGTCCCAGACCCAGGACCAAACGTGAGGGGTATTTGGGCACAAAGAGACAGGGTGAGAAATGGCTAAAGAGGGGATTTTGGTAGAGGTGGGTTATACCAACAGGTTGCCAGTTATTCAGCTGAAGCAGCAAAATCCAACCTTGGCCATTAAAGTGTGGCTGTACAGTAAGGAACAGCCAGCTGAGAGGCAGAAATGCCTCAATAAATCATTTATTGCTGCAAAACACAACTATCTCACTGTGTAGAGACCAGCAGCAGAAGGATCCAAATTCCTTTCGCTCACATATTCCTGAGTGCCAGCAGAGAAGCTACTTTTATGACCTATTAATTTTTTGTAGTTGCCTGGGAAACAATAAAAAGGAAGGCCTGTTTGCCTTAAACAAAACACAATCAAAAATATCCTTGAAAGAATTTTATAACCTGCTTCACCCCAAGACATATAAAGGCCCAGAAATTATGGAGTTGGATTAGAAGTGAGCAAGTCCTACTACAGTAAAACAGGGCCAGTTAAAATGTAACATCCTGATGGAGGTCAAAAACACATGAATGGTGTGTTGTTTGGACAAGTGTCATCCTGAGGATGGGCTGCTGGACAGGCACTGTAAATTATCTGAAACACCCTCTTCTAGCAAGAGGAGCCAAGGAGATGGCAGGGCTGTGTTCCTCTCTGCCCTGATGTATTTAATACAACGAATGGCAGTAACTGGTTTGACTTCACTGGGCAGGGGAAAGGTAAAATAACCCTCCAGAAGATGATAATCCAATTCCTTCGCAAAAGATATAAATCTCCATTACTGCCCCACACCTCTCCAGCCATTTCCAATCGGCCTCTGTGTCAAAGGAACTGCTTTTATGATGGATCTGGGGGCATTTATTATGACAACACAAGGCATAAACACTGCCCAGCACCAAACAGCTTGAGAGCTCTGTTTTCAAGCTAAATGCAATAAGAGAAGAGAACCTCCCCACACGGGGGAAATGAAGACTGCTTTAGTGGATTATGGTGGGAGAATAATGTTTTCACTACAGAGAATTTCATTCCCCCATCTAGCCCAGAGTTCATGAGGAAAACTCTTCCTTTTTCAATTACCCTGAACCTCACTCTCTTCCTCAGAAAAAAATAAATATGTACTTCTTGCCCATGGAGGACAGATCAGAACATAAAGGAGTCCACTACCCAGAGCATCCTTTTACAGAACCAGAATCATCTCTTGTGGGGAAAGATTTCAAATGCAAGTGGTGCTGAGGTCCCTGCCAGAGCCCCAGGGGTCTGGGAGAACATGCTGAGGTGGCTGAAGACACACAGGGTGGCACAGTTTAACTCCTGCCAGTCAGAGAGCTCCCCTGGCCCTCCCTGGAACCAGCTGCTGCCAGAGCTCACCCCTGGGGTACCTGGAGTCACCTTCCCCTCTCCTGCTGCTCCTCCAGCCTCAAGTGATCCTGCTAACAGGGCTCTCCAGCCAGGAGCTCATTGACATGAGCCAGGATCCTTCTTTAAAACTGCTAGATGGGACCAGGACAAGTTTTTTCCCCTTTCAGGTGTGTTAGAGGGGCTTTCTTTGCTGTCTCTCTCTCTATTTTCTGCATGGAGAAAAAGGCACCTTTCCCACCAGACAACTGCTGAGGGCTAAGAGACCCCTGTAGCCTCTGAAAGGGTTATGATGGTTTAATCTTCTCAGGATAAGAATGAAACTCCACCTGAAAATGCCCTGAACAAATGGTGCAGAACCAGGAATTGTGCATCCAAGGGCAGAGCTCTCCTGTGCACAGCTGCCCTTTAACAGAAACCCCCAACTACCCCAGTGTGCTGTGCAGAGCTCTATTTCCCCTCAGACAGGCACACTGCACAAATTCCTCATGGATAAAGCCCCTCTGGCATGGGAATTTGGACTCCTGGTCCAGCTTTTCAGCTGCCTGGCCCCTCAACACCAGTGTTTGCTGCACAGGCAGGAGCACTGTGGGATCATTATAGTCACAAACTCTCCTGCCCCTAAAGTTTCTGAGCCCCTAAAGTTAAACTCCACCTAAAAAGGGGTTTTCAGGTTGGCAACTTTAAATTCAGGAGCCTGAACTTCACCTACAATACGATTTTTTTATCTAGGTCCTGATCCTCTGCACCTCTGCAATAAATATAACACCTCAGTAATAAATATAATTGCCCAAAACTGGGAAAAGTGTTCTCACTGTAAAATGTAAAGTACAAACTCCACACTTGTGGCTCAGAGGCACCTGAGTGGGTGTTTAAAGTTGCACTGGGCAGGTGATTTTCTAAACAAGCTGAATGTCTGGGTGCCTGAATCCTGGGCTGCACACACTGCTGGGCTGGGCTGGCTCACAGCTCCTTGTCCCTGGGGAATGTGCTGCTGGATCAAATCTCTAATCAGACCCTGTTGTCCAGGGCAGGTGGGAGGTCAGCATGAAGCTCCAAGCAAAGATATCAACCCAGCCAGGCTCCTGTGCTTCCCCTCTCATGTCAAATGCTATTTTCCCCTCTTTTCTTCCCCCCCTTCTTCCCTCCATCTGTGGAAGATGAAACGTAAGAGATGGGAGAGAAATTGAAAATTGCTAATCTCTAATTTCAGCTTGATAATTTGCTTTGGCCTTTGAGGTATTAAAATTATAACACTTTCAGACTGTATTAAAAAAGGCATCAACTCTGTGATTGACAACTTCCTTAATAACATTTTTCTTTTCAGAAGGCATTACATTGAGTTAATCTTTAAATGAAGTCAATTACTGCTTCTATCTATAAGATCAAATGCTCTCTTAATCATTCAGGGCAGAAAAAGACACCACTTATGTGTACTTTCTGTCCAGGTTTGGTAGCCAATGATACAAACCAGTAAGGAAAAATGTCACACCTAATCAAATGTGATCAAAACCTTTGGGCTGCCTTTCTCTGTACACCAAACCCTGTATTTCCAACAGGTTTCATTAGCAAAAGACTCCACAAGTTGTGCAGACCCATCAGTTGTGTTTATGCTACAAAGGTTCCCTTTAAATTTCGAGTGACAGAGGGAGGCTGCACAACCAGAGCTGCCTAAATGGTTTCCTTTGCTGTTGTAACCCAGAGGGCTCTCCATATTTTTTGTCTGTTTTCCATACGTGACTGGGATTTGTACCAGGCACTTGCACTGGGGCTGCTTGAAGGGTTTTCCTAGAGATTATTTTTTCTTCTAGGGAAGAGCTGACTTAATGAAATTAAGCCACACTGCAAGACTGTAAATTCACTTTGCTTTTTGATGGGAAATCACCAAAGCATTTTGTTCTGATTCAAATATTCAATTTCAAATACCTTGCCTGGACTTTGATATCACAGTAAGAATGAAATCTAATGTGGCTGGTTTTTTTTTTAATTATAGCAAAATAAAAGATTTTGACTGCACCGAAATGAAATATCACAGAATCACCAGGGAATGGTTTGGGGTGGAAAGATCCTCTCATTCCACCCTCTGCCATGGGCAGGGACACATTTCATTCTCCCAGGTTGCTCCAAGCCCTGTCCAATCTGGTCTTCAACACTGCCAGGGATGGGGCATAGGTCAATAATGTCAAAACTCAGTAGTTCGGGAATATGTTGACTATTAAAAAAAAAAAAAAAAAAACAAAACAAAAACTGAACCAAAAAAAGCTTCTAAAATTGATTGAACAAAATTTGAGGTTTTCATCCCAGTTTTGGCCAAAATAAAGCCCTGCTGTTCTCAGGGAGCTGCTTGGCCTATGCTGAGGTGCTCTGAGAGGGCTCTGAGCACCCCAGTCTGGGAAGGCATCAAACCTCAGCTCCTCAGTCCCTGACTGAGGGCTCAAACCATCAGGCATTTACAGGCTGAGCCCGAGAAGTGACAACAGCAGGGCACCTTTCCAAGGCAGCTGAACGGAGGTGAACCTCTCAGGAACCTGCTGCCAGCAGCTCTCAGGCACAGGGGGAGTTTCTTCTGAGACCTTCCACTGAAGGTGCCTCCTCTAGGATTAGTTTCTCTGCTGCAAGTGGGAGAGCAACCAAACCCAACATCCTTCCCCGGGAGCTGCTCCAGAGGATTCTCACCAGGGCAAAGCAAAGCCTTGGTTTGCAGCAGCCACTCTTTTCCCACACTCCCAACCTTCTAAGCTCCCTCCAAAGGTGGGTTGAGGCCACCACCTCTCCCCAGAGCAGCTCAAAGCCGAGCTCAGCAGGGGCAACATCCCCTCACCCCCCGCGCCGGCTGGTGGGGCTGGAGGTGAAAGGGGTCTCCAGCCCTATCACTTTGCAACCAGACCTTTGGGGCAGCCCCTCTCCACAGCTTTGTTTGGCTTTGCAGTAATGGGATCTGATGGGGAACAGGCAGGGCAGCACCTGGGATTAAGGGAGCCCCTAATAGCTGCTCCCCTCCCTGCTGCCTCAGGGGGGTTTGGAGCAGGTGCCTCTCCCCGTGTTCCCACAGGCTCCAGCCAGTCTGAGGACAGCCTGGAGCAGCTGTCCAGTCTCATGGGAGGCCCTGGACATCTGAGTGTGAGACCACATGTCACCAGGAAGGACAAATGTCACCATTGCCTTCCTCTAATCTGGGATAATTCCCTCCTAGAAACACGATCAGGCTCGTCTGCCCTGGCTGCACCCAGGTGGGGAAGGCCACTTTTTTCCCTGTCTTTGCTAAATTATGACAGGGTGGTGCATGTTTTCTTTTCTTCTCAGCAGCCAGGCTGGTAAGAAAACAGATGACAGGAGCCCTCAAAACATTTCAGACCATTCTGTTTTCCCAGCACCTCACTTGGAGAAGCTGGAAAAGCATCTGAGCACCTGGTGTGACACCTGTGCTTGCAAATGCTGTGTCCTGAGCAGAAATAGGGACAGGTGAGAAGAAAAACCTTGAAGAGCACATTTCTCACTCACATGAGGCTCATTTGTAGACATATCACCTCTGTGGGTGCTGTTTGGAATTTGCCATTTGGAATTTTGCAGCTGATGGAAGGGGACAAGAGAAGACAAGCAGATACGAAGTCAAAATTCAACCTCCCTTGGAACTGCCAGGAGGGGATAGAAAGCCATGAATGAAACATGAAATTGTGATGAAACGTGAGATACTGTTTGTAGACACACAACTCTTTTTAAAGAGTGAGTTATCCAAGTGCTGCACCAGAGCCATGGGATGCAGTTCACACTCAAGCATTAGGATGCTTTTAATAGATTATGTGTAAAATACCTCCTTTAGTCTAACCACAAGTCAGGGACTGATGGAGGAATCAATAAGAAAGATCCTGATGTGTCATAAAGAAGGTCAAATTAGACAACCACAATGGGCCCTTCAGCTTCAAATTCTATTAGAGGGTGGAAAAGGGAGAACATGAGTAACCATCACAGAGAGACACAGAGCATTTGCCTTTTTTTGCCTCTGCAAATGCAAAGAACTTAAGAAAAACAGTAAAATCAGCTAGTGCACCAGTACATTGGTGTTTATACCAGCCACATAAACATCATTCCCTTTAGGAGACAAATCAGCTATGGTGGAAAAGCTAAATCCATCTGAAATCAAAAGCCAGTCCAGTGTCAAGGTCTGAGCCCATCAAGCTGCTCTCCTGTGATGGGGTTGGAAAGAGAGTTCAGGGTAAGAAGTTAAGGCAGGGGAAGCCCAAGTTCTGTGTTTCATTTGTGAAATCCAGAACAAAGTAACATCAGAAAGGGAGTGTTCAGGACACAGACTGGGCTGTAGATTCCAAATGTTACATTAGTTTGGCTCCACTCAACAGTTTCTCCTCCACATTCTGACCAATATTTTAAAAATAAGAAACACCAAAAAGTAAATGGTGCTTTTAGGAAGTAAGGAACTTCTTACAGAAGTAAGAAACTTCTGTAGCTTCTAACTTATGTTATTTGATGGCTGGGGAGGAGGAGTGCAATGATGGAGCTGAGTGTTGTCCGTGGAAATGTCTCTGTTGAGGTGTTTTGAGAATGCTCAACCAAGAAGACAAAAAGCAGGTAGAATTCCTCCTGCACCTCTGCACTTTGACCCCAAAGACTGTGAGAGTTTGTCAGTGCAGAGCTACAGAAATATTGGTTGGAAGGTTTCTGGTCCAACCTCCCTCCTCAGAGCAAAATTAATGTCAACAGCAAAACAGGTCAGTCATGTCCCCAAGCAGTCAAACCCTGGGGACAAACAGTCAGGTCTTCAGGGGTGGACAGTCCACTCCTTCTCTGAGTGCCTGTTCCTGCTTGAGCTATCCACTGGATTTTTTTTCACCCCAAACATCCATTCTGACATCTGGAGGAATCATTTTTCCCATTACCCCTTGTCACATCATCTCCCACTACCAAGGGAAGAAGAGTTTAACTCTAGCATAGAAACATTAAGGTTAAAAAAGACCTCTAAGATCATCAAGTCCAACCTTCAACCAAGTTCCACCATGCCCACTAAACATCCTTAACACTGCCCTGAAGCAGTTGCAAACTGCTCTTGGATTGTCCTTCAGCAGCTCAGGAGATCCCTGGTGTATAATATCTGCTGGCAGTATGTCCTACCTGGCCTCTGAGTCCTGGCTCTCTGGTTGTTCACAATGCCTACAAGCCCAGGAATACCAGAATTCCCCCCTGCCATGCTAGAATTGGCTTTCTTGATGAGAGGAATACAGGAATGATCCCCATGTCACCACTGCAAGCAGGATGTGGATGGATCTGGGTCCCAGTGTGCATCCCTGTGACCTTTGGGATGGTCCTGTGCAGGGTTAAGGGTTGGCCTCCATGATCCTTGTGGATCCCTTTCAATGCTGTCATTTTGGGAAGTCACTCTGTGCTGTACCAGCCTCTGAAACCCCTGCCCTGCTTTGGGCACTAGAAGCAGACACACCTACTCTGCACCAAAGCTCTCTGGGATCCCAGGAAACTGGAATCTGGGGCAGGGGCTACAATGGGCTGCCTCCCATGCCAGCTCTGGTAGGATGAAGATTTTCATCTTCCTGAGTCACGGAATCCCACAATGGTTTGGGTTGGAAGGGACTTTTTAAGTCATCATCTGGTTCCATCCCCTGCCACAGGCAGGGGCACCTTCCACTAGACCAGATTGCTCCAAGGCACATCCAGCTTGGCCTTGAACACTTCCAGGGATGGAGCATGAGGGAGGTGAGGTCTCCATACCAAATATCTCTGCAACAGAAACCACCACAACAACCCACAGGGGTGAATCATCCTCTTCCTTCTCCAAATCACAGCGACCTGATCCATCAATTCCTTCCTCCTTTTCACATCCCTCCCTTCACTTTTTCCCATATCATAACATATTCATTCATCTACCCTCTGCACAGCATCTTTCTCACATCAAGAAGCCTTTCTGCATTACTACATGTTTGGGGAGCAAAGGAGTTGTTCTTCCTGGTGCAGCAGCCTGAGAGGTGGCAGTAAAAAAAACCCCCAAAACAAAAAATCAGGATACCATGAAGTTATCAACATCAACAAAGTGAAGAGCTAAAAACCAGCAGCAATTTCCAGCCTCCTCCAGTGGTGCTCATTATGTATTCACTGCACAGCAAATTTGACAAACTTTCTTTCAAATGGACCTGTTCAAATGTATAAAATGTGTAGCAGATTAGGTGATTCTTTAACCAGGCTCCCAATGGGACTGACTTAAGTGGAAACAGCTCTTTAGAGGAACATCCTGAAATTTGTTTTGACTTATCTCCTGAGCTGTCTGGAGATTTAAATCGTCACTCAGATGTGGTCTCCTAACTGTGCCTGCAGCTTAAAATAGCACAGGAAATGGGTTTCTAAAAGGCTGTTAAATAACACAAATGCTTGGGGGGGGGGGGAGAAAAAAATAAAGTTAATTTTTCTATTCCTCTCCAAACGGGGGAACATGTTATTGACCTGTTCAAGCTCAAAAGAAATTTAAAGTTAGAGTTTAAAGAGCTTGTTGTTTGAGCAGATTACATTACCCAAATTGTCTCCTGTGGGAGATTTGATCACTTACTGCCTTTTCTGAGAGCTGTTCCTTTTCCAGTACGTGCTCATGTCACCCCCTTTGAAACTGCAATAAAATAATTAATGCCATTCCAAAAAAGTTCTATTTCCCAGAAAACTGGGCTTCTGGACAGCAACAAATCTTAGGAAGAAAATGGAGGGCTTATTTTTCTGTTTCAAAGTGCTTTCTTTAAAAATTTGAATGCTCCCCACTAAAAATAAGGATCATTTTTTCATCCTAAAGCCTAAAGGTTTCTCTTTTGAAATGCAGCTGTACTGGTTCATAAAAGGAAACATTCACATGTGTTGGGCTAATTCTGGGGTCATGTTTTCAAGCCTTAAAATGCATTTTGGTGATGATGACTTCCCTCACCAAAAGACTGTGATGCAGGAGATGGGAGATGAAGTTCAAATTCCACCTGGTCTCTGAAGAAGAAAGAGAGTGTGAGCAGCTGGAATGTCCTTCCCAAAGTACTACAGGAGCCCAGAGTGTTCCCAGGGAAAGTGGAGATGGTGGATTTTCTTGCCAGACCTGACTACTGCAAATAACCAGAATAATGAGGAAACTCCAGGGAGGAAAGAGGCACCTGGAGAAGGGTCATTCAGGTCTAGTCTAGATCATTTTCTTGTGGTTGGTCATACAGCTTTCTCCTAACTTTGCTATGTCTCCTTGGACACCAGTTCCTCAAGCTGAGTGCCCTGGGGGTCTCCTGCCCTTGAGGAGCTCCCCATAGGCTTGATGAGATATCTGATTGGGGCCATCAACGTGAAAACCCTTCACCCACTTCAGCAAAATATTTTCTGGCATCAAACTGGTAGAAGTAGAGCAGTGCTGGGAATTTTGACTCCATGAAATCCCTGAGTGAGGAGTGGCTTGGGGCAGAGCAGCTCCAAAGGGTCAAATCTCTACATGAGTCTCTCACAGAGGTCTCAGAGGCACAGCTCCTCCTGGAGACCCCCTGACAAGCTGGAAGAAAGACACCGAGGTTGTATTTTACATCTTCAACCCCTTCAGCCTCAGATTCCTCCTCCTTCCCTTCCTTGACACTTATACCAAATCTTAATGGTCTGGAACCCCAAGTCCCAGCCATGCCCAAAGCAACTCCTCCTTCAGAGTTCAGTGGTGCAGTGTGGACACTGCCCATGTATTCTTGGAACAAACACTGCTCCTCCCATGGCCTTTATGTAGAGAAATAGTTTAGAGAAGATTTGGGCTCTCTGTCCCCGCCCTGTGCACTGAACATGTCCCAGATGAACAGCTTCCCATCACATTAAACATCCCTGTGCCCTGCCAAGGTGACACTGGACAGTCACTTGTCTCATGAGGACCCTCACAAGCTTGTCCCTGGCACTCAGAGTCCCTCTGTCCATGCCACATCATCTGCCACCCCCCACAGACCCCTTCCAGCAGCCAACTCTTTCGGCCAGAGACCACAAGGGTCAGCACAGGCCTCCCAAAAGCTGATGGTGTCAGATCAAAAGCTGAGACGAGGATAAATAATGTGAAGAAGGTCTTCAAACCACCTCAGCAATTTAGTACCTGTTACTTGTGTGCAACCAGGGCTGAACCACCCCAGGTGATTCTCAGCTGCCACAACTTTCGTCATCATTGGCAGGACAAGAGGATGTGGCTTCCAGCTGTGCCAGGGGAGGGTCAGGTTGGAGATCAGGAGGGGTTTCTCCATGGAAAGGGTGGTCAGGTGCTGGAAGGGGCTGCCCAGGGAGGTGGTGGAGTCCAAGGAAGTGTCCAAGGAATGACTGGCCGTGGCACTCAGTGCTCTGGGCTGGGGGACGAGGTGGAACTTAATCAAAGTTTGGACTTGATGGTCTTGGAGATCTTTTCCAACGTGAATGATTCCATGATCAAAAGCTGCATTTATTCTGGCAAGTAACTTGGTGCCATGGTCAGACCTGCAGGATCTGCATACCTGGCACTGACACTGGCCCTCCTCCTCCCTGTGCACCGTGGAGGGATTGATCCTGCCCGAGGTTTAGTCTGAGCCCCCAGAACAAACATCCTGCCCGTGCTGGAGGTTCGGAGCTGTCGGAAAAATCAGGCTTTGATTTGCACCATTAAACCTCCACGAGGGGCCAGAGAGCATCTGGAGCACACCTGGAGGCAAACTGGGGATTTGCTTCAAAATTGCAATCATCCTGTGAACCCAAATACTCATCTATTCGCAGGCAAAAAACCCCCTCCAGGAATCGAATCCAAAGCAGTTGCCAAGGGGCCATTTAGAGTCACTGGAGAAAGACAACTTTCAGAGGGTGACATGAAGAAAGCTCACCCTTTAAAAGGGTACTTCAATGCCTCAGTAAAGCTGCCTGAAAGTTTTTTGAAGATTTGATTAGAAAACTCCAATTAATCCGTTTCATCAAAAAAACAACTTTTTCCTGGGAAAGCATCTGTTTTGATGTTAAGGGTTTTTTTCTCTTTTTTTTTTTTCTAAATTAAAAAAAAAAAGAGAAGTTATAAGCAAAGAAAGAATCCAGTTTTCTGGTTTAAAATTACTTTGAAATTTAAGCTAATTGGAGTAAAATAAATCTTTTAAAAATAAGAAACATTCAAAACCAAAATGAAACATGACCTTTCTGGGGATTTGCATCTTCAGAAGGAAAAGTGCACTTTTAGAGCTGTCATCTATTTTGTGGGTAAAAGGGGGGGAAAAAAAAAAAAGGAGCTGTATTTTTTCTTTTTGAACCATTCTTAGTAAAAGAGTAACAATCCATGGAGTCTATTTGATGGCTCTTTGGAATTCCCAAGTCCCTTTAGGGGGAATGGTGAAGCATCTGGAGCTCAGCCCTGCATGTGGTGGGCACCCAATGGACTCTGATGCCTCAGAGGTCCGTGGGGGATGCCCACCCTCACCTCGTGTCACTGTGCAGATCCCAACTCCCAAAGCTCCCAGCAACATCCCAGAGTGTCTCTGCTGGAGTTCAGATGTTCAAAATAAACACCCAGATAAATAAATACAAACCAGCCCCACCCCGTGTTGCTGCCTCCCCTCCCCACACACCCTCCAAACGCTGCTCCACAGAGATAAGCCCCTGGCATTTTCCCTCCCAGCCTCCAATCAGCCATTATCATAAAAAAAAAAAAAAAAAAAAGTGCAAAGCATCTATCAGCCGTGCAGCTCAGTGATTTATGTTCAAAGTTAGGATTATCTATTCTGCTCAAATCCCTTCAAACAGGAAACCGGATAAAAGAGACCCGCGCTCCGCAGATAAAATTGGAATATAGGTTCGTGTAACAGAATGACAGGCAGGTTTTTATCTCAGAACGGCTCCAACCACCTCATTTTGTCAGGAATTGTTCATTATCCGCAGCCAGGGACTCGTGGCATGACCTTAATGACATTCTTGCATCTCTCCCCCCCTGCACAGGGCAGGGTTTGTGGAGCTCCTTTCCGGGGAAGGGGGAATAACCCAGGAATAACGTGGAGCTAAAACCTGAAACCAAACCTCCCAGGGCACGGTGCCAGGCACAGGAGCTCCCCCAGACCATCTCTGAAGGGACATTCACTTCTGTCCCTTGGAGTGACCAGTTGATCTCATCACTACTCTGCCTCTGCCCCAATGTCCATGGCTTTGCTCGATTCATTTACAGGAGTGAAAAAATGTATAAATTTGTTGAGGCAACACACAAATAAATACCAACCTGAACTGAAACAAACACCAACCTGAACTGGTCAATTTATCAGAAAGAAAAACAACTGTTGGCTCTTTTTGACTAAATCTTTTCCAGCATAGCAGGACTCAGGATTCAGTAATTTATTGCCTCCCTCTGACGAATAACTTCTCTATCCTGTAACCATTACGCTTCATCTCTCTTTATTCTGCTTAATTAGACACTATTATTGCTGGCACAGTAATGAGACTTGTGCAAGCAGGAGCACAACAGGAGAAGGTGGAATGCTTTCTTAATACAGTAGAAACCCTTGTGACAAGACAGCCATTCATTCCCACTGCAAAGCCCGGCACAAAGGCACTTTGTTGGGCTTTTAATTGATTGCCACGTTTTCTGCCTCACTTAGGCTACCTAGTTTTATTCACAGGCAGCACTGGGTGGTTTAGGAAGCAGCAGAAAGGGAGGGAAGAACAGATGATGGCTCTGAGTGGAAAGGAGGGAAGCAAAGGAGGCAGATCTGGCAGCCTTTGGGGTGACTGCTGAGCCACTGGGGTTCCTGCAGCCTGCCCAGCACCAGACAGGAGCAGGCAGAAGGGATGGCTGAAGGGGACACTTGACCAGCTCAGATGGTTTTCAAGTCAAGTGAGGTGGCACTTTTCCTTCCTCCAGGCGGGGGTCAGATGTTGAAGAACCACAATTCTGTCCAAAACACCATTTCAGTGCCTACATTGGGGGTTTTGGTGCTTTGGAGAATGGCCCAATGAACCACCTCCTGCCTCTATTTTCCCTTCTGGAAAAGCAGACCCAAGTAAGGCTAAATCCTTCTGACAACTGAGAGACAGACTTTGAGGGGATATGAAGGTACCATGGCTACAATGGGTTCTGGCAGCTGATGTGTCCTTTTGTGGAGGACTTGAGAGCCATCAGAGAGGGAGAAAACACCAGGCTGGTGCCAGCACTGCTTTTGGCAAAGAAGGGAGACTACCTGTTGTGATCCTGGACTGGGTAAACGTGGACACTGGAAAAAGTCTTTCAAAAGAGGGGTTCAAGAAAAAAACAGGGTGATCATCAGCCATACACGAGGCCCAGACCCATCCTGGAGAGGGGGATGGACCAGACAGTCCCCTCTGTCCCCACAGACCATTGTCTTTGTGGTTCTCTGCAGCACCAGCACGAGAAGGGACGGTGGTGAAGCAGGAGGGATGGTTTGCAGGAGATGCCACCAGACTTGGTGTGGGACGTACTGAGATGGTGACAGAGGTGGACTTAGTAGGCCTGAATCCCCAGGAGATCAGGCAGCAAAAGCCTGTTTGACAAACCCAGGACTGCATGAAGGGACTGGAAACCCTCAGCAAAGCCTGTGCCTCCCAGCTCAGAGCATCCCAGAGCTCCCAGGGAGCACCCAGCTCCAAACACGGGGGGCTGAGGGGCAGCTGGGACAGGGTGAGGGGAGGAATCCCTGCACCCTGGAGGCTTGGACTGAAGAGGTGTCTCTGGTGCAGTGTCCTGCACTGTCCTGGTGTCCCCAGAGATCTTTGTCACTGTTCCTGCAGCCCCTCTGCCCCCACCCTTGTCCCTGCCCACACTGCAGGTACCCCGGGGGCACAAAGGTGTTGCTGATCTGCTCGCACAGCACCCAGAGCTGAGCCCAGATCCATGCTTGGGTCTCCTGGTTCTGACCACAGTGGAAATCAAACAGTCCCAGGATGGCAGATTCTGGCAGCTTCGTGACCTCCCACCTGAAACCAGCTGGTGACTGTTTTTCCCAGTTACGTCTTCCAGTCTTATGACAGGTACAAGTCTTTCCTCTAGAACTCCCTAGGTATTCCCAACTACAGCAGTATTCCTTGTCCTCTCACGTACTTTTCAAAGTTGGAACTAGAACATAAAGCCTTCAAAACACAGGGAATCAGGAAAAAAAGAAGCTATTTCCCTCTTATCTTGGATAAGTGAAAAGAGCCCACACATGTTTATATTATTTTAATAATATTTTCAATATTAATGACTAATGTTATTCTTTAGCATTTGAGGTATTTGAGACAAGATTCTGCTGAGTGAGGCTGTGACACAGCCAGCTTTGAGGGAATTAAGCTGAAAGGACAAGCTCAGGCTAACGAGGTGTTATGAGTTCCACTGCACTACTTTATACCGGGGAAGAAGCAAACCTGGATCCAAGGCAGAGCCTCTGCAGTTGGGACTCCTTCTCATTTGCTCCAGGATGAGGAGCACAAAGGGATGAAAGAAAATAAGAAAGGGCCACAAAGACCTTTCCTCACCTTTCCTCATTTACTCAGAGGCTTCATCTAAAGATTCACAAAGGGCAGGAGATTAATTGTACCAGCTGCCAACTCTGAGGTGGATCACCACAGACTTAGGGCCTTTCAGCTCTTTCCCTGACACAGCTTTGGGAGATTTACAGGCTGCCAGCCCTAGGTATCTTGAGGTTTTGTTCTCCCCGACCCTCTCTCACTCATCTGCTCTTCATCTTGGGTCCAATCCTTACCTTAGATGCCTCTTTATCCATTTTATCTGAGAACTGCCCATTTTCTGCCCCAAACATCCCACAAGCTGTGTCCAGGCACTGCTCACTCTGCTCCTGGCCCCTCCATCAGGACAGTCCTGGTGGGTTCCCGTGGCTCCAGAGCAGGTTCTCCAGCCTTGGACACACAGACAGGAGCCAGCACAGACCCCAGAGCTGGGAAGCACCTTCTGCCCCCCAATTTAGAAACACAGACTGTGTCAGAGAGGAGTTGAACACACAACTCAAGCCCAGGAAGCTCAACTGGACACTCTTGGGCTTCCAGAAATCGAAGGGGAGTTGAGATGGGCCAGAACCTTCTCCTGATATCCAACCTAAACCTCCCCTGACACAGCTTCAGGCCATTCCCTCAGGTCCTGTCACTGGTCACCAGTGAGAAGAGATCAGTGCCTACTCCACTTCTTTGGAGACACAAGATGGGAAAAATCCCACTGATCCCAACTCCTTGAAAACCAACTCAGCTCAAGGCCAGGAACTCTCCAAGCTCAACTGGGCACTCTTGGGCTTCCAGAGGTTGAAAGGGAGTTGAGCTGGGCCAGAGCACTCAGAGGGGGAGGGCAAGGCCAGGCTGGCAGAGCCCTTAGGCCAGGTCTAAGCCAGAGCAGTGCCCCAGGATTCCCCTGCACTCCCCAGCAGCAGCAGCTGCACCACATCCTTGGCCCTCTGGAAAGACATGGTTGTCCCAAAAGTCTCTCCTATCCTAGGAAATCCATGAGGAGCAGATCCATGTTCTCTTCAGGGCTCCTTATTCGTTGTTCCAGCACTGCTCCTCCATCCCTGCTCCTCCCAAACAGGCTGTGGACATTCCCATTCCCAGCTGTACCACCCCTGCACCTCCCAGGGAAAGGATGGGGCTGTTTAACACCAACCCCTGGCCCTGGACACCAGGGGACTGACCTGGCTGCCACGTGCCTGGGGATGCAGAGGGAATGGTGCAGACAAACAGGGAACCTGAGGAAGATGTTGGATATGGAAGCTTGCTGAGGTGTGCCAGAAAGAGATTTAGATATTAAATATATAAATGGGGATTGTATTCAGAGCCCGACTTAAAGCCAGAAAAGACAGAAACAGAAATCAGGTGAAAAAAATCCTCACATTTCTCAATCTAATTCATGGTTCTGGCAATATCAAGTGAGCCATGGGAGGGAACACCGGAATTGTAAGCTGGGAATCCTGGAGTGAACCTGAATTTCCAGTTTTTCCCATGGTTTTTTTACATCTCTCTCTGATCCATCTCCATCTCACTGTGTTCCAGCTTCTCACTCTCCAGTTATTACAGCTATCACACACAATTTCATTTATCACATATGAAAATATCTCCTATACAATTTCTATATATCATCTATAATTTCTATTTCTATTCAGGCCTCCCCTGGAGCTGCACATCCACAGTGGAATTGGTGACATTACCCTGCTGGGAAAAACTGGAGCAGCCACCATGCTTCCAGAAGAATTTCAAGCCAGGCTGGATGCAAACCTCTTCCTAACACACCTCATCAGTACCTTGATTACAGACATTTCTTTGTTTTATTTTTTATTGGGACATCACAGAAAGCAGAACCAAAAGGAAGGGTCCCAAAACAGGATCAAATTAACCCAAACCACTCAAAAATGGTTGATTTGATCTTCTAAAAAGCTCCAGCCATGCAGATTCTTCTACCTCCCCCAGTCCCTGCAATCCATCCTGTTGACAGAAAACTGAAGTACAAACATAATTTTTCCTTGGTGGTTTGAACTCCTTGGGATAAATCATTCCATGGAATCATGAAATCCTTCATGGATGAACATTCTTCTCTGCAAAACCAGCCCAGGGATCAGCAGGACCAGCTGGGGATGGGGGGAATTTTCCCAGAATCCCAACCCCTCACTAAAGTGTCAATCCCAATATCTCAAATATTTCCAAAGCTGGGTTTGCCCGGAGCCAGGGCACAGCCCCCAGCCCTGCAGGGACAGGGTGGGCAAACAGAAATAGGTCCCAAGCTTTGCTGACAGATCTCTCCAAATTCCTGATGGGCCCACAGATTTTTTTATACTCTTGTGGCACTACAAAATGACCTTTAAAAAGCATTTTGAAGCTGTCTTGCACTATAGGAGAGATGCAAATCAACCTAAGGCTGAAGCCAGAGCAACAAAATAACTTTTTGGGGGGGAAATATCAACATGGTAACATGGGCAGCCTTGCAGGGAGCCTCTTTTGGTGTATTTTAGGGTTTTAGGTGCTGAGTTTGGTGCCCACAGCTTGCCTTGTTCCAGGGAGGCAGAAGGCCAAGCCCTCTGAGCTCTCGTTCTTTTGCACGAAAGAGGGTTTTCCAGCTACGTCAGAAGGCTGAAGGAATTGTTCTGGCAAGGCTCTCTGGTGTCCTGGGATGTGCAGGGTTCCAGTGGGGCAGAGCATTGCTGCTTGGAGAAGCTCGAACTTCAAAGTCCTTCCCTGCAATGGGCTGAAGTGCTGATTTGAAAATATTTCCCAAACACGTTTTGCAGCTGGAGAAACCCAGTGTTATAGAAAAGAGCAGGAGAGCACTGCCATGGAAAGGAACATTTGAAAAAGTCTTGGCAAAGTCACAGAACTGTGGAATCATAGGATATTCTGAGTTGGAGGGACACACAGGGATCATCCAGTCCAACTCCTGGCCCTGCACAGACACCCCAACAATCCCACCCTGTCCCTCAGAGTGTTCTCCAAACCCTCCTGCAGCTCTGGCAGCCTTGGGGCTGTGCCCACTGCCCTGGGGAGCCTGGGCAGTGCCCAACCAGCCTCTGGGGGAAGAACCTTTGGCTGAGATCCAACCTGAGCCTGCCCTGACACAGCTCCAGCCATTCCCTGGATCCTATCACTGGTCACCACAGAGAAGGGCTCAGGGCCTGCCACTCTGACCACTTCTTTGGAGACAAAAGACTGGAAAAATCCCAACTCCTCAAAAGCCATTTTCAGTAATGGACAGAAGGGAAGCAAACCCCATCTCCCTTCTGGAACATCAAACAGAATTTTACTGTTGTACTTCTCCCCATATTCCATCCTCATCAATCCAATAACTTTTCCTCTCGTGCTTTTTCGGTTTATTTGATTGTTTTTCCCCCAGTAAAAACTTATTTATAAATCCCTGACTCTTTATATTTGCCCTCACAGAAGCAGAGCACATCCTTGGCAGCTGGGAGCTCAGAAGGCTTTTACAGGTTCCTTTGGTCAGAGTTCCTGAAACATTTTGGCCACATTAAAGCTCATCCACAGCTTCCCCTTTATTGTACAGTCCCCAGTATGTTTAGAAGCAGTTAATCATATATCTGAAATGAGAGAGCAGCATTTTACATTTATTGCCACCACTCTCAGGTGCTGTATCGTTTTTATCCCTTTGGCTATTACCTGATGCATTTGATCTTTCTGTTTAATGCCCCTTTCCCCCATTAACTTCTTAACTTCCGTGGGTTCCTGTGCTTTACAGAGTAGGGAATAGCTTTCATAAAAGCACACATCAGTCAAATTCCCTTCCTTCAAGCTTTCACTTGAAAGGGACACAGCCAAGGTGTTTGCTGTAATGTTTAAAGAACGTTCCCCACCCCATCAATCTGTGTTTGCAAGAAGCCTTTGAAAGCTTCCAACCGGGATCGCTTCCCTGAGCAAAAACTTTTCCAGCAGCTCCTGGGTGAAGAGGAGGCAGCCAGGCCGTGGTTAGAGCAGGAAAGAGCGAGGGCAGAGCTCTGCTTTCTATTTGCAGCCCTGCCACACAGTGTGCTGAGCCAGCCCCCTCAGATCTGCAGGGCTCCCTTTCCCCGTCCATCCCGATCCTATCTCATATCCCTGCAGAGCCGTCAGGAAGTCGGAGTAATTAATAGTTGCAGGATATTCTGAGAGCCTTGAAAGGCATAAAAAAAAAATAATATCTGTCTTCTTGTGGCTAAATGCAATATGACTACAGAGTTTCTTGCAAATGTGTTGGTATTTATTTAATTAAGAGGGATAAGATGGGGGGAAACCACTGGGGGATATTTGCTGTTGTTAAGGAATCCCACATGCTGGAGCAGAAGCCACCAGGAGAGAGCCCACACAGCGACACTCAGAGCTAAGTTACCCCTGAGCTGGGTGCCCACACGGTGCCCACTCACCCTGTCCTTGGCAGCCCCCAATCCCACAGGGCACCCTCACAGCACCCACACCCTCCCTCCACTCCTTTGGGGTTGCTGGGATGGGTGCAGAGGGTGGAAACAGCATCCCAAGAGCATCAGGAATGAGACCACGGCTCAAAAGACACCGTCTCCTCTCCCCACACACCCCCTTGTCCACTGGAACTCCCCCCAGAGTCCCCTGACCCTTCATGGGCACTCAGGCCATGCACTGAGGGGCATCTTCATTAAACACTTGCTAATTTAGCAATGCCCCACCTTCCAGGGGCTGTGCCTTGTTCAGTCCCCCTTGGCAGCTGTGATGTGCCCACCCCCCATCCCTGCTCTCCTTCTGTTCCCCCCTCACCCCTCCAGGGAAGGGCATTTTGGCCAAACCTACCTGCTTTATACAGTAACAAACCAACACCAAGTGCATGACAAGTCTCAGTCCCCTTCCCAGGGAATGGGTGAGCCAGGGATATATTCCCAACATCCTCCTGCCCAACAGATTTCCTTCCTGTGCCACTCACTGCTCAAGGAGCACAGAATCACAGACTGATTTGGCTTGGAAAGAACCTTCAAGATCATCTTGTTCCACTCCCTGCCATGGGCAGGGACACCTTCCACCAACCCAGGTTGCTCCAAGCCCCGTCCTTAGACACTTCCAGGGATGGGGCAGCCACAGCTTCTCTGGGCAACCTGTACCAGGGCCTCCCCACCCTCACAGGGAACAATTTCTTCCCTATATCTAATCTAAATCTGCCCTTCTTCACTTTAAGGCCATTCCCCCTTGTCCAGTCACTCCAGGCCCTTGGGAGAAGTCCCTCTCCAGCTCTCTTGGAAGCCCCCATGGACCAGGTTACTCCATACTGAGTAAACTAAAGTTTCACCAGCTCAGTTCAGGGTAGAAAACACCATCTCCCTGCCACAGCAAACTGAGAGATGAGACACTGAGGCCACTGAATCCTCTTCAGCTGGACCAGCTGCCCCAATGAATGCTATTCCAGGCGATCCAGGTGCAGATTCCAAACCATACCTCCATCTTCCTTGCTCAGAGAACCCACTAGTAGCATTTTCCCTGCTAAGTGCTATAAATTTTGCTTTAGAAAGGGGAAACGAAGGCGTAAGGCATCTTTAGGTACTCAAGAAGCCTCCTGTGTAACAGGGAGAAATTGAGTCTCCCACCTTCCCATGGAATCACATTCCATTTATTCCTCACATACCCTTTGATGCTTTCTTATGAATTTGCTTTTGTCTCCCTTCTCCCTCTTCTTTCCTTCTCCTTTTTAAGGCATTCCTCTAATATTTTCCTGTCTGCTTGAAATTTATGGAGGCCTCTCAACATTGTAAAAGCTCTGAGGAGCGGGCTGGGAACTGTTCCATGCGTGTTCCCAGACAATACAAGGAAGTGCAAGATATTTATCCAGTCTGGCCATAATGTTTCACCTTGAAAACACCATTTCTCCAGTAAAACTGCAGCCTGGGTTCCTACTGCTGCCAGATGATATGGAGAAGAGGTTAAGTTATTGATGTTTATTAAAGGAAAGTTCCAGGTTGGTGCTGGTTAGGATTCATCTGGAAGCAATGGAGATAAATCTGTCCATGACACAAGTCACCGGGGGAATTTATTAAGACTTAACACCCAAACTCTGTGTCTGTTCCTCAAAGCAAAGAAGGTTCTTATTCTCTTTCTGACCTCCTGTAAACTGGACTAAGCAATAAATTCTCGTGTCATACCTAATCTGGGGACAGCTTCCCCCTTCCCCCAGTGATTGTGTCGGATCCGAGCCCGCCAGACCTCAGGTGGGGACAGGAGCCATGAGCAACTTGTCTTGACAGCTAATTATTTTCCAGCATCCTGATCTTTCAGGGGATAACATCAGTTGGAAACAGGCTGGGTTTTACCTTATGCAGGGAATTCTGCAGAGCAAAGAGAGCTGGGGGGTGCCCAGGGGGACACAAATACTCCTCCTTATTAAAATCCCAGAGAAACTGCTACATTAACAAGCATCATCAGTCCATGACCTTCTGCTCCTTCCTCTTCCCACAGTGAAGCTGATGCTAAAATCCCACTTTGGAGGATGGCACAAGGAGGTCTGAGCATGTGGATGCTCAAGTGACCTCCAGATTGCAACGGGGATGACTGAGGTGTGTTTGGCACATGTAGAATGCCAGGTTTCACAGGACATTTCTCACTGCTGGTAGGAAAAAATCCCTGGACAGGCTGATATCCATGCTCCAGGAGAGACTTTGTCCATGCTGTGTGAAGCACAGGTAGGGTTGAAGATGTTCTTTTGCTCCAGGGTGGTTTGCAGCAAGTTGCAGTGTGTGAATGAGCTGAAAATCAAGTGAGGGTGGGAAACCCAACCGCTGTTCAGGGGGTGAGGGGGGAAGGAGATGCTCTGATCAAAGCTTCCCTCCAAACCTTCAGCCTTGAAAAGTCCACCCTAAAAAGCAGCATCGTGGAGGAGAGTAAATCTGTTCACAGTCAGAAGTGTCATTAATTTGAAACCAGATAATCAGGTTGAGGATTTGCCCTCACAAAACTGCCAGAACCGTTTGTGCCAGTGAGAAGAGAGATTTATGGACCCGTGGGAAACAACAGCAGTGCCAGGGAAGCTCTGTGGTCGTGGTCAAACAGTGAGCACTCCCAGGGCCACAGCAGGCAAAAATCTCCAGGGGACACAAGCAGAGCACTTAGAGAAGCAGGACATGATACTGGGATGTGGATCCGAAATCCAGATGTAATTCACGGAGCCTCCCTAAGCACCGAGGGCTCTCTGAAGATGCTGAGTTCAGGATGTGGGGGAGAAAAGGGGGGGCTGAGATTGGCATCACTCCATCTCCTCCTAATTGCTATTTATAAAATCCTGCACCTGCAGGACGAGGTGATTGATTAACGTGCTTCATAAATCTCAGGCACTTGAAGAGCTACGACGTGGTTACAATTTTCTTCATAAAGTTCCAACCATGAAAAATAAAACGGGTTTCCAAGGGAACTCAGGGGTTTCCACAAACACGGTTGATTTGGTTGAATTCTTTTTCTAATGAAAACTTGCAAAATGAAACAAAATGATAAATGTTCTTTCTGAAAGGTGTCTCGTTGGGTTTGTTCTCCAAATCTGGAAAGACTCAGGCTTTTCATTCCTTTCTCCCCTCTTTTTCTTCCTCTTTATAGTTTTCTCTCTTTCAAAGTATGGGGAAAAAACCTCATAGAACTGTTTCCCCTATATTTTTTCCTTTCTTAACTTCACATATTTTTTTAAAATAGAATATAAAATTAAACACAAACCAAAATCAAATAGAAAGGAGTCTAAACAAACTTTAACAAAACCTGTCTTCCATGAGATAGATAATTAAACTCATCATCTTTTTCAAGTATTTCACTTAAAATAAATGGCATTTCCCACATAGGCCTACTTTCTGTGCTCATTCATTGGGTGACACTGGATCTCCAAGGGAACTGAGAGGATGGACATGATTGTAACCACCTTTAAAAGGGAGATAATCAAGATACAGAGCTGTGAAATTGCTGCTGAGTGGGGGAATCCTCCACATTCAGGTGGAGGAGGTGCAACACAGAGGTGACTACTAAACACAGGACTCCTGGTGACATAAATCAGATATAAATATGCTGGTGACTCATATAGATACATCCATTTCAGCACATGAATCCCATCTTTATTGACAAGAACTCAGTGGTAAGGTAGGAACACTAAATAACAGATACCAACCAGAGGTTCAGTAAGAGTTTGGGCAATAGATATTATTACAACAAACAGCCCAAATCGAAAGACAGCCCAAAGTGTTCTCCACATCATCTCCACGCTCCAGAGACCTTTGCCCAGCAGGACTTTGGGCTGTCTAGAGGACTTTTTTTAACATAAAAAAACCTCTTCTACAAAAAAATAACAATCAAAATTCTCCTTTTTGTCCCCTCCTTGTGAAAGTGTTTTCCTGAAGACAAATATTTTAGTTGCTCATATTTAAGGGTCCCAGAGAAGCTGCAGTTTAATAATAAATGATACATCTTATAACTCAATATTAGCTTAATCCTTGCAGAAGGCTTTCAACGGTGCAAAACATCCACTCCTGAGGTAACGTATCCCACATCTGGATGGCAGAGGGTCACACAGGCTGCATCCATCCCTCTTCCCAGCCCCCAGGATGAGCCACCTTCCCCAGTGCCTCTCCCATCTCCACCACTTTGCCCGTTTTGTTGCACCTCCCTCAGCACAGAGACACTTTCATCCTGGTGGGATACAGCAGAAAGTGCCAGTTGCCATTTGACCCCTGATATTCCCGAGCAGATGAGTGGATGCAGCTTGGCAGGGAACTTCCCAAGCCGGATCAAATTGGCCCCATCTGTCTGTCCCTTATGGGAAGAACGAAGCAGCCACTGAAATATTCTGTGTGCACTCGAAGATTTTCCCTCTCTTTGCCTTTTTATGGGTGCAGTTGTGCAATCAGGGCTATTTTTATGTAGCTCTCCAAAGGCTTCATGCCCACATCAGAGCTTTGACACTTCATTCCTGGTGCCCACATTCTCCCCCAGTTCGGGAGGAAAGGAAGGTGATAATTCCAAGCACCAGGGGCTAAAAGGGAGCTGTTAAAGGCCAGTTTGTCACAGAAGGAAGTAAAACCCTGGTTTGCTACCCTGGATCCTGAGGAAGGGTGTCTGGTGCTTCCAGCCCCCAGCACAGAGTGCTCAGTCCCAAATCCTGCCTGTGGTTACCTCTACCCCACAGCAAAGAGGGTGTTTGATGAACAGCCCCTCTGCCTGGACAGAGGATCACCTATTCCATGCTAACTCCAGTGCCTGGGCATCCCATAAGCACATGTCCTGGAGACAGGAAAGCCATAGTGAAAGCTCTAAAGAAAAATATAAAAAATATTATTTTCCCCTCCGCTCTGGGGGGAACATTGATTTTATTCCCCGCTCTGAAGCACCTCTTGCTTTTTCCTCCTGCACGTAAATTGAATGAGAACCCTCAGCTGAAATGGAAACATTATTCAGGAGTAATTTCTTTTCTTTATTATTATTATTATTATTTGTGGCCAACTCCACAGGCTTTTCATTTCAGGCAGGCAAAGCTCCTTTTTCCAGCATCCGAGGCTGCAACCTTTCCCTGACCTCTTGCTCCGAAGGTTAACGTGAGGTTAACGCTGCAAAAGCAAATCAAAGCCAGAATGACACCAGTTACCTGTTCCGGTTTGTGTTGCTTTCTGACCCCAGGGCCCACATGCCTGACCGGCTGCCATCCCCCCCCGGGGGGCTCTGAAGTAATAATGTCTCTTTATTTCCTGCCTCAGAGCATATTTTAAACTCGTGCCTTTAAAAAAAAATAAAAAAAACACAAGCAAATAAATTTTCTCTCTCTCAAGCTTTCATCGTGAACAGAGAAAATGAGAAGTTGGAGATGATGATAAACCTAATGGCTGCACTCTTTTAATATGTGGAATTTCCTCTGGAGTAACTGGGTTGAATATCTGCCAAACAGCAAAGCTCCCAACGTTTGCAATACCCGGCCAGTGTGTCAGGAGAGCAAACAGGAGGAATCACTCTGCATTTGGTTGTTGCATGAAGTGAAAGCAGCAGCTGGTCATTAAACAGGAGGGTCACGTTCTCATCTCCTTTGCTCTCGTGGAAATGTGGTGCAGCTCCAAGGAGGTGCTGAGCTTTGGCTTGGAGGAGTGACGTGGAGTTAAATCCGGGAGCCGGCAGCGAAAGAGGAAAATCTGGTGAGGTCATTCTGATCTGCACGGGGGATATTTCCCCATGGATGCTGTTTCTGGAGGGGTTTTCTTGCTCAAAGTTACAGAGGGAGCCTGTGGGGAGGATGGATTTACTCAGGACCTCCTGAATGCCAACACACATGCCAGACATCAGCCAAAGTTCCACGGCTAAACACGGAGTGAAGTGCCCTGCTCTGTGCACATTTGGTCATCTGATATATAATCCCAAAAGAGGAATAATAAGAACCACAGCAAGCCTCTCTCCCTGCAACCAGCCCCTTGATCCATCTGCTTTCATCTCAACCAGAGGAATTTTTCATCTCCCATTTTATGATCCCTTTCCACGACAATAGGTTGGGGCTGGGCAGCAGGGGCTGCGTGTTCTCCTTCTAATGAGAACAATCAGAGTGGAGCAGTTATTAATCACCCAGTCATCTGAGCCATTAAAAGAAACTCTTATTAACCACAAGACATATGTTTTTCTCCCGAACTCCAGAGATAATGCCTGGAAGCAGATGGAAGAGCTGCTCTCACAAATTAAATTTGATGGGGCTTTTAAAAATAAATTAAGTCTGACGGGCCTCTCCCCCTTTAATTAAGCTGCAATGTAACTTTGAGAGTGTACTTGTTGTTTGCTACAGGTGTTGCTGAGGGTTTCTATTTTAACTTTTCCTTCACTGCTGGTTGTTTCAAAGACCATGAGCTCAATCCTCAAAGCAACGTGACCAGGGCAACCTGGGCAACAGGGAAACCTCTGGTGAGCCACTGCAGCTGATCTGGAATATTTGACTTCCAGCCAAATATCTCAGTGTTTTACTGCAGCTAAGGCCTGTAGATTCATTTCTGCCTTTTTTTCTAGCTCCAAATCTCACCATATTTCCCCATGGAGTGATTCAGGGTGATAATAGTCTTGTCCCTGTTTAGGAGCATGTCCCTGTGCACATCCTGGGACTTCAGCAACAGAACTTTAAGGAATAACAACTTACCAGTGGGATTAAGTTGCTCTCAGCCAATATCAACACAAGCACAGGATTCATAGAATTATTAAGACTGAAAAAGGCTTTTAAAGATCAAGTCCAACCTTCCAAACAGCACCACCACCCTTCCATTGTTTCTGGAAATACCTTGTGGGTACAGAGCTCCCAGGGACTGAGGGGACCAGTATCCCCAGTATCACCATGGACCATCAGGACACCAGAAGTGACAGAAGGCTTTGATGGAAATAGCTAAACTGAAACCCCTGGGGGCAAATCCAGTCATCTACAGAAGGTCATGCCCATGGATGTTGCCTCCCCAGAGCCCTGCAAACTCCATGAGCTCTTTAAAAAGAGCAGGAAAGGGGTGGATTTCCCCCATGTCACTCCAGCTCCTAAGGTTATGAAAGCCAGTACAACAGCCAGTGATACCCCTCACTGAATTTGAGGTGTCTAAGCATCAGCCATGGGATTTATGTACCTGAAGAAGTTCCAAGTTAAATTTTAAACTTCCTTCTCCTGGGGGCTAGAGGGGAGGTGAGCAGCTCTCCTGGGGGTCTCCCAGAGGAATTTCATCTCCCTGTTGGTTACACACACCTTGAATATGATCTTGTGTCTAAAATGTCATTGGAAACCTGCCTTTAAACAGTGTCCAATCTCATCCGTCATTTAGTCTCTCTCATGTCCATGGAGTCAGACACCTTCAGGCACCTTCATCCCTGCAACACAATCCACCCCCAGAGCTGTTCCTTCCACAGAAGCCTAAACAGCTGCCTTAACACCAAATGCCTGACTTTTGGTGGCTAAAAACTTGGATGAAATGAATTGTTTTGCCTGTGTATTGCTCCCCAGGCAAACACAGCAGGGACCCAAACTAGTCTGAAATGTTTCTATGAAGATTCAAATCAATATTCTCAGATTGACTTCTTATAGATAGATACATATATATAGCAGTTTCCCCATTTCTGCCAAGCATAACTCAGGAGGAAAGTATAGTTTTACACAGAGAGGCAAGGTAAAATAATTTGGAAGAGTGTGAATTTAGGAGGTAGATTCACTCACATACTACAGGGAAATTTAAAGTCAAGACAAGGAGAAGAAAATGCCTCAGGAGCAGCGAGCGATATATGAAAGGATTTCTATGCTACTTTCATATCCTCTTTTCATCCCCAACCCTCACTAATCACCACTATTTCCATTACCTAAGGAACCTTTTCTGCCTTTAGAGAGTAGAACATGAATTGCTCAAGTACTTGGGAGGGCTATTTATAGAACCTACTAAAATTAGTCAGGGCAGGTTTAAATCCAAGGAATTCACCCCTCTTTTAACCCCAGCAGAGCACACATATGCAGAGTTAACCTCGAGTAAAGACATGTTTAATCAGGGGAGTTATTTGAACAGGTTTGTTCAATATGCCTGGAAGTATTTAAGGTGTGTACACAGGCATTTCTCGAGGGTGTTAAAACAGAGCTGGAACAGACAGTTATTGCAATGGAAATCTGTTTTCCCTTGCTCCCAGAAGCTCTGGAGATATTCCCTCTGTCAGCCCAGGCAGTAGCTACACATTAAAATTTGATTGAGAACTCTTCCCCTCTGTTTTGCCATTTATAAGAATCATCTTTATTATGTGGATATAAAGTGTTTCTTCAGTGTAATGGCAATATTGTGAAGAGGGGGAGGAACTCTCACTGTGGCTTATTATGCATTAAGAATCCATATCCCAGTTCAGGTGCCCTGATGTACAAGCTCTGTGCCAAGACGTGTGCTGAGGGAGAAGATGGCATGAGTGCCCACAGGGGTGATCAGGGCCTCCAAGAGTCAGCACCAAATGCTCCACTGAGGATTTGTGGGCACAAAGACACAGTAGATTTATCAGGAGTTCCTCAGCTCTGTAAAGAGTATCTTCAGTTTTAAGTATGTGGTTTGAGACCACCCGGATGCAGGTGACCTTGTCTCAAACACCAAAATATCTCCTCAAACCATTGTCCAGGCAAACAGTAGCTGGCCTGAAGGCAAAGCAGCACATAAAACCAGTGGGAAACCACATCAGCCCGGCAGGAGGTGTCCCCAAGAGCTCCAAGGCTGAGCCAGTTGCTGCAGAAGTCACAGAGAAGTTTTCTCTTGGTCTAACAGGGACCTGAGCTGGCACCCAATGGTGTAAAACTCCAGAGGGCTCAGGTCTTTCTGAAGGGAATGAAAGAACAGGCTTGGGGATCATAGGAGAGAACACCAGGGCACAACAAGGTCCCAAAGCACCAGGATCTTGCCAGGAAACAGCAGCTCTTTAAGCTAGGTACCAAGGGCAAGTTTGGAAGGAGGCCAAGGCCCACGTCTCCACCATGCAGCCCCCAAATCAGAGCCAGCCCTAAGCCAGGAGCTGCCCAGAGCACAGGGTGGTGCCCCTCAGTCCAGCAATGGGCACCTAAAACTCCCTTCAGGAGGAGGGGGCACGTTGGGCACTGCCAGGACAGAGACACACAGTGAGCTTATGGCTTGAAAAACGCTGAGTTTGAGAAAATGACAGAGAAGTTATGGACAAACAGCACAGGGGTTGTCTCTGCTCCATGGGCTGCAGCAATCCCTGCATCTCTGCCTCCCACAGTCCTTGCTGGGAGTCAGTGTGAGATTTATGCCATCTTTATGAGATGACCTTGTCACACACACAACTCCAAACAAGCAATGTGAGATGCAGCCCAGACCCTCTCTAAACTTATCACACGTTTGATTTACCATCCACAAGCAATGAAATGCAAAGCCAGGGTAAACTGCCCAGGCACAGGTCCTGCTGCCAAGCTAAAACCAAGCCAGGCCCTGCAAAGGTCTGATTAACAGCAGACAAAGTGCCAGGCAAGCCTAGTGCCAACTGTAATGCAAATCAAGCTTTCACACTCGAACTAAGCAGACCTTGGGGGTTTGGCTTGAATTTCCACACCCAAAACCTCTCTATCAGGAATGCTTTGAGTGCTGCCATGAGCTCTGGTGGTCCTGGCTGTGCTAGCAGGGATATCTGCTCCTGCCTCTGCTGGCTCTTGCTTTCCTCAATCCCTCTCCCTGGAGAGCCTTCCAGCAGCATGTTCTCATGTCACACACACTCTTCTTATATGTCTAACAAATAAAAGCCACTACAGGAAGAGCACAGACAACTCCCTTTTGGTCAGCTGAAGCACTTCCAATGAAGCCTCACACAGCTCCTGCTGCTGAGGCTGCCAAAGGTTGGGGGGGACAGTGGCAGAAGACACATCCTTGTCACCTTCTCACTCACCAGAAGGATCCCATGTCTGACAAACACCAACACATCCTCTCTGCCTTTCCCTCAACTACAGCCTTCCATACCAGGCACCTGCCTTTAGCACAGGAATCCCAGGAAATAAATTCTGGGACCCATTACATGGTTCACCCACCCAGAAGCAGCTCAGAGAAGCGTTCCCAGGCCTCAGGGAATTTTTCCTTTGTTCACACAGGAGCAGAAGGACACTCACAGATTTTAAGGACAGAAAGAAGAACTGTGCTCTGTCATCCCACATCTCCAAACTCAAGAGCAGCTCCTGCACCAGCATTATTCCCACTATGCAACAAAACAGTACCAGGCTGCGAACCAGGCTGATAAAATGAGATTGGGGAAGAAATGCACTACACAGGAATATTTTCCTTCTGATTTCACAGCTGGAGCAGGATCAGCCACTGCTGCAGTGCAAGCCCAGCCTCCTCCTCCCTGTCAGGGCAGGCAGAACCAGCCCCAGGAGCACAGGATTCCCAGCAGTGCTGTGAGCACGTGTGGCTCAGAGAATTCCCAGAGCCCTGGCAGTGCTGCACGAGGGGCCACTGCAGCTCAGGGGAGAAGGACAAGAACTTGGCAATTGATCTTCAAGTCTGCTCCTCAGTGGTCCCTCATTTGTACCAATTAGCCCCAGCTCTGCATTTGGGAGCATCAGAGCTCTTCTTCTAATCCATCTTTTAATCTTTCTCTACAGCTTCTTTCAAGTTTCCAACTGGTGGGATCTTTCCTGCCTCACTCTTTGTTCAGATTACAATAATTTGTCATTTGTGTGCAGACAGTTTCTTAACTACTCCTGTGCTAGAAATAACCTTTGAAGCAATATTGGTTCTTTTATCTCCAGGGCTCTGCAAAGCACAGAGTTATTGAATGGCAAGGCATTAAGGATGCAAAGAAACCCCCATAAGGCAGCACTTTAAATGTGAGCTCTCTTGCTATGGAAATGGAAGGGTTGCACAGTACAATCGCTCAAAACCCAGACTGGGTTAGGAATAACTCTCCTTGAGAAAGGCTCAGGGCACCATTGCTGTTTTATCATCTGTAGCCTTAATTTTGGAGGCTGGAAAAGTACTGTAATAGTTTTATTTTAATGGCCATCCAGGCATATTCACTTATTCCTTTGAATTTTCTTTCTCCCAGAACAGTCATTCATGGAGTCACACACTTCAAGACCAGACAGGAGCACAACTGGGCTGAGTTGGAGCTTTGGTTGCTGTATTTCAGAGGAGGGGGAGAGATAACACTGTGAAACCACATCAAACCTGCTGGCACTATGTAGTGACTCCCAAGAGCCTCCAAAGAACTGCCTGGGGAACTCTGGACCTGCAATTTTCATTCCCAGCTTTTCAAGACCACAGGCAGTCCCAAGGGATTAGATGGCAGTAACAGAACTCCAACATTTAAAAAGAGCAAAACATGCAACCTGCAGAACTACAGCACAATTAGCCCTGATGTTACCACACAAGAATAGAACATTTAAGACTAGCAGGGATTTACAGGCTCACACACAAAGAATGCAAGTCCCCATAAACCCTGCTTTTGGTGGGGTTGTCAAATCAAGCTTTTTTTTTTTTCCTTTTGACAAGATTATGGGCTGGCTGGATAAGCCAACTCTGCTGAGAGTGTGCACTTGGATCTCTCAAAAGCATTCAGTTTAGCATCATGTGATGGCTTTATTTTAAAATATGCATCATTGGCAGTAAGCAGAACACAAGTTACACTACAAGGTACCTGGCACATGTTAAATGTAGCTGTTAGAGGAAGATATTTGTGGCAGGGGGACATTAGAACTTACAGGTTCTCCTGGGGACATGCTCTTAGCACCAACTCATCCTCCTTTGGGGAGGTGCAGAGATGGAAAATAAGGATTATTCATAAAAAAATCAGTTCTTCATTAGCACATCATTTATCAATATATTAGTCACAGTTTGGTTTTTCATTGCAGGTTTTCCTCAGAGGGCAGGGGCATCTCCTGAGCAACATCCAAGTGCTGCTCCCAGCCAGGTACATCTCCCAGTCAGAGCACAGATAATCTCCCACCTAGCTGGGATCCCACTCCCATTTCCCCAAGGGAATGTACCAGGGTGTTCAGTTAAACCAGTTCTCACTGGGGGTTTGAACCTCTCTCTGAGATCCTGTAAGAGTAAGTTACACAAAAATCTCTCAGGATGACAAAGGTGGAGCTGATCCCACATGGATTAGGCACTGAAGTAGATAATGAATTGAAAATCCCCTAAACTGTACTCTCTACAGTTCTTCTGACACGCAAATCTGAGGTCTAGTTTGTTTTTAAAAAAAAAACAACAAAACAAACAACAAAAAACCCCACAAAAAACCCAAACAAAAACCAAAACCAAAACCAACAAACAAAAAAAACCCCAAATAACCAACCAAATAAAAACAACAACCAAAAAACCAAAACAAAACACACAAAAAAACCCAACCAAAAACAAACAACAAGAAAAACCCCAAACCACCAACTCTTAATTTATACACACACAGAGCAAATAAAAGTGCAAACCATTACTTATACAAATGCAGACACTGAATGTCCTCATTTAGGGTGCAGTGGGACTGGCAGATATTGAGCATTACCACACAGCACCTGACTGTCTCTCTAGCCGACAGAAGACACCACACCTTGAGCCTGAGTTAAGACTCTCCCTGCCCAGGTAACTCAAATTTACCTCCTTAACCTGTCAGAGGTTTCCTGGATTCCCTCCCCAGCTCCACATCTATAACAGGGGACACCTCCACCCTCTGAGAGCAGCTGAGGGCACATCCCAGCACAGCAGGGAGCTCTGATTCACCTTATTTTGTCCTTCAGTGCAGGGCCTGCTCTGCTGGGTCACTCCTGGTCTCTGGAGTTCTCCCTTAGATTCCACACAGCACAAAAAGCACCCATGGAGAGCAGCAGGCTCATCCCAGGACCCAAATACCATCATTTGGCACCAGGTTCAGCATGATCATAGGATCATAGAATCAACCAGGTTGGAAAAGACCTCTGAGATCATCCAGTCCAACCCATGACCCAACCCCACCTTGTCACCCAGACCATGGCACTGATGCCACATCCAGGCTCTGCTCAAACACCTCCAGGGATGGTGACTGCACCCCCTCCCTGGGCAGCCCATTCCAAGGGCTGATCCCTCTCTCTGGGAAGAACTTCTTCCCAGTGTCCAACCTAAACCTGCCCTGGGGCAGCTCAAGGCTGTGCCCTCTTGTCCTACTGCTGGTTCCTGGCAGCAGAGCCCGACCCCCCCCGGCTCCCCCCTCCTGTCAGGGAGTTGCAGAGAGTGAGAAGGTCTCCCCTGAGCCTCCTCCTCTCCAGGCTGAGCCCCCCCAGCTCCTCCTCACAGCACTTGTGCTCCAGACCCTTCCCCAGCCTCGTTGCCCTTCTCTGGACCTGCTCCAGCCCCTCCATGTCCTTCCTGAGCTGAGGGCCCAGAGCTGGACACAGCACTCCAGGGGTGGCCTCAGCAGAGCTGAGTACAGGGGAAGAATCCCTGTCCTGGACCTGTTGGCCACACTGTTCCTGATCCAGGCCAGGATCCATTGGCCCTGTTGGCCACCTGGGCACACTCTGGCTCCTGTTCAGCTTCTGTCAATCCACACTCCCAGCTCCCTTCCTGCCTGGCTGCTCTCCCCCCACTCTGTCCCCAACCTGTGGGGCTGCCAGGGCTTCTTGTGGCCAAAGTGCAGGACCCAACGCTTGGCCTGGTTGAACCTCATCCCCTTGGATCCTTCCAATCTCTCCAGCTTGTCCAGACCCTTCTGAAGAGCCCTCCTGCCTTCCAGCAGATCAACACACCCCCCAGCTTGGTGTCATCTGCAAATGGACAGGTTCAGCTGGGGCTTCTCTCACGTTGATGGACATGCCCTGACCTCAGCCTTTGTTTCTCAAGGGAAGTGAAGGACTATCCCAGAGGTGCAGCCCCCCAGCTGCACAAAGCAACAGAGTATGAAAGTGGAGAAGAGTAGGAAGACCTGTCTGCTGCCACCATGACTCAGTGATGTTGATAACACTGTATTCTCATTTCTTCCAAAACATCCCAGCACAGGATGAGCACAAATCATCTGGGGTGAGCCTGCTGCTCTCCACTCTCTCAAACCCTGGGGAAGATGGATGGCACTTAAAAGTCACTGCTCAGGGAAGGAAGAGGGTCAGAGCACAAAGGCCATCTGGGGACACAAGCTGAACAAAGAGGGAGCGAGCCCCAGGACCACGCTGGAAACCCCCGTGGAGCTGGAACCTTCATCCACCAATCCATCAAACAGGGCAGGGCAGGGGCCAGGCAGCATCTGTCAGTCCCCAGCAAGAGTAGCAGCTCCCTGACTCTCTGCCAAACATCACAGCAGAGGGATTTTTCTCAAGGTGTTCTCTTGGAGGTGTCCTATCACCACCCCTTTGGGATGGGGGTGTGTGTGTGCAAAGATCCTCCTGCTCCGTGCTCAGGGAGCGATCCCTAAGCCTCGCTGCCTGCTTCAGCTTTTTGGGAATTACACAACTCAAATGCAAA
The DNA here is from genome assembly GCF_009829145.1 of Chiroxiphia lanceolata. Classification (NCBI taxonomy): domain Eukaryota; kingdom Metazoa; phylum Chordata; class Aves; order Passeriformes; family Pipridae; genus Chiroxiphia; species Chiroxiphia lanceolata. The sequence goes on along the minus strand of NC_045655.1, from coordinate 2,722,168 downwards.
AGAGATTTTGTGGCATAAACACAGCCAGCCCCATAGTCATCCCAGGCTTCAGCAGCACTGGATCTAAGCAAGGAGGAATGCAGGCAGCTCTGTCCCTGCACGCCTGAGGAATTACCTGAAACACATTCGGGGATTTGGAGCCGGTGTCTGTGAAATAGCTGAGGTGTGTGGTAAGGGGTGTAACAACTAAATTATTGATGAGTAACAGGTCAAGCCCATGGTATTTGCTGGAGGTTTGCCAGCACCAGGCCAGTAAAGGTGCAGCAGGACAGTTGTGAGCCAGAGGCCCCAGGGATGGGCTCTGCCCCCTCCCCGTGCTCAGCCTCGCCCCTGCAGTTATTCTGCACCTGCACCAGCACTGGGTGACTTTACCAGCAAGGCCTTTCTAGGAAAACTGCAGCCCAGAGGTTATTTGGGTCCTTCAGGGTACACACACACCCCTCAGGGATAAATCAGAGGCCCTTCACCAGCAGAATTAACAGGAACCTCATGGTTTCCATCAGGACTTCCCCCACCTACTTCAAATTGGCAGTAGGAGAACAACCAAGAGCTGGGATCCCTCTGCCCTCTCCCCATTATTCTGTGGACTCCATTTCACTTCTCTCCACCTTGGAGTGATCCCCAAATTCCAATAGCCCTTCCAACAGTGCCTGGTGCTCTGTGTAGAGTCCTCAGAGCAATTAATCAGCCAAATTGCCCCGAGTCTCGTGAGCCATAACCCAGCCAGGCTGCTGCAGTGGGACAGGGCTGGCCTGTTCCCCCCTCCCCAGCACAGAGGGATGGAGGGGCAGGGATCCAGACCACAAGGGAAGACACATCCTAAAAATGAGGACAACCCATGGAGACAAAGCCCCAAAGAGAAGACGTACCCAATATGCCTCAGCTTCTAGGGGAGACCAACCCATAAGCTCATACTGGAAACATCCCAACAGAAAAAGCTCTAAAAGGTACAAAATGTGACATTCAGCTCCTCAGCACCAGTTTATCCCCACAGGTCACTCCTATTGTACCTCACTGGTGGAGAGCCTTTGATTCCCAGGATGCCACCACAGGACACAAGGAAGGAGAAATTCACTCATCTCAGCAGGACCATCCACCACCCTGGAGTCTCTCCAGAAGAGTCTGCTCCTTCCATCCACACCCTTTCACTTCCAAGGCTGGATAAACTTTGCCAGCACGTAAATTCCTGATAAAATAGAGTGATTCTAGTCACTAACCAGTTTGGGAGACACTTGGATTTTCCCCAGGATGAAGCCCTGCTGCAAACAGGCAGGGGGAGTTTCCTTGGCAGTTCACAGTTGGATTGTTAGTAAAATGTGCTGATTTGTAGCAGAGGATTAAAATAAAACAATTTAAAAAAGAAAAAAATTAAAAGCAAAGCTACTAGAGATTTCTATTATCTCCACCAACATTTCACACATTAGGGCTCCCCAGCATCCTTCATTATCACAGCCTGGCTTGCAAATAATGGCTCTAGATCACTCCATTATCCTGCCCCATTTAATGTAGGGTTTAATCCACAGACTTCTTTTTTTGCTGTTTTTACAGTATTTGCCACAACAGCATTCCCATCAACAAATGGAACCTGACACCTTGCTTTTATTCCAATTCAAGTTAAAGGTTGACTTAAGTTTTAAAATAAAACTTCCTTATGTTTAAGGACAATTTGATTGCTTACTGACTCACAGGGGCAGGAGGAACCAGTTTTCTTCAGCAAGCAGAAGCTAATAAATGGAATTGCAACCATAGGAAAGGAGAAAATTTAGAATTTGATGGTAGAGATTTTTCTTTCAGCTCTAGAAACCTTTGCAAGCAGCCTGATATTAAACAGCAGCACCAAATCTGGGCAACTTTACCCCACATTTCCCTGTGAGCAGCACTTAACCAGCCAGGTATTCAGCTTAGCAGGAAAGGAGGACCTGGGGACACCACCACCATCTCCAAACTCTCCCAGGACTCACACAAGGCTTCAGAGCAGAATAAGCAGCTAGAAAAGCCCTTGAGGATTTCCACTCCCTTCCCAGGCAAACCCCACCACATCCATCCACCCTGATGCTCAGCCTCCTGCAGGAGCCCCCACAGACCTTTTCAGCAGCTTTCTCACAGTGCTGCCATAACACCCCTCCCTCCAGAACCCCCAGCTGGGGCTGTTTCCACATTTATCCCCCTCCAGCCCCTCCCCAGCTGCAGCCCATCAGCCAAGCTGGTCCCTTAAAGGGTCTGCAGCCCCTCTGCTGGGACCAAGGAATGTTCCATCCTAGCACAAGCCAGCTATCAACAGCAGAAGCATCCAGATATTCTGCTTATTTCGGCTGGAAAGGTGGGAATTCAGTGCTGTTTCAGGCAGGACAGGTAGAGCTTCTCACCACTCAGACTGCATTTTCCATTCCTGCTTTTCTCTTCCTTTACTCACCACCCAAAGATTTAGCATGGCACATGCAGTTTGTGTGTCTTTCTCCCTCCTAAGTAAAGGACAATTTTATTTTTATGTATATCCTCTGGCTTTCTAGTCCTGGAACTGTGTTATCCCCTCCTTTGAGCTGCCCCTCCTGGATCCATCTCCACAGGAGGCTGCTCTGATCTGCCAGGGAAACAGGCCCAACATCAGAACAAGCTTCAGCTCCACAGTGGAGATTCAAAGCCTGGATGGAGAGAAACCCCAGGGATTTCTATCCACAGGTTCATTTCAGGCTACCTATAGCCCTTAATGATGTTCCCTGGAGGAATCCATGCACGTAACAAAATGTGGGAGTGGAATTACATAATCAGCATCTCCCTTCAGCCCAGGAGCAGCAGCCAGGACACTTCAGCATTGCTATTTTCCCCCCTCATTACTGAGATGGAGTTGTAAAGAGCAGGGCTGCAGCTCTTGAACCCAGTGGCTCTGCTTTGCAGGGCTTTTTTTTCCACCTCCTCCCTCCCTGATTCCCTCGCAGCAGAGCAGCATTACAGTCAAAACGAAGTAATCCTTTGATAAAGTGCAGTCATTTCTTTGAAAAGTGTAGTCTCACCATTAAAATGCAAATGAAATGAGTGCTAATATATTAACTTGGGCTGGGAGTTGAAATGGCTTATGACAAGTGTGCTTTCATGTGGAATATAGCTGAGTGATAACACTGGGTGTGTGAAAGTAATATTCAGATGTACATGTTTGTTTATTGAAGATATTAATGAAGGGCAGTGCTTAAAGCCTATTATAATTTCCTCATCTTGTCTTTCTTTTGTCCCCTCCCTGGTTCAAATCCACTGCTGAGAGGATGCTCCCGAGGGGAGCCTGATCAAAAGTCATCTTTGATGAATGATCTGAGTCCCCACGAAAGCTGAAATGTATTTAATGCTCTGCTTTGAAGGGGAGCAGAAGGTCCCCCCCAAGGGATATCCCGTGGGCTGCAGTTGGTGTGAGAGCTGATTCAGAAAAAAACTGGAAAACCTTGAGCTCTTCTATTCATTCCCACAGATATCCCTTGGGAATGTGATGAGTATCAGGATGGCTCTGGGTCCTCTTTGTGGGGAGAAACCTGGGATTAAGTAGAAAGCCAAGGGATGGATGGAGCAGAGCAGCCACTATTTGTGAGAATAACCTTCTGCACAGAGAAAGAACAGCCCACAAGGAGACAATGGGACACCTCTGGCACAGGCCAGGGAGGTTCAGGCTTTCAGTGCTGTGGGATGGACCCCCATGGCTGGACTCTGGTGTTTGTCCTCTCAGAGTGTCCCAGCCTGGGACAGCTCCACGTTTCTACAGCTGAATGAGCTCTGAGCGGGAGGCTGCACGTGTGGAACTCACATGCAAACACATCAACCTCCCCTCAGCTCATCCCTTCTGCACCCACTGCTGCCCCTTCCCAGGCTGGCACCCTCAGGATCATCCCTAACACAATGCCAGTCCTTCCATCCTGACCCCAGTCCTCAGGAACAAAAGCCACTCAGCCTGACAGGGTGTGTTCCTTGAATTACCCTTTTCCAGACTGGGTGTTTTTACATTTTGCATTAATTCCTGTGGCCTTTCCTCTGTGCCACAGCCCTTCTGCACCAGCCTAACCGTCCACATTCAGGTTTTGCAGTGAGATACCCACAGTGAGGGGCTTGGCTCCCACCATGGTTGGTGGAGGGAGGCCTTAAGAGGGCCTCTGTGTACAGAGGAGCCCCAAGCAATTACAGGCTCTGCTTGGGCACCCAAACCTCCCAAACCCAGGGACACAACCTCAGCCCCAGCCCAGGCTCTCTCCCAGCACTGTTCAGCTCAGGATGTGGTGGCAAAGGGCTCGAGCCAGACCTGCTGTTGGTGAGCTCAGGGGGGACCACAGGGATGGCACTGGGAAAAAACCCAGAGTTCTTGTGGCACCAGCAGCACAGAAAGCCATTTCCAGAGCAGAACTGCTTCAGCCTAACTTCTCATCCATGTGCAAAGCTCTGCCAATCACAAGGGACACTCAGCTGTTCAGGTTGACTTATTTTTGCCCTCTCTTGGCAGTTGTCAGCAGAGAAGATGTTGCTTGCTGTGCTCTCCCCCTCTATCCCTTCCTACACACTGTCCAGCTGCTCCAGCCTCCCCAGAGTGGTAAGAATGTTGTACATGGATGTTCACAGGCAGCAGCATAGCACTGGGAGAAGCAGCTGTGAGAAAACACCAAAGCTGCAGAGAGCTACAGCTCCAAGGGCTGTGAGATGTTCAGTCCAGGGGATGTTTCTTGCTCTGTATCTGTATAAAACTGAGAGTCTGGATCCAGGGAGGGCTCTGAAACTTAAATATCTTACACCAGTCTTACCAAGATCTTATCAAGCACCAGGACTTCTTATTTTTCATCCAAATAAGGCTGAGTTTTATCAACCTGACCCTCATTATGGTGCAAAATCAAGAGCTGGAGTTGTACTGCAAAACCAATGCCTTGTGCTATTTTCCTCCCCCTCCTTTTTGCAGAAAGGGAAAAGGAAAAAGAAGACCTTTCTGCAGCGTTGGTTTTCTTTTCTAGGCGCTGCTCACACTCAACAGAAGCTGTGTTTCCACCAGAGCTGGGCTGTGAAAACAGAGAAGCTCAACCTGATGGATGGCACAGCCTTGGTGTGACATCAGTTCTTGGGCACCACATGGCACACTCAGCTCCTCAGTGACAGGGGGGTCCCTGGAGACCCCAGGAAGGGTCTGGCAGCTGGGAACTTCCCACCCTGTGCAGAACCAGCCTGACAATCCAGATTTTTATTTAAAGAGCATAAACTATTCTTGACTGCAGCATTTCAGGGCCCACAGTTGCAGCAAGGGCAGAGGTTCGGGCCCCTCCTTATCTTGCAAGGATGCCAGGGATGACCTAAAGCTTTTCCTTTTGCCAACAGCACTTCACTCCACAGCCCTGACAGCTCTTTAAACACGTGGCCATGTGGTTTTTGCATTCACCTCTTCCCATGGCCCACTTTAGCACTTTCCAAAGGCACCATGAGCAGGGAAAACGCTCCCTGTCCTTCCTTCCTCTCGACATGAGCTGTGGGTAGAGAACTGCAAAGTTTGCCTTTCACCCCATCACGAAGGCAGGTGCTTGCCAGCATCTGGAACAACTGTGTGACACTTTGAAATTAAATCCTCTCGCTGTTGCCACCCCCTTCCCTGTCTCCTATGTTTATACACATACAGGTTTGTTATTGTAGGGTTGCTCATAAGCGCTCTGGCTTTGTCTCCATTACACAAAAGGTTTTTCCCATCAAAACAGCTAATTGAAGTTCATTCTCCCGTTGTGAGATCATTGTCTAGACAAAGAATTATAGATTTTGCCCAGATACACCTCGTGAAGAAAAAGCCAGCCAGTCACTTGTAGGTAACACTATCTTATCACTGTTTGCAATGTACACCGAGGGGGATATCTCTGGTAATTATCTCCGTGTAAAAACACCTCTCCTTTCATAGGGAAGACACAACATGTGATACACATGCTTGATCTGCCTGGATTTCGTTGTTATTATAAAGTTGTCATCGGCTTCACCTACATTGACTGCTGTGAGGCAGGACAGGGCTGCCAAAAATTATTTGCAGCTCTCAATTTGCATAAAGAATTGCCAACGTACTCCAGCAGCACTGGGAATCGTTTGGTTCATTTTTGGAAACATTCACAGGAAGGAAATGCTGTTTGCAGGGACACTTTTGGAAGGGAGAGTACCCTCAGGAGTGAAGGGGAGGAGGTGTTTCAGTGGGTTATTGTGTATTTGAGTGGGTGCTGAGAGCAGTTAAAGCCTCAGTCTGACAGAGGGGAGGGAAATCCACAAAAAAGGCTGCTCCCAGTGACCCCATCCATCAGAAATCCCCTGTTAGTCAGGCTGGGATGAGCTGCAATCCTGGCTGCAGGGACACACAGCGACCCAGTGGGTCAGGCTGAGTGGCCCTGCCACAGCACTGACCTTGTTCCTTCATGGATCACCTGGCATTTCCCAAGGCATGGTAAAACACTGGGATTCAGATTTCCTTCTGCTCTGTGTTGTATTTATGTGCTTTGAGCAGTTTCTGCCAGACAGAGCCTTGTGTGTTCTCAGGGCAGGTACAGGTGATGTAGCAAAGTGTGGCCTGGAAAATACCTTTGACAAGAGGACCAAAATTTTATGATGGAAACTGAGCTTTAGTTTAGGAGGGGATTTTGAATTCCTCTACACTCATCCATCTGAGCAATCTGGTCTAGTGGAAGGTGTCCCTGCCCATGGTAGGGGGTTGGAACAAGATGGTTTTTAAGGTCCCTTCCAACCCAAACCACTCTGGGATTCGATGATTCTGTGATCTGCACTGAAGCCCTTGGTGTTGTCAGACCCCTCCAGGGAGTGAAGGAGCTTTGAACTCCAAGTCTTTTGCCACTGAAGTCTTTTGCCATGATCCTGGACACACCATGTAACTGCTTGCTGACTCAGATTCACAAGTGCAGCCATCAATTATACAGAATCATACAATCTACAGGTTGGAAAAGACCTCCAGGATCATCAAGTCCCCCCTGTGCCCAATCTCCACCTTGTCCCCCAGCCCAGAGCACTGAGTGCCACCTCCAGTCCTTCCTTGGACACCTCCAGAGGTGGGGGGGACTCCACCACCTCACTGGGCAGCCCCTTCCAGTGCCTGACCACCCTTTCCATGGAGAAATTCCTCCTGATGTCCAACCTGACCCTCCCCTGGCACAGCTTGAGGCCATTTCCCCTCACCCTGTCACTGGTTACCTGTGAGCAGAGCCAGACTCCCACCTGGTTACAACCTCCTGTCACGTAGAGCACAACTGACTCTGGAGTATTCCAAGGAATTTTTGTGGTGAAGTACTTTATCATCTTTGGACAAAACGTGCTAGAAACTAGTAATATATTTGTTATGATTACAGTGACAGCAAAGATCCCACCATTGCAGGTTGGTGCATCCCTGGACACCAACTGGTCACTGCCCTTACATTTATTTCTGCCTCCTTCTGTTTTCAAATCCATACAAGTGCATGACACCTGATCCACGCTAACATGAATCCTATATCCTCTTTGGAGAGGATCAGTTCCCCAAAGCCTCCACATATCCTTACATGGCCAGAAAAATATCCCCGTGAAGCTTCAATTAGCGGGTGCAGGAAGAGGAGAAAGCCTGGAAAAGCAGGATAGAAGAGATCAGACCACCCCAAGGGCAATTCTCACACACTGCAGCCGTCAGCTCCTTAGAAATGCTTAAGGAGTTAAAGCCCTTTGCTCTAATCTCTAGCCAGAAATACCTAGAGATCATGTCAGGGTTTTCCCTGGAATGTACATCCTACTTTTGCTGTCAGACCAACCTGAACCACTAGATGATTCTGTGTTTTGTGCGTGCTCCAGGGAGCACAGGGACATGACCATTACCAGTAACTGCACCGGTGTGCCCAGTTCCAACAGTGCCATGGGAGCAGCAAAGAGGCTTTTCCCAGAGCATCCCACATCCCACATGCCACAGCATCAGGCACTGTGAGCCTGGCATTTCCATGCACAGCTGCAGAATTTTCTAAAGCCCAACAAACTCCCTCTTTTTCCTCAAGAAAACAATACCTGAACCTTTCTGACGGGGCAGTGCCCGTGTGGGAAGCAGCGAGAGGCAGAGAGGGGAGGAAAACAGCAAAAAATGGGCATTTCCCCATGGAAAATCCTGATTTTGCAAACAGGACGCTTTCCTTTAGGTAGTTATTCCAATGGAAAACTTCTCCAGCCACATGTAGTACTCACCACAGGCCTGGCACTTAATGATGTGGCTTATGGCAGCAACCACTTGTAACACCACTGCAGGCTGTCAGGGGGGATTTTTACTGCAGTTTGTTGTAGCATGAATTGCAGGGGAATAATATGATGTACTTTGAGCTAGTGCCCACTGCAGAAAATGAGATCTCCCATTTGGGATCAAGGTACACCGACACAAAACCAGAACAGCCCACATTTTTTGCAGAAGCATAAAACTCCAGCAGATGCAGCAGAGATTCCTTCTGGTGTAGGACAGGGCAGAGCCTCACCCTGCTTGAAAGAACTCCCACAGAATAGGCTTTTCCTACTTTCCCCACCTGTCAGAAAACATTCCTTTGGGGCTTCTCGAAATGAAAGCTACCCAAGTGCAATATCCAATATATACAAATAACCCTGCTCAGCTTTGACCTGGCATTGAAATGGAAGCAGAGCTCCCAGGGGGCTACAGGCGGTGTTGACTTTGCTCTCTCTGGTCATGGTCAGACACTGGAGCCAAAAGAGCCTGAAACCTTGTGGGAATTCATCACCCCCCCTGCCACTCCTTCCCCCTCTGCCTTTGGAAAGCTCCTGGCTGGAGGCAATTTGACGGGGCACAGGCAGGACTGACAGCCCCACGCAGTTGTTCCAGCTGCTGGAACACGCTCAGTAACCTTAGAAATGAGAGAAAACAAACCTGGGAGTCCCACAGAGCTGGTTTCAAGGTTCCCATTCATCCCCCGGCATAAAACTCACAAAACACACTTTAAAAAGCTCATCCCCCTTTTTCCTACCCCCCCCCTCCACTCCCCATCTGTCCAAATCCAGCCCTTTTCGGCCTGGATCCTGTGGGATGCTCAGCACAGCCAAGCACCAGCTCCTCTCCACAGCCCTACAAGGGGCTTGGCTTTGGGGAGAAGGTGCTGAGCCCCCCCAGGATCAGGCCCTGCCAAAGGATGGGGGGCAGCAGTGGTAGCACTGGCAACAGGGAGACAAAAGTCAATTGTTCCCCAACAATCCAGAGGGAGGGAGGGAGCCCTGAAGTCCCTCCAAGCCACTTGATTTATGGCTTGCAATAATATGTGCTGGAGCACCACAACCCAGAGTGCTGTGCGGTGTGACCTGTAAAAATAAGTCTATTAACCCTAATCAATCTCCCATTATCCACCCTCGTCCACAATTTAGCCAGCAAAGGAGTCACCAAGGCCCCTCAACTGGGTTTGAACTAATCCCATTGTCTTTCCTAATCAGGGGCCATGAAAGAGGAGCAGCTTCTTCAGAGCGAAATTATCACTGGGTGTTTAAGGGGAGAGAATCTGGGGGGGGATTGAAGGCTCTTCTCTTTCATCTTTTAATGAGAAAACGGAGAATTGTTTTCCTTCTGAATCGCTGGGACTGGCCGGAGCCCCGGGGATGTGGGGCTGGTGGGGATCAGTTCCCAGGGTCCGTGGGGAGAGCTGGGCACAGCAGCAGGCAAAGTGCCCTGCCAAAACTTCCTGCTGCAATTAGCAAAAGCATGTATTCAAATTAAGTGCTTTATTAGGGAAGCTAATCATGAAGTTTATCGGGGCTGGGGCGCAGCTTGGCACATCTCCCCCCCTGCGAAAGGGGAGAGGGGACAAAGGGCTCTGGTGTGTCACTTGTAGGGACTCATGGTAATGGATTCAGCAGAAAATGTCACTTGAATCCAGACCAGGAAAACCAGGAATACAAAGCCTCTTTCTGACAGAGGTTTTTTTCTTTCCTTCCCATTCCTTCCCCCTTAAGACTTTAAAAAAGATTAAAAAAAAATAAAATTGGAGGTCCTATTGAACTGGCAATGCCCAAACCAGCAGTAAATCAGGAAATCCTGCCATGTCCCCTGTCAGGGGACACTACTCAGCAACCCAAATGTTCTCCGTGGTGAAGCATCCACTAAATTAGTCCAGCAGCAAGTTAATTTTCTTTTACGTTAATCAAAAAAGAAAAGACAAAACAGGGGCATTATCTTGCCAGAAATGAAAACAATCTTTGCAAAATTTCCCCCTTTCAGCATGAATTAGAGCAGAAACAAACACACCACAGGGCTCCAGCAGATCTTTCAGGATTAATTATTATATTCACAGCAGCTCAGCATTTTCTTGTAAAATTAAATTTTTCAAACCCCCCTCTGGTGCTCACACGAGCCTGTTGTCACCTCACAGTGTCCCCACGTGGCTGGAGAATGAAAATTCCTGTGGTTTCAGGATTTCTCTTTTAAGGCACATAATAAACCTGAAGGGACCTCAGAGCAGAGGGAGGAAGAAGGGCCTTGATTTGAAGGCGTGTGAGGACACTGAGGGCACTTGGTGTGTTCAGCTGGACAAGAGGAGACTGAGGGGAGACCTCACTGCAGTTCCACCTTCCTGGGCAGGGGCAGAGGAGGGGCAGGGACTGAGCTCTCCTCTGGGGGGACCAGGGACAGCAGCCAGGGAATGGCTGGAGCTGTGTCAGGGCAGGCTCAGGTTGGATCTCAGCCAAAGGTTCTTCCCCCAGAGGCTGGTTGGGCACTGCCCAGGCTCCCCAGGGCAGTGGGCACAGCCCCAAGGCTGCCAGAGCTGCAGGAGGGTTTGGCTGATCCTCTGGGGCACAGGGTGTGACTCTTGGGGATGGGCCTGTGCAGGGCCAGGAGTTGGACTGGATGATCCTTGTGGGTCCCTTCAAACTCAGCACATTCTGTGATTCCCAAATCCCACCACTGTCAGCTGAAGGCATCTCCATAAAGCTGACCAGCTGGAGTCAAGGCAGAAACCAACCACCACAGGGACACGGGACATCCTCCCTGAGGAAACCCACATCCACATAAATACCTGTGTCCAGCAAAGAGTTTGAATTATGAAGGTTCCCAGGTAGAAAGAAAGAGGGACAGACACAGCAATACTTGGAAGGGCTCTTTCCTCAAAAAGAACAATCTCACTGCCCTGGACTTCAGGTAAGCAGATTTTGGCCTCTTCAGGGACCTACTCATTAGAGTCCCATGAGACAGAGCCAGAGGGGCCCAGGAATGCTGGCTGATATTCTGGGATCACATCCTCCAAACTCAGGAGCATCCTGACAAGGAAGAAATCAGGCAAAAATGCTAGGAATGGGTGGATGAGCAGCTGCTGAGAAAACTCAGAGTCAAAAAAGAAGCTTTCAGAAAGTGGAAGTGAGGACAGGCTGGGAGGAATATAGGGAATTGTATGGGAAGTTAGAGACAAGGTTAGGAAAGCTAAGGCCCAGTTAGAACTGAGTCTGGCCAGGGATGTCAAAGACAACAGGAAGGGCTTCTATAGGTTCCTTTGAAGTGTCCAAGGCCAGGTTGGATGGGGTTTTGGGCAACCTGGTCCAGTGGAAGGTGTCCCTGCTCATGGCAGGGGGTTGTATGAGATGAGCTTTAAGGTCCCTTCCAACTCAGACCATTCTGTGATCCCACTCTATGATTCCATAAGCTGGAAGTGAGTCACCTGGACTTCCCAAGGCACCAGAGGGCCCGTGTCAGTGCAGGGCTGTCTCCAGTTTGATCCATGCATTTAGTGACAGGCCTTCAGGCAATCAGCCAGCTCGAGGAATTGTACCTGTCACCAGAGCTGTGGGGACAGGGACTCTCCTGGAGTGACACAGAACAGCAGGTTCTGTGACACAGAACACACCCTGGCACCCTTCCCACAGCCCTGGGAGTACCCAGGTGCTTTGCACACACACAGACTTTGCTTTCTGTACGTGGGGAGGTCTGGATAATTCCATCTGTGCCTGTGCCATGAGCTCCACATAAGCCTCAGAGAGAGGAAAAAGGTCCTGACAGCCTCTTTAGAAGGAGCATTAAAGCTCCTGTGTGTTATGGGTTGGGTAAGCCATTAGATTTATTTAATGAATTAAGATCCTGATGTGTTATTTACAGGATGTCTTTGGAGATAGAGTTGTAACTCATGGCCTGCCATGGGAAATTCTCTGCACTCAGGCCTTGAGGAGGAAGCACTCATTTCTTTATGGTGTCTATTGGGGAGGGAAATTAATGCTAAGAAGGCAGTGATAATTTGCTGCTTTATAGGACTGAATTATGACCCTGTCAGCACTGAGACGAAAACCCTGAGCCATGAACAAATATCCCTTTGCACCTGACGGTGGCTGGATCAGCTGCTGTGAGCTCCCATCACTTCACATGGGCTCTGCTGTTCCAGTAATTAATTCTGAAGGCTCCTGGATTTCACCTTGTCCTTCCCTTTGCTGGGCATGCCTTGATTTGGCACTCTGGTATTCCTTGTTCCTTCCCCAGGCTCGTAAATCACACACACAAACCCTTCCTGAGAACAGAAAGGGGATTTGTTCTCCTCTGGGTGCACAGGCACAACCTCCCAGAGCTTGGCATGTGCATGGGAGAGGTGGCTGAGCCTCAAGGACCAAAATAGAAAGGAAGAGGGACAGTGTGGGATGACGGATAGAGTTAAACCATGAGGGGATTCAGAATTTTAAGGTGAAGAGCAGCTGAATCTCCCTGGATGGACAGAGGTCAAGATGCTCCCCAGTACAACAACAAACATCTGCTCAGAGGAACAGAACAGGGTGTGGAACCCAGAGCAGACTGTGTGGCCCCCTCCATTCCAGTCCCAGCAGAATGGGAGAACATTGTGGTCCTGAGACCTTACAGCACCTGTCTGATAAGAGAGAATCAGGATGTTCTGCTACTGAAGCCACAAACACATCCCACCCCCTCCTCAGGTGCCAAACCACGACCACCACCTCCCTCCCATTAGGTGCACCCATCAGAAATAAAAAGTATTTGTGATTAGAACCACTCAAACTACACCCAAACATAAAGAAAATATGCATAATAAAAAAAAAGTAATAAAGTAAAAATATAAAAGTGGGTTGGGGATAGGGGGAAAGTGGGAGAAGACTCCACTGAAACGACTCCACTGAAACTGCTGGGACCAGCTGATGGGCTGAGTTCATCTTCTCCCCCCCCCAGAGGGATGCCTTGTGTGAGAAATGTGCTCTGCACACATCAAATGCTGCTTTTAGGACTAGAGCTTTTGCTTGTGCTCACCCCACAGCATATTAATTAGATTGCTTCGTATCAGAGCTTGTGCTTGCTTAATATCTATATCAGTAGATTGCTTTAAACATATTTTTGCAGTAGACACTCTCACTGACAACCTTTGAACCTTATTAACATATCACACTTTGTATTAATAAAAAGTGTTATTCTGTAAACTCTTCAGGTGAGTCCTTGCAGTCACCAGCAGCAGAAAACACCTTGGCAGGATCCACTGAGGGGTCCTGGCTCTGTTGAGTTCCCCCTAAAAGGGAGGTTGAGGTATCCTCCAACCTTTACTCGAAAGGAACAACCTCACTGCCTTGGACTTCAGGAGAGCAGACTCTGGCCTCTTCAGGGCCCTGCTCATTGGAGTCCCATGGGATAGAGGCCTGGAGGGCAGAGGGCTGGAATCCAGGAATGCTGGAAAAATAATTGCAAGAGAAACAGCTGTCCAAAAATCAGGAATACAATGACTTTGGATCAAATATATTGTGCTGTATTACAAAATAGCTTTGTTTAGCACTATCTGTTCTGCATTTGCTGGGAGGTGGAGGCCTCACTTGTGGTTTACCTTTCCTTGCTGCATTTCTAACTGTCCCTTTTCCCCACTGCACTTATTGGCATAGGGAAAGGCACGGATTTTTCTCCAATTGCTCCCAGATGTTGAAGAAAAGTCTTTTGTCCCAATGCAGAAGGATGTGGAATAAGAGATGAGGTGGTAAAGGACTCCCATTGGTGAGGAGAGATTCTAAACCTCAGCCCTAACAGTCCTTACTGATGAGCTGAGCATTGCCAGAGGACTTCTGGATTCTACTCTGGATTCCCAGCACGAAAAGGTGTGGATTTATCCTGGGAGCAAAGGACACCTCTCTTTCCTCCAGCTGCTGTTCTTCCTGCTGAAACACATCCCATGAGCAAGAGCTTCCTCAGCACAGGCTCTAAGCTGCCTCTGAGCTGGTGGGAAGATGCAGATGGGACAAACTGGGCTCAGTTTTACTCTGAGGCTGAGCTGGCAGTTAATTCACCACAGTCAAAACATCCATGTACGTGTTCTCAGCACCCTCCCAGCTCTGTGCACTTGCAGAGCTACAAAGAGCAATTAATTTTGCCCTTCTGCTGAGAAATGCCATATAATCAAATATCAACACACTCCCACATGACACAGGGACCATGCTGGACAGGACAAGGCACCCCTACACTGATCATTTACTGTGTTGTCACATCCAGGTGCAATCCTGGGGTTTTCCAGTTGTCTGTATTGGCCTGAGGTTGCTCCCAGGGCAGGTAAATTCCAAGGCCAGGGGTGTCTACTTTGGCCAATCACACCTTCAACAGCAAAGAGACCTTTTACTTCAGCCCACAGGGAATAAAGCCCAGGATTGTTGCTCTGCTTGTTTTCCAGAGCAGAGGGAGCTGGGAAATCTCTCTGTCACTTCACCGTTCTGCAAAGCCAACACCTCTGATAGAGCTGCCCAGAACTGATTCAACTCCTTCTGGTGACCTGAGCTGCACTTTTTTTCCCCATCCCCCAAATGCTCATTCATCAAAAATGTAAATTTTACTGAACTGGGCCAGTTCCAACAAGCAGACAGTGTTTAATTTTCAATTTGCAGGGTGCTTCACTCAACACATCTTCCTCTCAGACATCTCAGGCATTTCTACAGCAAACAGCTATGAAAAAATAGGCTTAAAAAGGTTATTTTGGTGAGTTATTTTTCATATTTCAGGGTCTGAATTGAATGTGCCTATTTGGAACTGGAGACTTTTTCAAACTCCTGGAAATCCTTGTGTGAGGAGGGGGGAAAAAAACATCTCTCACCCAACCCTAACAGCAACAAGGGGGATTTCAAACTGACCTTGGAATTGCTGGAATGGCTTCCCACTGCTCAGGAGTGGGGAACAATTGTGTTTCATTCATCAATATTTGCAGAACTCCCTGGTATCCCTGGATTCATGTGGCTCTGGATGGGTCATGGGCAATTATTTGTACAAAAAGAACCAGTGGGACAATGTTGTTCAGCTCTGAAGCCATTGAGGGATGTCAGTGAGCTTGGCTGGGAGGGAGGTGGGAAGGGCTGTGAAAGCCGATTATCCAGCTCAGATCCTCCCTTGAGTGATTTCCATCGTTCCCATTTAGCTTTTATTTGTTCTCTAGGAAGCCTGATCATAAATCAGGACCAGGCTGCCTTCAAACACACTCAGAGCCAGCCTTCCTGCCCCATCAGGACACAGCTCAGCCATTTATCCATGTGCCTGGTGCCCAGGACATCATGTGCCACCTACAGTCCTTTTCTCCATCCCCTATCTCCAAGAGGTCTGCCTTTAGCAGGATTACTGCCCAGAACAGGCATTTCACAGCAAAAACACCATCTACAAAACCAGGCATGCAGGAAACAATCCCTCCTATCAGTGCTAATCCACCCTCTGCCTCATCCCCGTGGATAACCCAACAGCCACGGAAAACAGGCGGGTGTTAAATGCCGAAAACATTAATTCACAACCCAATATTACATTACCCCTTTCTGCAATTTTTAGCCTCCCTCAGTAATTACTGCAGCACACGGGGCAGATGCAGCTATTTCAGTGACATCCCAGCCCTTGTGCAGTCACTGGTGAGTTTTCTAAGGAATTCCAGCAGGAACAGTGTTTATCATTATCCTCGTTTCACCACAGCACAAAAGCAGTCACGGTGCTTTCAGAGCTGCATCTGCAGAGCTGAAGGGAAACCCAGCTGAGCCTCAGAGATGCAAGAAAAACTGGATAAAGCTGTGCCACCCCTCCACCTCGGCTTTTCTGTCAATCATTTATTCCAGCAGTCAGAACTTGCTGCACCACAAGACCAAGGGATTCCTACATGTCCCAGTAGAAACCCAAGAAAAAGGGAAAAAGCAGTTGCTGCTCCATAAAGTGGGCAAGGTCTGACTATCCTTCAGACCAGCATTCATGATCTCTATCTGATCACCTCTCATGCTGGAAAAAATAAAGCAGCATCCAGGAGAGCAAGGAAATGGTGATGGGAGGGGGTTACCTGGACAGCAACCACCACATCCATCCATGGCAAGGACAGGAATAACTCTGGAGCTCCATGCCACAGGGGCTGCAGGAGGAGGCTGAGGGGACTTTGGGGTGGCTCTGCAGAGGAGCTGTGCTGGCTGCAGCTGGGGCACCCAAAAACACACCCAGGCACACAACCATCTGTCCCTGCAGTTGTCAGCAGGGACCAGTCCTCTGGCTTAAATCTCAGCCAGGCCTTCCATGTAAAACTATGGATTTATTAAGGTTGGAAAAGATCTCCAAGGTCATTAAGCCCAACCCACCATGTCCACTAAACCCCATCACACAGTGCCACATCTACTCGTTTTTTGAACTCTGCTTTTTATGAGCTGCTTGAGCACTGAGGTGCCTGTAATTCAGCAACACAATTAGCCCTTAAACCTCTATTCTCTGTCTCACTGAACTATTCTGAAAGCATCTGCACTGTTGGCTGTCACGAGGTTCAGCAGAGCTCATCTCTCACATCAGGATGGAGAAACCAAGGCACAGCTACAAGGAAGCCTTCCAGAGCACCTCCTTCTGTGCAGCCCAGATGATCCCCCTCCACCCTGCAAGGGCCCAGCACTCCAAATTCCTGGATAAATCCCTTCTGCAAGGCCCAGGGCTGCCCTTGAGTTTGTTCTGTGCCAGTGAAACAGCTCCCATTGAGAGCAGATCGACTGGAAATGGTCTGGGTTCAGGGTAACAGTGGCCCTGAGCGTTTCTGCAACAACATAATTCGTCCTGTCAGAATAAATGTAATTACGTATCTGAGAGAAAGGAACAGCTCCCCAAGTGGAGGAACCAGTTAAACCTGGCTGTGTCCTGCATGACCCACAGCAGAGCTTCTGGCTCTGGACATAGTCAGGATCTCAGCCAGGACCAGTCAGGTGCCTCATTGCACCTGGGACACATTGGCCAAGTTAGAAGTCAAGTGATTCTTTCTCCATTAACAACATTTACAAATCAATGAGTCAAAAAAACCCCAAACTGGGCCCAACCTTGTAAATCAGTGTATAGAGTGCAAATCACCACACACCTATCTGGTAACTTTGATTATCAGAGAGGGATTCCATTTGGAGAAATGAAGGGCATTTATCATTAGGTCTTTCTGGCTTCTGAATCCATCAACATCATCATGTATACGTTGATTTTATGCATAGATAAATAGGCCAAAACTTCTCTGCCAGATGTCTGATTGGCACTGTTTTTTCTATGAAATAATTACATGTTTTAGGGACTGACCCACTGTACAGCACTGCAGTGATTACCATGGTCAGATCCTTTGGGATGGGAGGACTCAGTGAAGATTCAATTAGAGCACCTCTGTGGGTCTGGGAATGCTTAATGCTGATCTGCCGCAGGCTACTCTAATTGTCTTGTTCGTGCCAAAAAATTCACCAGTTGTGCTCATTAGCACAGCAATTGCACCTTCCACCTTCCTGAGGGAGAAAGCAGAGGGAACAGAGACATCCCAACCAATTGCAGTCACCCCGGAGCACTGGAGTTTGGAGCTTCCCCGGGTGGGTCAGCCAGCACAAAGAAGAAAATGAGAATTTTTCTGGACATGTCAAGGGATTGACACAAGGTCCCAAGGCAACAGCCCACATTAACCTGGTCTTGCACGAGCTATCTGCGGTTTGAAGCTGGAAAGACTCAGTTTGGCCCTTCCTTTTCCTGCATCTTGGGAGTCTTTCCTTTCCAAAGCAAATGTTCATTGACAGATCTATCCAGAGGCTCTATGAGCTTTCCTGGCAGCCATAAAGCCCAGGAGACCTACACAGACCCCTGAGGACCTGGGATACCATCCATATTCTGCAGAAGTGCCTGGAAGCATCAAAGCTAAACCAGGAAAAAAAAGCACCTAAAATCCAGATTTACCAAGAAAAGCCAAAATTGTTTGCAACCTAATGACAAAAATGAAGGGTTGGTTTTCCACAATTCCCTGTGTTAGCTTCACTGTGACACCCATCCACAGAGCTCCCATGCACATGTCCCACTGCTACCTGGAGCTGGCAGGAGCAGAGACAGCCTTTGGAATTAAAAGATGTGACCTATCACAAAAGATCTGTTTTCTGTTTTGACAGTCAAAACCAAGACAAGAACACTGGCCCAAATTTACTGAAAACTAGGTCAAAAAAACATTTCAGGCAAATACTTATTTTGCTTATTAGCTGTTTTGCTTCCAGTTATGATTTACAAGAGAGAAGGGGAAAAAAAAAGAAAGAAAAAAACCCCCAAAAGCCCAAACCTCACACAGTTCCAGGAGAAGAAAAGAAAAAATAACAAACCTTAGTTGTTAATCAGAATTTTCCATCATAAAAAAATGTTTCGGGCACTTTACAATCAACCAACAGAGGGTACAATTTCTCAGATCACCCAAACAGCATTTCTGGTTCTGATGCTCCAATTTCTAAACTCCATCCATTATTCCAAGACTGGCAGGTTTGTTCCACAGGCAGTGAGGGCATCACCTTGCCTGTGCCCTCTGTGCTGTGCTGGAGGGGTCACGGGGGCTCAGGGCACCACTTGGCTACCAGAGCCAGTGGGAGCCTCCAAACACAGCAGGCTCTTCTTAAGGGAAAAGAACAAATGTCATGGAGAGGAGTCAACATCTCCTCTAGAACATGGGACACCAAACCTTTAACCCTCAGGGTCACTTTTCGAAGCCTTGGGCCAGGAGCTGCTGAATGTCACCACGAGGAGCCACCTCCTTGCATGGGGTGGGTGGTGACTCCTCTCCAGCTCGTGGCTGTGCTGGTCACCACGTTGAACATGAAGGTGGAGAGCAGCCCTTTGACACCCAGTGCTGCAACATCAGGGAGCAGGTCCTGCCACTGGGCACCTGGAGAGTGGCTGTGTCCAGGTGCTGCTTCTACGGACACTGAACAAAGAAACAGGGGGTATTTTATTGCCTTCTTTCCTAAAAGTATTGTCTGTATTCACCCCCACACAAATGAAATCAGGGTCTGTCAAGGAGGTTGACAAACGCTGATCCCACTGATTTAGTTCTTTGGCGGTTTAAAGGAAGTTCCTTGGGCACCTTTAAGTTCCAGAACACCATTCCAAAACAAAGACAACTGGAAGGAGGTTTCCAGAGGCAGCTGTCCCATATAGATCCCTAATTATTACTGAAAGACCACGGGATTTGGGCACGTGTGCACCTCTAGTGTCCAGGAATCCTCCCTGCTCAGCAGCCTGCAGGGACCTGCTTTAAGGCACGTGCTTTTCTGTCCTCTCTGCCCTCACCAGGAAACCAACAGGAGTTTGGTACCTTTTGTTTCCAGCAACACCCAGTCCCCTCAGCCAGCTGTGGAAAACCCCAAGGCCATTTTCAAGTCAGACTCCTCCAAATCCCAAAAGGTTTCTGTTTGCATCACTGGCCTCCCAAATGTGTGTGCAGCTACTTAAATCACTTTATAATGAGACACTGAGAACACAAGAAGAGGTTCTTCCTTTCTCCTCTCCCATCAGCTCCGTGGGGACAGACAGGGTTTGTCCTCCCGCCCTGGAAGCTGAGAACCAGCAACTGTCACATCTAATTTCTGAGATCATTGGTTGCCTCTGCCACCACGGGCTGAAACAGAGAGGAAGAAGAAGAAAGTTCAGAAGAATAATTTACAATATTGTGGAGATGAAAAAAAAAAAAAGAAATCCAATTGGTTTAAAACCAGATGAGCCACAAAGGGAAAATATCAACTGGCTAAACAGGGAGTCTGTGAGGGCTGGGAGCTGGGGGAAGGTGTCCCTGCTTAATACTGGAGGTGATTTAAATGAAACAAGAAGGCAGCAGAGGCTGAGAGAGGAAAACATCTCTCTGAGCTGGGCCCTTTAAAACCAGTTGCAATTGAAGTGGAAGAATAAAGAGCACAGCAGCTGAGGGCTGGGATAAGATTGATTTAAGACGAGATACAATTTAAAGGCAAGGCAGAGGTGGCAGCAGAGCCTGGAATGAAATCAATTTACAGCAAGATGTGATTTCAACTGATGAACTCGGGATGTGAGAACTGCAGCTGGGGGGAAGCAGGGGAGGGAAAAGGGGGATGGGGAGCAGCCACTTCAGGAGAGATGTGGAAGGAACCTGCTAGGAACTGCTGGGTCTGGGGCTGTTTTTCCTGGAGGACAAAGGGCTGTTCCAAAAAAGCTGCATGGAGGTAAAATTTGGTAGGAGGCAGGGAGACAACCTGAAAGGGCTAAACGCCCCCATCAACTTGGACAACCACAAAAGGGCAGGGTTTAACTAATCCCAGTCTACAAATCTACCTAATCCTAAAGTATGATTACAATTTAGTCCTGATACAGGACTTTAAACACATGGATGTGTGTGAGATGGGTGAACTTGGGCAAGCAACCAAGGGAGCTGCCACTCCAGGAGCCCAGCACAGGGCAGGTCACAGCTTTCCCTAAGGGCTCCCCTAAAATCAGGGGGTTTGACAGGACCTTGTTCAATTGTTCTTAAATTAAGACTCAACTGAACAGGATTACAAATACCTGGTTTGAGTCTCCTTTAAAAACCAAGAAGTGAGAACCTGCTGTGAAGGGACTGATTTTTAACATTAATTTCTGCTCAGTCTTGCCATCACTATGGCAAGGTTTGTCCACAAAAAGGGAAGCACAAGGACTGAATCCAGCCACATTTAGTGGCTTTCCAGGGATGCTGAAAAAACCAGCAGCTCACCAAGAGGATCCACCCCCTGCTTTCCAGGCTGCTGCAGGATCTTGCTTCAAGGCTGCCAGTTGTTTTTTAGGAGCTGTAGGGCATCCAGTCCTGTCTGCACTGACAGTTCCCACCTCTGGACCATCCCCACCTTCACCACTCGATGGCACTGGGTGGGACCAGAAGCTCTTGGTGCTTTCTGGGCACCTTCAGCAGGTCTGGAGAGAAGGACACCCCAGGTAGAACCTCAGAGAGTTGGAGTGGGTTACATCCACAGTCCAGCTTCACCTGCCTGATCCCAGGTGGGAGCAAAGCCTGGGGCTGTGGGCTCAGAACTGGTGTGTGAGGTCTCCAAATTCCTGGGATGGGTAGGAAGGCATCAAGCAAAGGGCAGCTTGGGTCTGCAATAGCTTGGAACCCCTGCAGACTCTGGCATTGTCTGAACCAAAACACATTCAGAAATAGCAGTGGATTTGAGAGGGAGCACAGGATTAGGGCCATGGTTGCACCACATTAAATGGATTTGCTTAGAAAAATTCAGGCCAGCCTCTTGCAGCGCCATAAATCAGGAAAGTGCCATTGGAATCTGCACTGGTGCAGGGATGTGAAAGGAGCTGGACACAACACTGGATGTGAGACAGCAAAATGCAGCCTGGGATGACACGACTGTAGATCCAGTACAACAAGGAGAGACCTGTGTTCTGCCCTTCCCATGGCACTTCCCAGGGTTTCCCACCTGGCTGCAAAAAGCAGCCAAAAGGCCTGATCCTCCCCTTACTTACATGGTGGCAAATCAGGAGCATCTTCACCTTCAAGCCAGTAAAGGAGGAGACTTAGAAAATAAGAAAGGGTAGGCACAACCTGTCAGGATGTGTCTGAATTAGTCCCTTCCTCTCCTGCTCCCATCAACAGAGATGGAAAAAGGAGGAATACATGTTTATTTCCCACGGTGATTTTTTTCCTTTTTATATGTACACTCCAGATTTTTCCTTTCTAGTTACTATTGATTTTGTTGGGGTTTGGGGTTTTTTTTCAGTTGGGGCTGTAACAGCTCCAGGGTGGCAAAGAGGGAGCTGTGGATGACAGAAGGTTCTTTGGAAGGTCTCTCAGTGGAGTGTCTGCAAGCAGGAAACAGTGTGTGTGTGTGTAATGTACAGGAGATGCCCTACAAATAAAGCAGGGAATTGCCTGGAGGAAGAACAGGGAACAACAAAGGTTGTGCAGAACACAACGTGCTAAACCTGAAACTCAGCAGAGAAGGGACTGGATGTGAAAAAAAAGGAAAGACAAAGAAAGCCTAATCCCCAAGGGAGGGGAGATGTTTACACTGCTAAGTCATGTATGGAAAAGGAAAAATTTATTTTAAGTCAAGGCAGGAATAATTACTGGGGCAGTTAAATGCTCACTGGGCAATGTGGATGCAGTTCAGGAAGAGCAGCAGATGTTGTGTGTTATTCTTTCAAGATATAAATTTATTCCCTTTATGGGCATTTCAATGAAAGAAATGTGATTAAATGAATGGGTTGGTGGCAGTGTGGGGGGACACACTGGCTTTTGCACAGGGAGTATGTGAGGGCTTTATTCCCCAGCTGACTGCCACAGAATAGTTTGGGTTGGAAAGGACTTTAAAGCTCATCTCCTTCCACCCCCTGCCATGGGCAGGGACACCTTCCACTAGCCCAGGTTGCCCAAAACCCTGTCCAACCTTGGACACTTCCAGGGATCCAGGGGCAGCCACAGCTTCTCTGGACAACCTGTGCCAGGGCCTCACCACCCTCACAGGGAAGTGATGTCCAAACTAAACCTGCCCTCTTTCAATCTGAAGCCATTTCCCCTTGTCCCATCACTCCAGGCCCTTGTCCCAAGTCCCTCTCCAGCAAGGCATCCTGGATCCAGGGGATGAAGCACATCCCCCCCAGCCAGTGTGTGGGACTTGGGCACCAGCAAGTGAGGAAGGGAAGTTCTGTCTCCTGCCAGAAAACCCAGCTACAACCAAGGGTGGCTTGTGTGCAAAGTGGCAAGAGAGGAGCAAGGAAAACCAACAGGGAGAGAAGATCTGGGTAGCTCAGCAGAACCACAAGAGGGATGTTTAAGCTGGAGTTCCCACGTCACCTTCATATTTAGGGACCTCTGGAGATGCCTCAATTGGAGCCTGATGCCCAAAGTGGCTTTTTTAGTCAGCTAAAAATCACCAGGTATCACCTTCCCTGTACCTTTGTGCTGAGGGGGGAGAGCACAGCTGGATACATCCCCTTTGTCCATGGCAAAGCCATTGGGCTCTCAGGTGTCCCTGCCCATGGCAGGAGGGTTGGAACGAGATGATCTTTGAGGTCCCTTCCAACGTGAACAACTCTATGATCCCAAATGTTTTAGCAGGTGACAGGGGTGGAAACAGAATGCAAGACAGGGCAAGTGCCATGTCTTTGGTGTTGCATTGTGTCACCTGGGGAATAGAGACTCTCCCTACCCAGCTCAGGTCCCTAAGGAGCAGTAAACATTCCCTGGAGAAGGCAGAAAGACAGGCATTTGAGTGGAAGAGACCAGCTGGTGACCTCTCCAAGTCCAAAGGGGCTGTGGAGAGGACACCCAGAAAGCTTCTCCCACTTCTCACCAGCTCCCAAACGATGGGGAATCATAGAATCTGTTGAGTTGGAAGGGACCCACAGGGATCATCCAGTCCAACTCCTGGCCCTGCACAGGCCCATCCCCAAGAGTCACCCCCTGTGCCCCAGAGGATCAGCCAAACCCTCCTGCAGCTCTGGCAGCCTTGGGGCTGTGCCCACTGCCCTGGGGAGCCTGGGTAGTGCCCAACCAGCCTCTGGGGGAAGAACCTTTTGCTGAGACCCAACCTGAGCCTGCCCTGGCACAGCTCCAGCCATTCCCTGGCTGCTGTCCCTGGTCCCTCCAGAGCAGAGCTCAGTCCTGTCCCTCTTTTTCCCCTCACGAGGAAGTTGTAGCAATTTCCTCTACAAAGTTCCTGTGCCTCATGCTCCCAAAAAAGCCCCTTCCTGTGTTTTCAGGGAGCAGGGCACTGAAGGCAGGTCAGCAGCTTGCTCAGGGCTCAGCAGCCATGGCTGGGCCGGGCTCACGTGCACAAATACCCACTGTTTGCCACAGCCCAACTCCAGTAAATCCGTCACCAAGCCACGGAGTCGCCGCGCCACCGAGTCTCATAGTCTAGACTAAACACAAAAAAACACGGAGGAGTTGAGCCCTGCCTGCTTCCCAAAGGATTAGCTGAGTCTGCAGCGGGAAGGGCTGAGCTAATGCAGACCCATGGAGGGCAGTGGGAACAACTGGTGTGAGCCAGCAAAGCGTCGACGACGTGGAGAGAGAGCTCTGCCAGCCCCCCAGCCCCGACACTCCCTGTGGGACGGGGCTCCAGCACACTCCTGACATCACAGGATTGCTTTCATGGCCATCCCTGGGCATGGGTGTGCCCCCTCATCCCACCACCCAGGCGGGGAGGGGCCGTCAGCACCGCACAGCTCATTGTCTGTGAGCCCAGAGGACGGTTTTGGCATCGAATTGTTTTAATTCAACCTCCGCCCTGGCAACCCATCAATTAAAAAAGGTCTTTTTCTCAGCACTTTCAAAACAATGTTTGGGGTTTTTTTAGTCCATCAGCTTTTTCTTCTTGCCTTCAAAAAGGTCATTCAGCAAATTTAACAGTGACACACAAATCTCTCTCCATTTCATAACCAGCCCCCAGCCAGGCAGATTCACACACCAAGCACTTGGTGCTGAAGGAGAATCCTTCAAATCCCTGTAAAAAAAAGATGAAAGCAAAGGAACCACCTTACCCAGCAGGAAACAAGGATCAGTTCTCTCCTCTCCAGCAAGTTTAACCAACTCCCATCTCCTTCTTGTCAGCCAAACCACCACACTCTTTAGAACTCCCTGAAGTAGGATCTCCTCACCAGGGTTTCCATGATCCACAGGTGACTGTGACATATAACCTACAGCTGCTCCCAAATACCATCCCATGCCCACCTGGGTGTTTTGTATCATGATGGAGAGAGTGCCATGTTGTCTGCAAGAAACCCTGGCAGCTGAAAATATGGGGAGAATTCAGGTGTTCCCCTTCTTTGCTGGCAATTGGCAGATCAAACATTTAATACCAGACTGCAGAGAGGGGTCAAAACCCTGCAGGATCATCTGGGAATGGTGGAGCTCCAGTTTTGGGCTGTCCCTGTCTGGCTTTAGGTATGGGGGGAACTGGAACCTGTTAGCACGTGGCTGGTTTGGGGACCTTTCCATTAACCATGTCTGGGGTTTCTGTGTTTCCTCAAGTCCACCCCGTTCCCTTTTCCAGCAACCCCTCAGCTTTCAAGGCATTTTAGACTCACCCTAAAATGATCACTTTTGTGGAGAGTAGCCACAAAACACGGGTCTAATGTGCAAATAAACCACCCCTGTGCCTCCACAGCGACCCAACAGTTGCTCAGAGATTCCTGTCCCCAGATGAGCATCAGCAACATTCAAAGGGCTCCCTGTCCCTCGTGTCCCTTTTCTCAGCTCGTGAATGCAAAGCACTTTTCTTGTCCTTTGTCATTAACTTGATTTTGAACAGGCTGAGTACAAAAGAAAACCAGACATTTCCAGTACTTTTAAGCCCCATTTGGTCTGATTAAAGAAGTCTTAAAAAAAAAAGGAGAGAAAGGAGGGGGAAAGCAATAACTTTTTAAAACTTGTCCTGAATGCAAAGGAAAATGGAGTCCACTGTTACGAGTAATTCAGGATTAACTGTAGAATTATGTTACTCATGCAATGCTGGTTGAGGGGGAAGAATAAGCACTTTTGAAATCGTTGAAGAAAATCCCAGTAAAATATTACTTAGCTGCTGTGTGCAGTCTCACAGGCCCTTAAGGGAAGGCAGGAGGCAGAAATGTCCAATTTATAGCTCTGAGTCTGTGTGTGACTATGGAGCCCAAAGCTACCTCTCTTTGTAGATCCAAGGAGGAGGGGAAAATGTTTATCTGCAGGATATTGTGGCTGACCTAAGCCAGGGAAACATGGCTAGTCAGGAAAGCACGGGGCACGTAATTCATTTAAAGCCTTTGAGATCGAACTGAGCCTTCAGACCATAAGCAGGTCCTTTCTTCTCCAGTAATGGCTTATTTGCCTGTGTGATATGTGAATTCAGGCCCAGTTTTTTACACAAAAGTGATGTAAAGATGTCTGGGACTCACCCTGCTGTGAGCACGACTGTGAGAGCAGCATCATTGCACTGACACAACTTCCCTCCTGGACCTTCTGCCCGCACCAACTGTGGGGTTTTCTCGGCCAGGTCACGTCATTTTAGGCATGGGAAAGGGAATTCTGACCTTCAGTAAAACTGGAAAGTGGTTTGACTGCATACAGGGCAGATTTCAGCACGGGCAAGGAGAGCCTGGGGAGGTGGATGAAGGGAAACACTGCTGGTGGGACCCATGGGAGGGTCAGGATGCTGCTGGGGATGCTTCTGCCAGGCTGGAGCCTGTTCTGAGGGCAGAAACTGCAGCTTCTGCTTCAGTAGAAGCAGCAGTCCCCATCCCCCAGCCTTACCCATACCTTTCACCCCTTCTTCATGTGGCAGCAGGTCCTGGTGCAGCTTTCTGGGAAAAAAGTTTAATTTTGTCTCCTCTCCTCCTCCCACTATTTCTCCTTACATTTATCGTCTGTGGTCTTTCCTCTTGATATTTCCCAACACAGAATTGTTGCCACGTAAATAAATCGAAAAAGAAAATGGGAAATAGAAAAAGACAGCCTCTCCAGTACTATTAAGTAGAAATTATGTTAAATCTTAACCCTGGGACGAAATCAAAAGTGTTTATCCCAACACATCCCAGTGCAGCAATTGTGCAAACAAGATCCCAAAATCAAATCAGACCCAGCTTCACGTGTTTGGCAGAGATGGGTGATGGCCAAAGGAGCTGTGGGAGCTCCTGGAGCTGTGCCTCTGGACTGGTGGGCACTGGTAGAGTGTCCAGGAGAGCACCTAGATCTGCAGCCCCAGGACACGTGGGCAGTGCAGGGTGGGGGCAAAATTGCCATACCAGTCCCTTTTCAGACCTGATGTATCCTGACAAATTTGAGCATGTTGAAAATAAATTCTGTCAGGATATGGAATGGATTTTAAACACAGCAATTGGCTCCCTCTGCAACACTTTAAAATACCTGTTAGAGTGCTGCCACATGGCCCAGCAGGGTGTGACTGCAGGGAATGAGATGGAACTGAGCAAAGGAAAATAAAGGCCAAGTAAGGGGAGCAAATTCCTGGAGAATGAGATCTCCCGTTTCCAGACCACATCCAGGGTGGGGAGCTGGACTGGCACTGCAGGGAGGGCATTTTCATCGTGCCCACCCCAGCACAGCACCCACAGCTCCACACGTGCTGCAGGGCTCTGATGTGGGAAGTCCCTGCACGAGCCTGGAGCTGTCTGAGCCCAGAACTCCAGGATAAACTCTATCACTGGAACACCACTAATTTACTGACAACACTCTTGAGTCCCAGTGCCCACCTGCAAAACAGAGGCTGCGAGAACTTGGAGCTTTTTCTTCACCAAAGCCCCTCAACAGAACATTTTGCAGCTGA
The DNA here is from genome assembly GCF_009829145.1 of Chiroxiphia lanceolata. Taxonomy (NCBI): domain Eukaryota; kingdom Metazoa; phylum Chordata; class Aves; order Passeriformes; family Pipridae; genus Chiroxiphia; species Chiroxiphia lanceolata. The sequence continues at coordinate 2,694,688 of NC_045655.1, read as the reverse complement.
TGGTGGTGCTGGGTAGGACTGGGGACATCAGTGGTCAGTCTGAACAGAAAATAACGCAAAAGGAGATGTAGAAATACCAGCACAGCAATTGTAAGGCCTCATTTCTCTTTGACAGCATCTTTTGGGGCCACCTGACTGTGAGGAGCCAACCACATCCTACAGTCTGGATCTCAAACCTCACCTGTAGGTGTTTGGACCTGATGGGTCCAACTCTCAAGATTCATCAACTAATGGCAAATGTAAGCTCAAAGAGCAGGAGCTGTAGAAGCTGTAAAAGCCTAGGCAGCCACATGGGCAACATCTGTCCTACCACACTGTCCACTGGTTTCTCCTGTATCCCCTCAGGAGCCACCACCCCACAGTTCCCCTCACCCTGTACCCCCCAGCACAGCAGGAATGTTTCTTACAGGTGAGTCAGGAGCATTTCTGCCCTCCCCTCACACTTCACACCCTTTTCTGCCGAAGCTTGCTTGTGCTTTCCCAGGTGTATGAGGGAATTCCATTTGGGATTGACTCCTGGATCCAGTTTTAACAAATATGGACACTTTTGCCACAGTGCAGACACGGAGTGTGGCAGCAGCTGGAGAGGGAAACTGTGTCAGGGAGAGATGGGGCAGGCAGAGGTGTCCTGGGATTTGCTTCCCAGCTGGTGAGACTGGGGTGAAACAGGCAGGGTTTTTTGGAGTGGGAATGCTGCCCCCAGGCCTGGCTGGTGCTGAGTGGTTTCATCACCTGTTAAGCCCTTCCCAAAGCCTGGCTGTGTATTTTAACGAGTGCTGCAGAAAACCTCCGTAAAACCCTGGCCAGCTGCCTGGGAAGTGACTGCATGGGAACCCCTGTTCCCTGGCTGTGGGGATCTCTTACCTGGATATCTCCAACTGCTCCACCACGTGTCATGGAAGGACAATTCATTCATTCATTCACTCCCAGCAAACTCCATTAACCTCCCATGTCAGCCAAAAGGGTTCTGAATGCCCCATGAGTCTCTCCATGACACCAGCTAATTATCTCCTCATTAACAACAACATTAGCATTCCATTTGACATATACAAGATAATTTGTTAATTGCACTTTAATTACAAAGTTATTAAGAGCTCAGAGGCATTCAACAGAAGATTGCAATTAACACAAGCTGCAAAATTGCTCCCGGCAATTTGGAGACGTTATCGGAAACTGATTCTCTGCCTTCAGCTGAAGATGGAAAAGAGACAGGAGATTTATGGGCTGACATCATGAATTCCCTCTGTTCCCCCTGAAGATGCTTTCACTCACACCCTGGGAAGCACCAGGAGCTGCCATGTGGAGATATCCTTCAGATCACTGATTTCTCTGGCTCCTGTTTCCAGAAAGTCTGTGGATCATTGTGCACCCAGCAGAGGAGGGAGGGAGGAGCAAAGGAAGCACCCAGGGGCTCACATGAAGTATTTGGCATCTTGCAGATCAGAAGTACAAACCTCCACCTCTGTGGTGGAGTCCACAGGAAGATCTTACCCCTCTCCAGAGCTGAGCTGTGCCTACACTTCACATCGGTTGCCACCCGCAGAGCTGAGGATGTTGAGCTCACCCCAGCCAGCAGTTCAGCTCCATGAGTCTTCCTTATCCACCCTCTTCCCAGAATCACAGAATTTAAGTTGGAAAAGACTGTTAAGACCATGAAGTCCAACCTTTAACCCAGCACTGCCAATCCCTCCCCTAAACCAGAGCTCCTCGGGTGGGGAGGGCTCTGATTTGCCTTGTTACATGTCCCCGAGGGTCATGTCCAGGCACTCTTGCACTGGGGGGGAAATGGGGACTGAGGATGTCCCACCGGGCAGCTCAACCACGACTGAAAAGAGAAGGTTGTGTGGAGACCTCACAGCACCTTCCAGGATGTGAAGGGTCTACAAGGAAGTGTGAGAGGGACCCTTCCCGAGGGACTGTAGTGACAGGACAAGGGGGAATGGCTTCAAACTGAAAGAGGGGAAATTTAGACAATATACAGGGAGAAATTGTTCCCTGTGAGGGTGGGGAGGGCCTGGCACAGGTTGCCCAGAGAAGCTGTGGCTGCCCCTGGATCCCTGGAAGTGTCCAAGGCCAGGTTGGATGGGGCTTGGAGCAACCTGGGCTGGTGGAAGATGTCCCTGCCCATGGCAGGGGGTGGAATGAGATGGGCTTTAAGGTCCCTTCCAACCCAAACCATTCCATGATTCTCTGATTGCAGGGGGGTCTCCCAGGGGGGATTACATCCTGGAGACACTCCTTCCCAACCCCATGTGCACTGGGAATTCTCAGCTGGCTGCCTCCAAACCACGGAGCTCTCAGTGACTGAGCCCAAAATCTCCAACCCTTGCAGCTACAATGGTTAAACCAAAACCACCCTGCTGTCCCCAGGCACCACACACCGTGTAAAATCAAGGCTTTGTTTGCTCCTTCCCAGTGTTCCTGAGCAATGCCACGACCTGCCCTGTGCCTCCTGAAGAAATCCAGGCAGGGGAGGCTCCCCTGGGCTCAGTGAGATTTCCCCTTCTCTTTTTCTTCCTTTCCATTTGTCTGAAGGGTCTCAGAGCGACGTCATTCCTGGGATTAGCTGTCAGATCTGCTGGAAAAATGCACCGGTGAATGTGGCCATTATCCACCCAGAGCCCTGTCACTCCTGCATAAAAGGGGCACTGTGGATGGGGAAAAAGCAGGACACTGGTCTTAGTGCATGCCAGAAATCAATGATAAATAGGCAGGATTTACAAATGGATTTAAAATAAAATTTCACTTTCCTACTGGCCTCACTGGCTGGGAATATCCGAAATGGTTTCATTTCATATCTTATGAAACACTGTGAGTTACTAAATGCCAATGGCATTTTATTAAAAAGGCCTCAAAGAAATTTTCTGTCCCCTTTGAAGGAGAACTTGGAGGGAACAATCAGCAGCCCAAGGATTAGGACATCCTAAAGAATGGGGGGCAAAAAAAGAGAATTACATCCCTGCTAGGGAAATCTATAACATAGTGTTCAGAAACCATGCAGACACAGAAAGGAATTTATTCCCTATAAATGATGCATATGTAGGCTCATTTCTACAGATCTGTATTATGCTCATTTCTGGCCTCTATTCCTTTCATCCCGGGCTGGTTTTGTTGCACTGTTACCTTTGGGAATCCATCCCATTTTTGCAATATAAAACACACCTCTGGAAGCCCTGAGTGTTCCCTGCTCAGACAGCCCCTGGCCTTACCCTGGATCTGGGTGTGGCTCCTGTTGCTGATTCCTTCTGCCTTCAGCTCAACCACACCCACTGCAGACTGGGCAGGTGAAAGTTGTGTTGCATCAGGATAATTTATTTGATTTCATCCAACCTTATATTTCACAGCCATCATCATCATCATCATCATCACTTTTCTCCTCAGGGTTTCTCTCGCCCACTTTTTCCCTGGGGAAAACGTAGAAGGACTTTGGGGGTGACGTGGCGATTAAGGAGGTGAAAAGGATTCCAGTTTTTTGGTGTATCTTTACAGATATTTAGTTTTAAGCTTTAAAAGAAGAAGGATTTAGATCAAATGTTAGGAAGACATTCTTTACTCTGAGGGTGGGGAGGTCCTGGCACAGGTTGCCCAGAGAAGCTGTGGCTGCCCCATCCCTGGAAGTGTCCAAGGCCAGGTTGGATGGGACTTGGAGCAACCTGGGATAGTGGAAGGTGTCCCTCTCCACAGAACAGAGATGAGCTTTAATTCCCTTCCAACCCAAACCATTCCCTGATTCTATCATACCTGTTATAACCATTTCCAAACAGCCAGACCAAAAACAGCTGAGTGTGATAGGAGATCCAGCAATCCCAACAGTGATTCCTGGGGAAAAATATACCAGTCTTGAAAATTCCAATTCCCACATCAAATTCCCCTCTTCTGAGGCACTGATTGGCATTGTCAGAACAAGTATGGGGGGGGGGTGTGCTCCCACCTTGTGCTCTGGAGCTCCAGGGACTCCCCACACAGCACTAGAGCAGTGTTTTGAACACTCCATTGGGATAAGATTTAATGCCAGAACGACTCAAACCAAAATACTTGAGTTTGAGTTTCCCAGCAGCAAATCAGAATGTGTCAGCGAGAGTCAAAGCCCCAAATCAATCATGCAAAAATTGGAGAATTAAAAAGCCATTCCTCTGGTTTGGCCCAGGGTTAGAGCAGGAATAAAGCAAATTATAACCACAATTTAGCTCATAAGCAAAAGCCTAATTAAGAAAAAGTCGTTTTACTCATTTCAGGGAAGCTCCTCAGATTCTGGAGCACTGGGTAGAGCAGAGGGAAAACAGTTCCAGGAGGGGAGGGTTCAGTTAATTTTGCTTTGCATTTCACTGTGCTAAAGGAATTTCATTCCAGCTAATATGCAATCATCAAAGCTGGAAATAATGTGGGAGAAATTGTAATAATGGTAATTATTATTACTACTTTGAAAAAGAGCTAATTCCAGCAGAAAAGTGTCTTGGATGACTTAAAAAACAATTCTTGCACTCATCAAATATTTCTGTGCAAAGGAGAGGGAAATATTCCTGAAATTAGGATGTTTCAAAGAGTCCTCTTGACCTCCTTGGATGGGTGGGGGAAGGGAAGGTTTGGGAAGGTTTGGGAAGGGGAGGGGAGGGAAGGTTTGGGAAGGTTTGGGAAGGGGAGGGGAGGGAAGGTTTGGGAAGGTTTGGGAAGGGGAGGGGAGGGGAGGGAAGGTTTGGGAAGGTTTGGAAAGGTTTGGGAAGGGAAGGGGAAGGGGAAGGGGAAAGGGAAGGGGAAAGGGAAGGGGAAGGGACCTACAACCATCATTTAGTCCAACTGCCTGAGCACTTCAAGGCAACCACAAATAGAAAAGACACTGAAGAAAATTCAAGACAGTAGGAAAAAAAGGGAAGTTCAGGATAAGAGGTCATCAAAGGTAAGGATTTCATGGAGCTGGTGGGAGATAACTGGGAAATCCTACACCTGGGAAAAGAGGTCCATCCAAACACCTTCTCCCCTTCTTCAGCTCATGATTCCATGGGAAGGAGACAGGCAGGTGTGGGAGCCCTTGGATGAATCCTGGCACCAAGTATGATGGGGTGAAGTAGGAAAAAATGGCAAAAAGTGGGAAAAGGGAGGATGCCAAGAGCCTCCAGTACGGAGAGGACAAAAGCCTGAGGACAAAAGGAAGATAAGGCTCATTAGGAAGAAGGGGTGGGAGGATGCTGGGGTCAGAGCCTGGCATACACAGAGGTACCTGGGGAGGGCTGGATGTGCAGGTGAGTCCTAGGGCTCAGAATCCTGGGAAAAATCATTTCTTTAAGTAACATATTCAGCAGGACATGGATTTTCTCTGTTGGCACCTCAGCACTGCCCATACCTGGGGGTCTTTCTGCCAAGTGCTCTGCCCCAAAGGTGTTGCTCTCACACCTTCCCTCGGATTTTGCAGGGGGTAAACAGAGCTGTCAGACACCAGGACTCTGCTCACACCAAATATTAAGTGAGAATATTCAATGCCCCAGAATTCCTACATGTTGGCTGGAAAAAATAGTGCCAGTGCTAAATAGTTGGGCTGCATTTAAGGCTCCTGCAAAAAAAAAAAAACAAACCAACAACCCCAACACCCTTAAGCTGGCAAAACTTGCCTGTGTTCAGTGGAGGTTTAAACACAACCTCAGCTGTGTGAGGTACACAAGCTGTTCTCAGGGAAAAAAGGCATGGGGTTGAGAGAATTCAGGATTTGAAGCAATGGCCCATCAGCTGGAGACCATTAAAACCCTCAATTCAAGCCATTTTTAAACCAGGCTCATTTGAGCAAATGGAAATGCTCATCCTGCTGGTATTCTGAGGGTTTTCTGTCAAAGCATGAATCTTTCAGGACTTTGACAGTTGAAAAATGAAACATGCCAACCAGTCAAAGGGAAAACACAGTAACCCCCATTAGTTCTGACCATGCAGCTAATTCTCTTCTATTTGAATTGCCAAAGAACTGCTTGAAATGTTTAACTTGTCAGCTGCCAAAACCCAGAAATATTTGGTCTCTAACGTTTAGACAGATCTTCACAAATTTTATTTACCATTTATCCACTTTTTCCCCTCAGAAATTGTCTTCATCTCATCTATTCTGAATTAAGCTGGATCTGCTCGAGACTGCAAAGGCTTGATATTATTATTTGCAGAGGACAGCAAAAAGCATGGAGCAGATCCTTCCCAAACACCCCGGGACACTGGAGGAGGCAGAGGTTGGCTTTGTTCAGAGCAAAAAGCAGGATAAAAGAGGGTCTTTCAGGTGAGCAGCTTTGACAGGAGGTGGACTTGAGGGGGTTGTATCCAAGAAATTGGAAGCAAAGACCCCCCTGCTGCCAGTGCTTGGAAACCTGGGAAGGATCCCTGAACATGGGAGGGTGGTTTGATGATTTTCAGCACAGAGATAAAGCTTCTGACCCTGCTGCTGTCAGACCCAAAGGAAAATAATCAACAGCACATAAATGTCACCAGGAAGAGCTGGGGGTGAGGATTTGCAGCACTGACTCAGTGCTGAGAGACCTTGGATCAAGCCCACAGACCCAACCAGTCAAAGGAGAGCTGAATTTACCCCCTCAGACCCCAGAAGGTGCCCCATGTGCTCAAGCCCTTCTGCTTTTCTGCTATTCAAGCAAAAGACCTTGAAAAACAGACTAAGAAAGCTGGGGGTGTTCAGTCTGGAGAAGAGAAGGCTCTGGGGTGACCTCACAGCCCCTTCCAGTGCATAAAGGGGTTCCAGGAGAGCTGGAGAGGGACTTGGGACAAGGGTCTGGAGGGACAGGACAAGGGGCAGTGGCTTTAATCTTACAGAGGGTAGATTTAGACTATATGTCGGCAATAAATTGTTCCCTGTGAGGGTGGGGAGGCCCTGGCACAGGTTACCCAGAGAAACTGTGGCTTCCCCATCCCTAGAAGTGCCCAAGGCCATGTTGGACAGGGCTTGGAGCAACCTGGGCTGGTGGAAGGTGTCCCTGCCCATGGCAGGGGGTGGAATGAGATGAGCTTTAAGGTCTCCTTTATACCAAACCATTCCCTGATTCTATGAATAAAATCTTCTCAAGTTTTGCAAGACCAGCTAAATTCCCATGACTGTTCCTTCTTTGGTGAAGAACCAAGCTTGTTATCTCCATCCTGGGCCTCTGTAGCAGATCCTGCCTGTGCTCTTGCCCCTAGGTCAGCAGGAGTTTTCTCCTGCCTGAGGACATTGGGTTGATGGAGACCACCCAGGCCAGTGTGCCTGCCTGGCAGGATCTTGGGGTTGTCTTCTGGAAAAGGGCAGACAATGACTTCATGTCTCCTCTGCCACAGCCAGGCCTCTCCTGCCCCTGCAGCTGCCCTGCTCTGTCCCTCCAGCCTTCTCAGCCCACGGAGGCAGCTGCTGTTTGGCCAACACGAGCTGATTCCTGAGGAGGGGAGCAGCTCCAAGCTCTCCCCAGCTCCCCACCAGAGCTTGTGGAGGAATGTGGGTGAAAGCCAAGGAGTTGTCAGACTCTCTCTCGCCGCAGATTTGCCAGGAGGTCAATAAAAATGTCATTGTCTCTCAGCTGCTGGTGATTATATCCCCCTTTCCTATGGCTGCTGGTAATATGGATGTGTGTATATAAGGGGGAATATCATTTCTGCACAGTGCTGGAGTCCCCCTGGCCTTTTTCAAACAATAATAGACTAAATATAAAGAGACAGAAGCCGTTACTTGGCTCTTTAATCGGTGCCAAGGAAAATGAATAATTAGGAGCATATTACTCACAATGAATTTATACAGATGCTTTTAAGTTAGGACCCACTAAGACCCTTTTGAAAATACATCATATTCCCCCTTCATCTTTCATACAGAGTTCATGTTCCAACCTAATAAGTTAGAGCAGCTACTGTTTAGATGTGAGTTTAAAAACAAAGGCAGGCTTTAGATTTCCACTGCAAGCCAGGAAAGAGAGGCAGTTAATGTGTTCTGCCTGGATTTTACCTGCCTGAACTCCACTTCTCCTCAGCCAGAAAAGATCACTTGGGGATCTTCAGTGCAAGCTGCCAGAAATGTCTCCTAAAGAGAGAAAGAATGGAAGACTCCACTGGAAAACAGGAAAATTTCCCCACTGGAAAAGTCCCTTACATTGACACTGGTCCCAAATCTGAAGGTGCTGGTGAGCAGCTGGTCCCAGGGGAGCACCCAGGGACTATGAGTTATTTTTTTGGGAGCATCTCAGCGTGAATTCAGTGAGTTTTTTAAAAGAACTAATATATCACTCTCTCTTCTGATGCCCAGGCAAGGCTAGAACTGGCAGCAAACCTGCAGGGAGAAGCCTGGCCATGGAGGGAGATCATCCCTGTGCCCTTGCTGCTCTAAGACCAAGCTTGTAGCACACCAGTGTAGCAGCCTGGAAAAGGGTTTGCTGGCTGGGGGACCCCAGGGGACCTTGTTTAGTGAAGGGTTGCAATCTTTGGGGCCACCCATTTGGAACCAACACAGAATTAATTTCTCAAGGGGAGAAGATGGTGCTGTGTATTAAGGGGAAAAAAACCTCCCACCCTCTGCCCCCTTCCACTAATTGCACAGCCAGATGAGGATTTGGGAGGCAGCTGTCTGCTGTGGGGAGCTCTGTGATGTGAAACAGTGATGACAGCAAAGGCCCAGCAGTGAGAGCTTTAGGATGTTCCATTTACTGAGCTTATTCACCAGAGAAGTGACCCCAAAACCTCCAGAGAAGGCTCTGATACCACGAGGCAAAGACACAGCAAAGTTTAGTGGCTGTACCCCAAAAGTTAAACAAAACAGTCTGGGAAGAAGTGCAGATTCAGAAAGCTTGGCTGAAGGAGTGCACATTTAGAACCCTTGGCTGATGTGCTCAGTCCCACACGAGCACCTTAACACAGAGAGGATTTGTGGGAACCTGAATTATGCAGCAGGTCAAGCTGGGCCATCCCTGGGGGCTGCTCTGGCTTTGCACGGTGGGTTTGTGAAAAAGGCACCCAATTAGGTTATCCCAGATGTGAGAACCCAGCTGTGAGGTCTCCAATCAGGGACAAAACCACAGAGTAAATATGTAGGAGTCAGTGGTGATACAAAGCCATGACCTCCACCTCTGTTCAATTGATTACTCAGCATTAATGACACGCACTGAGAACACCTGAGCAGTTTGGAAAGAGGGGCCTGCACACCTTCTCCAGCTCACACATTTGCCCAGGCTATGCAAAAGCACTGCAGGAAGTGCAAAAAGGACAGAAAAGTCCCTTTTCCCAGTCACTTGAGCAGCATCCCCTTGTGACTGGTGCACTGTGGTGACTTCTAAACATGGGACTGCCATTAATTACGAGCCCCTTGAGGTATTTCCCTGGATAACTCCCCTGCAGTGCTCCCAAAAAGTACCTGTAAAGAGCCACCCTTAGAGGAAAACAAAGAAAACTGTAAAGCTACAGTGGATTTGTGGATTGTCAGCACAAAATCTGAGGTGAAGCATTTTCATGGGACCCAAAAATCCTCCCAAAGTCTTCCCTTTGAAGTCCAACAGCAGACTAATGGTGAGACCACTCCTCTACTGAGGTTTGTCCTTTCAAACAGGAGGTGACTCAGAAACGATGGAGAAAATACAAATTACAGCAGCCCTTCCAGAACAGCCATAAAACTGTTCCAAATTACATTTGTTTTCAGTTGAAGAAACATTTGTGGAGCACCATAGGTGACCACCAGGCACCTCCCACTCACGGCTGCTTTCTGGCAGCTTCATTACAGCAACCAGCAAGTTCATATATTTAATGGATCCATGAGTCCAGCAGGTCTCATGAATCAAAGTTTTCTCATGAATCAATGTCTTGCTGGAAAACACAAGTTCATTAATCCCTGAAATGATTTGTGTAAAACATCTTCCCCTTGAAAGAGCTCTTGTTGAGGTTTCCTTCCCTCCGTTCAGCTCCATCTTTCTTTCATCTCCATTCAGCCCTGGAAGTACCAGAACTGGAGTGCTGCTTCCCAGGATATTGAGTGAGAAGGTCTAACCTAAATCATTATTATTTAGAGGAGAAGGAGAGATTTAGATTATATATTGGGAAGAAATTCTTGGCTGTGAGGGTGGGGAGGCCCTGGCACAGGTTGCCCAGAGAAGCTGTGGCTGCCCCATCCCTGGAAGTGTCCAAGGCCAGGTTGGGTGGGGCTTGGAGCAACCTGGGCTAGTGGAAGGTGCTGGAATATGGCAGGGGGTTGGAACAAGATGATCTTTAGTGTCCCTTCCAACCCAAACCCTCTGTGATTCTATTTTTTGCCATCATCCCAAAGAGAATCCGTGGTGCAAGAGGCTGGAAAAACAGAGATGTCCTGCTCGTGTGGGACTGAAAGGGACACATCTGGGTTTGATACCAGCTTAGTGCTGTTTAAAATGGTGATGTCCCTGTAGCTCAGCTTTTCCTGACGAAAATAAAGTCGAAAACAGGAAGAGCCTGAGCCAAATTCTCGTGCAGCCTGAACTGCACTGAAGATCTTCGCTCTGCCCATCCCACAAACATCCCAGTATTGCCGGTGCCCAGGAGGGATGGGCAGACCGGCACAGCCTCCCCAAAAAGCAGGGCTTAGCACAGAGAATTAACCCTCTCCTCATCCCTGAGGTGGGGGATCCTGTGGATCTTGCCCTCCCTCAGCAGCAGCAGGTTAACAGGGAACACAAACCCTTTGTTGCTCAGAGAACCCAGAGCAGAAAAACACCCCCAGGGTTAAACACCGCCCTGCTGAACTCCAACCGTTGCAAAGGTTTTTCCCCCTTTTTTTTTTTTTTCTTTCCACCCCAAAGCAACTCCCTAATAAATAAGGTCTTAAACTGAAATTACCCTTCAGAGAAAGGAATTTCCACTGGGCAGGCTGGGCACACAGGAGAAGCATTTGCAGGCACTCCACGGCTCCCACCCCAGAGGCGTCAACCGCACGAGCAGCGCCGAGGCAACTCGAAATTTCTGTTTGAATATTCCTGCAAGTGCCACTCCTGAGTTGATTTAACACCGGGGCTGTGGTGTCTAATAGCTCTCCAGTGATTAATAACAGCCATTTGTTCAAAGCTAACAGCCCCAGTGTGACAGTAACAGATAAATTAGCAACATTAAAAATATGCTAAAGAAAACATTTATGTACTGGATCGGTGCAGTATGGGATAGTAATGCACATCAGTCGTGCCAATAACAAGCTATTAATGATGAGGGCTCTATGTTTAAGCAATTTTTGCCCAGTTTTTCTATAATTACTCTGACATGGTTCATATTTAGCTTGATGAGATGGGCCAGTTCCTACGGACATTAATGTTTTTTATGTGCTCAGGCACGAATATTGCAAGCAGATGGTGGGAGGAGCAAGGAGAAGGTGCAGCATTGTATCCCCATCAGCTCCCTTTTGTCACAGAGCAGCCAATGTGCCAAGTAATATTTGGGAATAAATTACAAGGCTGTTTCCCAAATTACATCCCCGGCTTTAGATGTCGTGCAAAACATTTTAATAATGCAAATTAAAATTCCTCTGTTGAACAGATCCCAAGGTGCTCCACTCGGCTCCCAGAGCTCACAGCAGCACTCTGGTGTCCCCAGGGGTGACCAGCAGCTGTGGAGGGGAGGGGAGCCCATCAGAACCCTTCTCCCAGCCATATTCCAGCCCGGAGAAAAGCTGTTAAACTGTTTAAGATTTAGATTACATGTTAGGAAGGTGTTCTTTACTCACAGGGTGGGGATGCCCTGGCACAGGGTGCCCAGAGAAGCTTGGAGGTGTCCAAGGCCAGGTTGGATGGAAAGCTGAAGCTGAGCTGATCCACATCCTCAGAGCCATCTGACACATCTCCACGTGATCATCTGGAGCCTGTGGAAATAATCCCAGGGCATCACAGCACCCATCATATAAAAAACTGCCACCCCAGCTGGGTGCACCCTGACGTTTTTCCCTTATTATCTGTTCCTGACACTAAAGGAAAACATCAGACTGTCATGTTTTGTTCAGCTGTTGAGGCAGGAAAGTCCTTTTGTTGAAATCACACCCTGCAGTGCCAACCCCCCTGTTATTGGGATGGATTGGCTTTTATTTCTGTTGTTCCCCCCACTGATATTCAGGAGCAGGCCATGGGGCAGCACCACCACCAGGTTTTCCCTGTACAAATAATTCCCAGCAGGTGATAGATGCTGCTGGTTGGCTCGGGTTTGGTGCTGTTGGGGTGACAATATCCCTCAGCAAATCCTGCAAGGCGAGCGTAAAACCTGAAATTTAGGACTATGTAGTGGAAAAACTTGAAAATGCTCCAAACCCTGTTCCCAGATCTGTACAAACGGGCTCCAGCTGATGCCTTAAAATTTAGCTTATATACATTTTAAGTATAACTCTTCTAGCAGCACTTTAGCTGAGTACCCTTGTACTAGATTCCTGAAATGTTGTTTAATATTTCTTGTCAAGAATTCCAATGGACGAAGATTGTAGCAAGGTAAAGAACATATTTATCCTGTGCAAAATAAGAACATATATCTCTTGATAGAAGAGAGTCAAAACTATCAGAGAAGGCCCAGGATCCTTGAAAGAGGGCCGAGCAGGACAGAACATCATGAGGAAGACTTTCATAGGAGGAAGATAGGGGGTCTTGGGACCACCAACCCAGTTCTGGGAGGTGTTGCCTCTGAGCAATTTTCGGGCTGGGTGTATCCCCCTGAGGTAATAGTTAGATATTCTAATGAGATGATACTATAAGTTTGTAAAACCTAGGGGAGTGTGGTGCATGTGCCACCTTTGTGCCCCTAAGAGGTCTTATTAAAGGGCTTTTGTTTTTTTGGTCTTTCTATCCTAACATTGCCCAGAAAGCTATTTCTTCGATTTTAGGCGACACAGCCATGAAAGCAACGAGTGCTGGTGTAGCCTGAGAGCAAAACCTGCCTGGGATGTGCAGCTCTGCCTGCGTGGCCTCTCCAGGGACGTGTCTCCAAGTGGCTCCGTGTCCAGGACGCGCTGTCAGCACCAACTCAAGCGTGTGGAGGTCGGACACGGAGCCCGTGCTGACAGAAACATGATCTCATTGTTTCAGGCAAGTTGTTTTACAGAGCTCAACCTCCCCTCAAGATGCTCAGCAACCATTTATCTCTCCTGTCAAGAAGAAATGGACCAGTGTGATTGTACTTGTTTAATTCCACCTCAACGCTGCTTTAGTCGTGTCTTGCTTTCAGGTGTTTGTTTAAACGCTCCCATTTCCCATTTTGAAATATTTTGGGGGAAAAAAACCCCAACAACAAACGACTTAAAACCATAAGTTTCCCATTTTGCTGATAATTGCCTCCTTATTGAAAAAAATAAATATTATTTTAGTGGAAAATCTTCCCTGTGGGATGTTCTGCTCCATGGCTCTCTGGTGGGCTGGGGAAGCACAGCCTGAGCCCATCCACTTCTCTGCTGTCAAATGGAGCCACCTGCTCCTCACCAACCCATCTGGGAATGAGCTCATGGGACAACCATCCTCTTTGGAGCATGACCTCACAGCTTAACAGCTCCAGCATGTGGGAAAATGTGAGCGTTTCCCTCTGCTCCTGGTTGTAAAAGTCACAGTTCTCCATCTTCTCCAGATCCAGAACTGCCCTGGGGAGTACCAGGGGAGTAGCCTGGTCTGGTGAACAGGGAGATAAAGAACTTCTCCTGGGTTTGCTGTGATTTGTTGAGGAGCCTCCCAGCCCAAGCCCTAATTTTCCCACCTGGTCTCAATAGAAGGTTCATCACAAAGACTTTGCAGCCTTGCCCTGCCCTCAGTACTGTGATAACAGATGTGGCTGGTTGTCAATGCCTGTTCCGAGGCTGCAGGCACGTGGAGATGTCACCTGAAAGTCACTCTTGAGTTCCCTGATGGAAAATCTGGGATCTGTTGCCCCACAGACACCAGCCCTGGAGCAGCAGAGGAATGTCAATGAGTCACCTTAGGGGCACTGCTCACACCCTTTTTATAAACTCTCACATGAGCAGGAGAATCATATTTGAAAAGGCCTGATTTGAGGCAGAAAAAAAGCAAGGAACTATATTTACCTAAGGAGAGAGGATGGGAACAGCCACCCAAACACAGGTCACTGTGCTGTACAGCATCAGTCTTGCAACCACGGTTGGACAGTTTTTCTTCTTGATTACATGACTCCAACTCTCTCCAAAACCAGTGGTTCTGCAGCTTGGTTTCCATGTGGGGCTTCTGCCCAGGCACAGCCCAGCGTGTCCAGACTCTGCCACGTTCCCAGCAGAGCTCTGCCATTCCCCACCCCTCCCCAGCCCCGGGAAGGGCTGCCCTGTGATTCAGCATCTCTTTGCTGCCATCCACAGCCACTGCCTGCTCCCACGTTTCACCCCTCCCTGGGCTGTTTGCCTGCAGGAGAAAAGTGTTGAGATTTTTTGGTTGAAAGATCCCCCTTGGCAGTGTCTCCCTGCAAGTCCTGAGCTGCAGGGAGCTCTGACACCTCCCACAAAATGCCTTTCACGGATTAACACGTGTGGGTTGAGGCTGTTTGTTTGCTGTGGCAGATCTGTGGGAAGGGCAGCTGTGATCAAAAGGATTTGGAGGGGGTGCAGCAGCAGAACCCTCTCCAGACTTAGTGGACATGAGGAACTACACTGAAACTTGGCAGCTTGGCTTTGCTTTGAAGGGATGAGTTATGGCTTGTTTCCAAAATAACAGGGGCAGATGTTGATGGTGGAAGGACTCAACTCTAAATGACTCATTGCTGCTGCTGACCATGGCTTTGGAAGTGTCCCTGGAAGCCACCATGGTGCAAGTGGGGCAGGCAGGGGCTCAGGTGGCAGAAGTCCCCTGGCTCCCACAGCCTGGTGCTGCTGTGCCTTTCTTTTGTCCCTGCTCCCACCCCAGCCAGAAGCTGTGGCTGACCATGCTCCTGCTCAGAAGAGAATTCCAGGTTTCATTCGTTCAAGCCAAATCTCAACCTGGCCAAGAAAACACGGAGCAAAGCAGATCAGACCTATCAATCACTTGGATTGGCTCTCACATTTCTGACAGGCAGCAAAAACCTCAATAAATATCAACTGCGGGCGATTTCCGACATCGCCGGAGAAGTTTTCCAAGTTTCCGGGGGAGCAAAAGTTAGCCAGAACCCAATGCATGTGCTGGAGCCCCCAAGGCTAAGGAATGGAGAGGGCCACAGGGATCTGAGCCACAGCCAAGCTTGCAAAAACCACCCAGAGACTCGTGGTGTGCAGGAAGGAGGGGAAAGTGAACAGCTAAAAAGGCTGGAAAAGCAGCCCAGGGAATTGCTTGGTGGCATTGGAGGACAATAAACCCCTGACTGTGCTGTTCAGACTCAGGTTAACTGTTCATTGCAAAGGAAATAGAGTCAAAGTTCTCTTGCCTTCAAGAGGAGTCTGTCCTTGCACCCTGAGTTCCTCAGCAGTGAATTGAAGCCCCTGTGAGCAGCACATTTCAGCCCCTCTGGAAGCAGCTGAACTCCAGCACAGGCCCAAAGCACATCTCTGTGCCCTTGGCCAGAGAGGGTTCTAGGCCAAGACAGCTCAACCTGAAACTCTTTGGCTAAAACACGAGGGAGACTTGAGGTACCACTGACAGGACCCAGGGAATGGCTGGAGCTGTGTCAGGGCAGGCTCAGGTTGGATCTCAGCAAAAGGTTCTTCCCCCAGAGCCTGGTTGGGCACTGCCCAGGCTCCCCAGGGCACTGGGCACAGCCCCAAGGCTGCCAGAGCTGCAGGAGGGTTTGGCTGATCCTCTGGGGCACAGGGGGTGACTCTTGGGGATGGGTTTGTGCAGGGCCAGGAGTTGGACTGGATGATCCTTGTGGGTCCCTTCCAGCTCAGCATATCCTGGGATTCTGTGACCTGTGGGGTTGCCAAAGCTCCAACACACCCACGGGCAAGAGCTGTGCCCAGCAAACAGGGCTGGAGCAGCTCCTGCTGAACTCCAGCCTGATTCCCAGTCTCCCTCCTCCAGCACAGGCTGATCAGCAAATGCCCAGATATTTCCTGGAGCATTATTAGGCAGGAAATCTGCCTCTATTAGTGGTGCTGCTCATGTTGCAGCCCTTTGCCCCGACGGTGTGAACGCTGCACGTTCCCTCTCTCCCCGTCGCTCCAGCTCCGTCTGTCAGCGGGCACAAGATGCTTTTCCTGCCTTGTTTCAGACCGAGACTCGTTTTCAAGAGCCCAACTGTCATCACATGTATTCCTCTTCCTCCTGCTTTTCTTGGCCTGGAGGGCTGGGCAGGGCTGGGCTGTGGGCCCGGGGGCCCCCAGATGTGCTACAAGGTGAGGCGGGAGCATCGATATTTTCATTTGAGCCGACGGAGTTTTCCGCCGATCGCCAGCTCGTCGCAGTCGAGGTTGTTTAAGGGCTTGGGAGAGAAGAAAAGCACTGCTGGAAACAAGGGAGGGAAGAAATGCTTGGTGGCAGTGGTCTGGGGGAGATGGCTTGGTTTAACCAGGGCTGGTTACAATGCAGAGGTGGAGCTGATGAAAAGTGGCTCCCCCGACTTCACTGCTGATAAATCTCTGGCTTCACTGAGTGACTCGGGCAGCGAATCCGACAGAGGCACGTTCCTTGCAGCTTTATTTTAAAGGCATTGCCTCTGCAAGGCTCTGCAGGGCTGGGGCCTGAGCTGTGAGCCCCCAGGGGAATGCAGAGTTTGCTGGTCCTCAGCCAGAGATGGCCCATTGAAGGGAGGAGGAGGAAAGGTGGGAGGCTCAGGGGCAGGTTTGGAGCTCAGGTAGCCCAGGGATGTGATGGCAGCAGCTGCTCAAACTTTATAAAGAAGGTGAAATCATTTCCTGTCACGGTTATTGATGGATTGGCTGGAATAAAGGCAGAGTAAGCAAGTCCTGAGAACCCCTCAGGGTCAGTCACAGGAACCCCCTTGTTTGTGGTGAGACCAGTTTGGTCCAGCCAAGGGAAGCACAGCCCTGCTGGGATTCATCCTGCCCCAGGGAATTTATGCCATCAAGACAGAATCCCAGAATGGTTTGGGTTGGAAGGGACCTTCAAGACCATCTCATTCCACCCCCTGCCATGGGCAGGGACACCTTCCACTAGCCCAGGTTGCTCCAAGCCCCATCCAACCTGGCCTTGGACACTTCCAAGGATGGAACAAGGAGGGACAGAAAGCAGGGAGAGGAGCACACTTACTCTCCCAGGTCACTCAGAGGCATCAAAAGTCTCCCACATGCCTCAGTTTTCTCTTTAGAAAATGCAAATAGCAATACTCACTGATTTTTAGCAGATACCACAGAGCATTCTGTGATATTCCTGTTTTATCCTCAGTGCAATTTTGGCATGGGCTGTTCCAAACTGCAGGAAAACATCTTTGCTATAATTAATTAAAGCAAAGCCTTGTGATCAAGTACAGCTTTGATACAGTTGTGTAAGATATATATCCCCTTGAAAGAGGAATTGATGTTCATGTAATACAACCCTGTTGATATTCCAGGAGTTCTGCTGGGGATCTTGGAGTAATCCATGGGATGCTTTGCATCTCCAGCACTCCATGGATTTTAAACCCCTCACCCTCCATGTGATTTCTTTTGATTTACTTATTATAGAAGCGTTTTTAGAACCTCTGATCATCTGGTTTTTGTACATTTTGTCACACTGGGAAGAGAAATTGGGCTGTGCATCCTACTCGTAGCACAGTTCCGAGACACATTAACACCAAAGACAGGGAAGCATTTCTAAGTAGGAATAATCATTAAAGGAAAGAAATGCAAGCCAGGAAGTGGAGAAACAAAAGTCTATCAAAAATATTGTTAATAAGGAGAACAAATACACTGAACTGACTCTTCCAAATGGAAAACCCAAGCACTGTGGGGCACTTTGCCTGCTGGCAATGAGTGGAAGGTGTCATGGATTGCCCTGTGCCATCAGGGGGAGCAGGGCAGCCTGGAACCACCAGAGCACACTGAAAGAAGGTTTATGCCCAGAGCCAGCTGCTTTTGACAGATGTTTACAGTGTCTCATTCATGGTTAAACATTGCCAGTTCTCCCTGTGCTGGCAGACTCGGATTTCCATGGGAAGGGACCAAACTTCACCCACTTCACAGATGGTTTCTGAAGGAAACTTCCCCTTCCCAATTAGGGGCTTGGAAATATATATTCAAATAAGAAATAAACACAACATTCTTGTTAGGAGCAAAGAGGTGTTTTGAGCTCCCACCAGGCATGCTGTGGGCAGCAGAGTGAACCAACCCTGTGCTCCTATGGGTGGGTGTCTGTCCCTGGCCTGGCTTTGTGACTGAATTAGGTGAAGGTTTCTGTCATCTCTGCCCATGCCTGTAAAATTCCTCTCCTGTTCTTTGTACAACTCTCCTTGCAGAACAAGCTTGTTGTGACTCAAGAGCAAACTTGAGTGTGTCCAAACCTCAGCAGGGTTTGGGTCTTTTCCCTTTCAGCAGCCAATTTCCCCCATAAACTCACAAATTAGTTATTTGGATATTTACCTCCCTGTCAGATTCAGCTGAAATCACAGATGAGAAGGTCACAAGGACAGACAGAAATACACGTCCCTCAATGAACTGACTGCCCAGACACCTTTTCCCTTTCCCAGGCAGATTCAAGACATGATTTCCTCCTGAGCTAGGGAGAAATGTGTGCAGGAGGGTCTCTGGTCTCACAAACAAACTCTGAGCATCCCCCTGGAGCTGCAAGGGGAGCTCCCCCGGTTCCCAACGTCAGCAACACCTTCCAGCGTTGTGGTAAAATGTTCTTTATCTGCAAACAGCCTCTCCCAGAGCAGAGACAGTTTCAAACACATTCATTTTTCCCAAAGGCTGGGAATAAAGCACGAGGGGCAGAGAAGGCACGTGGTGCCCATCCTGCCCTGTGTGCAGTGCCCAGCAGCACCCAAGGCAAGGATTACAGGAAGCAAGGCAAGAACACAGCCCTGCCTCTCCCGGACAGCCCTTGGCTCCCAGTCATCAGCAGGATGGGAATTTGCTGAGCTGGAGAGTCTCTAAGCCTCAGTCTCTGTGTGGGAAGAACCCTCAAAACTGGGTTGCTGCCCTGGCTGCAGGAAGAGGCAAACAACCCTTATTTCACTTGCCAACGTGATCAGCTGGGGGTGGGGATGAGCAGGACCCTTCCCGAACCAGATTCAATGTCTGGTGTCAGCAAGAATCCAGACAACATTCCCAACACCACCACTCACCCACCCTAACTCATAATACAAGACTTTAATCATCAGTGTATTTTTTCTCTGCCACATCATTTTGCTTAAGTCCAGCTTAATCTTCTGGACCAAAGAAATAGCAGTAGGAAAAACAAAGCTTCCCCTTTGAACTAGTGGCTCGTGTCTGGCTTGCCAAAAAATGTATTGAAATCCAGTAATATTCCTCATAAAACTGTAGGGAAGGAAGTGGGAAGGACTTGGGGATCCAGCTCCTCAAGGATTTAAAACCTAAACTTCGTGTCACTTCCGTGAGGATAAAAGAAGCTATTGACCATTGGAGGGCTCCCCTTTATAATCAGTTCAGAACTGGGCTTTGAACACTCATTTCTTTCACTCCCCACATTTTTCCTGCTTGGATAGAAAGGCACAGGGAGGACTTCTGGGCTGGTTTGCAGCCCCTTCACAAAACACCCTCTGAAACCCCATGTCCAGGAGGCATCAGGCAGCACCACCTGATGGAAAATACCTGCACCAGCCTGGTCTCCCTTGTCCCAGCCCAGGATTGACTTAGTACAACCTATTCCTGGCCAAAAAAATAAAAGAACCTAAATAGAAACACATATAGAAACATATATATAAGAATATAAAAGAATACCAGTTGCTGGTGAGTATGTGCAACTCCTTGTTTACCAGCTGCTCATCCAAGTATCCCTTTCCATGGTCTCAGGTTGGAATGCATCCCCAACAAACAGTTTCTCATTTTTTTTTTTGTGTGGCAAGAAGGAACGTAATTTTTTAAATCATGCAAATGAGGAACAAGGTCCTTGTATAAAACAAACAGACAACCTATTTTTCACCCGTAATTACTTCTTTGCCACATTAATAAAAATATGGTGTGTATTATGGTTAATGAATATGTAAATGAAAGATGATTAATAACTCATTTGGAGAGAAATGGGAAGATTCATTTTCCTTCTGTGATTCCTCAGTGCTTCCCATCCTCTGTTTGATGTCTGGGAGGGTGGGGAGGCCCTGGCACAGGTTGCCCTGAGAAGCTGTGGCTGCCCCTGGATCCCTGGAAGTGTCCAAGGCCAGGCTGGACAGAGGGCTTGGAGCAACCTGGGCTGGTGGAAGGTGTCTCTGCCCATGGCAGAGGGTAGAATGAGATGATCTTGAAGGTCCCTCTCAACCCAAATCATTCTGGAATTCTACGTCCTTCCAGCTCCCATCTCTTAGCACCTGAACAGGGACCCCGAGACAAAATCCCTAACAAAACAACGAATTTGTAAAAGAATATTGCACATATTGAACTCCAGGCCATGCTCAAAGCATTTGGGGCTTTCAGCTCTTCGAGGGAATCTTTACTGGGCATGGAATAACGATCCAGGCACAGGAGTCCTCAGAGAGAGCAGGAATCTCCCAAAGCTTTGTCTCCTCTGCAGCACAGGGCTGTGAGAACCAACAAAGCTCATTTTTGGGCCATGATGTTGAGCTGGAGTACAGCAGAAACAGGCACAGGCCTGTTTTCCAAGTCCTTTAGTGATGCCCAAGGTCTACACAGAGAACCCAAACTCCCCCAAGCAGCAGTGCCTGCTGTGCCCTTGCTGTGCTTGGGCAGCCTCAAACACCAGAGTTCTGACAGCAGGACAGGGCAAACAGCTCCTCCAGGCATGGTAGGACTTTCTGCTCCAGAATTCCTGTTTATTCAGTGGTTCTAAAGTGACAAAATTACATGAAAGCACATTAATTACATTAATACACAAATTTCTGTTGGAATAAACTATCCACACCGAGAAGCCCCTGAATTTCTTGGTACAAACCACTTCAGCACAGCACTGGGGTCAAAGGAATTTTCTTTTGTTTCATTACACTTTAGAGTTTCAAACTTGGCTGAAACCAGTGCTTGGCAGTGATTTTTTGCCTTTTTTTTTTTTGTTTTGTACATGAATGGACTGACTTTGAAGAGTTCTAAGAGGCAACTGAGCTGGTCGTGGCTTGTAATTCCCTCCCGGCTCCTCAGGACACAGACTCCGGCTGTGCAGCACCTCCCAGGGCCTGAACGAATTCCTTGGGACGCTCCCCGTGCTCCCTGGGAGCTCCACTGCAAGGACAGATGCCCCCTCTCGTGGCAGCCCTTCGACCTTCGGAGGCTCCAGGCTCTGCTCTGTGCAGGCTGCAGGGTCTCCTTGGTGCTCCACGGGTGGGACAGACCTGCTGCCTCTGTCCCAGCACCTTCCGACCGCTCCCACGGCCCCGAGACCCCCGGGAAAGTTTGGAGACTCTTCCTGCTGGGAAGAGAAAATGTGGAGGCTCTTCCTGCTACTCCTACTGGGAGCAGCTGGTGGGCTGCAGGGTGTTTTGGGGACTTGCTGGACTGGGTTTATGTTACCTGGAGGTGTTTTGTTGCTGTTGAATTCGGGGTTTGATTCTGCTTTGGGAATTAACCCTCCAGTGCATCTTCACATGTCCCACTCTCCTCCTAATCCCAATTCATCCCTTCAGAGCCTTCAGCCTTCTCCCAGCCTTTCCCCACTTCTCCTACACCCAACACTCATAATAAGTGCTTTCTTCAGCTCCCAGAAACAACTCCCTGGGCACCTCAGTTTTCCAGAAACATGCACAACCCGTTTTTAGCCCTCCTAGGTATTGGAAAATACAACCCAAAAGGTAGTTCCCAACATCTCCTGGATCTCCTGTTTGCCTGAGCTGAGCTGACAGAGCCAGCCCTCCCTGCAGCTCCTGGGCTTGCTGTGGAGCTCAGGGACATCAGGACATGCCCACGGTCCCAGTGGGAAAGCAGAGGGAAGACTCAAGATTTCAGTTCCAAACCCTCCACCCAGTTCCCTGCAAGGTGCCTGTTCCTCTGTCCCACCACCCTTCTCTGCCCCCACGTCCCCCTTTGGCCCCTGCCAAGGGGACTGTCATCCCACCATTCCATCAGGGTTTCTGCCCACAGGGACCAAAAGGTCCCACACAATCACTGGAGACAAAAAAAATGAAGATCCCTTGGGATGCTTGGCCCGGGTGGTTTTGGGTGACAGGGGATTTATTCCCTACCCAGTAGAGATGCCACCAAAGAGATGAAAAACCCAAATGCTTTGGGCATGGTCTGGAGTTCAATATGTGCAATATTCTCCTTGGAATTTTGTCTCAGGGACCCTGTTTTGCCAAAGGGACCCAGTTCAAAGGCAGGAGCTGGAAGGACCTCGGGCAGAGGGTGGGAAGCACAGAAGGTGAGCGGGTGGATGTGAAGGGAAGCTTCTCCTGGAACCTGACTGAAGGTTCTCAGAGACACACAACAAGGCTGACTGACAGTTTGTGGGGACAGCCCTTCCCACCCAGCTCCATCCATCATGGATGAGCTTCAGGAGGCGTCAGCTGCCATGAATCCCTGCTCCTGTGCCTCTGGAGAAGGAAATGAGCGATCCAAGCACGGGAAGGTCATTTGTCCATCCCCTCTCAAGGGGGATTCCTTTTGAGGGGGAAAAAATAATTATAATAAATAAGTGGAATTCTGAACTGCAGCCTGGTTCAGCACAGTGCCTCAGTTACCCATCCACGTGTGCTTTCCCTGGAGAGCTTTTAACTGGAGCCATCAGGAGCAGGGGCTCCCCTGTGTAATTGCTTGCACCCTGCTGAGCCCAGCAACCTGCAGGGTCACAAATCTAACCCAGACATTGCCTAATTTCCTGGGTGAGCCCAGACAGGCAGAGCTGGCTGTGCACTCCCCATCCAAATGGAAATTGGGCTGGAGACCTGTCACTGGAAATTACAATTTTTGCAGGAGGAAAAAAAAACAACAAACAACAAAACTGTGATCAATCATTTGTTCCAATTTTCATTAAAAGCAAGAATTTTCCTTAAAGTAAATGTTGGTTACAGAAAAGCAGCTGTTTGTTTTGTTTGCTGTAACCAAAACCAGAAGGTTGGTCTTCAAAACGTTTTTGAAAAGCAGCTGCTTCATTCAGCAAAGCACAAACAAAAGGGAACTGTTGCAAAGACTAAAATAAATGTTTTTAACAGAACTTCCAAAAATATAATGGAAAGACAGGACTGTAGCTGGTACTGGAGTCCCTTGACTCTGCTGCAGATGCTGAGTGTTTGTTGGCTGCAGCATCACAGACCCGGGGACCTCCAGGGGTGCCAGGCAGGACAACAGCTCCCAAAACTTCCTGTGCCAATGCATTCCAGGACCAAACCCACAGCAGGACAGTGCAGGAATTAGACCTGGAGCCTTTTCAGGCCAATCCCCAGCTTGTTGGCATTGCTGCTTGGGGCAGGAGGGACCCCTGAGCCCCAAACCTGGCTCTGGGGGGCACAGCCAGGGGACATTCCTTGGGGAAGAGGCTCTGCCAGGGCCACCTGCAATCACTTGGTGGTTTCTCAGCTGCCTGGACCAGGGGGTTTGTCTCCCCCCCTTGAGCATGGCCTTGTCTTTCCAAGGGGCTTTCCAAGGCTGATGGAGTTGGCCAGATCACTTAGAGGGTTGTCTGTGGCTTACTGAGAGTGTTTCAGCCACCAGGGAGGAAAGGAAAAGGGAAGGGAAGGAGAAGAGAGGAAAAGGGAAGGGAAGGTTTGGGAAGGAAAAGGAAAGGGAAAGGGAAAGGGAGAGGGAGAGGGAGAGAAAAAGAAAGAGAAGAGAAGAGAAGAGAAGAGAAGAGAAGAGAAGAGAAGAGAAGAGAAGAGAAGAGAAGAGAAGAGAAGAGAAGAGAAGAGAAGAGAAGAGAAGAGAAGAGAAGAGAAGAGAAGAGAAGAGAAGAGAAGAGAAGAGAAGAGAAGAGAAGAGAAGAGAAGAGAAGAGAAGAAAAGAAAAGAAAAGAAAAGAAAAGAAAAGAAAAGAAAAGAAAAGAAAAGAAAAGAAAAGAAAAGAAAAGAAAAGAAAAGAAAAGAAAAGATGGATGGGAAAGCAGAAGCGTAAATGAGGAAAGGGCAAAGGTGAAGGGAAAAATGGAAGGGGAAGGAAAAAATTGAAGGGAAAGGGAGAGGGAAAAATGGGAAAAGAGGAGAGAGAAGAGAAGAGAAAGGAGAGAGGAGAGAAATTAAAATGTCTCTCTGGATCTTAGGTTATTTACTGATTTTTCACTTGGGACAAACAAAGAGTCACTCACTACCCAAACTCTTCCTCCTCAGTGTGCCTTTGCTGAATCAAGTCCTACAGCACTCAATTAACACAGAAACAGTTAAAGCAGCATTTGAAAATAAAATGTTCTGTCCAGAAGAAGGCCTGAGACGTGTGAATTGCAGGGCATTAATTCAGACCTAGTTTTCTTAATGGAGCTCGACCTTCGGCCCCATGTCTGGCACAATGAAGTGGGAATTAATCCACTGTATTTCATGGGCTGTCAACTCATCCCATCTAAATGGAGCACAGCCCCCCCCAAAGGTCACTCCAGTCTGTGGGGACAGCAGATGTGGATGGTGTGAGCTTTGCTGCGGCCCTGGAAAGGTTTGGGGTCCCCTGCATGGGGTGCCCCAAGGCTCCAACGGCACCAGGCTAATCCAGGGACCACCTTCCCGCCACAGCCCTGGGCTTTATGTGACTCAGCACCAGGCAACACAGGCATGGGATCCCCTTGGAGGGGAAAAATGCCATCAGCCCTTCCATTGCTTAGGCAGGAGCTTGCTTAATGTCTTTGGCTGATCCTTGGGGTGTCCCATCACACACAATCCCACCATCCAGGGCTTCTCTCACAGAATCGACTGGGTTGGAAAAGCCCTCCAAGATCATCCAGTCCAACCCTTGATCCAGCCCCACTGTGGTTCCCAGCCCATGGCACTGATGCCACCTCCAGTCTCACCTTAAACACCTCCAGGGATGGTGACTCCACCCCCTCCCTGGGCAGCCCATTCCAAGGGCTGATCACTCTCCCTGGAAAAAATTTCTTCCCGATATCCAACCCAAACCTGCCCTGGTGCAACATCCCTCGAGGGCTGGGTGAGCAGCAGGGATCCCACTGCTCTGCATCCCATGCACCGGATCCATGGCCATCCCAGGAGGAGCAGAGGTCCTGCTCTCACACCTCACGGGTCCTCTCCAGGCAGCAGGTTCCCTCAGCCTCATTGGAGGGATGTTACAAAGGACAAAAATGCAAATTCTATTACCCACCCCTCAAGGTTTCCTCCGTTAAAAATCAGATTTGGGCTGGGCAACATGGCTGTGCTCCTGCACTTCGAGATGAGCTTTAATTAAGAGGTAAAATTATTAAAGCTGCAAGTTATTATAGCCCCAGGACCCCGGCCCAGTGATATGAAGCAGATGGTCCGGGGGCAAGCAAAAGCCCTTTAATAAAGAAGCGTTTGCAATTCATGAGCATTAATTATGTCCACTTCTCTCATTTTAAAATGTTATGCTTGTCAGCCCTGGTATTGTGTGGAGAGCAAGCATGATGAATTAGGCAAACCCCTTCTGGTTCAGGACATATTCTTTGTGTGACGAAAATTAAAAGTATTATCTCCCAGAAGATGGAGTGATCAGAATATTTAAGCACTCGGGGTTCCCCAGCCTTCCTCAGCCTTTCTCCCCACGGGCCCAGCTTCCCTGTTGGGGTTTTGGAGGGCACTGCTGGGATCCAGCCACCCCAGGAGGCAGCAGGGGAGGCATCACCCCATCCCTGGGGTGCTGGCTGGGGGCACTGGGATGCTCCAAACAGCTGTTTAATGGGAAACCAGTGCCAGCCTGGGCACCTTTTACCCTCCTGCTTCACCCCCGGCTCACCCCATCTATTATTTATAATCACACTGTAGCCCAAAACACAAAGGACAGGGAAGAGGGTTGATCCCACTGAACACCCTGCTCTGCTGCAGTTTTCCATCACCACCAACACTCTTCCTCACCTGATTTCCATGGCAGTGAAGTGCCACATCGTGGTATCTGCTGGCCAGAGGTTTTCCTGCCACTGGATCCCTGGCTGGATTCGTAGAGTTTTGATAGGACCATGAACAGTCAGAGACAACCTGGGCACTGCTGGGCTGGCAAACTGAGGTGGCACCACGTGGCACAGCAGGCAGGAGGCTGACAGCCCAGCCTGGACCTCCTACACTCCCACCCACAGCCACAGTACCCACCCACCCTGCTCACCTGGGCAGGACAACAGCTCCAGGCTGAAGGCAAAGCACCTGGGGCTGTTAGGAGAGGGCAGGATCCAGGATCCCAATGCCTGGGTAGCCCTGGGTAAGCCCAGATCTCCTGCAATTGCTGTCACTCTGCTTCTTGCAAGGACAGCAACACCTTAAACATTTGCTGGTCCAGCTGCAGGACATGCTCTGACATCCCTGAGGCTCCTCATCCCAGCCCTGCAGGGAAGGGAAGGGCCAAGGTCCAGGCAGTGCTGCCCTGGGGCCAGTCCCACTCCATTTGCAGCACAGCCTCCAGCAGCTGTCACATCCCAGATTTTGGCCTCTCAGAAAGGGAGGAAACATTGAATCTGTGCTACTTGTTTCCAGAGGGCAGCCATGGCTGTGTGGGTTTGGTAAATGCAGGTATGAGGCACCCACTTGGGATGCAGCACACAGAGGAATCATAGAATCATAGAATCAGCTGAGTTGGAAGGGACCTCTGAGATCATCAAGTCCAACCCTTGATCCAACCCCACTGTGGTTCCCAGCCCATGGCACTGATGCCACATCCAGTCTTATCTTAAAAACCTCCAGAGATGGAGAATCCACCACTTCCCTGGGCAGCCCATTCCAATGGCTGAGCACCCTCTCTGGAAAGGATTTCTTCCTAATATCCAACCTAAACCTCCCCTGGCACAGCTGAAGACCCAGCCCTCTTGTCTTGCTGATGGTTGCCTGGGAAAAAAGACCAACTCCCACCTGGCTCCCCCCTCCTGTCAGGGAGTTGCAGAGAGTGAGGAGGTCTCCCCTGAGCCTCCTCTTCTCCAGGCTGAACAGCCCCAGCTCCCTCAGCCTCTCCTCACAGGACTCGTGCTCGAATCTCACTGTCCTGGCTGAATACCTGAACCTGGCTGTTCACCCCAATTATTGACAGACTGAGAGCTGAATCTATTTGTCCTGGTGGTAAGAGGTAGGTTTGGGCAGGAAGACACGGATCAAGGAGGTGTGGGAAGCACAGGGAGTGCTTTGGAAACACCAGCAGGATGCTCAGCCACCACGAGCACTGCCCATGGCACAGTGACTGGTGACCCTGGTACAGTAGGAAACCCTGTAAATCCACAGGAAAATCCACTCTGTCTTATTCTTGCCCTTTGCTTTCTCCTCTCATCCCTTTTTCCTCTGAGCACTTCAAACATTCACTTAAAACACAACAGCCAATAATTCCTCCCACCGCCCTCAGCAACGAGAATTTCTTTTTTGCTGCTGAAAAAAACCCCAACCCTCTCCTTGCATTTCCTGGGTACAAACTCAGATTTTCCATGCAGGGGAGGTCTGGCACCACACCTGATGTTACAAGGCATGGTAGGAAAGGCCTCAGGCTGCTCCCCAGCCCCAGAGGGCATCAGATAACCCAGTGGGACCTTACAGTGGGGCCACCCGCCCTCTGTAATCGCTTCACCCACTGCACAGCCTCAGTTAATGATGACACCTTTTACTTTCATAGAGATTTATTGGCTCTTCCTTCTGCCCTGAGCTAAACCCCACCGTGGGACTGTTGGGTTTTTCCAGGCATTACTCAGAGAAGCCCAGGACTGGAGCAAATCTGTGTTCAAATTCCCCCCAGAGTCCCATCAAGGACTGAACACCAGGCTTTGGGAGGGCACGAATCCACCCTGCAAAGGGACTGATTCACCCCAAAAAGTTGATCCTACAGGCTGTGCCGACCACTGCAAAGCACCAATCTGAGCTGGTCTACATTGAAGGGAATCCTCAGCCTAGAGCCAGAAAGCTGAGGCTTAAAAGTAAAATTGGTCCTGCCTGTGAATTCTTGCACGGAATAAACAATTGAGTCAGCCCAGAGGAGGAAGAGGAGGAAGATGCTCTGGGTGCTTGTTCAGTGTAGAGATGGCTCAGTGGGTTCAGTGCAATGGTGGCTCACACCTCAGTGCCTCTACACTGCCCCAGAGCCCGGGTCAGCCTCCTGACACCCTTTGTGTCCCCACACAGGGGACAAGCCCAGCCTTGGATGCTCAGCTCCACTCCCAGACACCCTGTGTCAGCACAGGAGCTCCCTAGGCCAGCCTGCTGCCAGTGCTGTAGGAACCTATCGCCCCCTCCTGCACTTCCCAGGGATCAGGGCTTTGGTTTGCTTGCCTGTCAGCTCCACGGGGCTTTATTTTTGCTTCATGATTTAATTTGCCCATGATTTATTTATAGCCACACTCATAAAATATGCAGCCCCTTCTGAAACCTCTGTGCACATGAGTGCTTGCAGGGACTGAAATCATTGCCCTGTGCACTGCTGGGCAAGAGCAGCCCCAGAGGAAACACTCCCAGGCTGCTGTGGGGCTGTGGAACATCCTCCCCTAGACCAGGACAGTCGGTCAGGCAGCCCTTTGGTATTAAGAGTAAATTTCATGCTTGGGTTCCCATCCCTTCACTGGCCAAATCCAGACCTTCTGGTCACTCCCTGCCAGCAGAAACACAGCTGGTGCCACCAGCTGAGCTCAAAGCCCTTTGGACACTACTGCAACTGCAGGAAGACATCTCAGCACAATGAAGTTGTCCCAGGGTGGTCCCCAAGGTTTGTTCTGAGACCTCTCAGGAAAATGAGCGGGTGACCCCGCTGCAGGTTTCTCTAGTGAACCCCAAAATGCAGTCAGCAGCTCAGGGGGACCCGAGAAGACCTTGGAGAGGTGTGGGAAGCATTTAATTCAAACTCCTCTCTGTTAGGGGTCCTGCCCAAAGGATCAGGAGCCTCCCAGCCCTGGAATTTGCTCCCCACTCTCCCTGGGAGGGACTGGCCCTGCACCCATCCTTTGATGTCCCTGGAGAAGCATCAGACAATGCCCAGCAGGTGCACAGGGCTCATCCTGCACATTCAGCCAGGGCTGGGGGATGCAACCCAGGAACTCCCTGAGATCAGCTCACTTGGTTAGAGCCTGCTGCTAACAGAACCAGGGCTGTGGGACTGATCCCTGTGTGAGCCATTCACTTCAGAGTTGGCCTTGAAGGTCCTTGTGGATCTTCAACTTCCTTCCAGCTCAGAATATTTACCCTGAGATGAGCTCAGTTGGTTGTTGGCTCATGGTGCCAACAGAGCCAAGGCTGTGGGTTTGATCCCTGGATGGACCATTCACTTAAGAGCTGGGCTTGAAGATCCTTCTGGGTCCCTTCCAACTCAGACTGTTCTCTGGATTCTCTGAGACTCCAGGAGGGCAGTGCATTTTTGGAACAGGACCTGGAGGCTGGGTAGGGCTCCTTGTGGTGATAGAACCAGCCCTTGGCACAACATTCCCAAGCCAAGCACCAAAGCATGGGCATCTTCAGGTGCTGAAGGATAAATCATATTTCACTGTCCAAGGCCAGGTTGGACAAGGCTTGGAGCAATGTGGTCTAGTGAAAGGTGCCCCACCCATGGCAGGAGAATGAGCTTTAAGGTCCCTTCCAACCCAAACTGTTCTGTGATTCTATGATACACAGTGGCCTCCTGCAAACAGTGAGTTCTTTCCATATGCAAAGCTTCCTGCACATATAGAATTTGCATATTCAATTATCCCTCCACAGGGTATCTCTGTTCCCTTCCTGTGGGCCTGCCCAGTTTGCAGCCTGCAAGGCCACGTGCTGCTTTCCCAGCACGAAGCAGGGGCCAAAGGAGCCTCAAATCCCCCTCACACACAAAAATCCCCCCCACACACACCCCTCTTCTGGCCAAGTTAAACACCAGCACACTCAGCTCAGCTCATGCCAAACGCAGCTGGTCCCTCAAGTGCTGGCTCAGGCACACAAAGGGCTGTGCTGGGTGTTGGGAAAGTCCACCCTGCAGAGCTGTCACAGCATCAGGACGTTGGAAAAGCCCACCCCACAGGGCTGGCACAGGGTTAGGGTGCTGGGAAAGCCCACCCTTTGGAGCTGCTTACCCCACAGTGTTGGGACACTGGGAAAGCTCATCCTTTGGAGCTGTCACAGTGTTGGGACATTGGGAAAGCTCATCCTTTGGAGCTGTCCACTCTGCAAGGCTGTCACAGGCTTAGGGTGCTGGAAAAACCCACCCTTTGGAGCTGCCCACCCCAGAGGGTGGTCACAGTGCTGGGACACTGGGAAAGCCCATCCTTTGGAGCTGCTCATCCCACAGGGCTGTCACAGTGTTGACACACTGGGAAAGCCCACTCTTTGGACCTGTCACAGTGTTGGGACATTGGGGAAGCCCATCCTTTGGAGTTGCTCATCCCACAGGGTTGTCACAGTGTTGGGACACTGGGAAAGCCCACCCTTTGGAGCTGTCACAGAGCTGGGACACTGGGAAAGCCCACCCTTTGGAGCTGCCCACCCTGCAGGGCTGTCACAGCCTCAGGACATTGGGAAATCCCACCCTTTGGAGCTGTCCCAGCACAGGGGCTCAGGAACCTCCTGCTCCAGCTGCTCCTCAGCCGAGAAGGGGTGGGGTGCAGCTCCACCTCCCCCAGCACAGCCGGGGCACTGGGGAGGTGCTGGGGGGCCCCTGGGCTCAGGGGGTCTCTCATTAAGGGGGAATAAGAGAGCAGAAAAAAAGCAGAATTAGATCCTGAACGCAGGGCAAGGGAGGTGGGCAGTAATTCATTATCCCAGCGTCCTCAGCCTATTAAACACTCCCCATTCCCAGGTCGGGAATCCTGCCCTGCACAGGGCAGATGGGATCCCCTCCAAACCACCCCCGGGTGCTTCACGGTCAATTAGAGGCGAGTGGAGCAAGGGAGAGGGGTTAAAGATTACGCCGAGGGCCAGGCCAGGGCCACAGCGGGGAGCTCCTCTGCTCATCTATATCATAGACACTAATTTGGTTTAATTTACTTCAAAGGCTTTCCTGGGGGCTCTGGTGTACGCAGGGTTGGGATCTATTTCTCTCAAAAGAGGTTTGAAAGGGGGGCAGGGGCCTTTCTCTTGAAAGCAGCCCAGGGAGAGTGCTCTGGGGTTTGATTTTTCTCTCTCTTTTTATTTTTTTCCCTTTTTTTTACAAGGGCTGTCTCCGAAGGCAGATAAGAGGGAGCCCTGGGAAATGAAAGCTGCAAAAGTGGATATGAAAGGAAACACGGCGGACAAAGACTGTAATGAAGCAGTTAAAGCACTTTAAAATAAAGCCTCTCCCCACCCAGTGCCTGCAGAGGGGCAATAAAACCGTCCTGCAAAGTGCTAGCCAAAGATTCCCCCAGGAAAGCACACCCTTTGGGGAAAGCTAAATATGTTGAATTATCCCCCAGGAAGCGAATAAACCAGGGACAACACGGCGCTTTTATCCTTTCATCAGTGCGGGGAGAAGTGGCTCGTTAATGTTGGGAGCTCAGGGAGGATGGAAAGCCAAGGAACAGCCTGGGCTGGGGGACGTGGAGCAGGATGGCCCTTGGCTGGTGGGGGGGGAGAGCAGGAGGATGAATCCTGGAGTGCCACCACCAACCTGCTCCCTCCTACCTCGTGGATGAGTCTGGGAGCCTTACCCGCTTCCAGCCCAGCTCTGAGCACCTTCCTGCAGCTCTGGGCAGTCACAGGGGCCCTTTCTCCAGCCCAGTCCAGGGTGGAGGCAATGCCAGACACCACAGGGGCTTGGGGTACAAAACCACAGCAGAGTTGGTCCCATTCAGCCCCAGGATAAAGCCCCCTTGGCTGGGTTAGAGCAGGGTTAGACCCACCACACCCCCCTGGGTGTCTCTGCAGCACCACAGACCCCCCCTGCCCTCGAGTCGGGGTCGGCAGCATTCACACACCAGCACTGGGCTCAGCATCTCCTGGTCACAGCCCCAGCCCTGCAGCTGAGGAAACCCTCCATAAATCACTGCAGGAAGGGGCAGCACCAGTAATCATGGTAAATAATTAGGGGGCAAAAAAGTTGACCAAGTGAGAATGGAAGGGCTGCGGGGTCAGAGCTGGAGGGTAGAGCCAGGAGGGAGAGGATGAGGGTGGGAGAGGGATGGGAGGGCTCAGGGAATGGCAATGAATGCAAAAAGTAGTGTTGCAGGATGCTGGAAGCAGGCTGAGCCCACTCCAGCCAAGTCCTGCAGGGATCTAAATGTACATTCCCTACTCATATCCCTGCTCAAAGTCATCTGGGAAAATTCAGCCCTCACACCCCTGTGCTTGGGGATGTTTGGCAGGGGAGACCTGGAGTGGATGGCTTTATTCAAATCCCTGTCATAGCAGTGGTGTTGTTATAACATTTATTTTAATTAACCTGGTCAGTAGCAATAAATAATAAAAGCCCCTGAAATCACTTGTGATTTGAGTCTCTTCTTCTGCCAGTCTTGAGCAGGGCTGAGGTGAACAACTTTGGAGCCCTCCCACCCAGGATGGGTTATCTGACATTATTTGTGCCACATAAAACCACAAAAATGATGAAAAAACATTGCCACCCACCACAGTGCTTGCTGATTTGCAGCAGTGAAACGAATGTGGATGTGGTTCATTCGTTTAGTTAATAAAAACAGCCAAGTACAGCCAAGGTAGAAAAGGAAAGGCAAACAATGATTTGTATTAAGGCTGTTCCATTCCCAGTGCCAGAGTCATTACCCTGCACTGCTTCCTCCACACAGATCAGGTAGGATAATTAATTACAGGTTGCTAACAAACTTTGCCACTGCACTAATTGAGCTCGTCGTGAGGATGTCGGACACTCTCTGCAAGATACTGGCCCCTGCCACGGACTCACAGTCACAAATGCTCATCTGCTTTAGGTGTTTTCCTTGTACATTAGCATGTTCCAGCCGAGAGGAGGAGAAGGGACTGGGGCATCTTTAGGTGACTTGGAGATGTCCCCAGGAACTCGGGTCTGTCTCTCCCATTCAGTTGATCTTCACATGTCTACACCAGGGCACTCTGAGCCACCTTGAATGAGCTGACTTCTTCACTGGGACAGGCTGAAGCCTCTTGTTCCTTGTCAACCACTATGGGGCTGCTGAAGAAAACCTCCCCTGCTTGAATTAATGCAACACTGACCAGAGAAGTCAAGCCAGAGTTAACTGATTAGCTGGTACTTGGTGATGGTCACAGCAGCTGGGTTGCCCAAGTGCCAGCACCTGCCTGGTGTGTGCACAGCCCACACTGGTGGCAGAAGGAATTGGGCTGCAGAACTGCAGTCAAAGAGCAGCAGCAGCCACTGTGCCCTGTGAGTGCTGTAAGGAGACCTGGCTGACAGCCCAGCCAAGGAGGTCTGGTAGAAACCCTGGTCAAGGACAGCTGGTTGACCCCCCAGCTGTTCTGACCTGGATGTGCAGTGTGGTCGAGCCCACTCCAAACACCCCCTGATGTGCTCAGGGCTGCAGGGAACCAAGGAGTCACAGAACAGTTTGAGTTGGAAGGGACCTTTAAGATCATCCAATTCCAAGCCCCTGCCGTGGGCAGGGACACTCTCCACCAGCCCAGGCTGTTCCTACCTGGCCTTGAACACTTCCAGGGATCCAGGGGCAGCCACAGCTTCTCTGTGCCACCCTTTGGGGAGGCAAGAATTCCTTCCTCACAGCCAAGAATTCCTTCCCCATATCCCATCTAACCCTGCCCTCTGGTCGTGGGAAGCCATTCCCCCTTGTCCTGTCACTCCATCCTTTGTCCAAAGTCCGCTTCTTGGATTTCCCCTCCCTGCCTTGGAGCCCCTTTAGGCACTGGAAGGGGCTCTAAGGTGTCCTCGGAGCCTTCTCTTCTCCAGGCGGAACACCCCCGGCTCTCCCAACCTGGCTCCAGGGTAGAGGTGCTCGTGGCCTCCCCTGGACTCGCTCCAGCAGCTCCACCTTCCTCCCCGTGCTGGGGACGCGGAGCTGGAGGCAGCACCGCAGGAGGGGTCTCACCCGAGCGGGGCAGAGAGGGAACAGCCCCAATTCACCCCCAGGTTTGGCCGCTCCCGCCTGCGCTGATTCCGAGCCGGGTCCTGCCCAGGGACCATCTCCCGGGGTCTCCAGCGCCGTCGGGATCTCTCCAGCTCTCCCGCTCCCATCCCGGGAGCGCTCCCGGACCGCGGGCCGGGGCTGCCCCCGCCCGGCCGCCAGCGGGGCTGGAACCGCCCGGGCACCCAGGAGTTTTTATTCCCACCATAATTTTTCAATTTACAAGGCAATAAATGAAAGAGGAGGATGAGATCTGCTCAGCGCATTTTCCAGAAGTATTTACTGCTGAGAGCACTGCAAAAGCCATTTAAACAATTGCTTTTATGACACAACACACATTAAAGAAAGTTCCCTAATTTTTTTTTCACCCCTCTGCCATTTCGTGCCGTGCTGCTGCTGTTGTGTTCAGCTCGCTGCTTTATGGGCTGTTTGGATTTTAATTGGGCTGTAGCTCCAGGGAGCAGTGAAATTTTGGAGACTCATTTAGCTCTGAGTGTGCTCACAGCTAATCGGGTAGAAAGGCTGGGTCCTGCCTTAATGTCTGCTGAAATTTTGTGAGCTGGAAGAGCCGTGTGTGAGGAACAGAGCACACCCTGCGGGTGATGTGGGAACAGAGCACACCCTGGGGGTGATGTCCCTCCCGCCTGAGTGCTGGTGATCCCCACATCCCTGGTGGGGGGGATTCCTGGGGCGGGTTTTAGGGTATGGGTACTATGGCCACTTGATGCAATGAGAACCAGACTGAAGCCTGGGATGTTCAGGAAAGGCTTTTTGCCAATGAGGGGAGCACACCCCAAGCAGCAGACAGGACTAAAGACCTCTGGAGCTCCCTCTGGGTTTTAAATTAATGTCATTAATTATAGTTTAATTAATTATAATTTTATTAACTATAATTTTATTAATTATAATTTTATCAATTATAATTTATTATTTATTTGTACTTTAACCCACTGTTCCCAGTGGCCAGTAAGGGATACCTCGGGAGAGGGACAGTGTTCCACTGCTAATGAGGGTTGGGAACTGCATCCCATCTGCCATGTGGCCACAGGAACAGCAGCCTATGGAGACAGCCTGGGAGACCTGGGGCTATTCAGCCTGGAGAAGTCTCCAGGGTGACTTTAGAGCACCTTTTAGTGCCTAAAGGGGCTCCAAGAAAGCTGGAGAGGGACTTTGGACAAGGATCAGAATGACAGGACGAGAGGGAATGGCTTCAAGCTGACAGAGGATAGACTGGATACCAGGAAGAAATTCTCGGCTGTGAGGGTGGGGAGGCCCTGGCACAGGGTGCCCAGAGAAGCTGTGGCTGCCCCTGGATCCCTGGCAGTGTCCAAGGCCAGGTTGGACGGGGCTTGGAGCAACCTGGGCTAGTGGAAGGTGTCCCTGCCCAGGGCAGGGAGTTGAACTAGAGGAGCTTAAAGGTCCCTCCGACACAAACCATTCCGTGATTCCAGGATGCTGTGACAGGGATGTGACGACAATCCCAGGGACATCCCAGCCTGTGGTAGCCCTGGCCGTGCCCCTCGGAGGGGCTGGGGCGGCTCTCGGGGGGCTCAGGCGGGGGGTCCCCGCAGGGTCCGTCCCGGTCCCGCAGTTCCCGCAGGAGCCACCGGGCGGTGCCCGCGCCCCGCCAGCGGAGCGGACCCGGGTCCCGCCCCACCCCGGCACCGGGGACAGCCGGGAGGGGGATTAGGGCAAAGGAAAACGTCAAAAGAGGCCCGCTGGAGGCCAAAGCAACCGTGGCGGAAGGTCTCGCCCAGCAGCTCCTGTCTCCACTGGCCATCAAGCTGTGGGACGTGTTTGCAGCCACGGTGGAGAGCCAGGGAAACGGGGTTCAGCATCATCCAACCCCACAGTCAGACCAAATGAGATAGTTTCATAGAATCATAGAATCTCTTGAGCTGGAAGGGACCCACAGGGATCATCCAGTCCAACTCCTGGCCCTGCACAGACACCCCAACAATCCCACCCTGTCCCTGAGAGCGTTGTCCAAAGACTCCCTGAGCTCTGTCAATTTTGGTGCTGTGCCCACTGCCCTGGGGAGCCTGTTCAGTACCCAACCACCCTCTGGGGGAAGAACCTTTCCCTAATATCCAACCTAAACCTGCCCTGACACAGCTTCATACCGGTTTGGTTTGGAGGGATATGAAGGGGATGTCAGCTCTGCTTCAAATAGGAGGCATTTCCCCTTCAGACCTTTCCAAAAGGGATTCAGCCCTTCACACTGTTTCCACTTTGGAAAGTCGCCTTGTTCCTCGTGCTTCCACAAATGCATCCCTGAAATGAAGCAACTGTGCAACCCCAAGATCTGAACTGATGCCACTCACTGTGAATGGCCAAAGAGCAGAGGCCAAACTGAAGCACTCACCTGTTTTGTGCCTTCTGAGATGTTGATCCAAAGTGAGGAAAAGCATCTTTAATTTCCCCACAGGAGGGGAAAAAACACCTGTGTTCCTACCTGCTCCTCAGAAGGGAAATGTTTGTCCCCTTTGCCAGGTGCTGAACCCGACAGGACCCAGGATGACCCCGAGTTCCAGCGCTGCAGCTCACGGGGGCTCAGATGCTGCTTCAACAAGTGAAATCCGCCCCAGGCTTCATCAGAGCTCAGCAAAATGAGCACACAGGGAAATGCACTGTGAGGGTGGGGAGGCCCTGGCACAGACTGCCCAGAGAAGCTGTGGCTGCCCCTGGATCCCTGGAAGTGTCCAAGGCCAGGTTGGATGGGGCTTGGAGCAACTTGGGCTGGTGGAAGGTGTCCCTGCCCATGGCAGGGGGTGGAATGAGATGATCTTGAAGGTCCCTTCAGACCCAAACCAGTCTGTGATTCTTTGGTGTCCTTGCCCATGGCAGAGGGTTAGAAAAGATGGTCTTTAAGGTCCCTTTCAACACAGACCATCTGTGACTCCATGAAATACTCCCAGTTTTTAGACCACCACCAGGAGCCCTGGCCATCAGGGGTGGTCACACCACGCTGCCCAGGCCCTGGCACAGGGGATTCCACACAGCTCCTGCTCCTTTCCCTGGGGATGTGGCTGGGCTGAGGGCTTTGGGGCATGGCCTGATGTTAATAGCTGGCCTCAAGGGGCAGCCTAGCAAGAGCCATGGTGTCTCTGCCAGCAGCAGTTGCCACATCAGCTCAGGTGTTTAATGGCCAGGGGATGAGGGAGAGGAAGTGTGAGCAGTCCCATGCCAGCCTTTCCTGCTGCACACACTGCACAACGTGCTAATCCCCCCATGGCTGCACCCCCACCCGGGGAGGGGGGTTGGCACTCAGGACTGAAAGGCTTCTGCCGTTTGTGCCGAGTGGCAGAGCCAGTCAGATCCCCCCAGGCAGCTAATGCTGACCAGAACCATCCCTGCATGGAGGGGACAACTGTGGTCCTTCCACCCACTGGCTTTGGGACATTGGTGGTGGCCTTACTGTGGTATTGCAGTACCTGAAGGGGCTCCAAGAGAGCTGGAGAAAGACTCTGGACAAGGGTGTGTACTGATAAACAAGGGTTTAAACTGACAGGGTGTAGGTTTAGATTGGATATTGGGAAGAAATTCCTTACTCTGAGGGTGGTGAGGCCCTGGCACAGGTTGTCCAGAGCAGATGTGCCCATCCCTGGAAGTGTTCAAGGCCAGTCTGGACAGGCCTTGGAACAACCTGGTCTAGTGGAAGGTGTCCCAGCCCACAGAGATCATCACCATGAGATGATCTTTAAGGTCCCTCCAACCCAAACCATTCTGTGATTCCATGATTCCATGGGATGGCCATGGAAGCAGGCTGGTGGAGCACAGCCCACCTCTAACCCCCCAAAGACACCAAAAATCAGAAGCACCTGAGTTATTCTGACTTTTATTTCATTGCTTCTTAGTCCACACAGTCGGTATAAAATCAGAAAAAGCAAAGCGGAAAAAAAAAAAGTAGAACCCCAAAAAACCCCAAAATTAAACAAAAAACAACAGCAAGAGTGTCTGGAGTCCTCAGAGGCAGCCTGGGGTCTGTGCTGGTGCCTGTTCAATTCATGGCCAGACACTTTGCTGACACAGACAGAGGACAGACATCTCGCTCTGGCACCGGGGAGCGACCGCTCCAGCCAGAGCTGTTTCTGTTCCTCTGGACCACGGAGGGGGAAAAAGGAACCTCGGTTATAAATGCTTTATTAAAAATAATAGTAAGAGCAAATCTAAGTACAAAAGCAGTTATAGCTCCGTTATATTACATAGAATTATTCCTCGTTTCTAGCTCGGTTGTTTTACCTCCAGGTCGTTAACTGAATTTCCAGTGACTAAGGTTAACTGGCTTAGCAGGGTAAGGAATGGTAAATAGATAGCACCATTTCATACAATCTGGGGGTTCCTTTCAGGGAGATGCTGGGTTGGGTTCTTTCTCGTGGGCAGTTTCGCTCCACGGCAAGGACAGAGCACGTTTTCACGGGTGGGAGCAGCAGTTCCTGGTGGCTCAGCCTGGCACGGCTTGGCACGGCTTGGCACACACCCCAACCCCACCGGAGGACGGCCAGGGCTGGATTGCAACTCAGCCTAAGTGATTTAAAGCCCAAATTCCCAGCGGGTGTGGTGGCAAGGCAATGGGACTTAGGCACGTAAGTCATTTAGGCACTTGGGGCAATCAAAGCCTTTGCTCCGAAATCCTTCCAACCCTTTGGAAGCGTCTCCCGTCAGATCTGGACGTGCACTTTGGTTACCAGGATCACAGCATGTGGCAGGAGCAGGGAGCAGCCCTCTGGCTGAGTGAACAGGCCTAACTCTGATTTACACCAGCCTGAAACCAGTCAGAGCCAGGGGGGTTCTGACGGTTCAACAGGGGCTGGGAGAGGGGAGGAGAGTTCAGCTCAGGGAGGATTTTGCACGAGAGAAAAAAATCACTGCGCTCTTGTTACACTGTTAGGAGTTATAGTCCCTTAGGCACTTGCTTTAGGCTTTAAAACAGCGCATGGTCAACAAAAGCAAACAAGACTATGTACATATATGTAAAAAGTGTTATAAATAGGTTTTTTTAAACCATAGATACTATATACATCTTCAATTAACAAGTAACCCTTTGAGTGTTTCCTTTTGAGGGGGGGGGGTCGGTTGGGGTCGGGTTTGGTGGGAAGGTTTGTTCCTTCGCTTTTCTTTTTTTTTTGGGGTGGGGGGTGGGGTTTTTTGTGGGGTTTTTTTTTTTTTTTTGTTTTTGGTTAATTTTCTTTCCCGTTTTCTCGTCTACTTTCCCCCGCCTCCGTCTCCTCCGTGGACGTCAGGAGTGCCCTTGTCACACCCCACCAGGGCCGGGCATCACTCGCGCTTCCGTAGGATGACGTAGATGATGCCGCTGGCCAGCGCCAGGGGGAAGGCCAACCACGCCAGGATGTAGGCGAAGCCGTAGGTGGTGCTTTCCGAGGCTTGGTGCCAGTCCGTGTGCCTCACTGTGAAGATGGCAGCGCCACTCATCACGCACAGCCCTGCCAGGAGCAACACAGGGAAGGGGTCAGTGGGGCCACCGCTGCTGCCTAAAATTTCTTACAAGAATCGTGGAATCAACGGGTTTGGGAAAGAACCCTGAGATCATCAAGTTCAACCCACTGTGGTTCCCAGACCATGGCACTGATGCCACATCCAGTTTATCCTTAAACACCTCCAGGGACGGTGACTCCACCCCTCCCTGGGCAGCCCATTCCAATGGCTGAGCACTCTGTAAAAAAGTTCTTCCTGATATCCAACCCAAACCTCCCCTGGCACAGCTTGAGACCGTAAGAAACCCCCTAAAACTCGATTTGTGAGGCTTAGAAAGCAACATTCCCTGCTATCACAAGAATCTATTTCTTCTAAAGCGTGCATAACTGAGTCACAAAAACCTCTTGCTTTTATTTACTTACCTAATTAACAATTCAAAGCATTACCTAGCACTGCTACACCCACTTCCAAAACTGTCCCTCCCACAGCACCGCCCTCACCACACCTCCCAAATCTGAGCTGGAAGTCCCAGAAGACTCCTATCCTCATCTCTTCATCCTCCTCCTCATCTCCCTTGTCACAGTGTCACACCTTCTGGAACAATTTTGAGGCTCCTGAGTAGCTCTGACTGCCTATCAGGTGTTAAGTCTCTTTCTCAGTTCATTTTCACAGGTAAAAAAACTCTTTACCTCGTTCTGTTGAGGTTCTTAACAATGCTAAACAGCATTTTAGGAATAGTGTACAAAGGTACTAACAAGCTAAGCTGGAAACTTATACAATGTATGTGTTATGCCTATGCCATGCATGGACTATCCCCCACTGGAATGAGCCAGACAGGATAATCCCCAACACCAGCATGGGAGGATGTTTCTTATTGCCCCTTTGTCTCCTGTCTCCTGGAAAACTGAGTATCTCCTGTCTTCTGATTTGGGGGGCGATGCTGTTGGCTCTGCAGGTGAGAGGGGGTATCTCTGCCATGCTCAGCAAGCAAATCCAGAGCCCTGGAGCAGACAAAGCTGGAGCACTGCCCGGGCTCACCCATCTCTTGGGCAACCCCAGGTCCAGCTGCTGCTCCAGGCCAGCCCCACTGCTCTGGGTGGCTTGTTTAAAACTCAGGCTGCAGCCTGACCCACCTTCCTGAGGTGCTGCAAGAAGTCAGACATGAACCTGGGGTTTCTCTAAGCAATTAAGTTTCTTT
This sequence comes from Chiroxiphia lanceolata, assembly GCF_009829145.1. NCBI lineage: Eukaryota > Metazoa > Chordata > Aves > Passeriformes > Pipridae > Chiroxiphia > Chiroxiphia lanceolata. Next base: position 2,654,089 of record NC_045655.1, on the reverse strand, counting down.
ATCACCTGTCCAGGTGGTAAAGAACACAAAGAGCTGGGCCTCAGGGTGCTCTGGCCGAGCAGGGTCTGTGCCCTATGATTTTCCCATCCTTCACAGCTGTGCCAGGAGCTCAGCTGCAAACCCCACTCCCTGCAAACCCTACACCCTGCAAACCCCATTCCCTGAACACCTCACTCCCTGCAGACCCCATTCCCTGTAGACCTCGTCCCTGGAGACCTCATTCCCTGAAGATACCACTCCCTGAAAACCCCATTTCCTGAAAATCACAGTCCCTTAAAACAGTTTCCTGCAATCTCTGTTCCCAGCAAACCCCAATCCCTGCAAACCCCACTCCCAGAAAACCCCACATCCTAAAACCCCCACTCTCTGAAAGCCCCATTGCCTTGAAAACCCTGTTCCCTTGAAAAACCTCCCTGCAAACCCTGTTCCTTGAAAACCCCAGTAACAGCCCCTGAAAACCCCAGTACCTTCAAACTCTACTCCCGGAAAACCCTGTTCCCTGAAAATTCCATTTCCCTAAAATCACCATGCCCTTGAAAACCCAGTTCCCTAAAAACCCCATTCCCTGAAAACCCTGTTCCTTTGAAAACCCTGTTCTGCTGCAAACCCTGTTCCTTGAACACCCCACTCCCTGCAAACCCCATTCCCAGCAACCCCCACTCCCTGCAAGCCCCACCGTGCCCGTGGCTCGTCCCTCTTCCCCACTGCTGGCACCCACCCTGTCCCACCAGGGGCCACTGTGGGTCCCCGAGGGGTGTCCAGCCAGGCCCAGCCCTGGCAGGCAGAGTTGAAGCTTTGTTGCAAAGCCCCCGTGAGCGCTGGGCTCACACAAAGCCACCTCTATTCCTGCCCGAAAACAAGCCCTTTTAGTCAATCCCAGCAGTTCCATTATACAGTCGTGGGGCTGTTGTTGGAGCCGAGTTCCAAATCCCCTGCACGGACCTCAGGACCACCTACATTTAACCACCGTGATATTTGAGCTGCAATTCCACTTGACACTGCTCCTTTTGTTCTGGGAAAGTGCACAAGTGGGAATACGCTTCATTAAGGCGCTGCTGGAGCAGTTTCCATTCTCCCAGCACGGAGCCGACTCCCACTGCCCAGCCCATGCACAGAGAGCACAGCCATTGTCTGCCCGGCCTGTGGGACAGGGACGGGCGTGTGGCCACCCCAGTCACCTCCAGACAGCGAAAATACAGCAGCAATTGTCCCCAGGAGGAATTTGGCAGAATGGAGGCCATGGCTGGGACTGCACTTGTACAGCATCTGCACTGGTTTGGGCATGGAGAACAAACTGGGAAGTGAGGCACAGCTGGATCCAGCTGCCTGCACCAATGAAAGCAATAATGCATCACCACTTTGGAGCGTGATTTTGAGAACGCTCTAGTCTTGCTTTGACAGGTCAGGAGGGCAAACGTGTCCTGGGATTTGTTCCCACAGGTCTGTGTGTGTTGGCGCTGCCCCAGCCCTGCAGAGGATCCAGGCTGGGCACTGGTGCCAGCTCCAGGTCAGCTCTCCAAACCCAGGGGTTTGCAAAAAGCTGTGGGATATGTGGCAGGCACAGCCCTTGAGGCTGAGCTCACCCTCTCCACCCCACAGCTCTAGGGTGGGAAGGCTGGGAGAGAAGAGATAGAAGTGAAAATGAGGCTGGAGAAGAACAGAAAAGTTGGGTCAAACCCCGATAAGTCCAAACCAACGTCTCTCCCAGGCTGGAATGACACAGCTGTGAGGAGTTACCCATGGATGTGGTTGACCCAGCAAAGGTGGAGGGTCAAGGGTCTTTTGTTGCCCTTTTGTCAGCTGCAAATCCCATCAGGGCAAATCCAAGTAGTCTTCATGATTCCAAGCAGTGTGGAGAAGGTGCTGGTGATGATCCTGCCTGGCCACTGCACAACAGACCCCACTGGCTTCATGCATCTCTTCTTGCCCTTCTCTCCACTCCCCACTGTCCCTGAGCTAAGCTGTAGTGGAAACCAGCCCCTGCCCTCTTCCTTGGCTCTCAGGGCACCACTACCAAGCTCTGCCACCCAACAGCACCTGGTGGTCCTACCCCTGGCACCCACTGGTTCAGGTCCAGCACTGCTGTTTGCCAGGCTCCAAAGCTGGAGACCTTCAGCCTTGCCAGGCTGCAGCACCCCGGGAGGAGGTGCAGGGTGATGAAAGGCTTCAGGCAGAGCCTCCTCATCCCCTCCCAGAAGGAGGAAGGTCCTCTCCAGCTCTGCTGCAGCTGAGAACAAAGCACTCAGGTGGGTAAGACCCCATCCCTGGCAGATCTGCTGCAGGACTCTATCATGCCAGGGCTTGGCAAGGCATGGATGAACACCTGCAAAGCCTGAAGGCCTCAGGAACTTCCTTTTTTGGCTTCAGACAGCAGTGGCTTCCCACAACAAGCTGCAAGGAGACCACATCAGGTTCAGCTCCTGTGAGCAAAGCTGTGTGTACCTCCAGGGGGATCTCCTGGCAGTGCTGGCACAGCCGTGCCCTGTTTCCTACCAACAACCCTGAAATTTAGGGTCACAAAGATCACAGCTGTCCTGTGCCCCCTCCTCCAGCCCTGGAAGCTTCATGGGGATCAGGTCACCCTTCTTCTGTCCTTCATACTGGCCGGGGATGGATTTGACCCACACCTCAGGCTCAACAAGGAAAGACGCTGCATCCCTTTAGGACACCCAGCATAACAAGGACAGGAGGGCTGCAATCCCCATTTTCTCCTCCTCTGACAATGAGGATTCACCAGCAATCACTCAGGAGAGAGAAGCCTTCTGCTCCCAGGTCTATTAGACAGGCTCTCAGGCAGGTAATTGCATTGTTAATGCCCATTTCCCTTCCTTGTCTCCATGGCTCTAATGGGTTTTCTAAACATCCACCTTTCCAGAGATGCATTATGGCCAAGCAGATGCACTTATCAGAGATTTCATGCCAATAAAGGTTAGTTCTAAACTTCTTCAGGGTTTGTGAAGGCCAGGCACTTAGAGGATACTCAGAGACTTTGTCTCTACTCAGTAGATGAGTTTTACCACTGACTTAGTGGGCTAGAGTGGCTTCTAGTTTAACATCTAAAGCTCTAGGAAATGACTAATCTCCTTCCCAGACACCCTGTCATAATGCAGCCAGAACCTTGAAGCACAATTAAATTTTTCTAGCCTGAACACTTGAAAATCCTCTCCACTGGTTTCGTGTGTGGAAACATAAACAGAGTCAGAGGCTTTACAGCATCTATATTTGGGAACTGCAACATAGGACATGAACTGTGGCTCGTTTCCAGCACCAAGTTCTTTAAGAGTTAAAAATAGTAGCTGACAGTTCCAAGTCAGCTGGCTCAGCCTGCAGCTCCAGTAGCTCTTTGGTGATGTGGAAAGCACCAGGCCCCCTCATGGCAAGTTTATAAATAATCACTGGGTCCTCTTTTGCCAAAACAGGATTGTCAGGACTTCCCCCACCCCACCAGCAGCTGTGAAAGCCTCACCCAGACCGGCAAAGGTGTGTCCCAGAGCCAGCACAGCCACCCTGGACCCTCCATGTCCCACCCTGAGCCCTGAGGAGAGCAGGCAGAGCCCTCAGTCTGGCAGCCCCCATGACCTGCTTGCCCCCAGCTCTGCCCCCAGTGGGTCTGACACCTTTTCCCTTTAAAACCTCCCAAGCTGGGGCAGCAACCCTCTTGCACTTCCATGGTGCAAGGGCAGAAGAGCCTGGATATGCCCTGACAGACAGATCCCATCCTGGGCCATGCAGGACCTCAACACACCCAAATTATTCCACCCCTCTTCCCTTCGCTGGACCGTGCAGGGACCAGCTCCATGACCCTCCTGCCCCTGTACCCAGGGCTGTGCTCATTCCCACACCACCCTCTGTGCCTGGCAGCCCCATCCCCAGCAGTGACAGCCCCATCCCTCAGCCCCCACTCACCAGCAAGGATCTGGAAGATTCCAGTGATGTAGAACCTGCCGCCCTTGGTGAGCGTGAACAGCTGGCAGAAGAACAGGAACAGGGACAGGACGCTGAAGATGACGGAGAGGATCATCATGGCTTGGACAGACTGCAGCCATTCTGGGGACAGACAGACAGATGGACACCTCAGCGTGGGAACTGCACATCACAGCCCACCACTATGCCCGTGGCCCTGGCACCAGGTCCTGTGCCACCATCCCACCCCTGGATCCCATGGAGTTTGTTAACAGTGACAGTGACAGACTGGATGAGACCACATCCAGTGCTGCACCAGCTGGTGAGGTTCTCAGCACTCAGCACGGACAGGATGCTCCCTGGGATTTAGGATGCCATGGGGTAAAACGAATTGCAGGGCCAGGCACTGCCTCGGGGAGCATTTCCCATTAAAGAGGAGCAGGGAGATTAGCCCTGACCGAAAGCCTGCAGAAGACAAAGCCTCTCCCCCAGCTCCGTGCCAGGCCCTGGTTGTTCAGCTGGGCTACAAACACAAAGCCATGTGCAACAAGCTGTGAGACACCGTGCTGGCCAAGCTCCGAGGGCAAACAAATACACAGGGAGTGAAAACACCCTCTGCCCTTGTGGAGTCAAACCTTTTGGAAGAGCCTTCCCCAGCTGCCAAACGCAGCTGCCTCCCAGAGCAGACCAGTCAAACCAGCCCCTGCATGACTCACTGCCCAGCTATTTCCAGGCTTAGTGGGTGTGTAACTCCCCACGCAAAAAAAAATACACATAAACAAGCAAAAACCATCCCATGAGCTGCTGCAGCCTGACAGAAAGAGGCAGCTCCTGAGGGCACCGGGATGGGGCCATGCTCACAAATACCTCTGCCTTCCCCTTTCCTTAGTAAGTCTGAAACCAAAATGTGTATTTGCAGCCTTCCTTGAGAGGTCTCTGAGGATGCAACATCAATTAACTCACCGTGAAAACCAGCAGGACTCAGTTCAGGTAAACTGAGGCACAAACCACGCAGTGCAAGGTGGAAGAATTGGGCTTTGGGCTGCATCCTCAGGTGGGATTAGGGAGCAATGAAGCCTCAGGCTCAGTCCCATGTTCCTGCCAGTTTTACTCCCACCAACTTCAGTCCCTGACTGCAAGAACCAGCTTTCTGCAGCAAATAGCTGAAATGTAGCAAAACTTCCAAACAAAGCTGTGCTGTCACCTCTAACACCTGGAGCAGCAAATGAGGCCATTGGGACTGTCCAGGGCAGTGTCTGCTCCAGAGAACTGATCACTCCTCCCCACCAAATTCCTGCAAGCTGCACTCAGGGAGGTGACAGAGGAATTGGAACTGGAGAGCGAGGCACAGCCTTCAGCTGGGATGGCAATAATGCTCTGTGCCTGAGCCCTCCCAACAAATCCATGCCTGTGGGGAACATCCTGTGCCACTCAGTCACGTCTGCTGTGTTTGACTTTGGACCAGCAATTCCACCCCTTGTCTTTGCCTCAGGACATTCATGTAATGGAGCAAACTCAGTCCCTGGAACCACCCAGAGAGGCCCCTGCTCATCCCAGACAGCCTTTTCCTTCCCCTCCTTGACACGCTTCCCGTGCCAAACTACTCTGCAGCATCAACAAGCTGCTGCACTTCACTCATTCCAGGGCACTGGGTTCCCCCTGCACCAGCTGCTGCCATTCCTTAGGAAGGAGCAGCTACCACTGCTTCCAGGAAAGCCCTCTGTGGTGGGATGTGTAAAAAAATATCCAATATATTTCATCTATCTCACGCAGCCGGGCAGGGAAACCCTCTTGCCTCACCCCCACCTGCCCCTTCAGCTCTGGCCATGATCCACCTCTGGGAAACAGGGATGAGGTAGATCCAGCACCACCAAAAATCATCATATCAGAAGAGATCAGGGAAGTGGGTAGGTGGTGGAGCTGCTGAACTGCAATCTCCCTCCACGCTTCAGCACAGAAAGACTCTGATCCCAGCTCTGGGAAGCTGAGCCTTCCTCTCACCCTTTCCCAAGCCCTGAAGCCACATCCAGCCCCGTGCACTGGCTGAGCCAAAGTCAAGCCCTGCAGTTTCATCCAGGACCCAGAAAGCCAAGTCTTTTGTGATTTCAAAGGCCACGGGATCCGGCCCGGAGAGGAGCCCTTTCTGCTCGGAGGTGGACGCTCCAACTGCTGGTTATTTTCGGAGAAGTCTGTCTAGACAGAAAGCTGAGCTGAGCTGAGCTGCCCTTTAATTGCATCCGCCTCCCCGTGCCTGTTTTTTGGTTCTGAATGCAAATGATTTATAGGGGCTTTGCAAAATCCCGTTGTAATAAAGGGCCGTGCCAGAGGAATATAAAAGTGGGCACTGAGGGGGGAGCCCATCGGGGCCGGAGGGTTTCTGCAGCCAGAGAGCAGAGTGAGCCTGTGAGCAGGGAAACCAGGAGACAATTCCACAGACCAGAGCTCTGAACCTGCTCACATCCAGCCCTTTGCTGACTTTGATTGGCCTCTTTTGTGAGAACAAGGGGCAGCATCCCCAGCCCAGGACTCAGAGATCCACAAGCTGCTCTTCTCCTTTAACTCTAAGCCCAGCTTACCACAGACTTCAGCTGTATTAGGACAGCTAATTGCCTCTAATTCGTTTAAAATCAGCCCTATAAGTGCAGATCGATTTTTACCTCCTCAGCCCTGCATCCTTTTAACTCCTTTGCTGTCAGTGCTGTGTCCTTCCCAAAGCCTTTCCCAAACACAGTGAGTTTCCCGGAGGGAGGCTGAGCCCAGGAGCTGCACCACAGGCTGTCAGCACTGTTTACTCCCAGCCCGTTATTTGTGGTTTCCCCTGGCCAGCAAGTCGGTTGTTCCATTTTTCTCCTGCATCTCTGCTGCTCTGTGTTTGTATCTTTGTTCTTCAGGAGGAGGAAGAAAAGGAAGCAGCGTGGAAAGGACAGATAACACCCTGCATGCTGCTTCCGGAGAGGACCCATCAGGAGGGGCTTTAGAGCCCTTTCAGAGCAGTCAGAAACAAAGCAAGAAGTTTTTACGAAATAAATTCGAATTTTCCCCGAAGTTCTGCAAGCCCTGATGTGCCCACACCACTGCTGACAACAGCAGGGAAGAGACTTCACCCCTGGGATGCTGAAGAACACATTTCACTGCCCTGAAGTCCAACATGAAAGAAAGAAACCCAGAGGAGAAACTGGGACCTAGAGCAGAAATTGCAGCTGAATCCCACAGAAATACAGCACCAAACACAACTCCTTCCAACAGAGCCCCAGCCCTGCTTGCAGGGAGGTTTTATACCCAGACAGGACTGACAGGGAGAAACATGCCCACGGCCTTAAAGGACAGGTATTGCCTCCCCAGGGTTTAATTCACACACTCCCCACCCTCTTTGGACCCAGCCAAGGAGAAAGAATAAAATGCAAACTGCAAAGACACTTATTTGAGCAATCACCTTATTCCATCACTGTAAAACATCATTAAATTAGTGCTGTTCTTTAAAGCACCTGAGTGCTGGGACCTGCCACTGATGGGAATATTTTGCAGATAGATTTTCCCTTTGCAAACTGTGTAAGCACTCTACACTTAAAAAGCAACCACTTCTGGGGAGGAAAACATTCATGAAGGAGGTAATTGTAGCAATTATAATATATACAAAGCTAGAGGGAGGGGAAATTCATGATCAACAACGGCATGGTAAAACCTGCCCCTTCAATGCTGCAAACTAAATATCAGCAGGGTCAGGAACAGCACAAAGGTACCAGCCCAGGTCTGCCAGGAAAAGCCATGTTCTCTGAGCAGAATTGCCAGAGCAGACTCCCAGGTTTCAAGGTCTGACCAAGAACCTGAACCCAGCTCATATCTTTGGCCTATAAAGTGGAGAGGTTGCATCAAAGCGGTGGGTTTGATATTGAAACACCCCTTAAGATGGCTGGAAAAGGCTGAGCTGAAGATGCAGAAATATCAGTTTAATTGCCTCATTCTTCAGGGGCTGCACTTCAGACTGAAGCCCCTCAGCAACTCGCTGAAGCAGCTGAGAAAGCCAAAAAGGCTCAGCCCCTGCAGTGCTGTTCCTGCACTGCCCAGACCCCTCCACTGCCTCCCACACCCCAGAGCTCCAAGGCAACATCTCTCCTGTTGGGGAGAACAGCATCACAGTCCATCCAGCAGAGCCTCTGAGCTCTGCTCAGATTCCCTGGAATTTCCCAGGGAAATCCAGCTCCATGACACTGCAACTTTATCCTGCTTTGGCCCCGGACCTCCCACAGGCACACAGTGAAACCAACCCTGGCTGGTGCTGCTGGATGCTCAAACCAGGAAAAGCAGGTTTTGCACCCAAAAGACCACAGGGTGCTGGATTGAGGCATTCCTGGAAATCCCACCAGAAAAGGGCTCCCAAGGTGTTTGTGAGGGACGGGGATGAGCAGGTGGGAAACGCAGGCACTGCAAGGAGGTAATGAATGAACCCAGTGCTGTAATTCCTGCCCCTGAAGAGACCTCTTGGCCCTCTTCTGTAGCCCCTTCAGAAGGAGATGAACCTCTCAAACCCCTGTTTTCTCCTCTCCTCCTCTTTTCCTCTTGACTCTCCTCCCTTTGCCTTCTCCTTGGAGCTCCATCCAGGCAGTCCATGAGGCCAAGCTGTCCGTAGCTCTCTGGAGCTGCCACACTCAGACATCCCATCACACCATCAAAGCTCACGTCCCACAGGGGCAACCTCTGATGCAGCTGAGGCAGCAGAAAGCTCTGGCACCATGAAAAGCACCTTCCAACAGCTCCACAAAGCCCAAGCCAGCTCCTCTCCAAGACCCTCGGCGTGGTGGCTCTGACTCCCTTTGGCTGGTGTGTGAGAGTGAGCTGAGGTGGCAGATCCATCACTCCAGGCTCAGATCCTCCAAAGGGCTCCCAGGGATTTCAAGTCCAGGCACCAGGAGCAGGGGTGGGCAGTGGTGGTGCCCTGACCCACAGGCACATTGCAGGGGGACACTCAGCCCATGGCCTCAGGGACATCCAAGAGTCTCATCAAGGCCAAAAAAATGTTGAATTAAGGGTTTTCCAGCACTGCACTCTGCAGGGAACTCCCCCATTCATCCTTCTGGTTTGACAGTCATCATTAGCCCACAGGTTACCTTCGTCCTCCCTTTCACCCGTCTTCCATGGGCCAGAGCACAGATCCAGCAGGGAAGGTTGTCTGACCTCCCTTTACACAGAAAAATGGGAGCCAAAGAGCTCTGGAGCAGCTCAGAAAAACACAGCACCAGTTTCCTACCTCTCCTTATCAGATGCTCTTTGTAAGAACAAACGACAATAAAAAATGGGTTTATGCAGAGGAAATCCCTTTCCTATCAAAGGCAACAAAGTTGTGGGAGAAACTGATCTGAAATACAAAATACTCTCCTGGAATAGGAGAGTTTTAGATGTTAGGAATAAGTTCTTAACTCAGAGGGCTGTGAGGCCCTGGCACAGGTTGCCCAGAGAAGCTGTGGCTGCCCCATCCCTGGAAGTGTCCAAGGCCAGGTTGGACGGGGCTTGGAGCAACCTGGGCTGGTGGAAGGTGCCCATGGCAGGGGGTGGAACTGGATGAGCTTTACCAACCCAAACCATTCTGGGATTTCGTGAATGCCCTGCAGTTTATTTCAAACTAAGGGACAAGTGACAGTCACCCACAGCAGGCAGAGAGGGTTCAACCCTGCCCAAGTTAGGCTGGTGCCACCCATCATTAATGACAAAGTGGGTGTCCTGGACCCACTAAAAGCTGCCTCTTTGCTACTCTGCTGCCAACTACAGAGAGCCTGAGAGACCAGATATGTCCCCAAATCAAGATATCTCTACATGGGGTCCGTAACTGGGTGGAACCAGCTGATGACCAGAACCTGAAGTATAAAAGCTGTGCACTCTCACACAAACAAGCTATCCAGTATTCACTGTAGGCCTTCACTCCAACACATCCAGCACCTTTAAACAAGGATAATTTCCTGCTGGTTGGTAATTTCTTTCCAGTTTGCAACTGCCCAGCAGAAGCAAAGCAAAAGGCAGCAGCAGCAGCAGCGCTGTGGCCACAGATGCACATCATGTAGGCAGATGGTCACTTCAGCTTTCAAGAAAAAGCTGAAATCATTGTTTAAATCTTCATATCAATAAATTTTTGACTGTCTAGCTTGCTGGGGTGACTGGACTCTCCCCTCCTGTGCTAGGAAGTGTCCCCTCACCGCTGAGACATTCTCCTGTTGGTGCAGTCTCAGCCTTCCCAGTGGGTTGGAGGGGAATTCCCCCCCATCTCTTTTTGTTGAGATACTTTACACTCCCTGTCGATAATGGAATTAGACATTGAGAAATAATTTTCCCCAGCACAAGGCTTCAACGAAGCCTTGCTACACCATTTTCAGTCGTAAAAAGGATTACAACAAGTTAAACAGCACCTCCATCTCTCCATCCCACCTTTCCCATGTCATGTGAGTCCAGCACTGCTGGAAGAAAGAGTTTGAAAGAATAAAGGCTGCAAAGCCCCTCTGGGGGAGCTGACAGAGCAAAAGCAAAGGGTTCAGATGTTTCAGTTATGCATTTTAAAGCGGAGAAGCAGCAGCACAATTTCTCCTGGGAGCAGCAGATGGGTCAGGGTCCAGATGTTTCTGCCTCGTTCCAGGGATGAAAAGCTTTCCTGCCTCCTCCAGCACAAAGAAAATGCATTTACAACACCAGCAGTGCTGCTTAGGGACCCATCTGCCAAGGGAAAGAGGCTCTGGAAGAGGCAGAGTCGGTGTGCAGAGGAGCAGGGCAATCCCTGGGGTGTGGCAGTGGCTGCCCCATCCATGGGAGGCCCAGGTGGTCCAGGGCAGATCTTTGCTCTGGGCAACCCACCTGGGCTTAGCTCGTGGCCCTCACATCAGTAAATCAGTGGGTGCATCACACAGCCCTCAGCACTCAGCAATCTTGTGGACTGGCAGCCCGTGCATTTCCCAAGGGTTTGGGTTTTCTTCTCCCTTCAAAAAAGCCAAAAAACACCAGCCTGCCTGTGAACAAGCCAGTCATGTGAAAGCCACAGAGCAGCAACAGGAAAAACTGTGCAAAGACAACAGGAAAAACGTCTCCTGACATTACAGAAGGACGCGGGGATCTCCACGGATGCCCCCGTTGCTTCCCCACTTGCAGCGCTCCCACCGAAATCAGAAGAAGAGCAGAAAAAAAAGGTCTTCTTGTCCGCATAAATAATTCAGTTGTGGAAAGAAAAGGCCATTTTTGGAGGGGAAAAAAACTATCAAACTGTCTGGACACTTGGGGTGGAATCTACTTGAGAGCACTCGAGCAGCTCAGGCCCGGGCGCGTGCCCCGTGCCGGCAGCGGGACCGCGCAGCCGGGGCTGGCACAGGGCCCTGCCGACGCACAATCCTGGGATTCAGAGCCGGATTCCTGAGATAAGTCTTTTCCAGGAATGTCTGACAGCGCAAACGAAGCAAAGATTGCAACATTTTTTCCATAGTTTTCGGCCTCTCGGAAAAAAAAAAGGCATTATCTGCCGAGCAAACGCAAAAATCAAAGCAACAAGCGGGCGGTTGTACGAGGAGAAGAAGTGGGCACCTGCCCTCAGCTCCCTCCCCGGGGCTGACTCAGCCCTCACACAGGGTTTGAGCCCTTCCAAGAGGAATTTGGGAGGTGGGAGCTCAGCCTCCACAGAGGCCAGGCCCACCCTGTACCCAAGGTCTGATGTCCCAGGAAGCCGTGGCCTGGCAGTGCTGCACTCAGCCCTTGGGTTGTTCTGCTGCCTGTTCCACCCCCATGGGGTTATCTGTAGGGCTAGGGGCACAGTCCCAAACCTGCCTCAGTGTTAGACAAAAGCAAATCCCACTGGCACTTGGTTTTACAAGCTCAACTTCTTGTTGTGCATCCACAGGGCAGGGGAGGCTCATTCGTGCCGAGACCAAGAGGGACATCACAGCACAACCAACCCCCAAAGCCCCCATCCATGACGAACACAGGGGACCCAGCACTACCTAATTCCCCAAATTCCACCTGCACAACCAACCCCCAAAGCCCCCATCCATGACAGGACATGAAGAAGGCTCATCTCTGAGACCAAGAGGGACATCACAGCACAACCAACCCCCAAAGCCCCCATCCATGACGAACACAGGGCAACAAGCACTACCTAATTCCCCAAATTCCACCTGCACAACCAACCCCCAAAGCCACCATCCACGATGAACAGAGGTGACCCAGTACCACCTAATTCCCCAAATTCCACTTACTGAGTTCCACTGCTTTTGAAAAGAGAGGAAGGAATAACCCCACCACAGCAGCCACTGTGCTGGCCAGAAGAAAAACTGCCTCTGCGTAAAGAGTGAGTTCTGCCCAAATTCCCAAACGAGGGTTCCTTGCTCTTAGCCCAGAGCAGGCCTTGGCACTCCAGGATTAACCATTAAGTACAATCTTTGGCACCAGGGAAAGGAATTCTTAGGGCTGTCTCCATCCCCCTGCAGCACAGCCCATGTCCTGAGAGGGATGGAACCGAGGACAGCTTGTGGTATTTGACAGGGGATCATTCCTGTTTTTGAAAGTAAGCATATTCCTAGGAAAGAGCATATGAGGAGCATAAGGATGAGGCAGGAGACAAGTGTGAGCCTCTACCACAGCATCCTTGCCCTGTATTGCTACTGCTGCAAACAGTGGCTGACAGCAGCTCCCCTGGTAGCAGTGGGAGCAAGGGATGGACAGCAGGGAGGGAGGGAACAGGACCTGCTGGAAAGGATATGTGGCATTTTTTATCTGTTTCTACAAACAGATCTTAAAAGCCTTATGTAAGCCCAGGAAAAATCCTTTTGTGTTCCTACAGCAGCAGTGAGCTCAGGATCCTGCCTCCAGGGCCTTACAAGGTGAAGGTCCTCAGCTGCATTGCTCCCACACTCCTGCCCCAGGGTGGATGGGGCACAAGCTTTTGCTGAAGCAAAACCCCCTTCTCATGCTGCCAGAGCAGAACCTTTGGATAAATAAGAGCTGTTAGAGGGCTGTTGAAGCCTTGAGCAGGATGCACTTCTGCTCAATGAGCAGCTCACTGGGGCACCTTATCACAGAATCACAGAATCACACAATCATGGTTTGGGGTGGAAGGGACCTTAAAGACCATCCCATTCCAACCCACCTGCCATGGGCAGGGACACCTTCCATAGACAAGGGCTATCACCCCAACTCAGTTGCTCGACTGTGTTTGTAACAGGGTCATCTTGACTACAGTCCCTTTAATGATAAAAAATCATCACTGCAAAGGGTTCACAGGGAAGCCCAAATTTAAGTGGCTCAGTCATAGAATCATAGAACATGCTGGGCTGGGAGAGACCCATCAGGATCATCCAGTCCAACTCAGCGTAGACTCAAAACACACAGCAGGACAGTCAGGCGTGGAGGAAAGCATCCAACAGCATTTTGGACAAGCCCCTCTCGACACTGACAGCTCCAACACACAAACATCCTGTAAACATCCAGAAACAGCCACGCAGGTTTGAAAAGCAAAAAGATTTGGGGAGGCTTTAGAGCCCTCGGCTCTGGGACTCCTGGGGGCAGTCGCTGCCTTTCATTGCAAAGCACAAGCTCAGCAGTTCGGGAGCTCGCATGACTGGCCGTGCACAGGCTGCCTACGCTGCAGATAGCCAGCACCAGCCAACTGCTGATGAAGGACACGGCTCCAGAAGGCTCCTCGCCTGGGATGCGATCCAGCCGCTTCCCGGCCGTCCCGGACACCACCAGGCGTCAGCAGAGACCGGCGGTGGGAGCTCCACTCCCACCGACACCAGAGCCTGGGCCCGCGCAGGGACACACTGCTGCTTTCAGCAACAGGGAAAGCAAGAGGAAGACTCAGCACCCACCTTCCTGCATGGGGTAACGCAAATGTGTTGCTCGCAGCATTAGGGGGAGCAAAATCCCCAATCTCCAAAACCCATCTGACAGTCTCCCATCGCTCCAAGACCCTCTGGAAGCATTTAGTGCTCAGTGTGACTGTTCCCTCCTCGCTAAGGCCACGAGGCATCATCGCTTTGCTCCTACACCGAGTCTGTTTTCCAGCATGAAGTGCCTGTGCTCCCAGTGACAGCACTGGGATTCACAGCTGCTTGCACTGGAAGTTGCACTGGGACAATCTGTTTCCACAGGAAAGCAAAAAACCAGGCTAACAAAACAAATGATGGCCACAGCAGCACTGGCATTAGCTCTCTCTTCTGGGGAAACTGAGGCACGGGCTTGCCTGACTCCCTGAGCACGGGTTTCCTGTTAGTGGTACCATAAATCGCCCTGGAAACTCTGTGTCATGGTGTCTCCTCCCCTGCTGACCTCAGCAAACAGCTTGCCGGGTGATGTCACCCAGTGTGACATCAGCCTTCACCCAGAGGTGGCTGTTCAGCCCCCCAGATGTGCAGGTGCCACGGGAGCCCTCTCAGCAGTGGGATGAAGAAGGACTCGAGCGCTCAGCACATCCCTCAAAGTGCCCGACAGCAAACCACAGGGCAAGGGTCGTGCCCAAAAACTCAGCCTGTCACAGCAGGAAAGCACGGGTAGGGATGGGGTATCCCCTGGAGACAGGCTGTCCTTGGAGCACCGTGTGCATCTCTAAAACCCCCTCACACAGGAGCAAGAGGGAGGAGTGCCCAAAACAGCCCCTCTGCTCCCAGCAGGGCAACAGAGCAAGCCCTGCTCCAAGGACCACCTCGTGTTCATACATCCAACTGGAAAAACGGGCTAGCAACAGGAGAGCCCTCAAAAGGGCTCCAGCAAGTCACCTGCCCTGTGGCTGAGTGTGCCAACACCCTGCCACGGTGCTGCCAGGAGCTTGAGGGCACAGGGCAGGGTGATGGGCATTGGGTCTGGTTTCCTTGCTAAGCCCCATCACAGCTTCAAGGACTCGTAAGGGTGGGGGAGCAATCCCCCCTTTGTGGCCCTCCAGGACCACAGCAGAGCCATCCCCCTCCATGTGGGGACAGAGCAGAGGAGGCAAGGGGATGGGGTGGGAGGGAACAACTTCAGGGATGCAGGGAAAACCAAGAAGGAATCGTAAATAACCCTCACAGGCAACCCCCCTTTAATTCCATAAGTCCCAGGAGGAGAATAAAAGCGAGGGGCAGCAACAGGGAGCACTCACCATTGTTGGATGACGCCAGGCAGTGGAAGATGGTTCCAGAGGTGCAGTTCTGCCAGAGGTCTGCCGTGTGCTCGCCGTTCACCAGCCATTGCTGCGAGAGAGACACAGCCCGGTGAGCAGGGCCCTGGGGGCAGCAGGACAACGTGTCCCCCCCCTCAAAGCTTCGGCCCCGAGCAGCCCCAGCACACCCCGGCACGTGTCTGCCCGGCCGGGAGCTCCCAGGCACACGCTTTCCTTTAGAGAGAGGTTTGGAAAGTAAACACTGATATTTGCTTTTAACTGCTTTCGCCTCAACGGCAGAAAAACAGAAGCTCTTTATGCTCTTTAAACACGGAGCGAGTCCCGAGGGGATGCGCGTTTCCCTCCTCCCGACCGGGATATTTGAATGCTTCCACGTGATTCCTAACGACTCGGAAGATTTTTGTAACGTCTTCTACTACTATTACCACAAAAAAAAAAAAAAAAAAAAAAAAAGAGAGAGAGAGAGAAAAAAAAATACGCGAAGAAGCCCCTGGTGAAGCAACCCTGCGAGTCACCAGCTCCACAGAACGGCTGCCTTAAAACCAAATCAGACTTTTTCCCAAGCAGCTGACGTGTTCCCTGGGCTCCAGCCCTAGGACAGTGCTGGGAAGGCTCTGTGCCGCATCCAGCACTCAGTCTTCCCGCTCCTCGCAAAGTTTAAGCCTTGGAAATCACCAGCAGGAGCCCATCTGGGTTAGGAAACAGTCTGTGCCTAATTCACAGCCCCAGAGGAGCAGAGCTGGGGAGCAGAACTGCCGGCGCCGAGGAGCCAGTGCCCAAATCAGCGCCGTGCCAAGGGGCTTCGCTCGGACTGGCCGTACTGGTCCTGTGGGCTGGAGCCCATTAGCAGGAAGGGGAGTGAAAGAAGCATCACCCCCATGGAGGGGATTTTGGGTGCTCTGAGGCAGCTCCCTGATATGGACCAGTGCAGGGATGATGAGGAGATGGGCTTCAACAGTGCTCTGTACTAACGTGGATGCCCTGAGCACCCACCACACCACACACAGAAACCCCCACCAGTTACACCTGACAGCAGAAACTCCGAAATCCAAAATCCCACTGTTAGTGAGACCAGCAAGCGGCAAGTAAAGCTTCCTGCTAAAAAAACAGGCTGTAAAATAGGCCATAAATAAAATACCACCTCCTGCTCTTGCCATGCTATGCCCCTGGCTCGCTGGCACCCCGGGGCCAGGGGAAAATCCGTACTTACACTGACGATGGTGGAGACGAAGAGCAGCACCAGCACGGTGACGTGGAGCACGATGATCCCCAGCAGCAAGAGCAGCATCTTGGCGGCGGTGGAGGGCAGAACTGGAGGGGGACAGGGATGCTGCTGAATGCGTGTCTCTGTGTGTGTGTCTGTCCGTCTGTCCGGGCCGGCCGGCCGGGGGCAGCAGGAGACGCTCCGCTCCGCCCCGCCGGCTCCGGGGCATCCTACTGGGGCAGCGCCCGCCGCCCGGGCCCCCTCCCTCGGCCCCGCCGACGGACGGGGGTCCGAACCCTCTGCCTGGACCCGCTCCCGATACCCCCGGGGGTCCTTCGAGCCCTCGCCCCGAGCCGGATCCCCCAAGTCACCTCACCGAGGATCCCCCAAGTCACCTCACCGAGGATCCCTAAGTCACCTCAAGGAGGGCGCTCCCCCAGTCCCCTCTCCAGGATCCCCAGGGGGATGGTTCCCCGAGAAGGCTCCCCCAGACCCTCTCCCCGAGGGGGGCTCCGATCCCTCTCCGCAAGGGGAATCTGCTCCTCTCCTCCCCCGCCCGCGGCGGGAATGCTCGATGTCGGCGCATCTCACCCGAGGGGCTGCCCCGGCCCCACTCTGCGGGAAGGGGGGTTGTACCTTGCCCACCCACCCATGGGACCACCGGGGGTGATGCTGTCGGCCCCCCTCCCCAGCGGAGGCTTTCCCGGACGACCCCCCGTGGGGGTGGGGGGAAGGGGGCGTCTACTTCGGCCCATTTCACCCCAGCGAGCTACCTCGGCCCGTCTCTCCGGAGGTGCCCTCGGCCAATCTCCCTTCGGCACCGCCAACAGAGGCTCTCCTGGACCCTTTCCAGGGCTGGGGGAGACTTTCCTCAGCTATCTCCCCTTGGCACCGCCAACAGCGGCTCTCCTGGACCCTCTCCCGGGCTGAAGGAGGGAGCTCACCCCAGCCCACCTCCCTTCGGGACCCTCGGTGAGGAGCGGAGGGGGCTGCCCTGACCCTTTCTCCCTAGAGAATCCCTCTCCCAGGGTCTCCGCAGCCCCTCTCCCGCTCGCTGTGGCCGTTCCCCTCCCCTCCCGGTCGCCCCCCGCCCATCGCGGGGCCCGCTCCGTACTCCACGTCGCTGCGGAGCCGAGCGGGGCCGGGCGGGCGGGAGCGGAGCGGGGCGCGGAGCGGAGCGGGCGGCGGCGCTGTCAAGTTTCCCCTTTAAACGGGGCCACCGCCCCGCTTGCGTCTGTGGGACGGGGAGGGCTCAGCCCTCCGCCGCCGCCCGCCTATAACGCGGCAGCGCCCCGGCCCCGCGCTCCCCCCGGCAGCCGCTCACCGCCCCGCTGCCTTCTCCCGGGCTCCGATCCCTTCTCCCGGGCTCCGCATCCCTTCTCCCGGGCTCCGCATCCCTTCTCCCGGGCTCCGCATCCCTTCTCCCGGGCTCCGCATCCCTTTCCCGGGCTCCGCATCCCGGCCCCGAGCCGCTCCCTGCCCCGGGCGCAGCGCGGCCGCTCCCACGGACAGCGAGGAGATTGACGGGGGGGAACGAAGACCACCCCTCTCTCCCCCACGATGGGAACCCCCGGCACCCCTGGAGGAGGAAAGAAGGAGGGGGAGAGGTGTGGCCCCGTGAGTGGGTGTCCCCGGGGTGCCCGGGCAGGACCGACCGGTGCCTGCGGCTGCAGGGACAGGACAAGCTGTCCGAGCTGACCACATCGGGGGGCCCCTCGCCCCCCTTTGTGCAGTCCCGAACAGATTCCGTGGGACAGGATTTGGGGAATGGGCTGTGCTGGAGGGATTGTAGCTCTTGGACTCGGTTTTTTTTGTTGTTTTTTTTTTTAGCACTTGAAAGCCAAATGAGGTGGAACTGAGCAACTTTTCACTAAATGGAGGGTGAGATTTTTCAAAATGCTGGAGGACACTGGGAGAGCTGGGGCTGATCAGCCTGGAGAAGAGAAGGTTCTGGGGAGACCTTAAAGCTCCTTTCAGTGCATAAAGGGGCTCCAAGAGAGCTGGAAAGGGCATGGAGTGACAGGACAAGGGGGAATGGCTTCCCACTGACAAAGGGCAGGGATAGATGGGATATTGAGAAGGAATTCTTCCCTGTAAGAGTGGGGAGGCCCTGGCACAGGTTGCCCAGAGAAGCTGTGGCTGCCCCTGGATCCCTGGAAGTGTCCAAGGCCAGGCTGGATGGGGCTTGGAGCAACCTGGGCTAGTGGAAGGTGTCCCTGCCCATGGCAGGGGTGGGACTGGATGATCTTTAAGGTCTTTCTAACCCAAACTATGCTGTGATTCTGTGACTTAGGTGCTCGGGGAGGAAGGAGTGGCTGCACAGCAGCCCTTACTCATTCCTCACCCCCAGCTAATCTGTTGATATAAAGCTCACACACAGTCCAGCCCCCACCCCCGGGGACCTGCACCTCCTGGGAGTCCTGAGCACTCACACCAACTCCCCTTCACCTCTTGCCCTCCTCACACACCAGCTCCAAGCTAATCCCACGTTGTTGCACAGAAAGAGGGAAGTCGGCATCCAGCCACCGAGACTGTAAATCTTGGGAGAAAAGAGGGAGAGGAGCGTGCTTGGCTCCCTCCTCCTGGCAGGCAGAGGCGTGTTCCCTGCAGCGCTGGCTCTGGCTCCTCACACTCACGCAAGGGGTCCCGTCACAGGCACCAGCCAGCAAGTGGGAGTTCAGAGCGCTCCGTAGGGGTCGGGGGAGGGAGGCCAGCGGCTGAAACGACATTCCAAAGGATGCAATCTGCCCTCCCCTCCAAAAATGCCAGCCCATTTCTCTGCTGCTTCCACCCCCTGCACCCTGGGACGCTGCTGCCTGCCAGTGCCACCCGTGGCTGCAAGCCCCAGAGGACTGAAACATCTGGGCCGCCATCGGTACTTTCCTGGCTAATGAGGCTATTTTGGGCTGGTTTTCCTCTGTGCAGAAGAAGCCCCCACGCTCAGGGCTGCCCAAACACAGAGTGAGAAGGGCTTGTCCCCAGGGCTGCAATCCAGCATGCTTTTAGAGACCCTCTTCTGATTTGGGTTGTAGGTCTGAAATCTCAGTTGCTGTTATCTCTGGATAAAATATCCAGTGTTTTCTCCGAAAGCCAGAGCAGGATGATGCACAGTAGGGGAGGTGTGGGGGTGACATTCTGCTCCTGAGCTTCCTCCATGAATGTGGGCAAGCAAAACCACTGCAGTTTCAGTTCTGGAAAAGGTGCCAAAAGTAGCCTTTTTAACCACGGGATAAATATCTGAGACTGAAATCAGGGAAAGAATAGCCTGCAGATCTGAAGCCTGTTTTGGCTGAGAGCCGTGGATTGGAAACAGTGGTAGGGATCCCAGAGAGAAAGTGCACATCACTCCTGTGCTCCAGGACACTTCTTCTGGAAATGTGCATCATCCAAACAGAGCAGGGCTTTGGAAAAGCACCAGCTGAGCACGTGCTGTGCCAGCTCTGGTGCCAGGGACTCCACGTGCTGGAGTGCTGGAGGCACCTTCCATCGGCCAGAGATGTTGGATGGCGACTGTCCAGGGAGAGAAAAGGAGGTGAGGAAGTGAGGATGTTCACACAGAGCCCTGGAGGTTTTGCTGGAGAGGCGTCACCCCCCGACCCAACCCAGGCTTGGAGGATCTCCCGGTGTTTCCCATCTCTGGGGCTCCAAAGCTGCCCCTGCTCACACTCGGGGTGAGCTCGGCCATCACAGCCTAAAGAAAAGCAGGCCACCACAATAACAATGTTTTGTGTACAAACAAGGTTGGCCACAGGCTGTGCTGGGAATACTGGGAAGACTGACGGGTTGTGTAAACACCGGGTGAAACGTGGATTTCTCGCTTTGAATCTATTCCGTGGGATCGCTCCAAACACAACGCTTCAGCTTGAAATTCTGGAGTAAAATAATGAGAACTGAGGAGAGAAAGTGAGTTTTATAACACTTTAAGGGGCTCAGATGCTAATCTGGCATGGCAGTGATGGATTGAAAAGGACCCAAGCTCACTGAACTGTGTCTGGGCATCACCTGCACCAGCACATCAGGGGCTCTGCTCATCCCCTACCCTGGGCCAGGTGAATGAAACCACTCCTAAACAAGCATTTTCAAACTACAAGGGCAAGATTTCTCTGTATGTCTTCATGTTTAACCCCAAGATTTGCTCTGTCATCACAATTTTAGGGACTTGCTTCCTGTTTCCTATCCTGGTGATCCAGACCATTAGCAACAGAGGATTGGAAATGCAAAGGGAAGGGGCAGAAATCTGCCCTGCCATCAGTGATCCCATAGCTCATGTGGGCTGGGAATGGAACAAGGAGGGCAAACCCCTGTTTTCACACAACTGGGCAACTAGGAAAAGGAGCAGAGCAAGATATTGTTTGACTCACATTTTGTAGAGAATCTATAATGCTCCCCCAAACAACACGTGTACACATACATGTACCTATATAAAAATACATATACACTGGTGGAATGGCTATTGAAAACACATTTCAAGCAGAAAAAAACAGAAGGGGAGACTTTTACCTTCAGCAAACATCTGTAACAAAAGGTCCAATACATCTTGGAGGAATTGACTTACTTTTCCTGACTTTTGGGTTTCACCAAACCAAGAGGAATTATAAAACATATCAGTCCTGTTCTGCATTCATGCCCCAAAAACAAACTTTAACCAACTTTTTTCCTTTCCACTCCAGCCAGTTGTCAGCACTGATGAGCCAGGCTGAAATCACCGGAGAAAATCCACTGACGTCAGT
The DNA here is from genome assembly GCF_009829145.1 of Chiroxiphia lanceolata. NCBI lineage: Eukaryota > Metazoa > Chordata > Aves > Passeriformes > Pipridae > Chiroxiphia > Chiroxiphia lanceolata. Next base: position 2,633,136 of record NC_045655.1, on the reverse strand, counting down.
GAAACCGAAATTTGCCCACTGACCCCAAAACCCACAAAAAGTCAACCAAGCTTCCCAGCTGGGACATCACTCTGAACACACTCAGATACTTCCAGAATTGATAGTTCATGCTCATCTTCTGGGACATGACTCTGAACACACTCAGATACCTCCAGAATTGATAGTTCATGCTCATCTTCTGAGAGCAGAAAACAGCACCAGCCTGCTGCGAGGCTGAACCTGCAGAGGACACGGGGTCTAAACCAGCTTTGAGCCACATTTTGCCCAAACTATGGAGTTTTAACACTTTTGGCTCCAGCAGTCCTGGGTTGGTCCCTCTTGGAGTCTCCTCGAGGGTCCCCAGGTGGTCACTGCGTGCCTGAGGGGAGGATTCTCATTGCCCTGCAGCTCCTGCTGGGGGATCGCAGCGGATGGCCGCGACTGCGCACGGGCTCGAGGAACAACTGCAACGAGAGCATGTGAACAATCCATGGGGGGATATCAGATCCAAGGACAGCCTCAGGAAGTTCCTTGAGATGCTAATTGCTGGGAGCTGGGAAAGTAGACTGGGAAAATATCACAGAGTGCTTGCTGCCTTCTGTGCTTTTATCTGAGCATCTCCTGTTGGCTCTGGCAGAGGCCGCTCACTGGACTCTGCTCTGAGCCAGCACAATCATTTCTGTGATCCTCCACTGCCCAAATTTCCTTTAGCATTTTGCCAAAGTTTTCTCCCTTTTTTCCACAATAGCAATGAGTTGGGTTGTTTTGGTTTTTTTTTCTGACTGCTGATGCTCTTTGGGGAATTCTCTCTCCCTCAAGCATAATAATCTGCACTAGTTATGTAATATAGTGTTAACAGGGGGTTGGCAGGCTTTGATTTCACCCAAATTGTATCAGACTCTTCCAGGAAATTCAATGATTTTTATTTTCTTAGACAACAAAACCCCCTTTCTGAAAAGCTTCTTGATAGACCTTCCTGGAGTGTTCACCTGGATCCTGGACTGACAAAATCAACAGTGTCCTGGTTTTATTAATTTATTGTCTTTCTCCAGTCACTAAACAATTAATTTACAGACACGGCTCTGCAGGGCTGATGCAAAAGGAATGATGCAGAAGGGTGGGAATATGGTTGTAAGATGCAAAGGAATTTCCACAAACTAACCTTCTCAGCAACTTGGCTGATAAAGCCAGCAATAAACCAGCATAAATAGCAATAAAAGCAAACATGTTGTTCCTCAGACTGGAGAAAGGAGACTCACATCAGTGCACAAAGGTGTATCAGGTGGCCAGGGATGTGACTTAGAAATGATCTACAAAAGCAAATCATATAATGGTACAGCAGAAAAAGCATCTCACACATCAGCAGAATGTTGTTCCATGCTCCTGGAATACATAAAAAATAGAGGCTGTTTGAACCCCAAACCCAGCCCTGAGGGGTTGGGACTGAGCAGCTTCACTCAGCAGCAGCTCTGTCATGGGAGACAAATCCATCTGTGGGCAGGAGATTCCGGCCACGACCACGTGTCTGTTGGAATTTCACCCAAACCCCCTCCCTGGAGAGCCATTTTACAGGAGTTTTGTGGCAGGGCTGGCTCCAGTCATGGGAAAAAAAAAAAAGTTCACATGGAAGCACATGTAGGATTCAGTGATCAAAGTGTTTGGGGGAGATTTGGGAGTATCAGCTGCCAGAAGTAACATCAATACTGTCAACTTATGGAAAACTGGGCGTGGAGAGAACAAAACCCCAGAGGGACCTGGGAATTCTCTAACGTCTGGGAAATCTGCTGCAGGAAAGTGGAAAGTATTTGTGAAAGAAAATTAGAGAAGCTGCAACTGAAATTCCTCTGGTTGTGGCTGGAACAGAGGAAAGAAATGTTCTGCAATGTTGTGTAAAGGAGCATCAGGAGGGCAGGACAGCAAGGGAAAATGAAGAGCTGGGGACTTGTGACGCCACATAAATACTGTCACAGGAGAAAGCCTTAAAGGAGTTGGGCCAGTGGGAAAGGTGAGTGTTTTGGGGAGCTCTGAAAGCAACACTGGAGGAAATAGGAGGCTTTAGGGTGCTGACTGATACTGGTGTGCCCTCGTTGTAAAACAGAGCTCAGATATTTTTTACATGACTCAGAAACGAAGGTGAAAGTGAAATGAAGTGAAATGAAGGCGAAGCTGTTGCTGGTGCCAGGACGTTGGCTCCAGGTACTCGAGAGCTGGAACCTTTCAGGAAGGGGCTGTGGGTGCCTTTGCTGCCCCACACTGAGCTGGGCACAAACTCACAGGGCCCATTGCCCAAAAAGCAGGCAGCTCTGCCTGAAAACCAGCTGTCTGGAGCAGGGCTCCAGACCAGTGGAGCAGGCCAAAATCGCCAGAGGTTGGGAAAGGCTTCAGGAAAGGAATACAGGGAGAGTAACAGCACAGAGCTGGGGAGGATGCTAAAAAACTAGAGGTGCCTGTGAGTTCAGTCTGCCATCAGTTTATTTTGGGGAGGCAGATCAGTGGAAAAAGGAAGGGTGATCAGCTGGGCAGTTTTTCCTGCTTACATTTGGATCTTTCCTTTAGAAGGGGTGGCTGCTGGCTCCAAGATACACACAAAGTAGAGGAAATCTATTTTTAGTCTCCTTGAGACAAAAGTGCTAGTAAAAAAAAAAAAATAAAATGCTAGAAAGACAATTGCTTCCTGTTTAGGGCTGCTGGGAAGGGAGATCCTGCCGAGACACTGAGGCTGGGCAGGACCTGGGTACAGCTCTCAGGAGCTGCCCCGGGCAGAGCAGGGAGGGGCAGAGGGTCTGTCAGGTGAGGTGGAGTCACCTGGGGATGTGAGACAAGGAAAGATTTTCTCAGCTCCTGGGAGCCCCCACACTGGCTGGAGGTGCCTGCCCTGGATTCCCGAGGGAGGGGAAGGGATTTGAGCTTCTGCTCCTTTGGGATTCTTGGTGCCTAAAGACTTTAGCCTGAGCTCAGCTGCTGAGGGTGAAAGACTCCAAAGTGTCTAAGTGACACTCTAAGTGACACAAATTGTCTAGGAGACAATTTGCAAAGTGACTTTCACACTGAGCCTCAGACTGATTGAAGACTTATCCCTCTGAAAATTCCAATACTTGGTCAAATCAGTCTGATCCACAGCAAGAGAGCAGGTTGTGTGTCAGCTGGGGGTTTGACTTCAACACTGACTCATCTCTATATCTTCAAAGTGCTGCTTCCACCAACAAACTACGCACAGAAGGTTACAATTAGGAACCCAAATTAAATCCACAGCACTCTCTACAATAACTAGTCAAATATACTTCCTCATTTTCGATGGCACTTTAAATTTTTCCAAAGCAAGACAATTATCATTAGAAATCAGCTTAAACTGCTGATTTTCTCTTTAGGAACAGCACATCCTGCAGCTCTTTCCCGGGACAGTTTGTGTTTCTTCGGCTGCACCATTAAAAATACATCATGGATGTCAGCAGCTAATCTCTGACAAGTAGCTTTATTTCCCCTTGTGCTTTTTCCACATCACACACACTCAAAAAGAGGAAGACACGACAGTTTTTCTCCTAAAATCACAGACTGGAAGGGTGGGAATGGATCCCTCTGGGTGGATTTACTCTTAGTGTCATACAGGATATTTTCAGCTCCTTTCTGGCACAGAGCGAAAGAGAAAACCAAAGGGGGAGGGGGGAAATTATCCTGGTATGAACCACACACCAAACCAACCAATCATTCGACTTCTACTCAGGGTTTACACGAGGAAATGAAACTCTGACGCGGCCGTGAAATCGTAACAATCTATTGGCAAAGAACCGTAACAAAACTGGGAATCTGCCCCCCGGCAGACGCTCCGTGTGCTCAGGTGAGCCCTGCTGAGACATATCCCAGGATCTGCACGGTGCTGGGATAGGTCTTGCGCATCCCCATGCACCTCTCCTGGTCGATGAAGAGCGAGTTGTTCTTGATGACCAGGTCGTGCTCCAAGACGGCCTTGGAACGGACCAGCATTTGCAGCATGTCCTCGGAGGCTCTGAGGCACTGGTGGAGGTTCCTGAGTGTCTCATTGATTTCATTGACCTCGTGGACAAGGCTGGAAGACAGCGAGAACCCCCGTTAGCAGGTCCCGTCACGGCAGTCGTTTCCAGCAGAGCGTTGCTGATGGTGCCCTTTGGGCACAGGATTTCCTCCATCAGCAGGATCAGACCATTTGGACCCCTCATTCCTGTCAGATATAATGCTGAGGGAAGAGCTTCTCCATGGAGAGGAGGGGTAAGTTGCTCTAAGGGCTTCAAACTTACTGCAGCTTCAGAGATTTCACAGAACTTCTGAGTTGGAAGGGACCCATGAGATCCTGAGTCCAACTCTGTAGTGAATGGCCCATACAGGGGGTCAAACCCAGCAGCCTTGGGGTTATGAGCACCATCTCCAAAGAACGGAGCTGATCTCAGGGTCAGGCTGTGGGTATGTGCAGTGTCTGCCAGAGCAGCTCGTCCCGCTGAGAACAGGGATGAGCAGTTGTGGTTTCCCACCTCTGCTCGGGTTTGAGGGTTTGTTGGTTCACCCTCCTGCACTTCCCTGTGCTGGGGCCCTACCCACACCCACACAGGCTCACACAGCAGAACAGGGCAGCTGGGAGAGGCTAAAAATGAATGTGAAACAAGTAGAGGATGGAAAAAACAACAGCGTGTGAGATGCTGAACCAGCTCTGGGGCTGGTTTAAATCATTATTTAAAGGGAATCATGCTGAGGGCTTCCAGGAGGAGGTGTGAAGTTTGGGTGCCTCACAGAGGGCACTGAGGGCAACCTGCTTTGCCACAGCCCTCTGGGGTGCAATCCCAAAGAGCTCACTATGTCCTTGAAAGGATTTCCAGTGTCCCCAGGGTGGGGAGGACAGCCCTTACTGGTTCTCCATGTGGTGCACCCTTCTTGGAGTTACCCAAAAGGAAGGAGCTAAGGGCTCTCAACATGAGCCTGTCAGAGAGTTGAATCACAGAATCATAGACATCAATCACAGGATGGTTTGGGTCAGAAGGGACCTTCAAGATCATCCGGTTCCAGCCCCTGCCACAGGCAGGGACACCTTCCATAGCCCAGGTTGCTCCAAGCCCTGTCCAACCTGGCCTTGGACACTTCCAGGGATGGGGCAGCCACAGCTTCTCTGGGCAACCTGTGCCAGGGCCTCCCCACCCTCCCAGGGAAGAATTTCTTCCCCATATCCCATCTAACCCTGCCCCCTGGCAGTGAGAAGCCATTCCCCCTTGTCCTGTCACTATCTGCCCATATAAAAAGTCCCTCTCCCTCCTTTTTATAAGCCCCCTTCATATACTGGAGGGCCAAAATAGGGAGAATAAAGGGCTTATCCTTCAAACCTGAGCACATCCAGCCACCTGGGTGAGGCAGGAGAGGCTGAGTTTTACCCAAGTGGGAAAAATCCCAGTCCCTCATGGGGTGGCATCAGGCTGTACCCAGCCATGATGCACAACCTCTGTCATGGGTGCAGAGCTGCCCCAGCACCCCAAGGCTGGCACACTGCTCATTGCTTTGGATCCTACCAGAGTACTTACGGAAGGATGACTGCAGGAAAAGGAAAAAAAAAGCTGATTTTTGTCACCCAGTGATGCTCTTGATGCCACCCCCAGTGACTCCTCAGGGCCCTGCCAGCCCTGCCTCCTGCCTTATTACCGATCTGGCAGTGTCCCGGCAGCAGCTCCACGTTTGGTCTCCTCGTGCGCGTCATCCAGCCGGGTCTGAGCCACTTTTAACGATCCTCTTTGTCCTTTATGGTTTTTGGATGACTTGTATCTTCGTCTCGATCTGGAAGATTTCCTGCCGTGTCTGGCGTGAAAACACAAACACGTGTATTAATTGAAAAATATCTGCTGAAGTGATCACGTCATTTCCCTTGTCTCCTGCTGTGTGAAGGAAGAAAACAAGCTCAATAAGCAGACCCTGGGCTCAGACCAGTGTCACTGTGCCACATATCCAGGCACAGATCCAGCCGAGTTTTCAGGGAAAAGCATCTCTTTGCTATTGCTGTCACATCAGAGGAGGTTTAGGAGCAGCGATGGACCTACTGAATTCCCAACTTCCCAGAATTACTGCTTGCAAGAACCGCTCATCCATCCATCATCCCTAACAGAGGGAAAGTTTTTAATGCTCCTCATTTAAGGGTGTGGCATCAGCAAGCCCAGCCTCAACCAACACAGTCTCAAGCACTTTTCAGGAAGCCTCCCATGAGATCCACTGGTGAGCCCATCACTGACCTCCACTTCCTCTGCTTGGCAGAGGCAGGACACGGACAACCATCCCTTGGGATGAAGCTAAAGCGGGAAGGGGTGCCAGGCTACCTTGGCCAGGTGGGTCTGGATCTTGCTCTTGGCGTTGGCGGTCTCGGTGATGCGGCTGGTGAAGGCGTCGTTGACCTTGCTGAACTGGCGCCACATCTCGTCGGCCGTGCCCAGAGGACGCTCTATCGGTGCTCGCCCGCAGCTTGCCGAGGTCGCCCGCTGGCTCTGGAGCGGAAGATGTTGTTGTCCGTGAACCTGGCCCACGTCTCCGGCACCGAGACCCTGAGGGTGGAAAGGAGAGGCCCTGGTCAGCCCCGCTGCTGAGGGCGGTCGTGTCCCGCCCTGCTTACCGACCTGGGCAGCCTCACCTGGAATTTGTTTTGGGCACCACAATATTAGATATTAAACTCTCATGGAGCCATCCAAAGGAGGGAGTGAGGGATGGGGAAGGGCCTGATTTGAAGGCGTGTTGAGGACACTGAGGGCACTTGGTGTGTTCAGCTGGAGAAGAGGAGACTGAGGGGAGACCTCACTGCAGTTCCAGCACCTTCCTGGGCAGGGCAGAGGAGGGGCAGGACTGAGCTCTGCTCTGGGGGGACTCAGGGACACAGCAGCCAGGGAATGGCTGGGAGCTGTGTCAGGGCAGGCTCAGGTTGGATCTCAGCCAAAGGTTCTTCCCCCAGAGGCTGGTTGGGCACTGCCCAGGCTCCCCAGGGCACTGGGCACAACCCCAAGGCTGCCAGAGCTGCAGGAGGGTTTGGCTGATCCTCTGGGGCACAGGGGGTGACTCTTGGGGATGGGCCTGTGCAGGGGCCAGGAGCTGGACTGGATGATCCTTGTGGGTCTCTTCCAACTCAGCATATCTTGGGATTCTGTGATGGATCCTGCCAGCGAGCAGTGAGGGTCAAATGTAGATTAAATCTACGCTCTTAATTAAATTACATGAAAGTGAAACATCTGGACCCTATTTGTTCAATGATGTTTATTAAACGATGACCTGATCAGGAAGACAACCTATGAAAGCTCAGACAAACCAAAGATTCTCCCAGAAAAAGCAGAGATTCCAAACAGATCTCCTATTTCCATGTTTGAGGCACTAAGTGCCAAGGGATTCCCAGCTCCATGACAACACACAGATCGAAGTCAATTCATTTTGCTCACAGCCCATCTCAGTTTCACACTAAACTGAACAAGCATTAGATCCCACTCCATTCCCTGTCTGTGTGTTTGGGATGAAGTTCCTGCCTATGCAGTAGTCCAGAACAAGGTCAACAAAAGACTTAAATACCACATAAGCTCCATTTAAAACCTGCTGATTCTCGGCACATTTTACCCCCCTCTGAATTTCAGCATCAATCCCTTGCAATTCATTTGCCTGTCTAAATACATCTGAGCTCTACTGTGAATAACTACTCAAACTGTTAGAAAAATTGAAACAATCTGTGCCTCTCCATAAACTGTGTGTGTCTGTGTGAGCAGGAGATTTATTCCCTCAGCCCTTTGCCACTTAGGGCATATCTCTGCAAGTGCTTACTTCATTTACTACAGAGCCAAAGCCGAATTCCTGGCACCCAAAAGCAGCTGAACCCTGTCCCAGGACAACAGTCTCTATTTCTGCATCTTGTGTGTCATTCCAGCTCGCTGCCAGGCCCTCTCCAGGCAGGGGTGAACCCCCCAGACTTTACGTCAGGGAAGAGCACTCAGGCAAGCACTGACACATCTTTGAAAACATGCACAAACTTAATGGGCTGTGCAGAGGTGCTGGGCTGAATTCATTTGCAGGCTGATCTCTGGACCCTGATGTAATGTTTAATTAGGCTGGACTCGCTTTCCCCTGCTGGGTGTTGGACGGAGGGCTGTTCTCCCTTTATGGTGAGCGGAGAGAAACGACCCCTTGGAGGTGATGGTGGGATGGATGTGCCTGGGAAAACCCAGCTCCCTGCCAGGGAGAGGCACTGTGCCTCCCAGGGCCCCCTCAGTGCCACCCAGCCTGCACTCACGTGGCATCGATCCGCTCCACCCCTCGGTAGTAGTGGATGCCTCTGGAGGTGTTCTTCAGCTGGTAGCACTTGTTGTCGATGTGATGACCCATCTGCTTGTCAGCCAGGTCCTTCTCCAGCTCCTGCCGGGCCTCCTTGTTGCACCTTCAGCACAGACACAGCAGGTCTCAGTGGGGGTGCAGGGGTGGAATGGTTTCCTGCCCACCCAGCTGTGTGCATCCCTGCCCGCTTCCCATGGAGCCTGCAGGGGTTTGACACCTGCAGGGGGTGGGTGGGGTAGGGCCCTGCTGGGGGTTCACATTAAAATGCACATCAGCACTGCAGCAAGAGACCAGGAGCCCCTCCTTACATGAGCTGGGCATTCACGGTGTTCAGGCACTGCTGGAGCCTCTCCCGGACGGACCTGATGGTCTTGATTTCCTGGGCAAAGGTAAAACACAACTCCATCAGTATCCATGGCCTGGACATACTCATCCCCTCAAGCCTCTCCAACCTTGCACACAGTGAGAACCTCCCTGCTTGCCTTTCCCCCAGAGCAAACAGGGGGTGCAGAAAGGGCCCCCCTGCCCCAGTGCAGGTTTGTGCAGCTGAGCCCACACCAGTGACAGGAGGGGACAGGAGGGGGCTGTGGCCACTGCCACGGCCTCTGAAATCACTTTCAGGGTGGGCTCCCAGGGGTTTTTTCATCTTGACATCCATGTCAAGGTCTGGTTAGTTCCACTACAGGGAGACGGGTCCAGATCCTGATCTCATATGAACAGGCACAGTGATTTTCTGGATCAGCAGTGCTGCACATCCCCATCCCCAGTCCCAACGTATCTTCCTCCCCACAAGAGATCCCATCCATATGGGACAAGAGGAGATGGACTTTGGTGAAAATCTCCAGTCCTTTTTAAGAAACACTCAGCCCTACCAGGGGAAGGCACGTGCTGCTCTCAGCTCACTTGCCTCCAGCACAAACCTGTTGCACCTGTGAAGCCCCAGCTGATCACACTGATCCTGAGTTTCGATCAGTGCTCCAAACTCAGGAATTTTTAAGCCCTCCTGTGTGCAGGAGCCAGCTGAAAGCATAGCCTGAATATGTCCCAGACACTTAAAAACCAAAATGCCTTTATGGAGATACCAGCTCTTTCCTAAAGTCTCATGACTTTTAAACTAAGATTTTAATGTTTTAGGGCCTGACTCACAAGGAAAAATCTTCCAACAGAGCAGTGGCATCACAGTCCCAGGGGCTGCAATTTCCTTCCCAGTTTTGTGATGTTTTTGCAGTGATTCTGTTTCGCTGTTCCCTGCATTAGGATCCCCTTTGCTGTGCCAGCTCTCATTGTGTTGGATTTTATTCATAGTTTAAAACAGACTATATAAAGGCAGGCAGGAGTGCATGTTTTTGCAATTTCTATCAAATCCATTGCCTGAGCACATAGAGCAACAGTCCTACTGCAGCCACGCTGCTCTGAGCAAAGCAAAGCTGGGGGGGAGATGTAAAATCTTTTATTAGACCAGCTAATAGAGCTGGGAAAACCAGACAGGCTGCCAGGCACACAGTGCCTTCTGCATATCTGTGTGTGCATCTGTGTCCAATATATATATATATAATGTTCTATAGATATAAAGATATATCTCACAGATAGATACTGCTCCTGTACTGGCAGGGCTCTGATAGGCAGGGCTGTCTCACAAACTCCATGAAGAAGGGCAGGGGACCCCAATATGCCACACAAACACAGTTGGTTTTCAGCTACTCCTTCCTCTCTTGTGGGGGAACGCAGCAGGTTTTGGGGGGTTGAAGAGTTTAGCACCTCACCAGCACTGAGGAGCCAGGGAGGGAACAGGGCTGCAAAACCTGTTTAGGGTAGTTTAGGTAAAAATAACTCTAAGACATGATCTGTGCTGCCAGACTTACTGTGATGAGCTGTTTCTCCACGTCGTCGTGGACCAGGTCGATGCCCATCCTCTTCTCCCGGTTAAGCAAGCACTTGTGAGCGACCTGTTGGGGACATGCCATGCCATCAGTGCTGGCTGCAGGGGCAGGGTTCCCTACAGGGGTGGTGCCCGTGTCAAGTAATGTAAGAAAAGAAATTATAGGTGGGCACAGAGATGACAGCATGGGAAAAACTGCCCTGGTTTAGCTGACAACGAGCAGCCGAGTGCAACATCAGCATTAGATCGGTGTGAGGGAGCCCACGTGTCCCTGGTGCCACCCCAGCTGAATGCAGGGACCTGTGTCAGGCTCGATGCTGACCTCACCAGAGCCTCGTGGTAAGACACGGGCTTTTATCTCCCAAACCAGGATTTTGGAGATAAAAATATTTGGTTAAACAAATCCTGTCCTGATGTGCTCAGCGTGGGGGGTGGGGATCCAGCAGATGGCAGGGGATTTGTTTATTCCTGACAGAACTAATGGGCTCTTAATAAAAACTTTCTAGATGTTACAGAGCTGTAATGAAACTTTATTAGTCTGATTTGAATGGCTGCAGATGTTCTGGCAGGAGGCCACAGCTCGTGGCCCGCAGGGCAGGGTCCTTACCTGGAAGGGGCCCTCGGTGTCGGCCAAGGCTCTCTCCAGCCGCTTCTGCATGTCCGTCAGGGAGTTGGTCTCCCTGATCATGGCATCCAGCTCGAGGCAGAGCTCCGACTTCCAATACTCTATGTCATTGACACGTTCTCCCAGGTTCTTGGTGCTCTCCCCCTGGGTCCTCTTGGCCTGCTGGTACACGTCCTTGATGGTGCGGTTGAGGTCGGCCCTCAGGCGCTCCGCGTTGTGCCGGGTGGTCTCCGACTCCTTGTAGTTGGTCATGTTGGACCTGTGCCAGTCGTCGAGGGTGTGCCGGGTGAAGACACCGTCCGGTCTCTCGGAAATGAAGGGAATTATCTTGGTGGGGGGTAACCCTGGGAAGCTTTCGGAAAGGGGAGCCAGAGTTGGGTTGAGGGCAGCTGCTTTGTAGTAGGCGTTGGGCATCCAGGGGAGGCTGATGCTCTCCGGCTGGTAAGGAATCCGGCTCTTGTAGCTTGCAGCCACGGTGCTGGTGGCGGGCAGGATCTTGCTGGGGGGTGGTTTTGGATAGGTAAACTTTGCTTTCAAGGGATAGCCGTAGAGCTCCATTGTGGAATGCTGCTGTCAGGGACGTGTCCTGCACAAAGGAGGCAGAAGAAAACCTCACTCAGTTCCTGCCCTTGTCTCACTTCTCACAGCAACACACACAACTTGTGATACAGCCAGTGATGCCCAGGGTACCCACACTGTGCCTGTACAGGCCTAAATCTCTCAAAACCAAATTCCTTCTGACAGCATCCCAAGTACCTGGATAGACAGGGATTTGACTCTGCTGGTGGTATGCAGTGTCAGGTCTTGAAACGAGGAGAAGAACAAGTCATGGTGGCCAAGGAGGATGACAGATCTGATACCTTAATTTTCCTTATTCCTTTATTCCTTATTCCCTATTTCCTATTACACCTTCATTTTCCCTGTCAATCTAGTGAAGTTCTTATGTGGCAGGGACATGTTCTTCCCCTAATACCCTTCAATTTAGCAAAAAAAGTTTTCACAAACGCAACCCTCTGAGCCAGTTTGGCAGAACTGAGGATGAGATGTCTGTGCTCTGGTCCAACAAAACCCACCGTGTGGGGGTTCCCACAAACCAGTCCCTCCAGCCCTTTTTGTCCCTGCTAGGGATAAGCCACTGCCATTCCCTAGCTCCAAGCCACTTATTTATTATTATTATCAAAAATTTTATTATTTATCATTCATTTTTTTATTATAATTTCTACCTAGGAAACAGCATTCAGAGAGTGGGAGATGGTTTCCCTGGCTCCCACCCCTGCAAAGAAATCCCTCCCTTTCAGACACTGACAGACAAGCATTCAAGAGAGAAAAAAAAACCTTGGGAATGGCCTGGAGTTACTTTTCCATGCATTTCCAGCTGAATTAAATGGCCCTGCAATCCCCTCAGGATAAGCCATGCCAGGGTGGTACTTTCTACCCTCCCTGAACACGGACACACAGCAGGAGCTGCTGACCAACCAGTCTGGGTATATTTGGATGCTATAAGAGATATTTGGGGCTGAGGAGAAGTACCTGCTTTGCTGGTCCTCCCCTCCCAGTGGAAGCACAGGCTCCCCTGTAGCTGTGAGTGTGGGGGTGCTCAGGGGTTTGGGGGTGTGGGGGTGCTGCTCCTCATCGCTGTGGTGCTGCGCTTGGTGGTGGCACTGCCTGGCTCTGCCCCAGCCCCAGTGTGCTGCCACCACAGGGCCAGGGCACTGTTGCTATGGGCAGTGGGGTTCTGCAGAGGGTGACCAGGTTCTATGGTGGCTGAGGGGGTTCTGTGACCTGTGACCAGGCTCTGTGACCTGTTCTGACCATTGAACCTCCCTGTGATGGCCACAGCAATGGCCACGGGGCAGCACAGGGTGCTGGGTGGGCAACCTGGGGCCAGTACACCCTCACATGGCATCCCAGATCCTGCCCTGGGCAACCTCCTGCCCTCGCTGGGCAGCTTTGTGCAGCCCCTGGGCAACCAGGTACAGCTGTTGGATGATGGATAATGCTCTTGGCCACCTGATTTAGTTGGAGGTAGTCCTGTGAGGAGCTGGACTCGCTGATCCTAATGGGTCTCTTCCAACCTGGGATATTCCATGGTCCTATGAACTCAGTGCCCTCAGTGGGCAACCCAGTGCCACCCCAGGCAACCCAGTGCCACCTGAGTGTTCAAGGCAAGGTTGGACGGGGCTTGGAGCAACCTGGGCTGGTGGAAGGTGTCCCTGCCCATGGCTTTAGGTGAGCTTTAAGGTCCTTTTTAACACAAACCATTCCAGGATTCTAGGAACTCTGTGCAACCCAGTGCCACCCCTGGGCAACTTGATCCCATCCCTGGACAGTCCTCAGTGCCATCAATGGGCAACTCAGTACAGCCCTTGGGCATCTTAGTGCCACTCCTGGGCAAACCTGAGTCCTCACTGGGCAACCCAGTGCCAGCACTGGCGCTCCTGGGCCAGCCAGAGGCTTCCCTGGGGTGGGGGGTACACCAGGTGAGATGTCCCCGGGAGCCCCCCCACAGCACAGCCTCCCCAGCACCAGGGTGTCACACACCAGTCCCCCAGTGACACTGGGAATGTTTCTGGGAGCGGGTCCTTCCCCAGTTAACTCTGGCTTTAGCCTGAGAACAGGCTCTGAGACAGGGCAGTGATGGTGGTGGTGAGCACAGACACCCTGGTTACCCCAAGGGGGTTTCTCCCAGCTCTTGAAAACACCACTCAGTTCTGCTGTGTGCACTTCTGCATCCCACCTTGTCCAGGGGAATATTTTCATTTCCTCACTTAGCACCCGGCTGAGCTGGGAGTCATGTACAGGGCTCAGCAACCACCAGGCTGGTAACTGTGCCCTCTCCCTGCCTCAGTTTCTTCTCACTCTCCCAATATTGCAGCTGCAGACTGAGACTGAACCAAAGTGTTTCCCAGCTCCTGGTGGCTGCAGAGACTCCCTACCCACCACTCCTGCTGTCCATGCACACACACACTCAGCCTCCACAAGGAAGCAGAGCCTCTTGCCAAAGAGCTGACATGAAATATAACCCAAACTATTCCATGGATACACTTTAGCACATTTTCATTTCACTTTAAACACACATCTTGCTCTGGCCAGGTGGAGTATCAGCTTCATCAAACTGAAATAAAACATTCAGCACATAAGTTGTTCTTTTCTATAGCTAAACCAGATAAAATAATTTCAGTTAAAGCAAGCCAAGCTCTGCCCTCTGCAGGACTCGTGCCCACCCTCAGACCAGCCCAGCTCTCTGCCCCTTGCTCACTCCCAGCCTCCATCTCCACTCTCACACCCTGCCCATGGCTAATTCTGTTCAGATGAATCACTGCAGACAAGGAACACCACTAATTGTGGTAGGACACCACATGGGTTTTGAAGTATTTGCTAAATTAAGCAAGAATAATTGGCTAATATTGTAAATGGCCCACGGGTGCCCTGCAAAGGACACACAGGACCTGCTGGGGACATCACGATGGGGGAGGCTTTGGTCCCACCGCAGAATCACAGAACATCCTGAGCTGGAAGGCACCCACAAGGATCATCCAGTCCAACTCCTGGCCCTGCTCAGACACCCCAACAATCCCATCCTGTCCCTGAGAACATTGTCCAAACCCTCCCTGAGCTCTGGCAGCCTTGGGGCTGTGCCCACTGCCCTGAGGAGTCTGTTCAGTGCCCAACCAGCCTCTGGGGGAAGGACCTTTCCTAATATCCAACTTAAACCTTACCTCACACAGCCTAAAAGTGACAAAGATGAGGAGAACTGGCACAGGTAAAACAGTCAAATTCACAAGTAAAGTGACTCTCGAGTGAGAAGTTGCCAAGTGCACACAGTACGTGGTGCTCTGGGTACCACACTGAATTAAACAGGCTATTCACACCACCACCATTTATTTGACTAAATAAACCTGGTTCCTTAATTCTGACTACAACTGCAAGAGCTGCAAAATCACTAAAGTTACAAAAGGTCCACACCCAGTTCTGGTGGGGGCACATCCAGTTTTGGTGGCCACGTGAGAACAGTTTGTGCTGAAGCCTCGACCATTTTAGCTCAGAATCAAAAAAGAAAAGCAGGCTGAACACGTGAGGCTGATGTGAAGCAGAGGTGCCAATTCCCAGCACCTCAGCCCAGGTTTGCCTGGCTGACCAAACTGGAATTTCAAGGGACACATTTAGATACCTCAGTACAAAATCCACCACCAAGAGCTGTCAGTCTTTCTGTCACAGCTCTACATTCCTGCTGTCTATTAATACAGCATTACACTGGATCCTGAGCTGCCCTTCTGAAAATACTCAGATCTAGATCTTTTATAGCATCCCTCACGAGGCTGCTTGTACCCACAGCATTGCCCAGCCACAGTTTTACACACAGTTGAATATTCCTCTCTCCTATAAATGCTGCACCTGCCTGAAAGGTCTCAGTTTTCAGTCACAGAACCACAGCGTGGTTTGGGCTCGAAGGGACCTTAAAGACCATCTACTTTCAACCCCTGCCATGGGCAGGGACACCCTTCCACCAGCCCAGGTTGCTCTAAGCCCCATCCAGCCTGGCCTTGGACATTTCCAGGGATCCAGGGGCAGCCACAACTTCTCTAGGTAACCTGTGCCAGGGCCTCCCCACCCTCACAGGGAATAATTTCTTCCTAATATCTCATCTAAACCTACTCTCTGGCAGTGTGGAGCCATTCCCCCTTGTCTTGTCCCTCCACCCCTTGTCCAAAGTCCCTCTCCAGCTTTCTTTGGAGCCCCTCTAGGTAATAAAGGGGCTTTAAGGTCTCCCCACAGCCTTCTCTTCTCCAGGTCTGAACAATCTCAGTTCTCTCAGCCTTTCCTTGTAAGAGAGGTTTTCCAGCCCTCTGTTCAATGCCAGAATAATTTTCCCAAGTCACATTAACTCACTGAGATTAAAAAAACCCTGAAGTGTGTGTGGTGCATCCCGTGCTGTCACCCTGGAGCACAGGGACACTCACAGGCAGCACATCTGGCCCAGGGCTACTTTAGGGGTGCAAACAGGCTTCCAGGTATCGATGTATGGCTCCCATGGACAGAGAAAAAGATGGTTGTGGCCATCACTGAGCCCCTGCTGCTGCACTGGAGCTGGGATTGGCAGGAGGAGGTCTTGACGGGGTTGGACACCAAAACTGGAGGAGAAGAGGAGGCTGGGCAGGTTGGCAAGGAGAAAGAATCAGCTTTGGACTTGGGCGACCACTGAAGATCATCTGGGGCTCTCCTTTCTCCTTCCAACAGCCCCCTGAAGAGCTTGAGTCCTTTTTCCATGGTTGGAGAAGCTCAGCTGTTCATGACCAACTCCTCCCCAGCCCTGTGCAGCATCTGGAAGTGCCACCATCCTGCTGGTTGCACTTCTTAGAAAATCCATCCTCCCAGTCTGCTGGCAGGCACCTCTCCACGCTCTGCAGGTGACAGCTGAGTCCCAGCAGGGCAAATCTCCACGTATAAACAAGGGGCAGTGCCAAATTCAAACGGGTGGTTAATTCCAGCTCATTTGAGTCACTTTCTTGGCATCCTTAAATGGCTCCAGAAGCACAGTCCATCAGAAGGGTGCCCTGGAAGGAACTGACTCCTCTGCCTTGCTCTGGTTAAGGTGGGGTGATCTCTGCAGGGCTGATCAGGAGCTATTCCTAGAAAAAATGTTAAAAATGGGTGTTGGGAAACCTCTCCTTTCTCTGGGGTGGGAGAAGCTGTGTGTGTCCTGTTCCCTGAAAGAGGTGTGAGCAATAATCCAAATATTACACACAAAGCTATGACAGTCACCTAATGAATCACTCCTTATGTATGTATTTCATGTGCATTTTGTTGGTTTTTTTTTTAACATTCTTGAGGGGATTAGTGATTGTTTTCCCGGAACCTGCATTTTCTGATGAGGTTCACAGCTCTGTTTTCCCCCTGAATTTGCTATCAGTGAACTCAGGGGATGTGTTGGAGCCAACTCCAAGTGGAAATGGGCAGGCTGCAGTGAGGGGAGCAGAGCCCTGTCCTGCCCACCATTTCCCCCCCTCAATTCCCCCCTCATTCCCTCTCATTCCCACCCCTATCATACCCTCATCATGGAGTGAGCACATCCCACCTCCAGCCCTGCCCCAGAGCTGGGGATCAGCTCCTGTCACAGGAAGGTGTTTCACCAAATTTCCCAACTTATCTGGGAAAATGATGGGAGTTAACCAGCGAGACCCACAGACTCCATTTCACACTGACAGACCTCTGTCCTCCCACAGAACTGCCCTGCAGTGCAGGATGCTCAGGAGACCCACGTGACATGGAACAGGAGCCCACATGCCCCGGGTTGGCCCAGGGGGAACGTGATGAACGGGAGTCACCTCACTGAAGTTCACACCTGGCAACCTCAATAACTGTCCCTAACAATCTGTAGGAAGAAACAGGCCTCTCCAGGGGCCATTATCTGAGCTATGCTGGGTGATTGTTTTAGGATTGGGCAAATGCTGCAAGGGAAGATGAAGTTCTCCCATGCCCTATAACAGACGCACAGAGCAACACCCAGACTTGGGCCTGGAGGGATGAGCCCTCTGTGAAAATCTTTTCCCTCTTTTTGAGAAAAGAATTCCTCAAAAACATCCTCAGTCCTTCCTTCAGCAAGGCCAGACCTACTGAAAATCTACCCTTGAAGTTTTGGTGTCCGAAGATATCAGGCCTGTAGACTAAAGCAGGCTTAGAAGATTTATAGTCCTTTCCAGTGCCTAAAGGGGCTCCAAGAGAGCTGGAGAGGGACTGGGGACAAGGGCCTGGAGTGACAGGACAAGGGGAATGGCTTCAAACTGCCAGAGGGCAGGGTTAGATGGGATATTGGGAAGGAATTCTCCCCTGTGAGGGTGGGGATGTCCTGGCACAGGTTGCCCAGAGAAGCTGTGGCTGCCCCATCCCTGGAAGTGTCCAAGGCCAGGTTGGACAGGGCTTGGAGCAACCTGGGCTGGTGGAAGGTTGTCCCTGCCCATGGCAGGGGGATAGAAATAGTGTGAACTTTAAGGTCCCTTCCAGCCCAAAGCATTCTGTGATTCTCTGAGATGATTTTCACCTCTGAACATGAGGCTCTTAACACAGAGAGAAATCAATAAAGAGATCAAAAGCAGGCTGGCAGATGAATTATTCAGTCTAACCATAGCAGCATTTGATTGAGCTTTCCAAACAATAAATGTGGCATGAATATATCATTACAAATCCCTCCTTGAGCTCCAGTGATGAGTCACAACCACCAAACCACAGAGGCTCATCCCAAGGTTAAGGCACTGATGACTCGTGTGATTACAGCAGTGGTGATCTCAGAAATGTCAGTATTTACTGGTGATGTGCTCAGTGGTGCTCAAGAACTATCAGAAATAAAAACCTGAGTTCAGGGAGAGCTTCCCTGTAGCCACTTCAATACACTCTAGGCTTAGGGGGGGTCTGGATTTTGCTCTCTGCATTGATCTCGCTGCAAAGTCCAAGGCTGTGGGGAAGGTGTGCTTTAAATTGCATCCAAAGGGGTTGCTCACACCACAAAATTCAGCCAACTCCACAAGCAAACAGGTGTGAAAGCAAGTAGGAGACAGTTCTGTGCACATCCTCTGATTCACAGTCATAAAAAAAGGTCTAGACATCAGCAGGAGAGAAGATGAACACATGTCCAGGGCAGAGGATGAAGAGCATCACAAACCTCTGCCTCCCTGGGATCTGATGGAGTTTTGGCCTTTCCAACCACACTCACACAAGGTCACATTTTGAGGTCACCCCCTTGTCACACAGGAAAGGCTTCATGAAACCATCCCAGGTAGTTTTCCTTTGTATATCCCACCTTCCTGCAGCCCTCCATTATCAAACCTTTCAACCACTCCTTCTTCCAAGGAGGAGGCCAGACAAAAACTTGTCTGAGAATGATGGAGGGGGAGAAAAAAAGGGAAACAAAACCAGTTTCTCTACATTCACCCTGAAATATCCCACCCATGAAAGCATTTAAGCACGTGCTGTCTGTTAACATCACCTACCAGCCCCATTATTTCAGGGCAATTTAAACACAAACTTTCAAACTGAGCCCCAGCATCTGAGCTCTCTGAGTGGTAATAGCTGGCTCTCATGATTGATGCTCCACACATGCTTTTGTGCTTAGCTGAAGGGAGTTATTGGTGGCCTCTCCACACTCGTTTACACTCCTCATTTCTGAGCCAGATGTGAAAGCAATTAGCACACTGAGAAGACTATCTTTAAGTCTGTGGGGCTTTTTATAGGTTGCTGTTTATTTTTGGACCTGCTTTCTTGAGGTGAGTTTTGGCAGGCCGCTCAAGGACTGGTTTATGTCACGACTCTTGTTTAAAGTTTTTTATTGCTTTGGCAAGGGCTTGGGTTGGAAAGGGGAGGGAGAGTTACTGTATTTTCTTTCTCTGTCATCATATTCAGGCCACTATTTCAAAGACTGCAAAAGGATCAAAATGTCTGCAGGGCTGATAGGAACCACCTCAGCTCCTGCCTCCTCAGGAAATAGCAGGGCTGAACCCAGTCCTGTTGTGGAAGGGCCCAGAAGCTCATCTGGAAAAAAAACCAACAAACTAGCATTCATGGAAATTGCTTTTAAAAAGACGGGAAGGGGAAAGGAGAGGGAAAAGGAAAGGGAAATGGAAAGGGAAAGGGAGGGGAAAGGGAAAGGAAAGAGAAAGGGACCTTGTTCCAATCCCCAAAATCTCCTCACTGTTCAGCCCTTGAGCACTGCCAGGGCTCTCCCTCCACGATCACACACACTCTTCCCCGTGGCAGGGAACTTTGTGGAGGAGGGATCTTCCCCTGGCACAAACCCTTTTGCTGCCACTCAGGACATGAGCAGAGAGGAGCCTTTGCTGCAGAGGTGCCCCCTGGTTCCTGGGCTGTAGAGCTTGCTGACACAGGGAACTGTTATCAATAATCCCAACAGACCAGCTCTGCCTGACACCGCTGGAGCTCCAGGAGGGAGTGACCCATGTAGCCCTTCCATCAGTGCAGTGCCAACGAGCTCTGCAGTCCCTTCCCACTGCTCCTCCCTGCTCCAGCTCAGGGGCAAGGAAAACATCTCCCAGTGCTCACTTACCTGGGTAAACACTCAGCAGGTGCTCCTGGTGGGAATGGTTGGAGGGAACCCGCTGGACGCGGCACCAGCTGCTTGATGTTGAATTCCATCTCCTGCAGTGGACCCATTCTGTGCCTGCAGCACCAACAGCCCACGGCTGAGCCCTGAGCAAGGCTCCTGGGACACACCTGGTAGAGCCAGGTCAGGGAAAATACAGGGAAAACACTTTCAGTAAACAAGGTGAGTGACCTGACACCCCCAGCCCGGGACAGAGCTTGGCCAGTGCTTGCCCACCCTTTCTGCCACACCCCCGGAGTCTGGGACACAATCAGCTCCTCAGGCTGGAGCAGAAGCAGAGGGAACATCTGCTCCACTCCATCCTGGAGCATCTGGAGCCCCTCTGCTCTGGAGCCAGGCTGGGGGAGCTGGGAGTGTTCACCTGGAGAAGAGAAGGCTCCAGGGAGACCTGAGAGCCCCTTCCAGGGCCTAAAGAGGGGTTATAAAAAAAGAGGAAGAGCAGCTTTTTACCCAGGAGACATTTAGATTGAATACTAGGAAGAAATTCCTCCCTGTGAGGGTGGGGAGGCCCTGGCACAGGTTGCCCAGAGAAGCTGTGGCTGCCCCTGGATCCCTGGAAGTGTCCAAGGCCAGGTTGGACGGGGCTTGGAGCAACCTGGGCTGGTGGAAGGTGTCCCTGCCCATGGCAGGGAGTTGGAATGGATGATCTTGAAGGTCCCTTCCAACCCAAACCATTCTGGGACTCTGTGATCTGCCCTGGGGACCTCAAGAGGCTGCAGCCAAAACACGGACTTAAATACCAGCTGCTTGTATTTGAACTTCCCAAATACAGGTGGCCTTGGCTGGCCTGTCCCTCACACACACACACAAAGTGCTTGTGACCTTTTTAAAAACCCCCTGAGCTGCAGGGTGTTTTAAAACACCCCCTGGGCTGCACTTGACTGACTTTAACACTTCTGCAAAGGGATCACCTACAGAGTTACTGCTGCTGCAAATGCAGCAACAATTCCCCATCTCAGTATCATTTATTATTCAGGATCACTTGAGGGATTGTCTAATTCCAGACAAAATTTCCTACTATCAGATTTTGCCTCTGAGAGCTCTGATAAGCGTAAAGTTTGTGTATTTAAGAGCCATTTCAATATGTGATATGGAAAACTCCAGCTACTCTAAGATGCTGAATAAGAACAAGAAAGCAGCTGCCCTCGCCTGACCAAATATTAGGCTGGAATTAGAGCCTGGATCTGAACTGGCTTTTCCTTCCAGAAAATTTTGCCTTTCTTACCACACTGGTGACTGGCCCTTGTAGGTGTCCCAGCCCCAGCCAGGATGCCAGAGCTGGATCTGCCAGTGAAGGATGGGATGACTTTGGATGTGCCCCCAGCTCAGCCCTCGGTGCTTTGGGTCAGTGTCGCTCTCTGGTTTCTGTGCAGCAGGCTGAGGATTACAGAGGATGTTTACAACTCCAAAACAAAGGGAAACCATTTCCATGCAGAGCTGAAAAATAATTAAGACAGCTGTGATCAGATTAGATCCCTTAAATTACTCGGTATCATCTGGCAGATCGTTTTTGCTGGAAAGGGCAGATCAAATTTCCTAATAAACCCCATTTTTCCTACCCCTGTGAGTGCTGTTCCTCCTGCATCTGTCCCCCCCTGTGACACACCAGTGAGAGGAGTGTCTCTTTTCTGCCCTGCCCTGCCACAGACCTTTAGAACAATCATTAACATTTCATTACATAAATATTTTGCCTGATGCTTTGTCTCATATTACATGTCATTTTTATCCTTGGAGCTCCGTGGTCTGCTCAGCCAGATGCAGCACACAGTGCCTGCTAAGGAAAATGGAAAGCAGGGATGAAGTGATGGGTTTCTTCCCCTGGAAGGGATGAATATTTTCGAGGAGTTTAAGAAAATGGTGTTTTCTGGTTGTATCCTGAGCAGCCTTTAGAAAAAGTTAATTTTGACATGTTTTGGAGAGATGAATGTTGTGTAAAAGTAAGAGGATGAAAGTCTTTGAGTCCTCTGCACACTGAACCCTCATAAAGGTTCACTCCAAAAGGCACCTCTGGGCCATTTTGGTTTGGGGTTTCAGTTGACAGCCAGGATTTTCACCTGCCTCCTCAAAAGTGCTGTGCCAGCCCCTCAGTTTTCTTTTAAATCCCATGGTTTCTTCCCAAATCTTGCCTTCCAAATCATAATACAAGGCACAAACACTTTGCATCAGTCCTGGGACACAGAGGGGTGTGGAGAGCAGCCTCCCAGAGGTGCAGCCCATGTGCTTCACACAGGAACCCCCAGCCCAGAGACAGGACTCCTGATTGCCACAAATCCCCTCAGCCACCTCTCCCTTGGCCTGTGGGATTTGTTCTGCTGGAGCTGCAAATCCCATCCCGGTGGTTTGCCCTGGGGTGAATTCCTTTGGACAACCAGCTGGTGCACGAAGAGGTCTGCAATGATCCCAAAGCCTCTTTCTCCAGGTACCTTCCCCAAGGAGATGAGGGAAGCTGTGCCAGGTGTCTGCACTCCATGAGGGAATCATGAAGGTGTCCAAATGGAGATCTGGAGCCAGATCCTCAGCTCTGTGCCAGGTCCTTCCATCCTCAGGTCTCATCCCATACCCAACACAGCCCAGCTGCATGGTGACATCACCCATTCTGTTCTTCAACCAGCTGTTTCTCCTAATCTGTGCTAAAAAAACCTGCACATAAATTCTTCCTGCCTGATATCACACACATTTCCCAGCAGCAAGACCTGGATAATTGATGTAAGAGCATCCTACAGTCCCTTGTTTGCTGTTCTGCACCCGCTCCATGGCAGCTTTTCCTGTGACCTGAGCACCAGGCTGGACTTTCCCAGTGCCACCCGCAGTCCTCGGAAAGGAAGAGTTGGACAGAGGTGTCCTGCACCCAGAAACTCATCACACAAATGAGGGTGGGCAGGAGGGACCCTGGTGCTGCTGAGCCCGAGCCAGAACATGATCTACCTTCACCCACCAGCTGCACAAAGCAAACCAAAACACCCCGATTTCACCTTAGAACAGTGAAAACAGAGAAAACCAGATAAAGGCAGGGAAGAAAGAATAACCACAAGACATTGGCAATGTATCATGGAAGCTGGAAAAGCATACCAGGAGATTTGCATTTTCCCACACTTTCCTGAGAAAATATTTCATGATGTGCTGGACCTGACCATCTGCAATCACTAACAACTACAGAATCATGGAAGGGTTTGGGTTGGAAAGACCTTAAAGATCATCCAGTGCCACCCCCTGCCATGGGCAGGGACACCTTCCACCAACCCAGGTTGCTCCAAGCCCCGTCCAGCTTGGCCTTGGACACTTCCAGGGATCCAGGGGCAGCCACAGCTTCTCTGGGCAACCTGTGCCAGGGCCTCCCCACCCTCACAGGGAAGATTTTTTCCCAATATCCCATCTAACCCTTTTAGGGGCACCTTTTAGGTCTCACTAAAACAAGACCTTTGGATCTGGGTGGAGGGGTGGGAGGCAGCTCCCAGACCCCCCAGTGAGGGGGAACCTCCTCCCTCACAGGCACACAGTGTGGGCTTCCCTGTTTGAAGCCACATCCCATGGGAAGTGTTTTTCCTCTTGTCTCTGCACAGAGTTTATTCCTTGGAGTGTGTGAGCAGCAGGAAGGAGCCAGTTCAGGCTGGACCAGCCCTTCCCACAGTGAAAGTTTGGCCTGAGCTCCATTCCTTGGCTTGGCTTTTCACAAACAAGCACCAAAAGGTTTCAGGTTTTTGCAGCCTGGTGGAGTTCACATTTTTCCACCCTATTATTTTTCCCTCTTTCCGGAGTGGGAGATTCAGCTCCTGGGGGCTTTTCAGGGGTTTGTGCAAAGGCATCTTTCAGATTTGGGGTTTCGTGGTTTTGTTACACCCACCTTGGGTTTTATTTGAGAAGGGCCCAAAATACGAATTAATTGGCCAAACCCAGTGGGTTTTGCCTGGTTTTAGACCAACATGTTTCAACCCACCTGAATATATAAATCATCTCAGTTGTAAAGCTGGGCTATAAAAGCAGAGGCAGTTCATTCACTTTCCTGTACATTTAAAACCATCATGGCAGGGAGTGATTCTGCCCCAAAATTGCCTGTTTCTTCCCCAGAATTGCCTATTTCTGTTCCCTGAGAGCCAAGAGAATCTGCACAACCAGCTCCCATGAGCACACTCACCCTGTGGACATGAACTGGGACGAATAAAACTCTCTACCGGGCACGTGCAGCCCTCAAAATATTGTTTTTAAACTAAAGGCGCAATTTGATGGAGCCAAAATCATGATATTTAAGGTCTGACATAGGCTCCTGAAAAACCTGGGATGATGTTTAGTGTTGAGTATCACCTCAGTGTGGTTATGGACTTCTGGGGAACAGCTCAACCCAGATGTGGCACTAAAGCTGTACAGAGAAAAGCTTCCAACAGCTCCAGGAGGGACACACCAGGAACAGGTACAATATTTAGGAGCTGGGAAGGTGCAGCTTGTACCTCCAGGAGATGCTGAGCTTTTGGTATCTGAAGGTGCTTGAAACTTGGGAGATTTCAATTCCAATGCCAGCACTGAAAGGAAGGAAATGGGGGTGGAAGGACCTGCCTGTGCTGTCAGCTTTTATTGTTTCATTGAGACTTCCATGGAAGGCTATTTGGGAAACCTCTTTAATGCTGAAATTCCTCCCTGAGCCTCATATGTGCACGGAAAATATGACCCCAAAAGGGAAATACTGAAGTCAAAACTGTTCAAATTATGCAAAACTGTAATTTCTAGGGAAAAGGAGGTGGGACTACAGACTCCATCCATCCAGTCTCTTCTTGAACTTCATGGAATCTGAGGTACTCCAGCGTTGCACTTTTTAAACTGAAAGAGGTCACAGAGTAACAGAATGTTAAGGGGCTGGAATGAGCCTTAAAGCTCATCTGGTCCCAACCCCCCCCTGCCATGGGCAGGGACACCTTCCACTAGACCAGGTTGCTCAAGGCCTTTACCAACCTGGCCTTGGACACTGCCAGGGAAGGGGCATCCACAGCTTCTCTGGGCTGTGGATTTCTTCCACAAATTGGATTTCTTCCAAAAAATTTCTTCTTAACATCTAACCTAAATTTCCCCTCTTTCAGCTTGTTCCTGTTACTCCTTGTCCTTTCACTACAATCCCTGCTGAAGTGTCAGGATGGGAATGAGTCCTCCCTGCCCCAGACATACACAGCCACACACAAATCCCTCCAGCCTGGCAGCACCTGACCCAGGATAACTCACACTGGGAGAGACTCCCAGCTTCATAATTCCAGTGGGATGCCTTTGCTTCTCTCTGTCAGGACACACTGAGCATGGCTGGGGCATCCTCTCCTTCCCTGGAGCACCTTCACCAGCCACATCCTGGGCTCCAATGGGCTCTGATGGCAGAGGGGAAGGACAAGAAACACATGAAGCCATCAGAGAGTGTCCAAAGGAGGGAGTGAAGATGGGGAAGGGCCTTGATTTGAAGGCGTGTGAGGACACTGAGGGCACTTGGTGTGTTCAGCTGGAGAAGAGGAGACTGAGGGGAGACCTCACTGCAGTTCCACCTTCCTGGGCAGGGGCAGAGGAGGGGCAGGGACTGAGCTCTGCTCTGGGGGGACCAGGGACAGCAGCCAGGGAATGGCTGGAGCTGTGTCAGGGCAGGCTCAGGTTGGATCTCAGCCAAAGGTTCTTCCCCCAGAGGCTGGTTGGGCACTGCCCAGGCTCCCCAGGGCAGTGGGCACAGCCCCAAGGCTGCCAGAGCTGCAGGAGGGTTTGGCTGATCCTCTGGGACACAGGGGGTGACTCTTGGGGCTGGGCCTGTGCAGGGCTGAGGGTTGGACTGGATGATCCCTGTGGGTCCCTTCCAACTCAGCATATCCTGGGATTCTGTGATCCACTGCAGGGTGGCCATCAGGCCTCTAAGGAACAATTCCATCAACCCAAGGAGCCACTGAGCTGCTCCAGTCCCTGATCCAAAGGGCCACTGGCAGCTCCAAAACACCTCAGTGGGATTGGATGCTCACCCACAGTCAGAGTAAAAACCCAGCCCTTCCCAATTCCAGCGTGGCTATTTAGGGAAAGCACTCCTTGTTTTCCCCCAACCCCTTTTCCTCCTGACGGGCATCCTGCCCTGCAGTGGGGAAGGGCTATTCTTAGAGACGTCTATTTTGGGTTGGAATGCTGGAATTAAGATCCTTCCTTCCTTTAAAGAAAATATGCCTGATGATATTTAGAAAGCTTCACCCCAGTTTGAAGGCTCAGTTCTGGCTGCTGAGCAAAGCAGATTTATTTGTTGGTTTAACATTTACCAGAGGCTGTGATGATCCCAGCTCCACTGCCCAGCACCAGGACCACCCAAACACCCTCTGGAGCCTCTGGAAAGTTGGGTGATATTCCCTTTAATGTGCCGAGCAGGAGCTTCACAGGGTTTAC
Source organism: Chiroxiphia lanceolata (assembly GCF_009829145.1). NCBI lineage: Eukaryota > Metazoa > Chordata > Aves > Passeriformes > Pipridae > Chiroxiphia > Chiroxiphia lanceolata. The sequence continues at coordinate 2,606,859 of NC_045655.1, read as the reverse complement.
TCATTCCCTCTTTCTGGCAAGGCTTTGTATCACTTCGAATAGATTTAGTAAAATATTTTCCATCAAAACTTTTTTGACAGAAAATGGCTTTTGGACACAATGGAAACTTTTGTGGAGAAGAAAAAATGAAAATAAAACCTGCTCAGCTTATGTTGGAGACCTTTATTAGAAACAGAAAGTTGTTTTCCTCCTTGAAAGGTTTGGGGGAAGGTCCTGTTGGGGCTATTTTTTCAAGGTGAATACAAGTTTGTTGTGGAATTATCAGACAAGTTCTCATGCCATTATCACCCCTGGAGCAGGAGTCACTCATGGTGGGTAAATCTGACAGCAGTAGCTGCAGGAAGAGCTGGGAGCAGACCCTGAGGACATCTCTTGGCTTTATGCCTGTGTTTGCTGTCCCAACACGGGTCCCCTGCCCTGCAGAGACCAGGCAGGAGGCTGGAGGGAAGAGTCCCTCTGACTGCTTTTCCCTCCAGGCTGGACCACACTGTCCCAGGCTCAGGCACTGCAGCCTCTGTGTTTTCCTACCCCATCCTGGGGCAATAAAGCAACTTTGTTCCTCTGTGTGACAACACTCACAGCTTAAACTGAGCATGGAACACACATTTGCTTTGCCAGGGCCACAGGTTGCCACAGGGCTGCAGAGTGGAGGTTTAAAGGTGTCTCCAATGCCAAAATAAATGTGCTTTCAAGCCTCTTATCCTGAGGACCTGGAAAGGTTGCTGGTTTTACACAGCAGCTGAGATGCTGACGTAGCCACAGGACTCCGAGATCCGGTGGCTTGAAAGGAACAAACCCAAACACCTCAGTGCTCCCCATAAAAATCAAATTAGCTGGTAGTGAAGCCTTCCTCCAAAATGCTGGATCCAATTACACGTCAGAAACTGAGAGGCAACAAGTTTTGTCTGATGGAAGCAGCTCTGTGTGCATCCCACTGCTGTATTTCCTTGTCCTGGCAAAGCTGGCTCAGCACTGGCCCCAAACGTGGCAGTCAGGGCTTGCCTGGCCCTGGGCTCTCCTCACTCCTACCATCTCCCATGGTTTCCCTTTGCAACAGCACTGCCAATGCAGCAATTTTTCTGGAAAGCTTGGAAATTCTTCACAGAGAGTTCTTTATGGAGAGTTCTTCACAAAGAGAGGGATCAGACACTGGAATGGGCTGCCCAGGGAGGGGGTGGAGTCACCGTCCCTGGAGGTGCCATCAGTGCCATGGTCTGGGTGACAAGGTGGTGTTGGGTCAAAGGTTGGACTTGTTGACCTCAGAGGTCTTTTCCAACCTGGTTGATTCCGTGATTCTGTGCAATAAATTCTTGCCACTGCCTCTTTCTCACGGGGTGCTGGGGAGACCCCGAGCCGAGGCTGGGGGTGCCTCCTGTGACTCCCCATCACCAGAACACAACCACCATGCAGGTGTTCCCTGGGCTTCCCCTGCCCAAACCAGCATGGATTGCTGCCTGCTCACTTGGGTGGACACAAGGATTTTGCAATCTGGGGCAAATGAAGCTGGCTCTGGGCTCTGGCAGCCACGGCCCCGTTGTTGCTTTAGGAGCTGCAGCTCGACCTATGCCAGGCACAGCCCCAAGCTGGGGGGCTGCACATAAGCTGGGGGGCTCTGGAGCCCACAGCAGGAGTTGTAACATCCCAGCTGGGTCTCTGTGGGCACACAAGGAGCAACAGGCCAGGTTGGATGGGGCTCTGAGTAACATGGTCTAGTGGAAGGTGTCCCTGCTCATGGCAGGGGACTTGGAACTGGAGGATCTTTAAGGTCCCTTCTGCCCCTCCACCATCAGACCACAACCATCCATGCTCAGGCACTGCAAGCTGAGTATCCCCTCTGCTCCATGTCCCCAGCCAGCCAGGGATGTGACAGGGCTTCAGAGCTGTTATCCCAGGTTTCCTCTGAGTTATCTCCCATTCTATCTGGCTCCGATGAATAATTAACACAGACTGCATCCTGAGCAGAGCTGGCTGGGAGCTGCAATTTCCATTACTTGGGAAATCCTGACATGAAGGGAGAGATTGATTCTGATTCTGCACAAAAAAGCTGGAATTCTTGTGTTTGCCAAGAAACATTTCCTCCCAGCAAGCAGTTTAGGGCCATTACAGTGTTTCACTCCAGCAACTCTTCTCATTATTCCTGTCGTTCCTGTGCATTTCTTAAATCATGCACTACATGATACAATCTGTAAAGACAATATAATATTAAAATTTACACTCCACATTACATGAAATTAATTTAAGTGATGGAACAGAAACATTCTGCTTCTGCTGGAGTTTCAATACAGTCCAAACAAAATATTTTCCTTTTTTTTTTTTTTTCTTGCTGTTGGAAAATCTTGTTGGAATCAGCACATTTCTGCTGCATGGCTCAAGTTCAATTAACCTGCTGTTGCATATGGAAAGTTGTCCTGAGAATAATTTTTCAGTGGCTTCAATAACTGAGATACTCACATCCAACTCACCCCCAGGACACTCTCACCCATCTTTTATTGCTGGGGTTAAAATGCTGTGCCAACAGATAAGCAATGAAGACAGAAACTGAGACCACATTTTTCCAACCTTATAATCCAGAAAGTTGGCACAGAAAAGGCTATTGAGGGGCTCAGAGCAATCCCATCCCCATTCACTTCTCCATGGGCTACTCAGGATTAAATAACCAACTTTTGCTGGGCTTGAGGGGCAAAATCTCTGCTTCTCTAAAGCAACAAAATGTGCATTTGGCCTCTTGTGGGACTTGACTGAGCTGGATGCAATGTGATGAGAAATGTGTATATGGAGATCTGTAGATTTAGACACTTTGAAATCAAGGTCTTTCAAATACCTTGATTTTGCCAGGAGATGTGGGAAAAAAAGGGAGTGCAGAAAGTACAGGCAGTGAGGGGGATTTGCTGCACTTTGGGATCCTGAGGATGCCAAAAAAGATGAAAAGCCACCCCAGATCAGAGCAGGACTGCAGAGTGTGAGGGGCAGTGACAGAAAATGCCACTTCTGTTTGCTCTGCAGCCCTGGGGCTCGGTGCTCTCACTGCCTTCACAGGGTTTCCAGTAGAAAATGTTGCTTTGTTGGAAACACCCCATGGACAAGAGGGAAGGACAAACCTTTTGAGTGCACCAAGAGGAATCTTGGTGTCTCCTTTGGGGCCCTTGGGCTCGTTTCTGTAGAGCACCACAGACCATCCTGCCCCTGCCCTATTCCATGAGGGCTCTGACCCCCTGCCTGACCTGTGGGTCACAGGCCATTTTCCAACAACAAAAATGCTCTTTTTCTTCCAGCAGCTTTTAATATTTGGCATCCAGAGCATGTTTTTCACTCCAAAACTGGTTGTCTTCAAGTGCATTTCACCCCTGGCAGCCCACTGCCCATGACCACAACATGGGGCTCATCTGCAACCAGGACCAGCTTCCTCTAAAACCCATGGACAGAGTTTCCAAAAGCACCTGTACAGGGTGGGCAGAGCAGCTCCACACTCTCCCCTGGGCTCTGCCAGGACAAACCAGAGGATGCTGGAGGATGCCAGACCCCGGAGCTGAGCAAGGAACCATCCAGGGTACCAAGGGTGCAGAGCTCAGCAGGATGTGCCATCAGCACCCTCTCACCAGCTCCGTGGTCTCCCCGAGCTTTGTAGGCTCTGAGGGATGTGTGTGTCTGTCTGTCAGCTTGCAAAGCTCTCCAACAGGGAGATCCAGACACTGCACTTAAAAAAAATCCCATCAGGCTGCATCTGTCAGGCTCAGGGTGAGTGAAGCCAGGCCAGGCTGGTGCCTTCCAGGAACAGCCCTGCTGCACAACCCATCCATCCACCCCAGTGATGTGTCAGCCCTGCACCAGCCACAGATCCTCCTTCTCAGCCTGCAGCTAAATCTTTTTCTTATGAAGGAACTAAGTATGGGTTTGGTTTTCTGCAGCTGCTGACAGGCATCTCTGCATTAATCCCAGAGAAAGGAGAACTGAGGTTGGGTTGATATGGGGGCAGCCCAAATTTAGCAGGGCTATCACAAAAACATAGGGTGGTTTGGGTTGGAAAGGACCTTAAAGCCCATCTCATTCCAAACACCCTGTCATGGGCAGGGGCACCTTCCACTAGCCCAGGTTGCTCTAACCTGGCCTTGGACACTTCCAGGGATCCAGGGGCAGCCACAGCTTCTCTGGGCAACCTGTGCCAGGGCCTGCCCACCCTCACAGCCAGCAATTCCTTCCCAATATCCCATCTATCCCTGCCCTCTGGCAGTGGGAAGCCATTCCCCCTTATCCCATCACTCCATCCCCTGTCCCCAGTCCCTCTCCAGCTCTCCTGGAGCCCCTTTAGGCCCTGGAAGGGGCTCTCAGGTGTCTTCTCTTCTCCAGGTGAACCCCCCCAGCTCTCCCAGCCTGGCTCCAGAGCAGAGGGGCTCCAGCTCCCTCCTTATCTTGGTGCCTCCTCTGGACTCGCTCCAACAGCTCCACGTTTTTCTTATGCTGAGGACCCCAGGGCTGGAGCAGCTCTGCAAGTGGGGTCTAACATGAGTGGGGCAGAGGGGCAGAATCCCCCCCCTGCCCTGCTGCCCACACTGTGGGGTCAGCCCAGGGCAGGGAAGGTTCCTGGGCTGCCAGCTCTGCCAGGACACCTCGCCCACGGACGTGAGCTTGGTGAGCAGCCAACCTGAAAACCAGGACAGGGATGGAGCACGAGGAAGGGCCCAGTCCTGCACTGCCTCTGGGAAAAACACATTTTGCAGCAAAGGCAGGATAAAAGCAGCCTCTGCATTCCCTAAACAACCAAGAGCACAGCTCCAGGAGGCTGCACTGCCAACTCAGGGGGGGAGCACCATGTCCAAGGGACTTTATAAACAGCTGATGAAAATATAAATACTGGCCCAAAAGCTCCCTGGGACCCAGTGCCAGGGAGCTTTGCTGTGAGGCGACGTGGTCAGATGTACGAGGGGCAGTGCCCCAGCCCTGCCCTTCCCAACAGCTAAACCCTGCCCTGGAAATCTTCCAAGAAGAGAAAAGGGAGCTGACACACAGCATGAAAAATGTCGAGGCTGATGGCCACGCTCTGGCAAGATTACAATCAAATAAAAGCACGATGGGCACTGTTAGGCAAACACAGAGGAGAGGTTGCTACGAGCCCCACCTGCAATAAAGCTGGATCTTGGAATGGAGACAGCGGGTTTTGAGGGCTCATAAAGTACCAGCACATGTACAAAAAATCACTGTGAGGGCTGGGGAGCAATGCCAGAGCCAGTGCCACTTGTGCCTCCCGAGCCCGGCTGGGCTCTGCTCGCTCTCCAGGAATCCCAGGGAGGTGTTTCCAGCAGAGCACTCCCCACACCACAGCTGCCTGGCCCCCACCTTGGCTCCATGGATCCTTGAACACAGAAATAAAAGAGTGGATCACCATCTCCCTCCCTCCTCCTTGCCATGAGGATGCAAATCATGGCAAAGGGACAGCGGTGATGGAGTCCTGCAGGACACTCACATTCCCGGGAAGTGTCCAAGGCCAGGTTGAACAGGACTTGGAGCAACCTGGGCTAGTGAAAGGTGTCCCTGCCCACGGCAGGAGGTGGAATGAGATGATCTTTAAGGTCTCTTCCAATCCAAAGCATTCTGTGATTCCATGATTCCATGATTCCATGATTCCATGATTCCATGATTCCATGATTCCATGATCCAAACCTCAGCAGCCCATCCCTGTGCAGGGGGGATTTTAATACTGAAACAGCATCTGGGGGACTCTGAGAGCCCTGGCATGGTGGGTCTGGCATAGAGAGGGCTCATCCATATCGAGCAGTTTCCTCCTGTTGCCTAAGCCCAGATGCCACCCCCCAGACCTCTCTGCCACCCCTCACAGCAGCCCTGCCAGGGTGGGTGCTCCAAGGGCCAGGCCTCTGCTTCCTGACACACTTTATTTCCATCTATGTGGCTTTCTGCAACCAGCACCTGCTGCTTTTGAACCACAGGAAATAAAATCTGAGTGTTGGGATCTGAGTGTTTGCTCAACACGGGAGGAGAAAGTTGGGCTGTTCAGCCTGGAGAAGAGAAGGTTGTGTGGAGACCTCACAGCACCTTCCAGTATCTCAAGAGGCCAGCAAGGAAGCTGGAGAGGGACTGTTCACCAGGAACTGTAGTGACAGGGCAAGGACAAATGGGTCCAAACTGAAAGGGGGGAATTTAGGTTAGAAGTACAGAAGAAATTGTTCCCTGTGAGGGTGGGGAGGCCCTGGCACAGGTTGCCCAGAGAAGCTGTGGCTGCCCCATCCCTGGCAGTGTCCAAGGCCAGGTGGACAGAGGGCTTGGAGCAACCAGGGCTGGTGGAAGGTGTCCCTGCCCATGACAGGAGGTTGGAAGTAGATGATCTGTAAGATCCATTCCAACCTAAAGCATTCTGTGATTCTATTACAAACTTCCCAGGTTCACTTAACCTGCACATGATTTTGCTCCTTTTTTTTTTTTTGCTGGGAAAAGCCCCTGCAATGGACAACATTTCTTTGCATCTTTAATTTCCAGAAAGCTGCCACTGAGTTGCTCCCTGCTGCCCCGGGCAGGGGTGCTGGGGGATTCTATCAGGCTGCTGAAGTGCCCCGTGGGGAAATCACAACACCTGGCTGTCAGGAGCCTGTGCCATCCCTCAGGGCACCCACAGCCATTCCCTCCGTGTCTGACCCCCACGGGGCCACGGGACAGGGAGGAGAGACACAGGGACCTGCCCAAATGTGCTGGCACGGAGATAAGGGGGAAAACGCTGCCTCAGCAAAAATCCCAGATTGAAATTAAAAAAAATAAATAAAAAATCAAAGAGCAGGAATGCTGCTGACTCACCAGCCAGGGAGCCTGGCAAACACCACAGCAGCAAATAGCTGGGGAGCGTGGGGTGCTTTTGCTTGGGAAAACCTCCTGGAATTTCAGGTGCCATCGTTCAAGGTAGATGTGACCCAGCAGCTCCGTGCTCGGACAGAGGGGGAGGAGGAAATGCTTTTTCCAGGCGAGCTCTTGGCAGGCCCCGAATACGCCTTTTAAGTAGAGCAGCAGGAGGGGAGATAAATCTGAGCCCTTTGTAAATCTGCGGGAGCGTTCGCTGAGCGCACGGCGGGACCTCCCGGAGCATCCCCGGGGGCTGGGGAGGATCGGCCCTGCCTGCTCAGCACCGCCGGGGAGCAGCTTTGCTTCCAGCAGCAATTAGCGCATTCCTGACGAGCCCCAGGCACGGGGAAGTGCCCCAGCCTCCAGCCAAGACACTCAGGCCAGCGGGGAGATGATGGATGGCATCCCAAAACCAGGCTGGGGATGCTGCCTCTGCCAGCCGAGCAGCCGTGGAACGCGAGCAGGACACGGCAGAAGAGCACAAGGGGGGGCATCCAGAGCCGTGCCAGGGAGGGAGGGGTGGCACGGGGCTCCACAGGGACACAGCTCTGCCCCTGGGATGGGGATGGGACCCTGCCTAGCCCACCCTTGGTGGCAGAGGGGGGCTCCTGTCTTAGTCCAGCTGCAGTGAAGCCTCGTGGCTGGTTGGTGGCCCAGCCCCCAACCTGTCCCCCCCAGTAACATCCACCAGGAGACTGCTGGTAGGTGTCTAAGAAATGGAGAGAGGTCCCAATCTCCTCAGAGTCACTGAAAGTCAGCGTGGATGAGACATCCAGCTCTAAGGTGCCTAAAGCAGAACTAATTCTTCCCTCTGGGCATTTAATGTCACCCTGTAAGGCAGCCTCTTCCCAGGAGCACAGTGTGTGGCTTTATCCCATGGGTGTGGGAGGTCCTGATCCTGCCCCCAGCACTTCTGTCTGATGACAAACACAGCAGGATTCCCACTGTGCCCAGCAGAACCAGCCTGGGGTGAGCACAGAGAAGACCATGGGAGGGGTCAGGGGGCTCTGAGCTGGTAATGTTTTGTGCAGCCTTAAGGGTGGACAGAGAGACTGCAGGGAATTTGGGAATCCCCAATGGAAAGCGGGGAGAAATGCCCTTCAGAGTTGGTTTCTGCTTATCTACAGCATTAGAGAAAAAGGGGGGATTTCTTGCCCTGTGAGGTGCAAACACGGTGCCTCTCTCCCCTCTGATGTGGGAGAGCGTCAGAGGGGAGAGGGGCACAGACACAAACCAACCCAAAACCCACCCAAAACCACAGACACTGGTGAACTCTGTGTCCCTCTTTGCCTGTGCCCCCCAGCAGCAGAGCTGCAGCAGATCAGGGGCACGAGTCCCACTTTGTACGGGTAGGGATCTCTGTCCCCAGAGCAAAACCAGACCCAGTTTGCACTGGAACGGCTCCTGTGAGGTGCTGGGGGTGTGATGCAGCAGGGGCAGGGCACAGGGCTCACAGCTCCACCCCAGCAGTCCCAAAGGGCGCCAGAGGGTGTCAGCAAGGGCAGGGCCCTCAGCGAGGCTCACGGAGACACACCCGGGCTGTCCCGCCGTGATTCACCTGCCCTCGGTGCCACAGGTCTCTGCCAACCCCAGGGCGGCACAGGGGCATGCAAGGGCATCACCTGGGCTGTGCCAAGTTGTCCCCAACACTGTGTTTCATAGGAACAATGAAAGCAGCCCCTGCACATCTGACACAGGGACACCCAAAACATCACCCGTCAGTCCTCAACCAGCTCCGTGGGAGCATCACTTGAACACCCCTGGCTCTGACCTGCCTTTAAAGCCTGTGCTGCCCCGAGGTTTAACCACCACCATCACCAGCAGGAGGCTGAAGGTTATTTCAGAGGGGGTTGGACCTTCCCAGGCTTTGGGATCTTGACATGTCCTGGGCAGCCACTGCTGTCTGGGGTCGTGGCCACCACTCGTGGCTGAATCCCATGTGTGGTGTGAGCAACACATTGACCTTGAAGTGGTTGGCAAGGAGGGAAGTTTGACTATTGTTTGGGATGTCTGGGAAGCAGAATCACAGAACCATAACATCTCCTGAGTTGGAAGGGACCCATAAGGATCATCCAGTCCAACTCCTGGCCCTGCATAGACACCCCAATGATCCCCCCTGTCTCTGAGAGGATTGTCCGAACATTCCTTGAGCTCTGGCAGCCTTGGTGCTGTGCCCACTGCCCTGGGGAGCCTGGTCAGTGCCCAACCACCCTCTGGGGGAAGAACACCAACACTGTCCCCCATGGGCATGTCTCAAGTGTTGGCACAGTGGGTGACACCTAAAGTTCAGGTTGGGCATCCACACATGGAGAGATTCAATCATGGAACAACAGGATTTCCCAGTTTAAGGAAAAAAATCAAACTGCCCTCCTAGAGCAGTGGTCTGTGCTGGTCACAGCACACACACAGCCCTTTTTGCACCCTCTTTGTCAGGTAAGTTCACAAAAAGGGGCTCAGCACCCAAAGCACAGCCATGGGATGCAGACTGGCACCCAGAGCTAATAAGATCTAATTGTACCATCAATTCTATTTAATCATGCTCTTGCATTCCCTAATTCACTTACACTCCACTGTGCCATCCATCCCAGGGCTGGGATTGCAGGAGGCTGCCTGTGATTAGGATCTGAATGATGCCATTCAGAGCTGCCTGAGGGTGTGGGTTTGTGTGCAAGCCCTTCCCTGCTGACTGAAATGCAAACGGGGGTAGAGATGAGTCCAGAAGCAAGAGGAACCCCAAAACCAGTGGGGTTTATCAACACTGTGTTTAGCTCCAAGGCTGGATCAGTCTGGGTCTCGTGGAGGGGAGAAGGTTCTAACAGGAACTGGCAGAGCAGCCTTGCACCACCAGAGTCTGTACTCGGGTTTTTCAGCTACACTGTGAAAATGCCTTCAGAAAACCTCCACACATAAATAAATAAATAAACAGGAAAAGAAAAAAAAACAAACCAAACCAAACAAACAAACAAAACACTAAAAAAACCCAAAACAAACACAAACAAACAAAAACACACACACAAAAACAACAAAACAAACAAACCCTACAGAGAAAGAATAAAAAAATTGTGAGCTTTCTTCTGACCTAACGTTACATCTCTCTGCCTCCCCTCCAAATAATTTTTCCTTAAAACATTTTCTAATGGAATAATATTCCTGTTTAACTGGCTCTGCATTTTCTGCTGCTAATAATGTTATTTTGAATGGCTGGATCACACTATAACAATGTCACACTGACAGCACACATGCCCTCCATGGGATCCTCCCAGACAGAATGGGGGCAATAACTGCAGCCTTATCAGCCCTGCACAGTGATTTATTGGGATAATCCCAGACAGAGCCTCGGCATTTCTGGTGTGTCACCACGACAGGGACGCTCCCAGCACATGCCAAGGGCAGGGCAGGGGTGGCACTGAAGGCACTGGCACTGCCCAGCAGAGCTGGCAAGGAAAAAAAGGTCATTGCCTGATGTCTGCTAAGAGCACTTAGAGATTTGGAGAGGTCCAAACATGTCCTTTTGATTTACACTGATTCTACACAAGGTGCTGCAAAACAATCAGTGTTCCCAGGGATCAGGAATTAAAGGCAAAGCAACAAATGGTCATCTGCCCCTGTGACAGTAGGTTTGTAGGACTTGGATCTGGAGTAGAACTTAATGATACTCCAATAGCCATTGATGAAGAGAAAGCACTGAAATTAATGGATAAGTTTTTCTCAGTATTTTTCTAGATCCGAAAGCTTGAGTTAATCTGCCATCAGGTTATTCACTTTTGATTTTAGTATGGATAAGAAGTATCTTGGTTGGAATTATTTATTCATTACAGCTCATTGCAAGGGAATTTTGCAGATATAGAGGGGACAGATTCGAGAGACAGATGGAGAGTGACTCAATCCCAGCCACTCCCAGTGGGGACCAGGCCCTGCAGTCACCCTTCACCAGGGCAGGACAAGGCCTTGGCTGGTCCCTCCAGGCATCCTGGCTGGGAGGGAGGAGTCTAAATATTTTATCTTCAGTTCATCAGCCCAAAAACACAGTCTTGAGGTGTTGGCAGCATTACATGAGTCATCTTGGGGAGATTCCCAGCTCATCCTGACAGACCTCTGCTTCTTGAAACCAGTGTGAGCTGTCCCTGTTATCACCATCCCTGGTGCTACAAGGGCAGGAACATGGGAGATCATGGAATCACAGATTCACACAGAATCACAGAATCACAGATTATAGAACCCCAGAGAATCACGGATTCTATGATCTGGGTTGGAAATTCTGGGTTGGAAAGGACCTTAAAGATCATCTGGGTTAGAAAGGACCTTAAAGCTCATCTCATTCTACCCCCTGCCATGGGTAGGGACACCTTCCACCAGCCCAGGGTTCCATCCAACCCTGGCCTTGGACACTTCCAGGGATCCAGGGCAGCCACAGCTTCTCTGGGAATTGTTCCTCACAGGGAACCATTTCTTCCCAATATCCCATATAACTCTGCCCCTCTGTTAGATGCCTCATCCACCCCACAAAGGGCTACCAGAAGATCAGGGGTGGGAACTCTGTCTTTATTAAGGTATAATTGTCTTATTTCTGCACTGTGCAGGGCAGGGAAAGCTGAGACAGCTGGGATTCCTCCAGAGGACATTTCTATCCTCACAGGGTTGGGTAGATGAAAACCTTTCCTCTTGCAGCTCATTGTGCTCGGGGATCCCAAACTCACCGGGCAGCCTCATGCAGGGACCAGGGCTGAGGAGAGGATCCTGTGTGGGCTCATGCTGTGTGATAGCAGAGCAGGGTGAGCTGCTCCCTTGGCTTACTGTTATTTTGACCAGCTTTTTATTAAGGTTACAGATCAAGGCCCTGCTGCCCCTTTGGGCTGAGCAGTGCACATGTGAGAGCCACATTCAGGAGGCTGGAGGGCCGGCACCCGCAGGCAGCTGCCCAAAACAAATGGCTGTATTATCCAACAGCTTCCTCACCAGAGACCTGATTCATGAAAGAGAAAACCCAAGCAAGCAGCCTTAGGTGTGGAGCAGCAGCCCTACACAAACACAGGGCCCATGAGCGGGGCTGGGACAGGCAGCACCTCTGGTTTCCTTCAGCACGTGCGTGTGATTAAAACCACATGGACGGGGAAAGGCAGGTTCTGGGGGAAAATGAGTTTTACCAGGGAAAAGAGGGAAACTACAACAAAAATATACCGAGGTGGGGAAATCATGGAATCTCCTGAGCTGAAGGGCCCACAAGGATCATCGAGTCCAACCCCTGGCCCTGCACAGGCCCATCCCCAGGAGTCAACCCCTGTGCCCCAGAGGATCAACCAAACCCTCCTGGAGCTCTGGCAGCCTTGGGGCTGTGCCCACTGCCTGGGGAGCCTGGGCCGTGCCCAACCAGCCTCTGGGGGAAGAACCTTTTGCTGAGATCCAACCTGAGGCCTGCCCTGACACAGCTCCAGCCATTCCCTGGCTGCTGTCCCTGGTCACAGAGAGGAGAGATTGGTGCTGCCCCTCCACGGGAAGTTGTAGCTGCTGTGAGGTCTCTTCTCTCTCCTTGAGAAGTCCCAAGGTGACTGGAGATGGAGCCCTGGTCTTCAGGGCTTCCCTCCCCACTCAGCCAAGTGGGCTGTGGTCACCTCCCTGCACAGAGCCCAGCTCCTGCCCCTGCATCCCACCCCCACACAGCCCCCACAGGAGCTCAGGGGCCACTTCCCACCACCTGCACACTCGAGTGACCTCCTCACATCTCTGTGCTTGCAAAGAAACCCCCACACATCAAAACCAGATGTCTGTAAGGTGGTGACAGTGGCTGGGGTTCAAATGTTGTGACAGTGATACAGCACCAGTTGGGAGACACCAACACCAGCTGGGAGACACCAACACCAGCTGGGAGATGCTTTCATTTAAACAGAGGGACTATGGGACTAATATGTCAAGTGTTGGTTCTTCTGTAGTTCACAGCAACGCCTTCTCAATCCTGATGGTTTTAATCTCTTGTTCTCTTGCAGCGGCAAAAATGAAACTGCACCGAGGCAAAAGCAAAAGATTTTGCATTTCTAGAGGGAATCCCACACCGGAAGCATATTTTGGGCCAAGAAAATCATCTCACTTCTCCATCTGCTTGCCCTTATCTGCTCAGAGGGCCACAACAGGATCGGGAGGAGTTGCCAACAGGTAGCACTGGCCACCACAGTGTGCCTTCCCTGCCTTCCAGCCAGGCCAGGCATGGACTACAATGCCAGGCACGGTGTCTCCATCCTGCACCAGTGTGGGAGTTCCCACCCAAAATGGATTTTTTCCAAATTTCTTTGCTCTCACACCAACCTTTCACTTGACATAAGGAAGCCAGAGCAGGAACTGGAGCATCACATGTGGCCAATACAAAGGGATGAATCACTTGCTCCTGTCCATGAAAATCCTCCACCACTGTCACTTACATAATTAATGCCTCTCATCCCACAAGTTCCTGAATTGGTTGAATGATAGGGAATATTGGGTGTCTCCTGCAACAGTCACACAATCCTAAAGGAAGCACAGATGTCCCTGGGAAGAAGCAGCAGATGTTCTAATGCTACAGAACCAAAATGACAAGGAAGGTGTACAAGCATCTGGCCCTAAAAATGTCCTTAACATCTCCAGTCTTGCAAAAAGCATCTTAGAACTTTTAAGGGTCACAGGGACTTTGATTTTATCTCATCTGAGAGACGGTACCTCCCCCTAGCTCCATGCTGAGGAACTGGTTCAGCAATGGCTCTCAAAACATCTGTCCCTTGGAGCATCTGGGGATTTCTCCAGATCCCCCAGACCAAGCTGGATATTCCCAGAGGACCCTCTCAAATGTTTATAGGGAAAAGGAAAGAGGACCAGGTGAAAAGCACAGCAGGATAACAAGCCTTGGATTGCCACAAGTGAAAGGCACAAAGAAGAAGGTGGGTCTCAACTCCCGAGGCTCTCTCCCTGTCCTGCAGCTCCTCTCTGCCCAGCTGCACACTCCTTCCACAGATCATCTGGGGATTAAGTAAAAATAAAGCCCAAAAGTGATGGGATGGAAAGAGAGAGCAGAGTTCAGGGAAGGTGGATTTCTCCAGCACCAAGAATGGTCCCTGCCCACAACAGTGGAGACAGCAATGTCCTCACCCTCAGGGTACTGAAAAGAGACCCCTTTCCCAAATTAAACTTGAAATTAAAAGCATTGATCTCTTCTCTCTGGTGACCAGGGACAGGACCCGAGGCTGGAGCTGTGCCAGGGCAGGCTCAGGTTGGATCTCAGTAAAAGGTTCTTCCCCCAGAGGCTGGTTGGGCACTGCCCAGGCTCCCCAGGGCAGTGGGCACGGCCCCAAGGCTGCCAGAGCTGCAGGAGGGTTTGGACAACACTCTGAGGGACAGGGTGGGATTGTTGGGATGTCCTGTGCAGGGCCAGGAGTGGGACTGGATGATCCTTGTGGGTCCCTTCCAGCTCAGAGTATTCCATGACTCCATCTGCAGTTGGATGAGGCACAGCCTGCACCGAGTCAGCTCTCAAAGAGGAAAGGAGTAAAAGAGTGGAGCACATCCACCCTGTTCCCTGGGTACATCTGGAATAACCAGTATTTATTGTCTCAATTATTGTATCCTGTGTATTACCAAGTTTTAGAATCACAGAATCATAAAATTGTTTGGGTTGGAAGGAACCTTAAAGACCATCCAGTCCCACCCCCTACCACGAGCAGGGACACCTTCCACTAGCCCAGGTGGCTCCAAGCCCCGTCCAGCCTGGCCTGAGACACTTCCAGGGATCCAGGGGCAGCCACAGCTTCTCTGGGCAACCTGTGCCAGGGCCTCAGAACCCCCACAGGGAAGAATTTCTTCTGTATATCTAACCCAAATTTCCCCTGGAAAAGTATGTCCAGGGGACTTTTTCAGTTTGAACTCATTACTCCCTGTCCTGTCACTGCAGTTCCTGGTGAACACATCCAGGTTCCTGAGATGGTCCATTTTCCAGCTGGAAGCCCAGCCAGCACATTGCTGTGTGACCCACCTGTACCAAGTGACACTCATATTTCTTGAACATTTACTTGCCCTCTTTTCCCTTTGATTGCCACCTCCATTTCCCACATGCCCTCTGGTTTGGGGACGGATTTTAGGCCTCCAGCCCACGGTGTCATTCACTCACAGAGGAGACAGGTGTGAAGGCAGGTTCACATGGGAACAAGCACAACATGGTGTGGCAGGATGGCCCACCCCAAGAAGGCCTAGAATCCCACCAGAGAATGCAAACAATGCAGGCCAGCGTGCAAGTTCTGCTGCTTGGCACCAGGGTGCTGCTTTGGGGTTGAACTGTGCTAAAAGCAGCCTGGTTCCCCAGACTTCAAACACACCCCCTGCTTTTTGAAGCAGGATTTGACAGATAAGCTGCTCACTGGCCTGGAAATCTGTGCCTGCCAGTCCATCACTTTACAACTATAAAAGCCCAGTCCAACTTTCATATGGCAGATGCCTCCACAGACTTCCTTAAGCGTGGAGCTTCTCCCATGAAGCAGGGACACCTCTTCATGGTCACTCCCCGGGGGTTAAGAGAAAGAGGGATCTGCCCACTGTCTCATGTGGTGAGTTGTATCAGTCTCTACTTAACGACTGGGGTTTTTTTGGCTTTGATACAATTGCTTTAATATAATCGCATTGATACAGTGCACTTTACTAATTTATGCTATATTATATTCTATTAGTAGGTTTTTAGCTTTTACACTCTGTAGTAAATAATTCTAAGATCTTTAGTCTCTTCACTTGTCTGTTTATTTGTCATTATAAATAATTCATTTCAAAGAAATATATCTGATTTGCCATCACTAAAACCTGCGGGACAAACTGATTTAATCACACCTCTATAATTCCTTAAATTTTAACTGTTGACACAATCCAAGGCTAAGAGAAGACTCAGCTGCACTTAAACCCTTCTCTGAGAAGGAGTTTAGAAAGCAAGGGAGTCCTTTCTGCACCTCTTGACTTCAGAGCAGGGCTTTTTTTTAATAACTTTCCTTAAGCCTTCCACTCTCCTGTGATGGTTTGATGAGCATTGGTGGGGCTGGAGGCAAATCACCATCTCAAGATCCCCATTGCAGACTCCTGCCTTCCTCTGGGAAACAGCCCTGTGGCTTGGCAAGGCTGGCAATTATTTTTGGGTAAAAAACCTGTGCAGAAATGCACAGAACACACAGGGTTTTGCATCTCTCAGCGACAACTCGCAGCGTGATCTCTCAGCCCCCTGGCCCTGGCCCCATGCAGGATGCACAGATAAATCACTGGCACCCAGGAATGGGAATGGAGAGGCCAGGAGCAGCAAGAGCTCCTGGAGGTGTCCAGGGGCTTGAAGCCAGAAGGTCCAGCCTGGCAGCAGGGCAGGACGTTCCCTGCAGGGCACCACAGAGCCATCCCAAAGGCCACCTCTCCCTGCGATGGTTAAATTCATTCCAAGCAAAGTGGTGACTCAGGGAGCTGTGCCTTGGGCTGTGCTGCCAGGACACAGCTGGAACAGCATCTGGAAGCAAAGTGCAGTGTGCTCTGGGAGCAGAGGAGCACAGGGATACACCACCCCCAAGAGGTTCCAGCTGGGCCAAGGAGGCGGCAAAGGAGAAGGGAGGAAAATCTGCCACCGGAGCACCTCCCTGGCCTTCAGGCTGGGAAGAAACAAAAGCTGAGAGGGATGATTCTGGAGCATCCCTTCTGTCAGGGAATCACCCATGAAGCAGCCAGGCTGCTCCAGGAGACTCCCCTCCTTGGGCAATCCCTGCCTTTTCCCAGCAGGGCGATCGGAGCCTGGTCATGTCGTGGTGCTGCAGCTGGAGAAACAGCAACGAGAAACAGCAATTTGTGGGAACAAAATGAGGTTTCCAGGCTTGGGTTTGTTCCAGGGCTTTTTTGGTGCAATCTGGGACATCGTTCACCCTTTCCAGACCTTCTCACCATCCCTCCCAGGAACAGCTCAGGGCACTGTGGACACCTCAGGAAGGTGGGCATGGCAGAGCTCAGCTCAAAGGACATGGAGCTGGGTTGCACCTAGGTGCAGCCCCATCCCAAGGCCAGTCTGACCAGTGGGTGTCCATCCCTCCCCCTCTGACAGTCCACTCTAAAACTCAGAAACTTTCTGGACAAATACTTTTCCAGGTGGGAGAGATTTCCAGAAACTGACGTTTTCCAAAGGGGTAAAAAAAACCCCTTTCAGTTATTCGACTTCAGTTTTTTGGCTTATTGCCCAGAGATACCACTAATTTAAATCCATGGGAATTTATAGTACCCAGCAAGGCATCCCACCACTCTTTGGAAGACATGACACATATTCCTATATTCTCCATTGCTATTTCCACCAACAGACCTCACTCCACATCCTCCTTCTTCCTACATGTTCTTTCTTATTATCAGTGTGCCCACTGTCCCCACCCTGGCTCACCCAAGGCCACCTTAAGATGGCAGAGGGGGAGTCCTGAGGGCTCTCCATCACCTTCCTGGAGCTGGTCCTCAACACATGAACAGAGAAGAATCAGCAGAGAGGAAGGGAAAGGAGGAGGCACCAGAAGCTGCTTACAAATTGTGACGAATGGTCCCACATAGGCAGGGGCCACCTTCTGCCCCCAAACATCCTGCAGATCCAGTCAGATCTGGACCACCTTCATGCCCAGGGAAGCAGAGATGGAGAATATCACAGAATCCCAGAATGGTTTGGGTTGAAGGGACCATAAAGATCATGGAGTTCCAACCCCCTGCCATGGGCAGGGGCACCTTCCACTAGACCGGGTTGCTCCACCCAGGAGCACCTCTGAGGTTCTCTGCTGATGTCATAATTGAAGTTTGGTCTTAAATGACTCAGTGGACCGTGTCTGTCTTGCCTAACTTTAGGTACTTTGCTAAATAAGGAGATGTGGCTCCCTGGGGAGTTGGTGGGAGTGGAACATGGACGGACACGGCCCTGACACTGTTCCCCCTGATGCAAACACACACTCATTGCACTGCCACACACATCCCTCCTCCTCATCCTCTGCTCCATTTAGAGAGGAAAAGAAACATCCTGCCAGCAGAGGCAGGAGCTCCGTTGTGGTTTTAATTTCACTACTGGCTTTTTATAGCTCCCAGGGACAAAAAGCTCTGTAACCTGAGAAGGTCGGGGTAATGCAACCAGCCCGTGTTCAGCGCTGCCAGGGCCAGAGGCAAAGGCTGCTCAGAGCAGCCAAGCACAGAAACACAACCCTGCCACCAGCAAACCAGGGGGACACGGTCCCAAACAGCCCCTGAGGCGACACGGAGCCCACCACCTCGGGGAAAGGTGCTTGTTCCTGCTTATTCCTCGTGCTCTACCCCCGTGAGGGCTCTCTGAGCTCACTTACACAAGGAGCCCCGTTCTGACGCTGGGCTGGTGTTCAGGAGCAGCAGGATCAGGCACTTGAGTAGCTGCTCACGAGTGCTGGGGCAGGACACGGGGTCTGGTCCTTCATTTCAGCACCACAAAGCACTTGGAAGGAGCTCTTGGCTCCACGGCTCTTTACATTGGATTGCAGAGAGCATATTTGTGCTCGAGTCAATATGATACTAATTGTTTGGGGGAGTGAAGAATTCAGACCCCAGATTCTGTTTCCCTTTAGCGCGAGGAAACTTCGGGGGGGGGGGGGGGAGGGAAAGCTTGGAAAAAAAAAAGACTTTATCCAAGCTGGGTTGGGAATCTGCAAGAAAAATGTGGAGGCACAAGGGCAAAGCTCAAAGTGAGGAACAAACTGGTTGGACTTCTCTGAGCATCAGCAGAACTGTTTGGGAGCAGTGAGGGGTCCCGGGCCTCCTGCCCACACCAGCTCTCCCACCCTCCATCCCTTTCCAAAGTGCTCATTCACAAACTCCAGCCCAAAGTGCGCCGGGCACTCCAGGAAGCCTTAAAGGGAAAGAGGAAAAGCGGGGAAGGCTGAGCGGAGCCGCGCTCCGACAGCACCTCCCACCAGCTCCCCCTCTGGGATGTTTCCAGAGCACCACGAAATCCTGAATAACCCAGCGGGGCTGCGCTGCTCTCTGAAACGTCCGTGTCGTCACAGAGCCTCATTCCTCACACACACGCTGCTAATGAGTTTTCCACTGAGCAAAGCCGGGGATGCTCCCAGGGACTGGGATAAAATTTTATCCAGCCACTGGATAAAACTGGATCCCTTGTTTCACGTCGGATTTTTTTTAACCCCCCCCCAAAAATAATAAAAGGCAATATCCAAGTGGGGCATTCAGCCCCTGCTTCAACTCCTTCCCAAGATGAGGCATTTTTCCCTGTCTCACAGTGAAGGCACCCACTCTCCCTCTCTGCAAAGTCACCTGAGACTTGCAGACAACCCAGGGAAAGGAAGAGAGGTCACCCCAGCAGTGACAGAACAATGCCAGGCCCACCTTCAGAAGGGGTTTAGGCACCAAGAGCCTGGTTTTGAGAGTTTTGACACCCATTTTTCTTTCAAGTCAATACAAAGGGAGAGTCCAGAGTGTTTGGTGCAGAAATCTCTTCAGCAGAGCAGGACCTCAGCCCGGGCAAGGACAGAGGAGGCATTTGGTGACTCCGTGCAGTTTGTCCCTTTTCCTCCTCTGCCCAGAGCTCACTCCCAGATCAAACCCTGCCATTTGGCAGCTCACAGCAGGAAAACCAATCCCCCACGTTTCAGGGGGAGATTGCATTTCACAGAGAGAAAACCTCGGGCATTTGGCCCCATGACCCTACAGTGGAGGAAGGGTTGGGTTCTCCCAGAGCCCCATCCAGCCCATGGAGAGGGATGTATCCACACACACATAGCCCAGTGTCCTCACCACTGCTTCCCAGGGGAAGGCAGCCCAGCAGGACTTGCAAATATTTTGTGTTCTAGGAGAGTGAGCCCTTGCCAGGAGCTCTCATGAAGGCTCCAGCACGCTGGGATCTGTTCCCAGCTCTCAGTCCAAAATATCCCTTCACATTAATGCTCAAGGCATGCCACAAAAAAACAATTATCTGCTGGGACTTGTGGCAGGGACTGACTCCCTGGGAGTGTTTTCCAGCCCATTTTTAGCCTCTATATGATTAGAGCTATATTGCTTTACACATATTCTGCCTTATCCTGCAATGTCCATCACGTCTTTAAGGGGAAGCTGCACGTAGATGTGTCATGACTGCTTCTCCTAAAGGCCTGAATTACGTCCTTGCAAGCTTTCCCCAGCTGGGAGTCACCCTTTTGGAGCTCAGATACCAAAACTATATTTAAAAAAAAAAAAAAAGAGGCAAAATGAAAAAGAAGGCAGGAAAGGCAGAGCTGGAGCCCCAAAGGCCCAGGAAACACCAACAACCTGACAAACCAAGCAGCCCCAGCAAAGTTTCTGGACAACAGAAGGGTGGGATGCTGCAAAAGAGAGGCAAAGGAAATGCACCTTAATGGCCAGAGGTTGCACATGGAGGAGATATTCCATTATCCTGGAGGGTCAGGGAAAGCACTGGGCAGGAGATACTGGTCCTGATGCTGTTGGGATACCCACAGTCTCACCAACACCCACAGGAACCCCGGGTTTGCCCCAAAGGAGCAGGTGACACAACCCCATGTAAGGTGACCTCAGACAAATTATGGAAGAGGCTGCACTCAGTGACCCCAGATTGTCACCAGCCACAGGACCAGAGGGGCAACCCCACCAAGAGAAAGGTTGGGAAACATGCAGTGCCTTTGGTTTGGAGCTGGCAAAGTGTCCCATAGCCCCTGGGAGACCCACATCCCCCCCAAAAGCAGTGTCAGCCCTCAGAGGGGTGAGGAGGGGAGGGGAGGTGGCTCTCCTGGAATTCAGGCAATGTGGCCATTAGTCTTGGAGGACTGTGCTGCTACAGGGAGGGGGAGGAAAGAGTTTTCCAGGGCAAAAGTGCTTATTCATCACCAGAACTCATCTGGAAATTGTCCAAAAGACGGCTGCTTGAAGAAGTGAAACTTCTCAGCACGTCCCTCCTGTGACATAATTCTGAAGGAAGGTTTGTCCTCCCTGCAGGATGTGGGACCAGGGCAGAGGTTCACCCTGGGACTGTCCCTCCCAGGCACAGCTCTTGGCTCTGCTTTTGGATCACAAAACTTATATCAGCCTCAGCCTGTCCTGCTGCAAGAAAAGAAACTGAGTTGTTGGGAAATGCATTAGTTGGGAAAAATCTCTTCCTGTGTAACCCATGTCCCTGCCCCAGGGTGCAGAGAACATGGGGCAGCTCAGCTATGAAAACTGCCACCAAGCTGCTCCCCAGCACTGCAGGAGCACGAGCACAGACTTGGGCAAGGCTCAGGGTGGTGGGATGGAAGAATCTGCATGAAAACAAGCAGCAGGATGCCTTTTATCCCAGGGGGAGTCTGTGCGTGGAGAACATCAGCTGGAACGTTTTCCAGCAAACCAAGAGGCTGGAACACAGCCAGGGGAGCTGTAATTTCCACTTTCTGTTTCAGAATAATTGATCTGCCTCATTTGCAGTGCTGGAAGCAAAGGGTCTGGCCAAAATCTGGAGTGAAGTTCCCTTCTGTGTGAAGTCTCACTCTCTACCTACCTCGAAATCCTGCCTCTCAATCCCTGGCTGGAGAAACAGCTGGAACCTCTGCTCTGCCCACTCTGTCCTGGACCAGCTGCCTGCAGGCAGCAAAGTAGGGGCTGGATTGGACCCTGTTGGGTCCTCAGCAGCTTGGAAAATGCAGCAGCTTCAGGTTAAAATCAGCACAAGGCAAGTGAGACCTTAGTGCTGCTCTGCATGGCCCAGCTGAGTGTGATCACAGCAGGAATGTGCCCACAGGAGCCATGGCCATGTGTGGGGAAGTGTGGCCTACTGAGCTTTGGTTTTAATTAAACTGATTTATTTCTTCCCAAAAAAACCAGTTATTTAGGTAAACAGAGGCATCTTGTTGGATGTTATGCTCTTGTACCAATTCTACTCCAAATCCCTCAGAAATGAGGAGCTGGAAGCAGCACCCAGGTTGGGACTGAGGCTTTGGGATACCTTGTGGTTTCACAGGGAGCCCCAGGCTGAGTCCCCTTCCCTCAGTTTGGGCCTGACCAGCTTCCCAGGAGCACCAAACCACTGTGTCTGTCTGTTCCAGTCCCAGCAAAGACTCTGCACCA
This sequence comes from Chiroxiphia lanceolata, assembly GCF_009829145.1. Lineage (NCBI taxonomy): Eukaryota > Metazoa > Chordata > Aves > Passeriformes > Pipridae > Chiroxiphia > Chiroxiphia lanceolata. The sequence continues at coordinate 2,584,956 of NC_045655.1, read as the reverse complement.
GGGACAGGCCCAATGCCACCAACCTCCCCAAAGCCAGAGCTCATCCCAGCCCAGCTGCACTGACACCACAGAAGGAACTGGCTCTGCTGCAGGGCAGGAACAGACTCAGGTTCCTGAACCATCTGACTTCACCCCAAAGCATCTTTCACAGGTGAAAGGCATTTTTAAGAGTCAGGTAAAGGCATGAATCTTCCCCTGCTCTATTGCACTGCTATAGGGGCAGTGGGGTTTCCATGGCAAAGCACCAAACTCACCCCGAAATCCCACTGTCCCGCTGACAGGGAGCTCTCAGGGATCCACTTGGACCAGCTTGTCCAAGCAGGATGCATTTTTCCATGCTAAGCTACAGACAAATCCCTATGCAAAACAGCATCCTATGGTGGATTCTCCAAGCCTTTTCCAGCAGGAACTTCCCCTTCCTGGGAGTGATGTGACCCCTGCTCGCTCCCATCTGCCTTTCCATTCCTGCCATGGTGCAGATGGGCAGAACACCCCGGGTGTTACAGAACCACAGAATCAAGGAGGTTGGAAAAGCCCTCTGAGATCATCCAGTCCAACCCATGACCCAACCCCACCTTGTCACCCAGACCATGGCACTGATGCCACATCCAGGCTCTGCTCAAACACCTCCAGGGACGGGGACTGCACCCCCTCCCTGGGCAGCCCATTCCAAGGGCTGATCCCTCTCTCTGGGAAGAACTTCTTCCCAGTGTCCAACCTAAACCTGCCCTGGGGCAGCTCAAGGCTGTGCCCTCTTGTCCTACTGCTGGTTCCTGGGAGCAGAGCCCGACCCCCCCCGGCTCCCCCCTCCTGTCAGGGAGCTGCAGAGAGTGAGAAGGTCTCCCCTGAGCCTCCTCCTCTCCAGGCTGAGCCCCCCCAGCTCCCTCAGCTGCTCCTCACAGCACTTGTGCTCCAGACCCTTCCCCAGCCTTGTTGCCCTTCTCTGGACCCACTCCAGCACCTCAGTATCCTGACCTGCCTTCAAGGTCACTGTTACAACAAATCTCCTCTAACTCCTGCCTCGCCCAGTTTTACAGCCTCACCCTGTCATTCCCACACCATTTCCCTGTCGGATCCTCCAGGCAGGAGAGTTTCTGGTGGAAGTGCTGACACGAGTCTACGGAGCCCCAAACGACCTGGCTGTTCACAGAGCACCTTTCCCTGCCCACCCTGCTCCGTCTAGACATGGAGCATGGGCAGAGCATCCCTGTTTATCCATCAGAGAGTGAATCAGCAAGTCTGGAGCCCTGGATTAGCTCTGCTCTGAAAGGGCTCGCTCTCGTTATCAGCGCTGTACTTTGCCATTAATGCGCCCGAAGGAGCCTGGCCAGCGGCCCAGAGCGGCTGGGGCAGCCACAGAGAGGTTCTGTTCCCCAGCATGTTTTCATCTCCGCCCCTCATTGCTCCCCAAGGCCCTGCTAACAGCTTGGGCTCCCAGCACAGCCCACTTCCAGCTCGGGGGGATCGATGCTAATTTAATTGCCGGAGCATCTTCCAGGAAATGTGCTGCAGGATCCGTGTGTGGTTAGAAAGAAAACAGAGGTGAGTATCAGAGCCAAGGCTTGCCTTGGCTGGCAGGCTGCTGTAAAGCACCCCAAACTCAGGTACAACCTCTTTGAGAAGAAAGAAGTGTGGCCAGCAGGGGATTCTGCCCCTCTGCCCCCTCAGGTGAGACCCCCCTGCAGAGCTGCTCCAGCCCTGGGAACAACACAGGGAGGACATGGAACTGCTGGAGAGAGTCCAGAGGAGACACCAAGAGAATCAGAGGGCTGGAGCAGCTCTGCTGGGAGGAAAGGGGAGAGAGCTGGGATTGTTCAGCCTGGAGAGGAAAAGCTTTGGGGTGACCTGATTGTGGCTTTCCAGGACCTGTAAGAGTAACAGGAAAGATGGGGAGAGACTGTTTACAAGGGCCTGGAGTGACAGGACAAGGGGGAATGGCTTCCCACTGCCAAAGAGTAGGTTTAGATGGGATATTGGGGAGAAAATCCTCCTGTGAGGGTGGGGAGGCCCTGGCACAGGTTGCCCAGAGAAGCTGTGGCTGCCCCATCCCTGGAAGTGTCCAAGGCCAGGTTGGACAGGTCTTGGAGCAACCTGGGCTGGTGGAAGGTGTCCCTGCCCATGGCAGGGGGTGGAACTGGATGATCTTTAAGGTCCCTTCCCACCCAAAGCAGTCTGTGGTTCTGTGACCTTGCACAGACAGAACACGACGAGCCCTTTCCTGCAGTTCCAAGTGCAGGGTGTGGTGGCAGACGGGCACATGACTGACTGGAACTGCCCAGTCTTGTGTCTCCTTTAGCTGACATGACCTCTGTGGGTGGCTGGAATGCCATCTACCTCCTGAGGCTGCTAAAAGGGAGCCCAGGACGCCAGAACCAGCAGGGAAATCCTTTTATCACAGAGGAGCTGCCACAGAGTGGCTTCCAGGCACCCCACCAGGAGACTGACAGGTCCTTGTGTGAGGTCTGGGCACAGCCACCAACACAGGAGTGCAGCAAGGATTCCTGACTGCAAATCAAAACACTTTTCTCAGCTGCTGCCTTTTGTGCCATCCTCCACCACGGCTTTGGCATCTCTCTGGCATTCAGGGAGTGAAGTCCGGAGAGCAGCAGGTCTGACCTGTTGGTTCCTGATGACTGTAAAAAATAATCTGTCCTATAAGAGAGGGCCATGGGCTAAAATGGAACTGCCACCACTCTGCTTCCTCGGCAAACAGTCAAGCCAAGAGCCTGGAGGTGGATGGGAAGAGGTGGAATGCCAGTCCCCCACGAGGGCAGCTGATCCCATCTCTGTAGGCAAGGACTGAGTGGTCTGCTGCCTCCTCCTTCTGGCTGTTCATGTTTTAAGCTCCAAATCCAGTTTTAAACTCCAGCAGCTCCTCAGTTCTGTGTGGACTGGTACCTCCTGAGCCCACGGCAGACCCACCAGCACACCCATCCCAGAGGATATCTCTTCACCTTTGCCACCACAGGAGAGCCCACCTTCCTTGATCTCAGCAGAGTAAATATTCCAGCTGCTGGGAAAGGAAAGGACAGGAGATAAGGGAGGCAGATCCTTCTACAGCTCTGCCCTGGACAGACACACGTGCACTCCTCCAAACAAGGCTTTGCCAGGGATCTTCAGCTGCCCCTGCTCACACATCACCCTGATGGGAGAGGCTGGGAGGGCTGGGGCTGCTCAGCATGGAGAAGAGAAGGCTCTGGGGAGACCTGAGAGCCCCTTCCAGTGCCTGAAGGGGCTCCAGGAGAGCTGGAGAGGGACTTGAGACACAGGCCTGGAGGGACAGGACACAGGGAATGGCTTCCCACTGCCAGAGGGCAGGGATAGATGGGATATTGAGAAGGAATTCTTGGTTGTGAGGGTGGGGAGGCCCTGGCACAGGTTGCCCAGAGAAGCTGTGGCTGCCTCATCCTTGGAAGTGTCCAAGACCAGGTTGGATGGGGCTTGGAGCAACCTGGGCTAGTGGAAGGTGTCCCTGCCCACAGCAGGGAGTGGAACTGGATGAGCTTTAAGGTCCCTGCCAACCTAAACCATTCTGTGATTCTGTGACTTTATGGTCTGTATTTTTTAGAGGAGACATTACTTATTTTCAGTGCTGTTCTTCCTGAACAGGTGACACAGAATCTGACACCAGCACAGCTAAAGGTGTAGGAGAAAGTCTCTCTCCTTGTCCAGGCTCAACGAGAAGAGATTTTTTGTCTTTCTAGAAACTGAAAATCTGTGGTCAAAACCCAACCAAAATCAGTTTGTGGTTTTCAGATTTTTAACAAGAAACTGTAACACCTTTAAAAAAGCATCTACTGTGCATTAAGATAAACTTTAAAAAGCATCTAAGTTTCATTTAACTACTGAGAAGTTTCCATTACAAGAAAAGTGTAAAAATTCCATGTCCAACAGAAACTGCAAACTCAGAATTCCCACTGCAGGACTAAGGTTGAACTCAAAGCAGATGCCACCCACTGAAGACTGATAAAGGTGACTACACTTGAAGTTTTGTGAGAGTGAGGTGTGGGGATTCACCCCGACATTTGAGCCAGGGAAATCTCATCCAGCCTTTCAGCTTTGCTCCTGTCCTGCTGTGCTAACAACCAGCTCAGTTGAGAGATGGAGCCAGGGGGGACAGGGAGAGAGAAGAAAGAAAAGGAAGAGAATGATCAGTAGGGAAAGACTGAAATTACAGGGGTTAGGTTCTCCTTCCCACGATCCCCACCCATGCTGGGATATCCAGACAAGCCTTCAACACAAATAAAACCAAGAACACAGCAAAATTCCTCTGGAAGTGTTGGTTTCACTGGAGCAGATGGATTTTGGAGGTGGAACTGCATTTCCAAGCTACCTCTTGGTACCCAGGGACTCAAAGAACACCTGTGACCCCCTCAGATGGTTTTCCTGCACCCAGAGCTCCGGAAATCCCATCAGGGCTGGGATACTCAAACTTGCTGGACTTTGCCTCTGCAGGGGAGGAATCAAAATGCCATTGCTGATGCAGCAGAGGCTCTGGCTGTTGGAGCAGGGCAGGGATGCAGGAGCCAGGAAGGCAGTGCCAACCTCAGAGCCTGCAGCGAGCGTGGGGAGCCTGATGAGCTGGCACATAGCTGGGCACTGTGAGGCAAGCCAGAGGAATGGAGCTGATTGTCCTGCTCCAGCAGCTGGGAGAACATGCCAGAGATGAGACCAAAAGCAGTTTGAGGTGAGATGGAGATCTCTGGCAAGGTTTTGGAGGGTCCCCCTCGGAGCTGCACAGTGAGCACAGCACAGCGGGCCAGGCTTTAAACCCACTGCTATCAGGATTATTTTATTTGTCCTGCATTTAAAGCTTTAAGGTGCAAAAGTTAAGTCCCCCTGGATGCTAGAAGAGTGATCCTGCAAGGCACTGAATCCTCTCCACCTTCAGAGACCCTCAGGCATCACCAGCCCCACCTTCCTGCTCGCTAAGCTTTTCCTTATCACAAAGATCTGGGAGTTTTACTCCCACATGAGCCAGTGTGAACCCTCCACCAAACTGCTCTTCAAAGGGTCACAACTGATCCAAAAACACAAACATATAAACCAGCCACTCTGGTGAGCAGCATCACACAACAAAGCCCTTGAGGCACCATCCCTGTGCAGTTCAGATTGCAGAGTATTGCCAAAAACAACCAGCACTCCTGGCTGAGAGGCAGCAGGAAAACCTTGGGAAATACAGTTCACACGGGTTTTGAAGAGCCAGTGCTGGCCTTTGAAAACCTCTTCACCTGCCACCCACATCCAACCTCCCATTCCTGCTGAAACATTGGAGACAACAGCAGCTAAAGAACCTTAACACATGAGAACAGACCCAACACTCCTTGCAAGCAAGGTCAGAACTTGAGAGGTGGTTCAGCTGTGAAACAACACCCTGAAAAAGTCTCAAAGCACTTCAAAACTCTGTGGGATTATCCAAATCCCACAGATGGAAAAACACAGGTAAAGGGAAATGTAGTGATTTGGACCTTCTGCACCCAGCAAGGAGTGACCTGATAACAACCCCCCTGATCACCATCCTCATTATGCTACAGAGTTAATCCCAAAATGGAGGCTCAGACCCCAGTGTGCTGCAGCCCCACAGGACAGCTTTGTTGCCAGGGGTGCAGCCCCTGGGCACCCCGAGATCTTGGTGAGTGCTTCATGCCTGGGCTGGAAACACTTCCAGCACTGTGCTGGGGTACAGGGAGACAGAGGCTCCCACTGCCAGGAAGTCAAAGCTGCCTGGACCCATCCTGAGGCTGAGGGGCTGAGGGGGTGATGTGCTGTGTGTTGCATTTGGTAGCACAAAGAGAGCTTGTGTTTATGCACCGAGCTATAAATATTCCTTTTTGAAAAGGCAAAACTGGAAAAATGTCTAAATGTCTATTTTTGCCTCCTCTGCTTCACCCACTCGAAACATTGACATCATACCAAGCTCCTACTGAGGCAGAGTCACTCTGAGAGCTGGAGTGGCACAACTGCACCCAGAGCAAAGGCTGGGACAGAAAAAAAAAGCATCTTTGTGGCGTGAGAGGACAGAGCAGTGCTGGGGGGGGGAATTCTTGCATGAAAATGGCCAGTTTTCCACTGCTCTTTAAGTCCAACAAAAATGACTCAGCAAAGCCCAGGTCCAGACTGTCCCAGCTTTGCCCTGGACTCACAGAATCACAGAATATGCTCAGTTGGAAGGGACACACATGGATCACCCAGTCCAACTCCTGGCCCTGCACAGGCCCATCCCCAAGAGTCACCCCCTGTGCCCCAGAGGATCAGCCAAACCCTCCTGGAGCTCTGGCAGCCTTGGGGCTGTGCCCACTGCCCTGGGGAGCCTGGGCAGTGCCCAACCAGCCTCTGGGGGAAGAACCTTTTGCTGAGATCCACCCTGAGCCTGCCCTGACACAGCTCCAGCCGTTCCCTGGCTGCTGTCCCTGGTCCCCCCAGAGCAGAGCTCAGTCCCTGCCCCTCCTCTGCCCCTGCCCAGGAAGGTGGAACTGCAGTGAGGTCTCCCCTCACCTGTGGTCTGGTGCTGTTCCAAGAGGCTTCCAGCTACCCAGGTTCAGCCTTAGCAGCCAAACAGCAAGTGGTTCTCTCCAACAGAATCACAGAATAGTTTGGGTTGAAGTGACCTTTAAAGCTCATCTAGTCCAGCCCCCCTGCAATGAGGAGGGACACCCCCACACCCCCCCGCCCCAGTTTCACATAACCCCCCAGAACTCACTCCAAGCTACCTGTAAGGAAAGAAATCCACATCTCTGTGAGGATCAGACAGTTTGCAGCAGGCTGTGACCCCCGTGGCACTCGCCACAGGCTTTGTGAGGAGCTGTGAAGGATCAGAGAGCAGCAGGACCAGCAACTCCAGCACCTCGGTGTCTGCAGCACCTCCCCTCCACCTCACGGGGTGGTGAGGACAAGTTTGAACACTGCTGTGGTATTTGGCACGAACCAAACTACTACCAGTAGTAGGAACTACTCACTGTAGCTTCCGGCAGCGGCTCAGTTCCACCAGGGCTCAAACACGACCCTGAGGTGAGGGCAAGGCATGGAGCACTTCCCGCCTGGAGCTGCTGCTGGCACAGGTGGCCACGTGGTGACAGATGAGTCAAGTGAAGATTGCAGACAAAGGAAACCAAAAAACAAAACAAAAGTGTTGGAAAAAAGCTGTTTTGGAACCACCTCGGTGTCATCTGGGCAACTCTTGGCTCTGCTCACAACCAACTCTAGTCTTCACCCGCTGTGCTCACGATGGTCGTAAAGCACTTGGAGATGAGGGTTCTCAGTGACAAACCCTCCAACAAAACACTCTGCTTCTGAAAGCAGAACAGTGTGGGTACCCCCCAGACCTGATATAGGGACTGGGCCCCAGCAGCTCCTGGGATCAGCCCCACATGCTGCTGAGGGTTTGTCACTGTGTGCCCTGCCAGGGCCCTTCCTGCAGGGCAGGTGTCCCACCCAGAGACATTTTCCTGGTCAACAGCACACTGGTGACCTGCTCAGGGAACACAGCACTGCTCTGGAGCACAGTAACTACCCCAAAACCCTCAGCAGCTCTGCATCCACTCCATCCATCAGCCACATCCCAAAGTGATACTAAACCCCTCGTCAGGGGTCCCCAAGCCACAATGGCCACATTGTCCCCAGCCTTCTCCTCCCATCCTTGGGTGCTGGCATATATATGACCACACTCAGTCCTGCAGGAAATCAGCTCCTATTTTACTTAAACAAGGCAGTCAGCACCTGGCTTGTGTCTGTTTAATAACCTGAGCATCTGGTTTCCATACAGCAGGCAGGGAGCAGCCACAGCATAATAACACTCATTTAGAGCTCCAATTAGCTCTGGGCCCCCACTTGGACATTATCATGACTAAGTAGGTGCTGCTACATCTGTTGACAGACAGAGGGGGGGCAATTCCACCCTTCCCCCAAGAGACTCCCCACATCTCCTCCTGTCCTCAGATCCCCAGTGTTCCCTTGTGCCACATCCAATGTTCCATGGATGCTCTGCTGTAGCAGGGATTCCTGCACCATCCAGCAACTGTCTGCCTGCCCAGCCCTCCAGTGCCAGGCTACAGAGCAAGGCAAGTGCCCAGGGCACCTTATGGGTTGCTTTAGGGGTTTCAGCCTTGCCTAGAGCACAGAGCTCACCCACATGATGAGCCCTCTTGGTACCCACAGTGCCCCTGCACACCCAGCACAGCCCTGGGCCCACCAACACCAGGCATTGCTGGACCTCGGGGCTCCAAAATAGCAGGGAATGGTTTCAGCTGGAGCTGAACGGAGCTCCAGGTATTTTATTACTGCTAATGGAAAGTACAGGCTGAAACAGAATTGCCATTCTGTGATTTGCAACCCTGGAAAAGTCCTTTTTGTCCTTAGTGACAACAGAAAAATCAACATTTCCCATAAAAGTTACTAAAAGCTTAATTTAAGAATTACCAAAGCCAGCATGTATAGGTTTTGTTGTTGTTGTTTTTTTTTCTCCTTTGCTTTCTTCACTGTTTTTCCCCCTTTTTCCCTGTCAGTGCTTTTCACAGCACTTGGTTTTGCCTGCTTCCATGTTACTCTAATTTGTCATGGGGAAGCAACACTCCAACCTTTGCTGAAGACATAACGCATTTTCAACTAGTTTTTAATGACAAAATCATTCAATTCCTTGAAACTTTTATACCTCTGGCCATGTTGCTGCAGGAATCTGTACTGCCAGGAATCTGTAAAGCCAAAATGTTCTCAAGACAGCTCCAACACACCTGAACTCCAGTGCACAGGCACGACCCAACCACATATCCCTGACCCTGCTGCAGGGAAACTGAGACAGAAAACCACCTCGTGTGAGGAAAAGGAGAGCAAAGAAGAGCCCACAACACCTCCACCAGTCCTAGACCTGGCCATGGGACTGGATTCCCCAGCTGGAAAGATGCTGTTGTGCCCTGGGACACCTTCCCTCAGCGAGCTCTAACGTGCTCCAGCACACGTGGAAACACTTGCACGTGCAAAAGGAAAACAAGAATGTTTTCTCAGTCACCTCAGCTACCGTTTCTGGCTCTCTAGGGATGATTTCAGCCTTTTTCTCTACCATTTCCCACCACAGAAGTGCTTGTAAATAAGCTGAGGAAGGAGAAGACCATTCCCTGAGGAGGAGGAGGTGGAACAGTGAGAATGGTTTAACACAGAGCTGTGAACAAGCCCCTGGCAAAGCCTCCCTGCACCAGCAGGAGGAGGGGGATGTTTTCCTTCTCCCCACCCCTGAGCCCTGCAAGTGCAAACAACTCACACACCTCTGCATGGGCAGGGATGGCTGACAGCAAACCTGAGGGGAAATCAGGACCTTATCCACCTTCCCTGGGAATATGGAATTGCAGAGCAAACCCTGAGAGGCTCGGACAGGGGTTCACCTCACATCCCACACCTCCTGCACTGGCTTCAGCGCTGCCACGGGACACCATCCTCATACCATTAAATAAATGCCACCCCTTACAGATGTGCCCCCCACACTGGAGCTCTGTGCCAAGGGGACAGTGCCCACAACCCCTCCAGTCACCAGCAGGACAGACACAGCCCCAGCTGGGTCTCTCTCCCAACTATTTCCACCACCACCCTGTCAGCGAGGGGGGAGCACACAGCACCTCTGCCTCCCTTCTCCAGGATCCCTCCCAGGAAACAAAGTCAGAAACTGAGGTTTGTTTATTCATTCCCATTTCCATGGCTCGTGACCAAAGCTGAGGGTTGGCAGGAGGGACAGACCCCTGAACACGGGGCTTGTGACGTGCTGTGGGCACGAGGGTGCCCAGGCTCAAAACAGGGCAGAGAACAAAGTTATTTTTACATCCACGGAAAGAGGTAATTTCTCTTTCTATTTTTTTTTTTTTTTGGTCGTATTTTCTAATTCTTCACATTTTTTTTCCCTGCAGAAACCCAACACTGTTTCCCAGAGCATTGAGCTGATGAGTGGCACCAGTCCCACAGCAGCCAAAAGTCCACTGAGAGTGCAGCTTTGGGAACACCATCAGGTGCAGCAGCAAATACTGCTGATTATAAGTTGTTTATAACTTCAGTGAAGTTTGCCAGGGCAAACATCTTCCTCAAGAAAATTTCATTTTGACAGGAAGAAAAAAAACCTGTCAATTCTTTTTTTGCACCATCACGAGGAAAGTAAAAGTACTTTGTTTCAAGGGCTTTAAATGCTGAAATGATCCAGCACCAGCTGGAAGTGGAATCTGAAAAAAGAAGGGATCACCCCTGTGGGAAGTGGTGTGTTTTGGTGTTTTCGTGACAAGAATTCCCATATTTGCCAGTTAGAAACTCCAGGGAAATGTGAGGTCCCATCCCCAGCAGAGCCCTGTGGGGAAACAGGTACAAGTGGCCAAACTGGGCACCTCCCTCCCACCTCTGCAGAGCCTCCTGCTCCCTCTCAGGTGCCTCCTCAGCAGTGCTCTTGCAGGAGGAGATGCCACCCCTCAGGCTGGTGTAGCTGGTCACTGAGCAGCCACTCAGCATTTTTGCCCAATTTGGACCCCTCTTCACTCGAAGCACAGGCTGGACCTGTTGTAGCAGAGCTGGACACACTGTCAGAGGGGGCTGCAGGCTCTGCTGTGCCAGCTGGAACATCCTAAAGGAGGAAGGTGGCCACAGAGATGGTACCAGAACACTGGGTTCTACCTCTGACAGCCAAAAAATGATGAGGTGGTGCCTTTGCAAATGGTTTTTAAAAGCCTGGCAATATTCCTCAGCGCTGAGGGCTGAGCTGGCACACACCAGCAGCTGGACACCCAGGATGGGCTCTGCAGTGTCACACTGGGGGAAGGACTTGCAAAAATTCACGTCCCCCAAGCTGCTTTAACCTCAGCTCATCTGTAAAAGTGAGAAAGGAGCAGCAGCTCATTTGCCAGCTGATTACTCAGCTTTGCTGCTGCATCACTCTGCTTTTAATTGACCTGTGTCCCATACATGGATATCATAGAATGGCCTAAGTTGGAAAAGACCTTAAAGCTCATCTCATTCCACCCCCTGCCATGGGCAGGGACACCTTCCACCAGCCCAGGTTGCTCCAAGCCCCGTCCAACCTGGCCTTGGACACTTCCAGGGATGGGGCAGCCACAGCTTCTCTGGGCAACCTGTGCCAGGGCCTCCCACCCTCACAGGAAGGAATTTCTTCCCAATATCCCATCTAACCCTGTCCTCTGGCAGTTTGAAGCCATTCCCCCTTGTCCTGTCACTCCAGGCCCTTGGAAATAGTCCCTTTCCATCTTTCTTGTAGCCCCTTCAGGCACTGGAAGGCCACAGTGAGGTCACCCCAAAGCTTCTCCTCTCCAGGCTGACCAGTCCCAGTTCTCTCAGCCTTTCCTCATAACTGAAGTGGTAAATGCAGCTTGGTCAGACCTCACACCCTGAGGACAGGCAGGCAAGATAAAAAGGGACACAAGCACAAGGAAATGCCCACTGTAAACTCCTCTCCCTTCCAATCCTCACTCCTTCAGCAGGACACAACAGCTCCAAGGAGCTGGGACACCAATTCCCAGTGCACTTCTCCAGTCATCCAATACCCCAGTGGGTGCTGATGCACAGAGAGTCCCCAGAGGCTGTTCCCCTCAGCCAACCCCCCATGGGTGCTGGCACTCTGTGCTGATGCCAGCAGGGTCACAGGAGCAGAGAAGGAGCCCTGTGTGTGTGGCTGTGTGGGCGTTCAGGCATCTCATCCCCATCCCCGGCCCTCGGGGGCAGTTCTGAGCAGCAGAGCTGCAAACAGCTCCTGCCATGTGAGGCAAGACCAGCAGCAGAGGTTCTGGTCTCCTCCAAACCTGAGAGCAGAGAGCACAGAACACATCACCACCACCTCCTGTGCTTGTCTGCTTTCATTGACACGGAGCTTTTAGGAAAAGACTCAAAAAGTTAAATGCTGTTTGCATGGATAGTTTAATGGACTCCAGAAAACACTCAAGAGCATCTTCTTTCTTTGCTTTGCTTCCAACTGCAGGCAGATCAATCCTTCCTGCTGGCACACACCAGGTTGCTCCATGGCAGCACACGTGAGGGAGGTCTCCTTGCAAAAATAACCCTGCTGTAAACACACTGTGATGGCAAAGTGCTCTGAGCCGGGGGCATTCCCACGGAGTCCTTCCCACTGCCAGGGCTGCTGCCTCTGCTCAGTACCTGGGGCTCCTCCTCAGGACCATCTCCTGGAGGCTCCATGTTCGGCTCTGTCTGTGCAGGGGGGTTGGAAGGAGCCTTTCTCTGCTGGTCCTGCTCAAGGAGCCTCCTGACCAGGGGCCCTGTGTGGGTGACGTAGGCAGGCCCGGGGCGCTGGATCTGGACGAGGTGTCCCGGCAGCCCCACGTTGGCTGAGGGCAGCACAACCTCTGGAACCCAAGAAACAGACACCATGAGATCCCAGCCCGGCTTCTTCCCTCTCTGGGAAGGGTTACAAAGAAGGGTGACACCAAGGATGCTCTTTGGAGCCAAAGACCACGCTGGGATCAGCGATGGCCGTGGAGGGCCAGGCAGCACTGAGGGACAGCAATGCTCTACCCAGAGCTACTTTGCATCAAGATCCAAATAAGCCATGCAAGAAACAGAGATAATGTCCACAATTTCTAGCCTTTGAGCCTTTATTTCTATCTTTGAGCACAGGAGGAGCTGCAGGAGGTCAGTGTTACACCAAGAAACAGTGGGAAAGAAAAGGGGGTGGGGTGGAAATCAGCAGTTCTTGTTTCTGCAGCACTGACCAATGGCCAAGGCAAGCCTGCACTGAAGACCTTCCCAGTCTCATCTTTCTGTCCTAAACCCCTTCATCACTCAAGTCTTGCACCTCCCACACAAAGCCACAAGGCTGGCAGAAGTGGCTGGAGCAATAAGGCTGAGCCTACTTGGGAAGATGTCTGTCCAAGACATCTGCTTCTTCAAAGCAGAAAATCCAGGAAAAGAGTCATGCAGGAAAGGAAGATGCATTCAGACAGATCTTGGAGAATGAGATCATTGGTATCAGTATTTTTAGATACAGACTTTTCACCTGACACAAGGCTTGTCCTTACCTCTCATTGTGCACTATTTTGTTTTTTCAACTGGGGATAATTGTCCCCTTCTCTCCTGCAGGGGGCCAGCCCTTTGTGAGCCAGCTGAGCATATCAGGGAAACACCCAAAACAGCAGCACCCTGGGGTTTGTCAGGGCTCTGATATTCAGCTGCAATACCCAGGGTCCCCTCAAAAGTGCCAAAAAGCTTTGGGTGCTCAGAGGGGGGATGGCAGGGTCAGAGCTGGGAGTGAGGTTTCTCCCAAGGTCCCACCACGAATTAACACCAAAAGGCTCAGAGCTGCAAGACAGGGTTTTAGAGAAATGAGAGCATTTAAAGACTTTAGTCAAAGATAATCTGAAGCCTTTAAAGTTGTAGGGACAGAAGGAAGGAGGGAAGTTGTATTTTCAGCGGTGTCTGCACCGAGCCACATCCCTCAGGAAGAAAGAGTGATCAGCCCTTGGAATGGGCTGGCCAGGGAGGGGTGGAGTCACCATCCCTGGAGGTGTTTAAGGTGAGACTGGATGTGGCATCAGTGCCATGGGCTGGGAACCACGGCGGGGTTGGATCAAGGGTTGGACTGGCTGATCTCGGAGGTCTTTTCCAACCCGGTTGACTCTATGATTCCGTGATTCAGGCTTCCAAGCCTGAGACCGTGCACCACACTGCTCCTGCACCTTTGTCCGTGCCAGGGCTGGCTCCAGGTGGGCTCTGGGTGTGCGAAACGTCAGGAATGTGCTTTTTCCACAAGCCGTGCTCCCACCTGCGCTGCGGGAAGGCGGCCGTGCTGTCCCGCGCTGCCGCCGGCAACTACTCCCATCGCATCCCGAGGGCTGGGCTCTGCTCGCCTTCCCCCTGCTCCCCAGAGACAGCGATCCACCCTCCCCGCAGGGACACGTCCGCACATCCAGCCAGGACACCCCTGGAAGCACCGCCCGGCAGCGGCGTTACCGGGACGGTCAGGGCAGCCCGGGCTCTTCCCCGAGCTAGGAATAGAAACAGCCTGACGTGTTTGCAGGAGAGGGGGGAAACAAAAAAAAAAAGTTTCCATACCAAAAAAGTTGCAGCGCAGTGAAACTCTGTACCTACGCTGTGCACACACGCTCAGCCCGAGCAGGGGGAAAAGCCCAACCAAAAATAGTCTTGGTTTAAATGATGAGATTTCAGACAGTGGCACACTCTGTGCTTAAACAAAATTTATTTTGACAGGCCGAGATAGTCCATGTCTCTTGGAATGCCTGTTCTGACTCACTGTTTGGAGTTTTTAGCCCTTGTTACAGCACTGTTTTACTGTTGAGTTCATCAGGCTGATGGGGAGTAAAACCACTACAGGAGAGTTAAAAAAACCTCTTGTTAAAGGATAGTTTGACTATTTTCAAAGTGTTTCTGATGACTGGGGAGTTCTGGCTCAGCCCATTCTCCAGAGAGCTGGGAAGGACAGCGGGCCACCCCCAGCAGAAGAACTGGGGTACCAGGAGCTGCTCTGAACAGGGACCCATTGGCTTGATGATGAGTGTCCACATGTGTGAGGCAAAGCTCTGCAACCTGGTAATAAACCAGTAGGATCAGACACAAAACAACACTTAGTGAGGCACAAAAAGCTGATCTGGAGCCTTTTCCCCACTTTTATAGGCCATAGTTCATGTCTTTGTAAAATGAATAAACACACAGATGCCACCCAGGGCTGAGCTGTGGGGATACCAGCCCATGGAAGGAGTTCCATATACCCCAGAGATGCAGCAAAACCCCTCCACCTGCTCCCAGCAGGACCCAGAGCCAGTGAGATGGGTGCCAGGAGGGACAGGGAGTGTGACAGCGAGGGCCAGAGCCAGAACAGCACCCCCAGCTCCTCACCATGCAAACACAAGCCTAACGTGGGGGAGAAGTTCCTGTTCCTCACCACCAAACCAAGCTCTCCCCATGTTCTGCAGAGCAAACAAAGACCCAGCTCAGTCCCTCACCCTAAACCACCAGCTGTGCACTGGAAAGGCAAGGAATGAGCACAACGAGGTGGTGGAGCAGGGAAGGACAAGGGTTCTGGTGCTGGGCTGTGGCTCCAGCTCCTCTCACTGCACGCCTGATGTTGTCCTTGGAGCCTTCCCTGCACTGAGCCAAATGTTCCCAGCTCAAAGGGCTCCTGATGTGAAGACACTGGCTGAGCTCATGTGTCCAGGACAGAAGGACATGTGCATGCACCAGGCATGTCTCCTGTGTGTGTTTAATCCTGGATGAATCCTGCTACTCCAGGGATATTCATGTAGGCTGGGGTTTCAAAAGAGCCTTGGGCTCAGTTGTGTTGCTACAGCATCATCTCACAGGGCAATAAAACCTGATGGACAGCACCCCCAGTTTGGATATTTGATGATGTGGGAACACTGGTGACAGGATAAAGTCTGGATACCCACCAGGTGAATTTACCTGTGCAGTGGTGGGTGCTTGGGTGCAAAGAACCTCAGACAAGTCCACAAGGTCTGCCAAGTTGCCCATGTTGGAGTGATGAGATAGAGGCTGGTGCAAACCCCAGATATTTCTCCTCTGACCTTATCTCTAACCCTTCCCAAACCAGCAGTAACTAAAGAAGCTCCAGGGAAAGGACACACAGAGCCTGGGTTCCTCAGCTTTCCTTGGATGACATCCCTGATGTGAGGCAGGCCACCCCAGAAGGGACTCCTTCACACCAAGAGCATGACAGGAGACAGCCAGATGCCACAGCAGCACTGGAGCTGAAGATGGGAATGCAAAGATGCCAAGGGAAAGCCCAGAGCTGACAACACCTCGAGGCAGAACAAGAGGGGATCATCAGCCACCATTTGTTATTTACAGCCTGTGCTTGGCTACTGGCCTGGAAGGGAAATGGCTCCACAACATCCCTGGGAATCCTCTCAGCATAACTAAGCGTGAGCTCCTCTGCCTCAGAAGCACCTGCCAGGGAGTCCTGTCTCCAGGACTGTCCTGGGAAAGGCTTCCCAGAGCAGAATGGGGTTGGCTTCCATCCCACTGGAGGCACAGGATTGTTGCCTGCCATTACCTCCCCCTGCCTGGGGTCTGTCTGAAGCTGTCCACACCGAGGATCAGCTCGTGACCTGCTCCAGTGGGAAGTGCTCCAGGTTGGACATGGCTTGGAGCAACCTGGGATAGTGGAAGGTATCCCCGTCCTTGGCAGGAATGAGATGACCTTAAAGGTCCCTTCCAACCCAAACTTTCCTGGGATTCTATGATTCAGTCCAAAAATCAAATCAAAAAGCCTCCTTTGTCCACCACAAGCTGCCACCCCCACCCAGCTCTGCAGGATCAGCAGCAGCCAGGGCAGAGCCAGGGACCCACCTGAGACCCTTCCCACTGGTTTGGCAGCACAAACCTCCAGCCTGCTCTGTCCAGCCAGGCTATAAATCAGACTCAGGTTGTTTGGACACCAGAGGAGCCCACTCTGGAGAGCAGAGTTTAAAAGACCCAAACAATGATCCTTTTGTGACACTAAAAATGGACAATACCAGAACTTTACAGTTAATTACAGAATTACAACTCCTGTGAGAATGGGGACCCACGTGGACAACTTTAAATCCACATCAAAGGCTTCTGAGCTTCTAGTCATTGACAGCCAAAGGTCCAAATTTCTCTGACTACATCCAAAACAGCACCACCAAAGCCAGGCACTTCCAAAGTGACACAGAAGAACTGTCACATAGAGAACACAGCTTCTCTTTATTAACCAGAACATAAAGCACATGCTAAGTCCTGTTCAGGCTGTCCCCAAATTTCAGATGTAATTATCAATTCATGGCTGTGTTATATACCTGCCATTGCATTAGGCCTCATTTTATTCATTTCCTTTCCACGATGAGGAGGGAACTGGAGACAAAGCCCTGTTGCTAAAAGCCTTGGTCAATAAACATCTCCCTCCTGACCTACAACTCTCCACTGATAGCACACAAGGGAGGCAGTAGCAGGGCAATAGCAAGGTAACAACCGCTGCTTATTTTGTTTTTATTTTCTCCAACTGCAGGTTGAGATATTCCCTGTAATAAAAGGAAAAAAATCTCCCCAGAGGAAGAAGGGAGGGTTGCTTTTTATGAGAGACATAAAGCACCCAGCACTTTGCTTCATGCTACAACTCATGTGAGTTTGAATTTGCAGAGAGTTGCTGGCACTGGGACAGTTTTCACACTCTTATATTTAGAGAGACTCGCCTGAAAAACAGCCAAAGCTGTCACTTATAAATCAAGTTGTTCTGACAGTGCCCAGAGCAAGCAGTAAAAGCAAATAGAGGGAAATGAAATTACATGTTGCAGAGGGGACTCTGTGAAATAATAAGCTTTTATTTTCTGGTTTTTAAAGTTCACGATAATTAGAACTCTTCCCTCCCTCCCCCTCTGTTCTCTAACTTGTTTCTAAGCCAGCCCCTGCTGTCAGGCTCTGGGCCCCCAGCCTCTGCTTCCCAGTGCCTGGGCTTTGGACATGTGGTTCCCATATTCTTGGCTGGGGTACACAGGCCTGCAAGAACTGACATCTCCACAGGCTGGGGTGGAGAGGATTCCACACGGGGTTCACTCTGGACATGGGAACCAAGGCACACATCCCTCCCCAGCACCTCGTGGGCACCCAGATTCCTGCAGCACAGTCAGTCCACAGGACACCCAATCCAGTGGAAAGAGTCTTGAGGTGGAGACCCTGTCACCTGGGGACATGGTTTGGGTTGTGAACAGGGGGTGCTGGTTCATGGTTGGACTTGATCTTAGAGGTTCTTCCCAACCTTAGTGATTCTGTGATCTTCCAGTGACATGGGATTTCTCACTGGAACTGAAGCATCTGTTTTTCCTACAACCAAACAGAAGTGTGGCACAGAAAACTCCTGAATTCCCTCGGGAAACCATCAGCAGCTGTGGGCCTTCTTCCCCACATCCTCAGGAGCCAAGAAGCCTGACAGGCACTATTGAGCACATCTTAACCCTGGGTTTTACAACCTTAGTTTAGCCTTCATTTCTGGGGGATCCTCAGGAGTGGAATTTCCTGCCTCCAAGGCTCCTGTCCAGGGGCTTTGTAACCTCTCAGCTTAAGCAACACGAAGAGAACCAAGTGCTACTCTGCCAGAAGTAAAATTCAGACCTTCCTTGTCCTATAGAGCTCAACAGCAGTTTGCTCTCAGCTTCAGCAGGATTTTAATTTGACACTCAGCAAGAAGCCAGAAAGAACAGCAATTGCAAGTTCAACTGCTGGGAATGAAATAAAGCTGATGAAAGGATAAGAGCAACAAAAATCCCCTTTATTCATTCATCTGATTTTACTGTTTGAAGTTCTCCATGAGCTGCTTCCAACCCAAACTCCTCCCCATCCATGTGAATTGGAGGCTGTGATAAAGATGGAAAGAGATGATCACAGGCTGTGAAAAGGGCAGGAGAAGGAATGGATCAACAGAAGAGGCAGCAAGACAGATTTGGGAAGTCAGGATCCCATGACAGATTCCAGACAAGGTGAAAAACCTTGTCTAGGTGCTGAGGCCACAGTGAAAAGCCAGTGGGAGAAACAAATAGCTTGACAAGTGGTTTATTTCTGTTTATTCCAGGGTGGACTTGATCCAACATCAGGTGGAGCTGACAAGTACCCATCCATTCCCTTCCAGGGGCTTTGGATCCACTGGACACTGAACCATGGGGTGAACTATGATGGTTCATTACCCAAGATCCTGTCCCAGGCCAAATACTTCTAAATGGGTGCTGAAGTGAGGAATGAATCCATGTGGATCCCCACCACTACCTCAACCACCCCAGGATCCACTTCCCAACCCTGAGTTTTGAAAACTGCCTGAGGAACATGAGAAAAAAAACCACAAGGGCTTCCCCAGCAGCAGCAGTTTGCAGGCACTGCACCCCCCAGGTTATTTTGGGTTTGATTTTGTTGGGGTTTTTTATGGGGACATGTTTGACAATGCTCCTGGTGACAGCTCAGGTTTCATAGCACAGAACAGGACAAGGAGCAGCCCAGCTCAGTGAACGATACCCACAGGAACACTGCTGGCATTTTTAGTCCAACTGTGTTCTTTGCAGACACAACATTAGTCCTTCTTTCACTTCTAGTTTTTCTTCTCATAAAGGGGAAGAGAACATGGTAAAAAGAAAAAAAACAGAAAGAGAAGGTGGAGCCCAGGATAGAAACCTCTGGTGCTACACCCGAGACGCTCCAGTGTGCACATGCAAACAGCAACCAAAATAGAAGGGGTGGTTTCTCAGCTGCTGCTGTTAATTTGACAGTCACTTTAAACCAGGGGAACATCTGACCCCAGGGTGGGATGGGTGATGGCCCAGCAAGAGATACTGGGCCAGGCTGGTGTAAACAGGGATGAGACACCAGATCTGTAAGCACGAGCTTGCCCCTGCTATCAGAAAAGCAGCACTGCCTCAAATTAAAAGCAGCTCAAGCTGCTGTTTTCTCTCCCAGCCTGGCTTTAGTCACCTTTCCTGCTGATCTCTGGCCGGTATCCCCCAGATATCCCAGCATCTCTGCTGGGAGGTGGCTCACTGGGACAGCTTGTGCATCCCATGGGTGCCATGGAGCAGGGGGAACACCCAGCTGGGGGAGCAGCCAGAGCACAGAAATTCAGCAAAAAGTGCTTGTTTATGTGAAAACACAAGGAGGCAAATAGTTGACATTAAGCTTTCGGGAAGGCTGTGGGACTGGGCAGTTCCTTTCAGCCCTCACACAAAGGCACCCTTTTTGTCTCACTGTAAAACAGAAACGAGATTGAAGAGTCTGTGGAATTCCTGGGCATTTTTTCCCCTGGGAGACGCAGTGGCCCCGCAGTCCAATTCCAGTAGGATGGAAAGGACGAGATGTTCATGTGTGGCTCCACATCCACCTCCTGCCCCGCTGCTGCTACAGCCCCCCAGACCCTTTACCCCCCCAGAACCCCCTCCCTGCTTGCAGCAGATGGAGGGGCAGAGCCTGGAGGGGCAGAGCCTGGAGGTGCCTCCCCTCGGGACCAGGACTCACAGCTACACCCACACCTGGAGGTGGTGGAGGGAGCCATCGCTGAATCTGTCCCCTTTTGGAGAGGGGACAGCAGCTCCACAGCCAAGCTGCTGAGCATCTCCAGGCCAGCTGATACACCAGGTTTCAGGTGTGTCCTGGGAGCCAGGACAGGTTCCCTTGGGCTCATCAGTCCACACAAACCTCCAGACCCTCCCCCAGTGAGGGGCATCAAGCCCACACCACCTTCCAAGCCTGCCCAGCTCCCCATCCATGCCCATGCTCCTGTCCCAGTAAGGACCAGGATATGTCTGCTTCTCCATCAGTGCTGTTTCCAACAGGGCTGAAGATTCTTCTCTGTTTTCTTCATGGAAGTGTTACACAACAGTTTTGCCCCCAAAAGTTTTGTGCCCCAGAGTGCCCACAGAGGGCTTGAACCAACCCAAACCCAGCATCTGGCTGTGGACAGGGCACCTGTGGAACAAAGCAACGCTCTTACTCCACCTCATCTTGGCAAAAGCACAAGGATTTCTCCAAGTTGATAAAGGCACATGGATTTGCCTCCTACCTGACCCTCTGTGAACATCTGCCACCTCAAAGACTAAGAATTTGGCACAGACCCCACCAGCCTGCTCATCCTGAAGCTCCTCACACCCCCAGGGCACTTTCTGCCCACATATGATGTCCCTGGCAGGCTCTGCCATGGGTGCTGGTGGAACAGGGATGAGAGATGAGATCCATCACCAGCAGGACAGCAACACCTCCATGCAAGTGAAATACTGGATAAACCCAACCCTGACACAGCAGCCACAGTTCCATGGAATCACAGGCTGGTTTGGGTTGAAAGGGACATTAAAGATCCTCTCATTCCACCCCTGCCATGGGCAAGGACACCTTCCACTAGCCCAGGTTGCTCCAAGCCTCATCCAACCTGGCCTTAGACACTTCCAGGGATGGGGCAGCCACAGCTTCACATCACCCTCACAGGGAACAATTTCTACCTGAAGAAGTTTATGGGATAAAAGTCCCATTAACACCAGGACTCAGTGCAACCCCTGCTGTTCGCAGCCATTTCCCCACCCTACCCACTGAGCAGCAAGGGGAGAAACAGAGTCTTCCAAGTTCACTTGGAAATCCAGCACATTTTCCCCTTCCTGCCCATGCACAGCACACAGCCAAGGGCAATAAGGTCGTTTCAGGACAGCCCCAGTTCAAAGGCTGGTGACACAGAAAATAAAACCCCCATTCTCCTGCAGCCTGACCCCCCCAGTGCCAGCAGAAGTGTGTCATCCCACCAAGCACAAGGAGGGAACAGCAGGGCATTGTGCCCACAGAACAGCCCAGCACGTGCTGGTCGGGGGGAGCACCAGGACCTCCCTTCAGGGTGGGCAGAGGAGTTGGCAGAGGAACACTTTCCCAGTTTACTGTGAGACTCCAAGTGAGGAAAGAAAAAATACAGATGCACAGCCACATCTGATGGAGGCATTTTGGAGAATAACCAGTCCCAGCCATGCTGGGGCTGAGCATCAGCTCCCATTTCCCCAAGGAACTGAGAACAGCCTCTCTCAGCCCTCCCTTCCTCCACCCACCCACCCACTGCACAGCACGTGCTCTACTTGAAATCATAGAATATGCTGAGTTGGAAGGACCCACAGGGATCATCCAATCCAACTCCTGGCCCTGCACAGACACCCCAACATCCCACCCTGTGCCTGAGAGTGTTGTCCAAACCCTCCTGGAGCTCTGGCAGCCTTGAGGCTGTGCCCAGTGCCCTGGGGAGCCTGGGCAGTGCCCAACCAGCCTCTGGGGGAAGAACCTTTACCTCAAATCCAACCCAAACTTCCCCTGACACAGCTCCAGCTGTTTCCTTGTGTCCTGTCCCTCTTCTCAGACAGCAGGGATCCCTCCTGAGGGAGTTACACACAGCTATGAGCTTTCCCCTCAGTTCCTCTTGTCCAGGCTCCTGGAGCTTCCCCCATTCACTTTAAACTCCTGATCACCTCTGGAAAAGATCCCAGTGATGAAGAACAGCCACCTCCTCTGAGAAGCCAGAGGAGCCCTTTCTACTTCCCAGCATCTGGCCAGGGGCCACGTCCCCAGCTGGTTTTACACCTCTGATCCCTCTGGAGCACTGTGCATCCCCAGGGAGAACTTAACCTCCTTGTTGTCCACCAGAAACAAGATCAGGATTGGGGTGTGGAGGAGGAAGCAGTGCTGGGGTGGACAAGGGGCTCTTTGTCTGCCTGGGAAGGGAGACACAACAGCACCAGCAGTTCCATGCTGGGCTGGTGGGACGGAGCAGATCCGCCTGTTCCTCCTTTGCTTCCCGGAGGCCCCTGCAAGAAATCCTGGCATTGCCACTGCAGAGCAGGGCTTTGCTTGAAGAAAACTTGTTTCAGAGCTCCAAGAAAGCTTTCTGCTGGTTGGAGCATTCTTAACTCCCAGTTTGAGTTTCCCTAATAAATCCCAGATTGCTCAACTTCCACAGCACTGGGCTATGAGCTCAGGCAGCAGTTAACCCTTTGCAGCCCCCAAAACAGGAATAACCTCCTGTTTTATTTGCCTTCACTGACTTTTTTGGGATAAGCTGCTCACTAGTGAAGGGGACAAATACAGTATCCATGCCCAACCCAAAATCCAGCACCCCTGCAACACAGCACACACAGATTTCCTGCAACCTGTACAAAGCACAGGGCTAAAGGGGCTCCAAGAGAGCTGGAGGGACTTTGGACAAGGGCCTGGAGGGACAGGACAAGGGGAATGGCTTCCCCCTGACAGAGGGCAGGGTTAGGTGGGATATTGGAAAGAAATTCTTGGCTGTGAGGGTGGGGAGGCCCTGGCACAGGTTGCCCAGAGAAGCTGTGGCTGCCCCATCCCTGGAAGTGTCCAAGGCCAGGTTGGACGGGGCTTGGAGCAACCTGGGCTGGTGGAAGGTGTCCCTGCCCATGGCAGGGGTTGAGATGAGATGATCTTTAATGCCCCTTCCCACCCAAACCATTCTGGGGTCCATGATTAAGGCACAGCTGCTTGTGGCAGGGAAGGGACGTATCCAGCATCGTGTCCTCACATCTCTGACCTTCTGCTGCACCTCCCAGAGGTGCTGCCTGGAATGGCTGTGGAGAGACTTAACTGACCACAGCAAAGCAGGAAAAGCAGTGAGTGCTGCCCAGAGCTCTCAAAGGACTGATGGCCATAAAAGCCTTCAAAACCTCTACAGAAACAGCCTCTTCAGCATTTTCCTCTCCATCCAGGCTTCCCTCCAGTCTCTTTCCACTGCTCCTTAGCAGCAGGCTCAGCTCAGGAGGAGACACCAGCTCAGCAGAGGCTCCTCACCCTCCTACAGCACCCAGCTCCACCAGGGAAGAGCCATAACCATCACAGCCCAGCTCAGACAGGCATGTCCTGAGACCAAGGGGACAAATCCTGCCCCACACAAGCCTCCTCCCCAGCTGCATTCCCAACCTGCCTCCCCTCACTCCAACCCCAGCAGTCTGGGGGCTCAGGCTGTGTTAAAATCACCCCACTGCTAATCCCATTATCCACTGGGGTCTCTCATACCCCCACTTCAATTCTGATGTTTGTAAACACCCTGCTAATAAAAATAAACCCAGTGCAGCAGAGCCATGTACCTGGAATCCCAGCCAGAGCATCCCCCTTGGAAGCCCTATGGATGCTCCACTCCACAGAGTGAGGAAGAGCCAAGATACCTCATGTGTTTATGAGTAAGCACATGTAGTTTGAGCTACACTTGGTGACTCAGCAGGATTTTCCCTGGAAATGAGCTGGCCTGGGGAGTTATTTTAGTGCAGCTTCTGTTTTTAGTGACTCTTGCAAGACTCCCAGTGACTAAGCAAGGCAGCAAACCTTGCTGTGAGCTGGATCTTCCTGAAAGCTCACTCACCCATGGAATTTCACCCATGGAAACCTTCCCTGAGGAGTCAGGGATGTTGCTCCCTGTGTGCAATCAACATGCAGAGTTGGAGCTTTCATAGTTCCCCTGCACTTGTGTCCTCCTCTAACACAGGCACGGGATACCCCTGTGGTGGGTTTGCAGGAAAACACACCATAAATCCTGGTGTTTGTGCCTTTCCAGTCATGTGGGGCTATGCCTTCTCGTGTTGTCTCCAAACTAATCCCCCAGGAATGCCATGGCACTTCCCCAAGGGCTCTGGCTGGTAACCCAGCAGTGCCAGGGCAGGGAGAGCATCCAGACACGTGGTAACAAGGTACACACTGGAGACCAAGGCCACCCTGTGACCACTCCCAAGGGGTGCCTTATTTCTGACATCCAAAGGCCATGCCTTGGAAAGCTTTCCAGGGAAAGCTGTTCATCTCCCCACTCCCCAGCCCCAAATTTCACCCTCATTTTCCTTAATTAGCAACAACCTTATGGAAGTCATTACAAGCCTTCTTGGTTCAGCATCACCCCGTTCTACTTCAGCTTCTGGTGGGGAAAATAAGAGCTAAGCAGAATCTTACTGAATCTTACTGAAGAACAAGCATTGATCACATTTTCCCCACGAATCACTTTCCTAAGATATTATCCAGTATGTCCCTGGAAGAACAGTCAGTTTTCACTTCAAGGGGACCAGTTCAATGGAGCATTTTCCACCCTTATTTCTGCAGCAGACACACTGTCCCTTGCACAGGGCTTACAAGCACCTCAGTGGTGATGCTCCAAGTCTTGGAGTTGGAGCAGAGCACAGACAAGGGTCCTGTCCCACCAAGGGGGTCTGCCCCAAGCACAGCTCGTGTGCAAGACCCCAGCAGCTCTAAACCAGCAGTACAGGCTCTTTCCAACCTTTCCCAAGTAGAATCATGGAATCCCACAATGGTTTGGGTTGGAAAGGACCTTAAAGACCACCCAGTTCCACCTCCGACCATGGGCAGGGACACTTTCCACTAGTCAGGTGTCTCCAAGCCCCGTCCAACCTGGCCTTGGACAATTCCAGGGATGGGGCAGCCACAGCTGCTCTGGGCAACCTGTGCCAGGTCTTCACAGCTCTCACAGGGAACAGTTTCTTCTACAAAGCAGAAGTAACCAGATCAATATTTAGGCAGCAAACACTGAGCTTCCTGCTGTCACAGCCACATTCCCAGGCTCCTCTTGCACAGGGATCACAAGCACATGGAGTTGGCTTCAGGGAGGCTGTAACATGCAGTCACCTGCAGTGTTCTCCAGGCACTGACACAGCTCCAACACCTCCAGTACTCATACAAGCAGTAAAAAACACAGTGCTGACAGTTAAAACACATCCTGCAGAGAGGAGGGACTGGATTTGGGATCAGATGAAATCTTAGACCTGAAGGGAGCAAGAGCAGGCTGGCAGCACGGGCAGGGACAGCAGCTCTGAGGATTAGTCAGAGAGTCAAAAGTTCATATTATTCCCACAGAAGGAAAGTGCTGTGAGGGCACTGCACTCAGGTTAAGGACTTAAACACAAGGGAAAGAGGATGTTCTTGGTCAGGGCTTCCCCCTCAAACACATCACTTGCCCTTTCTCCATGGGCACGAAGCCCCAGGGAAAACTTGGCACAAGGCAAGGCCAAACCCAAAATCCAGGGAGAGATCAGCACCTCCCAGGCTGGGATCTCAGTCACCATGGCCAGAACACTGGGCAGCAGCCCACTAAGTCCCATCATCCAACAGTACATGGATAGGGCCATGCACCCAAACCACGTGGAACCAACCCACTCGCTGCCTCCACACCGCGAGTTCCACACGGAGCAGAGCGTGTGTGTCCCTGGGGATGGGACAACCTCAGGGGTAATGCTCCAAATCCAGAGGCTGAGCACAAAGCTGGGATGGGATTGAAGACTGGGAGGTTCCCCTGAAGTCCATCCTCACCCAGAGAAACCGCTCAGCCCCCAGTTCAGAGGTTTGCAAACCTCCAGCTCGCCCGTGGCCCTGCACAGCCCAGCCCTGAAGGGGCTGCCAGACAACAGGCTGCATGAGGGGGATCTGGGGCAGAACTAGAGCTGACATCAGCCTGTGGTTCTCAGGCGGCAAATGGGAGTGATGAAGTCGCTGGGGTGGAGAGCAACAAGCCTGGGACACCCAATGCTGCTCCCAGAGGGCCTTTCTGCCTCCTCCCCTGGGAACTGCCCACCCAGAGCATCCCTGTGTAAAAATTCAGCACATTTTGGATATGAAGACAGGCACCTTCTCCCACATTTAATACAAATTCATGTACAGAGAGATGCTGAAGCACAACAAAAACTCAAGTCCAGGCACAAATCTGACTCATTTACAGTCAGCTCTATCTATAGCACAATAAAAATTAAACCACGGACCAACAGGAAGTAAAAGAGTGTTTTCTCCTTCCTCACATCCTCCTTACTGTTGGGTTGTCCTCAAACACCCCAGCAAATGCCTGAACAATGCAGGTTACAGCAACACAACAAGGAGACTTGGCCCAGATCCTCACCCAGCATAAATCAGCACCGTGTTAGCAGAGCCAGAGCTTTATGACAGCAGCAGATCTGGCTCAGGCTCAGCCCACAAAACCAGCTGCCACCAGGCTAATGCAACACAAATTAAGCATAAGGTTTTCCAATCAAGCCTCACATCAAAAGTAGAGCTATCTGATTTAAGTTACAGGCACAGCTCCCAGCTAATATTTGGTTTACCTTAATTACTGGGCTATTAGCCTCTGCAGCAAACTGAGCTCGATAGGCAAGATCCTGCTGGCAGCCAACATGAACTGCTGAAGAGTCATTTCCACTGATGCTCCCTCAGTTAGCCAGTGCCACAACCACAGTTGGCTCCATCTGCCCCATGGAATTCAGATCACTTTTCCCTGTGAAAAAGCCCTTGGCTGGGATCACATGTACCCACACTTCTGTGGAGCCCAGCCCAGAAGGACCCAGCTCTGCCAAGGGGTCCATCCAGCTGTCAGGTGGTGCCTGTTTGACATGTAAAACAGACACAGTGTTAATTTTAGCATTGCTGGGCTTCTGGCTGCTCCTGCACCACATAGGAACAAGAAGGAAGCTCTGGGTTCCTGCTTCTCCTCCCTCTCTATTTTGGTGTCTGTGATCCCCACAGAGTTTCACAGAGAGGAAGTAGATGAGTCAGGGAAGCCACATATTTCTCCTTTACCAAGACATACTATAACATGACTCAGTAAAACACAAGGGACAGAACACATGCAGCAATCCTGAAAGGATGAGGGAGACTCCCAGGGTGGCTCAGACCCAGACTCCAAACTCAGCCTGATAACCCTGGAGGGTTCAGCTGGCTGAACATTCGGAGCTTGCTGAGGAGAGCCCAAAGCGTTCCCACCGTGTGGTTCATCAGCAACTCAAACACTGCTCTGGCAAGTTCCCACTCCCAGCTTGTGAGCAGCTGCTGGAGAAACCCTCTCCAATATCCATTTGAATGGACATCCCCATTTCTGTCTGGGAATGGCTTCTCACTTGCAAGCTGGACAGAGACCACATCAAAAGGTCGCACAGAAAACATGTCCCTCCTCACCCAGCAGCCTGGCCTGAGAGGCAGGGTGACACCTGCTCCTTCCTAGAGGGGCCACCTGTCCCTCAAGGGGACACTTCCATCCTGGCAGTCAGTCACAGCCCCTCAGCAGTGTTGGCTGCTGTTGTCACATCAGGACATGGCACTGAAGGGGTCTGTGGTCCCACCACAGCCTGGCACCCCCCAGGGCTGAGCTGCAGCAAGTGAGCTGCCTGCTGGGCAAGGCACTGGGATAGAAATCCATCTCAGAGGAAGGAATCTCATGTACCTGGGCAGGTTCGAGCAGGTGACAACTAAGGGATGAAGCTGCTCTTCCATGGATTTCCTGGGAGACTGAGAGAGCCATGAAAATTAACTTCTCCACACCTCTGTGATGGGGAGCAGGAGGCAAAGCTTTCAGCCAGGCTGTCTCCTCTCTTCCCTGCCTACCCAGCCTGGAAGGAATTTGGACAAGGACTTGCACTGAGCTAACAGACCCCAACCCTCAGCACAACACTCCACTTTTCCCAGACTCTTTTGGAAGCTCCATGAAGGAGCTGTGCTTGCAAACCACTATCTCCAGCAGTGGCCAGAAGGAATTTCACTGAGCAAGAGGTCAAGCCTCTGTGGCTTCCAACACTTCCCTTCCACAGGGCAGCCCCTAATCATAAAGCTTGTTGCTTTATGTGCAGTGGTTCACAGAACTGCTGAGGCTGGAGGTGCCTCTGGAGATCCTCTACTCCAACCTGCCTCCTCCCAGCAGGGCCAGCAGCAGGTACCTCAGGACTGTCTGGGCAGATTTTTTTATAACTGAGGATGGAGACTCTTCTGCTTTATGCTTTTTCTGCTTTAACTAAAATCCCAGTCTCTGATCATGGAAAAAAGGTTTTTGTGTGAAGGCATTCAGATCAGGAGGCATCCAACCTCAACAGCAATAATGAGTTGAGCTGTCTGAAAGAGAGTTGGGAGGAAAAAAGCTTGAGCTTGCTGGAATAAATCTGCTTTTCAGAGCTCTTGACTTTTTGACAAGATGAAAAACTCCAACTGGAAAACATCCACTTCGCATCAAAAACCTGATCAGGCAAGAGAAGAGAAGATTTTGCCTTTCCAAGTGGAAAATTCGTACTGTTTGTTTTCATTTTGTCATTAAATCCTCCTTAGCACAGGCAAACATTCCCAGACAGCTCCACTGATTAGCAACTGGGCTGCTCTGCCATCCTGAGAAGTGACACCGTGCCCCAAGCATGGCATTCCTGCCACTGGGCACTGCTGGCCCCACGTGCCTCTGCTCCTGGCTGAGGTACCTCTGCTCCTGGCTGGGGTTTCTCATGGCCCCAGACTGCCTCCTCCTGAGCTGGAGCCCCACAGGACATGTCATTGCCCAGATATCTCCAGGGCTTCCAGCCAAGCTCCACACTCAAAAAATCCCTGCTCCATTCAGCTCCAAGCCCTGCTTTTGGCTTTGCTGGACCCAGAGTTTCAACCCCCAGCCCTGCATGAGCAACCTGGCCCTTTGAAACCACAGAATCACAGAACCAACCAGGTTGGAAAAGACCTCTGAGATCATCCAGTCCAACCCATGACCCAACCCCACCTTGTCACCCAGACCATGGCACTGATGCCACATCCAGGCTCTGCTCAAACACCTCCAGGGTCAGTGACTGCACCCCCTCCCTGGGCAGCCCATTCCAAGGGCTGATCCCTCTCTCTGGGAAGAACTTCTTCCCAATGTCCAACCTAAACCTGCCCTGGGGCAGCTCAAGGCTGTGCCCTCTTGTCCTACTGCTGGTTCCTGGCAGCAGAGCCCGACCCCCCCCCAGCTCCCCCCTCCTGTCAGGGAGTTGTAGAGAGTGAGAAGGTCTCCCCTGAGCCTCCTCCTCTCCAGGTTGAGCCCCCCCCAGCTCATGGATTCATTTAGGTTGGAGAAGCCTTCTAAGATCAGACTCCAGCCATTCCCCCAGCGCTGCCAAGGCCTCCACTGAGCCGTGTCCCAAAGTGACACTCTTACACAGCTTTTAAACCCCGAGGGATGGTGACTCCCCCACTGCTCCGGGCAGCCTCTTCATGGAGCAGGAGTGGATGGACAAGGTCATCTCGCCCCCCAGCTGCCGTGAACGTGCATGTTGTGAGAGCCCAGCACACATCCAGGACCCGCCCCGCATTCCCTGGAGATGCCTGGCTGGGAGGAGCGGGGTGTGTGCCTTTCTGACACGAGCTGTTCTGGACACAGCCTGCAACGTGAGCCAGGGGCTGGAACAGCAGCTGTTTTTAGCAGGAAGATGCTGCAGGGCTGTGACAGCCCTAAAAACACGAGGTGGGAATGTTCAGTGTGCGGCCAAATCAGCCTCGGGAACCGAAACACCCCTTCGGACAATTCATCTTCCACGGGAAGGGAACAACCCCCAGCCTGCCCTCCTGAAACCCAGGATGACCCAAATGGGGCTCCCCAATCCCTTACTCCTGAACAACAAACAAGAGAGAACAAAGGCATAAAAGGAAACCCCACAGAGACCCCCCACCAAATATAACCCAGGAAGGGACCGGAGTGTTCGAGCAGCAGGAGCTCTCCTGCTTAGTTCATCCACGTGGATTGGCACATTTATCTGCTCCAATGACTTTCTGAAGTGGTTTAGCTGCAGCAGATCCTCACTTGTGTTTTGTTTTCCCCCACCCCAAGGTCTCCAGTGCTGCTGCTGGAGCAGCAGTGACTGCACACGGTGATAAAGGTTTTACAGGTCCAGGAACAAAATTCCCTCAAGTGGTTGTGGCTGCTGAGTTATGGTGGGGTTTGT
The DNA here is from genome assembly GCF_009829145.1 of Chiroxiphia lanceolata. Taxonomy (NCBI): domain Eukaryota; kingdom Metazoa; phylum Chordata; class Aves; order Passeriformes; family Pipridae; genus Chiroxiphia; species Chiroxiphia lanceolata. The sequence goes on along the minus strand of NC_045655.1, from coordinate 2,554,768 downwards.
GTGTTTTTGGGAGCCTCCTGGAATGATCTGAGTGATTGAAGCACCTCCTTGATGATTCATTTTCCTAAAAGTCCCTGATGGATGCTGCACACCACAAAACAATTTATCTTCAAAAGGAAAATACGGGCCTGTATTCCATCAGGAATGTCACAGGAGCACAGCAGAAGGACCCTCCCAAGTGAACTGGGTTTTGTGCCTGAGCAGCCCTTCCCAAACCAAACCTTTCCCCTATGATTCAGAGCTGAGAAGTCAGTTTTAACAAGTGAAGCTGTGAACAGCTCTGTCAACAAGGAAATAGTCAGAGCACTCGTGTCACCTCTCGTGTGACCCTTTCTGTATCTGCCATCTGCAGCAACCTTCTGTCAACCACTAGCTTCACTTAGCACAGGAAATTCTCCTCATTTTCAGACCACAGCTCATCAGAAGGGAAAGCAGCTCTCCCAGAGCCCTGCAGCCCTCCCAGAGTCCTGCAAACAGGCCACGAAAAGCCAAAACAAATGCTTTCTCAGGACACAGGGTGCTTGTGCTTTTTGCCTGTGGCTTGGTAACTGCACACAAAGCTCCAGAAATCTGATGAATTCCCACAAACAGACATTCCTGTTACCCATGGATGCCCTGCTGTACTACAGGGACCAGTTCTGGCTCTGACCAAGACTCACTTGAGCACCATCTGATCCCTATGAACGAACCCAAAGCACACTTAAAACCTTTTTTAAAGCTAAAAGAGGGTCAGTTTAGATTAGATATAAGGAAGAAGTGTTTTACAGTGAGGGTAGGGAGACCCTGGCACCTGGCACAGGTTGCCCAGAGAAGCTGTGGCTGCCCCATCCCTGGAAGTGTCCAAGGCCAGGTTGGACAGGGCTTGGAGCAACCTGGGCTGGTGGAAGGTGTCCCTGCCCATGACAGGGGGTTAAAACTGGATGATCTCTAATGTCCCTTCCAACCCAAACCAGGCTGTGATTTTCAGATAGCACAGCCACATTTGGACTGCCCCCAAATCAGCACAACCCCAGGCTCCTTTCCCTAGGATTGATGCTGGAACGTGAACAGGGACACACTGACCCAAGTGCTCACCACCTCCACAGTTCTGCAGCTTCAGAGCATCCTTTCAGCCCCCTTTAGATGGTAGCAACTTTCTGAAAGCTGTGGGAACACTTGGATAAGGGAAAAAAGATTTAAGTCTGGGAGATCAATCTGGGTGAGCAGGAGGTCAGGGATAGAGCTGAGTGTGCTCACACTGCCCAGACACACATAGGCTTGATGGATGCACTGCTGGAGCTGGCCAGCAGTGCCAAATAAATGCAAGGAACACATCCAAAATGATCCAGAGAGCTTTGTGGTGATTTCTAGAGGAACTGTTAATCCTTTTCTACACAAGTTGCTGTGCACAAGCTGCTTCATCAGCAGGACTTAGCCCTGGGCCCATGTGGGCTGACAGGGGCCACCGGGCAGCAGCTCAGTGGGGACAGAGTGCCAGCAGGACACGTGTGATCTCACATTGAAACCTTCAGATCAGCCACTCCCAGTTAAAAATGTGCACTGCTTTTTCCACCAGGATCCCCAAGGGATTTGCTTGCAAGTTTGCTGCATCTCTCACACATTCCTGCAAGGAAGCTTTTGATATCATTTCCAAGAGAAGCAAACACCAACTCAATCTGGACACCAGCAACACAAGATTCCTAAGAAATACAAGTGTCCACCACTGAATTCATCATTTCCTGCATTCTCCTTCCTGAGCTATGCTCAAGACAACATTCCTTTGAATTTCTGCTGAGCTGTCCCTGGGGAACAGCTCAGCCCTCCAGAGTTCAGCCTTCCACCACCCTCTGCTTGCTCCTGCCCTTATCTGCATTGCAGAAAACATGAAAGTGAAAATCAGAACAAAATCTTCCCAGGGCTGCAGAGACAGAGGGCAAAAGCCAAACCCAGTAGAACAAGTGGCCCCCACAAACCTGCCTTTTCCCTGAGCTGGTAGGAAAGGGATGTCTCAGATTAACACTTCATAAAGCTGGTTGATTCAAAAAAAATGAGGCACCCTCAAATGAAAGAACAGGCCACTATGTCCAAAAGCATCCAGAGGTTTTTGTTGCCAGCTGTCCAGCTCCACCCTTGGCTGGAGCTCCCTCAGCAAAAGGTTCAGCCCCTCTGAGGTTGAACAAGTCCCTTCCAAACCATCAGCCACATCCAGCCCATCACCTGTGGGACTCAACCCTGCACAGGAGACATTTGACACCCCAAACCACCCATTGGATCTCAGATCCTCCTTATTCAGAGGAGCCAAATCAATGCATTTGGATCCAATTAGTTTTCCTAATCTGCCCTGAAAGTCAGCCAGGGCTGAAGCTGCTCCAGCTGCACATATGGCTTAGAGAAGGGAAGGCACAAGTCCCTCAAAACATTCTCTTCAGGATATATTTCCCAATAGTGCTGTTCCTCACTCCAAAGGCAAAAATCACTCCACCGAAGTTTTCCTTCTCAGCAAAACTGATCATGTAGCAACCTTTGTTTCCCATCTCCAGCCACCAATTAACAAACCCCTTGGTAGGTTTGTAAGCAGAGCCTATGGCTGAGACAGAATAAAATTCCTTAATTGTTTGTTGGGGCTTTGGTGTGGCTTTTTTTTTATTTTTTTTGTTAGGAGCAAAGAAACTCCATGCTGCAGAAAGCCATGCAGCTCACACAGACACCTCCCTGTGCTGCAGCAGTGTTCCTTTGGCACATCCAAGCTGCAGCCAGGAGCCAGAACTGGGAGGAATGTCACACCCCAGGGGCAGACACAGGCAGCAGTGTTTGGAGCCAGCCTGGGACCATTGGTGCTCCACACCAGCACCAACCCAGCTGGGCTGGGCACACACCCAAGGTCCCTGAACATTTGGAATCACAAGATCTCACATTTTGGGGAGGAAATATTTCTTTGCCCAGCTTTCCCTGCTGCTCCTCCATGCCCTGAGATCAGCAATGAAGGCAGCCCAGACCCAACAGCCCAAGGCAGACCTGCTGCTCTCCCATTTTGGCACATCACTGCTCACCTGACCTGGCACAGGGCACCAGCAAGAGCTGACACTGCTGTCCTGTGGGCAGAGCAGCTCTTGCACACCACAGCAGCACTGCCAGCACACCCCAGGGGCTGCATTGCCCCAGAGAGATTTAAATCAGGACCCTCTTTCATGGTCCAGATACATCCCTTCCTGTCAGTCCTCATGGTACAGGAACAAGCCTCAGGTGGCACAGCAGAGGACAAGTGAGATAATTCCTGCTCCTTGGCTTGTGGAAGTGAGGAAAGTTTGTGGAGCCCAGCTGAGGATCTCACCCATTTGGGTCTTTCTTTGGGCTGAAGTTCAAGGAGATCTGAAGGTTAAACCCTCAGCTTTTGTCCAGCTCTAGGGTAGATGGAGAAGAACCCAGACAACCAAAGCTGGCCCCAAGTGGTGTCTAAGGAATGGGAGGGGATGGGTCTGGCTGGGCAGGACAGACTCTCAGAGGAGCACCCAACACACCCAGCTGTCTCCAGCTGGCCCATGGGTACCTTAGAGCAGCCCCCAGGCTTCCTTGAGAATAGGGAAAAGCAGTCAGAGCATCTCAATTTCCTGATCATGCTTCAATTCCTATTTAACCTGCCTTCTGGATCCATTTTTCCACTATCCAAGCTCCAAAATGAACAGACATTCCTTTCAGCAGAAGCAGCCAGGGCTGCACTGATCTGCCTGAGCCCCTGCAGAGTTCCTGACTCCAGCTCTGGCCAACCCAGACCACAGAGGCACGGGAGGAAGTGAGAGCCCATGGCTTATCCAGCAGGTCCCAATCCAACATCTGCTTCCTATGTTCCCCTGGGCAGGGCTCCAAGTGCATGGAACACATACATCTGCCTGTCTGTCTGCATGCAGCACATGCCATTTGTCTCCTCCAACACTCCTGACCACTGATCCCAGCGAAACTTGGTGGAGCAGAGAAAGAAGCAGCTCCCCAAGAAACACACCTCATCCCTTGGGACAAAGTCAGGCTACCAAAGCAGAGCTGCAAGTGGAACAAGTAGTGATCCCTGCCCAAGAGACAGGGCTGTAGAGCAGCTCAACCTCAACAGGATGAAACCAGAGGCACACAGGGCATCCTTGCCCACAGCAGGCAGGGCTGGCATAACCCTGGCTGGCAACAGAAACCTCTGCAGCTGGTGTATGGACAGGGCTGGAGGATCCAGGGGAAGCAAGGAGCCCACAGGGAGCCAGTCCCACCCACCTTGAGATGTCTGAAGCAGGACTGCACCTCAGCACGTTGTTGGCTTCAGGACAGCCTGACCCCTCACCCAGCCCCAGCCTGGGGGAGCCCGTGGGGCTGTGGAGTCCCACACTAGTCCTGATGAAAAACAACTGATCCCCTTCAGGATGGCAAGTGTCTCACAGCCCAAGGCCAGCTGATCCACACACCCAGTCAGATGTGGTGGCCTCAGCACCTCCAGGGCTCCCTGCACCATCACTGCAAGGGGCACAGGGGGATGTGAGGGCAGGGCAGTGTCCCAGGAGGGGACAGGCCTTGCCAGCTGGCAGGGGATCTCTGCACAGCACCCAGGGACACGTTACCTGAAGCCCACAAGCCACCAACAGACAATCCAAGAGCTGGTTAGAGCTCCTTGAGCTATTTTCTTCCACAGCACACAGGTTGAAATACCCTGTTAGAGGTGGCAGAGGAGTTTGTCTGTGTGCCTTCAACAGAACAGCATCAAGCCAGCTCCCAGTCCTATGGCAAAATTACAGTCATGGCCCATCCCAGCACCATTTTCCAGCTATTTCATACTATTTTTTTTGTATAGTCTTCAAACTTTATTTGAGCAACTCATGGGAAAAAATACACCCCGGTCACGTGTGAGTTAATGAGTGAACACAAGTACATAGAAAAACTACATACCCATTTCTCTGGGGGCACAGAGAGAGCAGCACCCAGCTTTTTAAACCAAAACATCAACCTCTCTGGGTGGAAACGTCCTTGTGCTGCTAATTCTGCTGGGAAAACAAGGAGGACAGCCCAGGATCGTGGTCCTGCTTTTGCACTTGGAGACCACATGTAGCCACGGGATTCACTGGCCAGAGATGGCAGGAAATGTTACAGGAAGGTCCTGAGAGTGGGAGAGAAATAAGGATTTCTCAGAGGTCCCACTACAAGGCTGTGGCACAACAAGAGTCACCTGCAGCATCAGGGACCCTCTTAGGTGGAAGAGCATCTCTGCCTGCACACACAGCCCCACATGCAGCCCCAGAGGCTGAGCCAAAACATTCCCACCCCCAGGCAGAGGTCTCAAGAGCACGTAGAGATGCAGCAGGTACATGCAAATATATGACTGCAAAAAGGTAGAAAACATCCAGGAAAATGCAAAACACCAAGAATTAAACTACAGATTCCATCATCACTTAATTACACCGTAGACTCCATCATCACTTCCTACCCAGAGGTGCAGGAATTTCACCCACGGGCAGGCTCTGAGGGCTCTGCAGAGCCTGGTGAACACACAGAGTTTGATGTTCGTTACCACACCAAGCCACACAGAAAGTGATTTTTGTGTTACCTGCTGCAAAAACAAGTTCCCTGCCCATTTCCATCGCACGGGCAGCGAAGCCTTAAACGAGCCACTAATGGCTCCAATTAGCCACTAATCAACCTCAATTACTGGGCATCAGGGAGCTGGGAAGTTACACTTCGGGAAGCACCTGCTACAAGAACTTAAATGAGCCTCACTGTTTTCTGCTGAGCTGCCCGTAACAAAATCCGAGTATTTTCAGCTCTTTCAGGGCACGCATCCCACATTTCCTAAGGAGGTAACTCCTGACTCCACCGGGAGCTGCAGGACACGCACAGCGAGGGCTGGCCCGGCACAACCAACCAAGGTCAAACAGAACATTAAACCTTATTTAGCGCAGCAGAGCCTCAAGTTCCGAGCACAAAACCATCTCCACGTGGGCAGCCACAGACACCAAAGGTGCAGCTTCATCAGTGTTCCCGCAGCCCAGTTTTAAGTTTCAGCTCGGTAGATATTTAAGATTATAAGAAATCCCGGAGTTTTGCAGGAGACCAGCACGGGTGAAGTGCCCTCGCTGGAGGTGCACACTGTGGGCATCCTCCAGCTTCCTCTGATTTATCCCTGCCCTGGGCAACAACGGGCAGGATCCTGCCCATCACCCCGGCACGGGGTACCCCCTCCCCGGGCAGCCCGTACCTGTGCACAGGCTACTTACTGAAGGTGTCAGCAGGAGGTTGTTCCATCGGTGTCAAGTGGCCAAATTCATCCTGCTCCAGGATTTCCTTTAAAAAGCTACCCTTTGGCTCACTGAATCTGTAGTGGGGGCACCAAGCAAGCAAATCAGCGTTTGGCGAAGTGGCCAAAGCTTTTCTTTCCCTTTTCCCCCCCCTCAGGGACACGGGTGAGGAGCAGAGTGCAGGAGGTGCCAACAGAGTTATGCAGAGGTGTTACAGTGCTCTCCCTGCCCGGCCTGGGAGTGCAGCTCCTGACTGAAAGGCTTGGAATTGGGCTTTGGGTGCTGGGCAGTGCACAGAGAGCTCACAGTGTTGGAATTGCACTGGGCAGGTGGCAAAGTCATGCATTTTAAAGAAAAAAAAAACAGCACTATGAGAGAAATTTCAGCCTCACCCTCCAGTGCTGTGTGTTCCTTAACACACTCCACCCTCAGACTGGCAGTGCTGGGACCCAAGTCCCTTCAGAGCAGGCAGTTCCAGTGACCCCATGGGTGTCCCCCTTGACTCCCTAAACACCCTACACTCACAAGGTTCCCTCACCAACCTGGTCCCGGGTTTCCCACAGCATAGTCACAGAATCCCAGAATGGATTAGGTTGGAAGGGACATTAAAGATCATCCAGTTCTACCCTCTGCCATGGGCAGGGACACCTTCCTTGTTCCAAGCCCCGTCCAACCTGGCCTTGGACACTTCCAGGGATGGGGCAGCCACAGCTTCTCTGGGCAACCTGAGGCCCAGACATCTCGTTTCTTTAAGTCCCTTCATTGTGGTGCAGTGATGCAATAACAGCTTGAGCTGGTGCCTCCAGGGAGGGACCCCAACCAATGGAATCCCTTGGCTTTTGTTCCCTTACAATCAACATACCCATTCCAGGGGTTATTTTTGTGTCTGGGATCTTATAGTTGTTCCCTGGCTCCTGCAGAATCCCAGGGTGACTGACCAGCCCTCAGCTGGCACCACTGGTTGGTGCCGGTTCCCAGTTCCTTGCCTGGGGCTCCAGCCATTCCCCCATCCTGGGCACACACCAAGCTGCCTGCACTGGGAGTGCTGCTCATCTCTAGTTACCCCCTTGCACTCACTTTTACACCTCTCCTTACCCAGGGCACTTGGCTTTGCACCACCAAAAAAACAGTCATGTAAAGTGTAGGACTGCTCTGAGAATCCCAGTCTCACCCCCTGCCAGCTGGGAGCTGGGCAGTGGGCACAGGCAGGGGCTGCAGACACTCCTTTGTTTTCCTTTTCAACACCCTCCCTTTGGGCTGCTGATCCCCCAGACCCAGCTCACCACTCCCTTCTCTAAGTCACCTTCCCTTGCTTTCTCCTTCCAGTCCCAACCTCACCCATCCCCATTTTCATACCTTCAGCCCCCAGTACCTGTGGATGCAGCAGCCAAGCCCGGAGCAGGGCAAGTTCTGCTGGAATTAGGCCCCAGGACACACCCAGGAATCCAACCATTGTTGGGTGCCTATGACAGCACAAAACTACTTCAACAGCAGCACCTGATGAAGTGAGAGGTGGAACTCAGCCCAGCTCCTGGAGATGCTTTTTATCCCCCAAAGCCACCTCCTCAGTCAGAACCATCAGCTGAACTCTGCTCCAGCCCCCACTGCACACCTTTAAAAGGGTATTTGAAATGTCTTGGGAGATTTCTCTGCTGGGTTTCAGCTGGATCAGCCAGCTGGCTTAAAGGCTACCAGGGCAGAGGCACTTAGTGCACTGCTACAGAGCTCATTTCCTTAGGAAGTAACCCTAAAATCAGCCTGGATGTCTCCAGTTGTTCCTGTTGGCCTGTGCATGGCCCTTGCACAGCCTCGTCTGTCTCTCCAACCGTTTCTTTCTCCCCTGGTTACCTCCCCACAAGGACATGCATTTGTCTGGGCAGCTGATCCAGATCCTGTGTGCACTCCTGTGGCAGTGCAGGGGCTCTATCACCATCCTCCTCCCACACCAGCTCTCCAGAAGCTACAAATCTTGAATAGAAAAAGTCCTTCTGGTCACTTTGGTGCTGCTCCCTCTGTGACTCTGCTCCTGAAGCCTGTGCTGCACATACAGCTCAACTGATACTGAAAGAGGACAGGGAAAGATGGGATATTGGGAAGAAATTCCTCCCTGTGAGGTTGGGGAGGCCCTGGCACAGGTTGCCCAGAGAAGCTGTGGCTGCCCCTGGATCCCTGGAAGTGTCCAAGGCCAGGCTGGATGGGTCTTGAAGCAACCTGGGCTAGTGAAAAGTGTCCCTGCCCATGGCAGGGGGTTGGAACTGGATGATTTTTAAGGTCCCTTCCAACCCCAACCATTCTGGGATTCCATGATATGATGCTATGATATCATCCTTCCTACATCCTGTGTGAACAAAATACCCACATCCAGCCCTCTCAAAGAAAGACCAGTTAAATGCCTAAAACAACACTGGCCTGTGCACACCCTGGAGCAGGTCACCAATCCATGGATATTGCCCCCCAGAAAATTCAGATGAGTCTATCCCGTGGTTTTCACACCTGCCTGGGTGTCCAAAAAGCTGGAATTAATCTGTGGCTCCATCCAGCAAACATCCTATTTTGCTGACAGATTGGAAGTTTAATTAATAGCAGGAATGTATGTTAAGCTGCTCTGCACAAACAGGTTTGGTCTGTCAGGGGTGATACATCCAGAAATGCCTCTGAGATTTGAGGCAAGAAAGAAATCTTAAAAAGCCCCAAATGTTCTCATGTTATGAGCCCGTGCCCAGGGACTGCTCATGCCAGGTGCTGCTCATCAGCTCATTCCTTTGGCTCCCAGAAATTCGGGATTTTAAACCCAAATTAAAGCCACCGTTAACCAGAACCTGCTCATTCAACACCGTGTGTGCTACAGGGAGGGAAGGAATCCCAACCAGAAACTCCTGCAGCCTCAGGAGACCAGCTGGCCCAGTTCTCCCAGCCTCCAGCAGCATTTTATACCTTTTTGAAGGCCAATGTGCACCAAAGTCAATCCCAAACATCTCAGCTTCCCCTTTTTGGATGCATTAATTACACGAGCATCCAGACAGCTCCTCCCACAGTGCCCACCCGCTGTTCTAGTCTTGGGAGAAACCACGTTTCCCGTTGGAGACTGTGGAAAGGGACACTTTGGGGGGTTGTGTGGGAAGGACACACATGAACACCTGACTGTCTTACATTTCCATCACACACTGGTGTAGGAAAACCACTATAACAAGGAGAACATCCACATAGAAGCAAAGCTAATAGACATTTTGGGACAAGACAAGTTCTGCAGGCACAGGGAGCTCGTCTTGGGTCCTGTAAAAGCTGGCTACTGGTCTAAACCATGAAATAACAGCCCAGCTGCTGCCTTTAGCATGTCTTTGCATCCCCACACGCTGGGCATGGGTGTGTGTGTCCATGCAGAGGGTGCAGAGCAGCACCAAACCCCAGCACAGCCACGGAGCATCGCTGTGCATCAGAGCCTGCCTGGATCAGTGCTGGTTGTGTATCAACTCACAGACCCTTGAGACTTCTGAATATTCTGCTTTTACCTCCATGTACTTAAAGAATATCCAGCCTGGCCCCAGGAGCTGCAGCCTGCTGGAGCAGGAGATGGATTCAGGGCAGATTCCGTCTTACACTGAAAATCCACAGAGGGGAATGTTTTGCAATAGGAGGAGCAGGAACGGGGTGACCTCATAGATACCCCCTACACAAAGCCTTAGGGAGCTTCTGATTCCTCCCAGAGCTTCCAGTTTGCTTCTTATGACAAACTGGAGCTTGTGATTCTTCCCAGAGCTTCCATTTATCTTCCTGTGACAAATTGCAGGAGAAGTGGAGTCTGTGGGAGGAGGCTGGGCAAGAGCCCGTTCACCAGGGAGTTACAGGGCTTTCATCCTGTCCCTGATCCTCCTTCCCTGCTGCAGTGCAGGGGGGGGTGTGCTCTGAACCAGAGCTGCTCTGCTTCCCCTCTCCAGGTCCCTGTGTGGGGGGCAGGAGGGAACAGGAGGGAACCACTTCCCCCCGCAGCCCCTCACACTGTCTCTGATGTCCCACCAGGTCAGTCTCCACCACAAGTGCCTTTAGGCACAAAAATAGATGTTTTCTGATGTTTTCTCTCTGGAACACGTTGCTCTCATGGAAAGAGTTGATTTGCACCTGCAGCAGGTGGGTGAGGGCTCCCTGCAGGAAGCTGGGTGTAATTCTTACCCGATTGCACATGGGATAGGGATTTGGACACTCATGCTGTGTCTGGATTGAGTAATGTCTCTGGCAAGAAGCAGCAAGTTTGGGAAGTGTGTAATGGTGCCTCTCGTGCCATGAGAGCCTCGAGGGATTCCTGGCTGTGGAGGGAGGAGAGGACAGACCACCCATGCAGCCACTGCCTGCCCTGGGGCTCTCCCAGCGGGCAGGACTGGTAATGCCAGGACAAATCCTGCACCCAAACCCGTGGATATGTCTCCTCCCTGCTGGCCTCCCCTCCCATGGGATCACCCCTGAGTGGCCAGAGGAAGCAGCAGTGTGACCTCTCCATGTCCTCAAAGAAAGGGTGAAGGCTGAGCCAGATGGGGAGGAGGGAGAGCAAACCTTCATCTTATTGTTGGGCAGATTTTAATAACCACAATCCTGAGCAGTGCAGTCAGACAGAGGGAGGGGGACGCCCCTGGCAGGGGCAGAGGGTGGGAGCCAGAAGGGACCGAGGTGGGGCAGGATGGGGAGGATGCTCCCAAAAGACAGCAGGCAGAACCCAGCAAATTCAACTGAGCCCAGCAATTCCACCTGAAACAACCCCGGGAGAGGGAGATGGGCTGGTTATCCACCCAGAACAGCCCCTCTCTGGGACAGGCAGTGGTTGGGGATTACACGAGCTGTCACCATCCCCATTACCAGCAGCTGTGCCTGGATACAGTCTGGCAGCTCTGTCCCTCTTTCCAGGGAAGCTGGGGGCTTCTGCAGCTGAGCCTCTTTGGTAGTGACAGTAACTGTTTTCATGGAGCATCATAAATAAAGAGGCGTTTGGGGAACACCCAGGGGCAGAGCCCTGAGGCCCAGCCAGGAGTTTCAGTGCTGAGGTCACTACTGTCCCAGCCCCAGAGTGTCCCAGCCCTGTGCTGGGAGGAGCAGGGATGGAGGCAAGGGGGGCTGGTGTGTGCACCCAGCTCCCCCCAGCCCAGGGGAGAGAGGGTGAGGGGAGGAAAAGGGGTTAGAGCTTCAGATGGTGTTGTTCCACCTGAGAAAGCTGTGAGTCACCTGCACTGTGGATGTTGTTTGCCCATCCCAGAGATGACAGCAGAGGGGTGGCTGAAAGGAACAGCTCTCCAAGACAGCTGTGATGGAAGAAAAGCAGGTCTCCATCCTGCAAGGCCATATTAATGAAAGTGGGAGAATGCAGGTTCAGAATAAGCAAAAAGAGGGGTTTTTTTCAGTGTGTAGTTAAACTGCAACAGGTCCTGTGGATGCTGAGCTTGTGCTGGTGTAAGGGCAGCAGAGAAGTTCAGGGAAGAGTTTCCATTGGGGTGATTTATCTACACTCCTGGAAACCACCCCTAGCTTGAGCAGTCCCTGCCCTGGGAGAGCCTGTCCCTGTGGAGGAGGAGTTGGCAGCTCTGCAGCCACCCACCTCTGGCCACTTTGGGACAGTGCTATTCCAGGGATCAGCCCAGCCTGGAGCTGCCCAGGCAGCCTGGGTGGCACCAGGCAGTGATGCCAAAGGGTTCTCTGGCCCCAAAGGACACAGAAGTCCAGCACTGAGGAAACACATTGACATCAAGCACTAAGGAGGCTTCCAGGAGCTCTCCCTGGTTCACACATTCCTGGAAATGAATAATCACTTCCTCTGGGAGCCCCCAGCCCCGGGAAGAGGCGCTCCAGCCTTGCTCTGGAAAAAGCAGCATGAGGACAATCTGAGCCATCGTGGCTCCAGGCTGGGCTCTGGCAGGGCAGGGAGCCAGAGCCCCTCCTGGTGTGACAGGGATCCAGCCTGTCCTGGCCAAGCTGGGCCACATCACTTCCACTAAACCCTGTCCCTGCAGAGCCGGATCCACCACGCAGCACTGACCCACACCATCCCTCTTCCTCGGGCTGGGGCCCTTTCCAGATGCCTTTGCAATGTGCAGGAGGGATGTAACCACTGCCAGGATTTACTGTTCATAGCCAGAGGTGCTCATTCTGTGCACAGCGAGGGGGATCCAACAGGACAATGCCTGTAGAGCCAGGCTGGGTCCTACTCAGGATCACGTCCCAGAGGTCTCACTGGCCAGGAAGGTGGGTGTGGTGGGATGCTGGTGGGATCCAGACCTACTAAAGAGAGGGAAAGCACGGTGGCATTGTGTCCAGCACAACATTGTCCCTGGGTGTCCTCTGCTCGTGTGAGGTAGGTACACTGGGGAAACTGAGGCAGGGAGCCAAGGCAGCCCAGTTCCTCCAACGGGGTCAGTACTGGAGGTGTGGTCAAAGCCTGTGGTCAGAGAAAGTTGCAAGTCAAAGGAGTTGAGCTGAGGACATCCCCAGCCCCAGAAAATCCCTTTCTGTCCTGCATCACCTGCATTCCTCCTCCTCCATCTGGTTACAAGACCCTCAGGGCTGGGCTGACACAAAGAAGGTCTCCAGTCACAGGGAAGGGCTGGAATCCCACATCTGAGGGTGTCCCCAGCAACAGGAAAGTGCACTCACAGTGTCAGAGACACCAAAGCTGCCCCTGGTGGTAACACTGCCAGGTCAAGATGATATTTTGTGTGTGTTTGGTGGCTTTTTTTCCTAAATTTGTGCATTTTGCTCATTTCTCACACACCTTGACCTGTCTAGATGAGGTTTGCCTCCAACACAATGGAAGAATTTGGGGCAACGTGGAGGATGATGGCCTGATGTCCTTGTGACTGGTGAGAAACCATCCCCCCTCTCTGGGCAGGAGCAGAGCAGCCAGAGGACAGGGACACCATGGCAGAGCTCCAGGTGGCAGGGAATGTCAGCAAGGGATTGGAGAGCCCAAATGTCCCACTGGTCACATTACAGGGAGGAAAGAAAACAACTGGCCACAGATTAAAATAAAAGAGGAAGCCATGAAGAAGAGTGCAAAATTCTGGCCATGGCCACAGATCCTGACACGAGGTCTCCTGTCAGCCCAGGGTCCTCCTCGTAGTCCTTTGTTAACACAGAGAGCAGACCCCACATCCAAGAAAATAAGAAAATAACAAGGGTAATAATTTGGTGATAATAGTGTTGGCTGTCTGCTGTGACATCCAGGCCAGGCCTGACAAGTCCAGGTTGGACAGGGCTTGGAACAGCCTGGGATAGTGGGAGGTGTCCCTGCCCATGGCAGGGAGTTGGAAGTGGTTGGTCTTTAAAATCCCTTTCAACCCAAACCATTTGGGACTCTATGATTCTGTGACACTGAGTTTCTCATCCTGGCTTTCCCAGAGCTCCAGCAAAGCCCTCAGCATTAATTTCCACAGTGTGATGGGAAAAGTGATGCCAGAGGGGTCCTATGTCACGACACACTCATGGAAGTGTCCCGGAGCTTTCTGAGGGGTTTCCAGGACTGGGCAGGATTATTTGGCCATGGCCAACTAATCATGTAACTCTTTGCAGTTCCAGCTTCTTCAGGAGGGGCAGAGGAGGGGCAGGCCCTGAGCTCTGCTCTGGGGGGACCAGAGACAGCACCCAGGGAACGTCCTGGAGCTGTGTCAGGGCAGGTTTGGGGTGGATATTAGAAAAAGGTTCTTCCCCCAGAGGCTGGTTGGGCACTGCCCGGGCTCCCCAGGGCAGTGGGCACAGCCCCAAGGCTGCCAGAGCTGCAGGAGGGTTTGGCTGATCCTCTGGGGCACAGGGGGTGACTCTTGGGGATGGGCCTGTGCAGGGCTCAGGGTTGGACTGGATGATCCTTGTGGGTCCCTTCCAGCTCAGCATATCCTGGGATTCTGTGATTCCCTGCTCAGAGAAGCTGAGCTGGGACACAGACCTGCACGGACCTCGGAGCCCTCCAGGTCACTGCCGGCCGGGATGTGCCACCTCCCCCCAGCCCTCCCCAGGAGCGGCTCCAGCGGCTTTTCCAGCTCTCGGGGTGTGTGGGAGCCGCAGAGCCAGGAAACCCCAGCAGGCTGTGAAAGGGCAGAGGGCAGCCTTTCCAAGGGCCTTTCCAGGGGCTGCTGCTTCGCCCTCGCTGCCGAGCGAGCGCTGGGCAGGACGAGATAAGAGAATCTCCGGGAAATCTGAGTCAGCCCCGGCCGCTCGGCGGGGCGGGAGCGGTGGGAACACGCGTCTCTCCGTCAGTGTTTCGGACAGTTCCAACGCCTCTCCCGACACATCAAAACAACTTCTCGGATTGCCAGGGGATGGGGGAAGTCAAGGACCACTTTTCCTGTCTGTGAGCAGCGCGAGTAGTGATAAACAAGCAGCCTCTCCAGGGTGATTTCCTCCCCTCCTCGTGCTGCCTCATTTATTCCCTGTAGGAAACGTTCCAATGCAAATCAGCCCCACTCCCCCTCTCCTCATTCATGGTTTGGACTTTTTCTTGGAGGAGGAAAGTGCCAATTTGGGACTCACCACCCCATCTTGGCAGTGGCATCTCCAGAGGATGGAGATTCAGGAGAAGGTTTGGGAGGCTTAAACAAGGGCCCTGGCACCCACTGGCACAGGTGGGGAGCTTTGTCTCCCAGGATGGCTGTCATGGCCTTACTCTGTCCACCCATGGCCACATTGGCCTCTTGTCTTTCACCTTGTGCGCCCAAACAAAGTCTGTCCCTTCACCCACATTTGGGCAGTTCCCAAATAAAAACCCAGGATAAAAGCCTTCAGCTCCATGGCTTTGGATTGGTCCAACACAATGAGCCCATGATGACCTTTCCTCATCATGGAACTAACACAACCAGCCAGGTCTTCCCCCAAAGATCCCAGGGAGCAGAGGCAGAACCTTTTCTGGAAAGGTGGGATATGCTCTGGTTTATTGGCACATCCCCAGCGTGTGTTTGCGTTGGTTGGAAGAAGAGGTGCAGCCAGGAGATGCACAGCTCTGTCCTGAGTAATTAAATATTGAGAGTAATATTCTATTCTGCTGTAACTGGGGAGAAAGAGGCTCTTTGGGGAGTGGGTTGTTACGTCTGGAGCTGGGCACCTCAAACCCATCTGGGGCACCACAACTCCTTGGGTGTGGGTAGGTGCTTTTAGGTGGGTGCTCATTGGTGGTCCGTGGGGTCAAAATTCAGTGAATTTAACTTCACCTTTTTGGGATTGGTTTAAACCAAGTGACTAAAATGTAAATCAGTGAATTTTAACCTCTGCTGTGGTTGCTAATGACTGATACTGTTCAACTACTGTCATGAACTGCCATAAATTGCCCATCTTAGAGTGTGCAGCCAGCACTTCCACATGGATCCATGTCCATGCTTTAATCTCTCCAGACACTGAAATCCTTCCCATTTCCCCTTGCAGCTGCTGAGTCCTGCAGACTTGCAAGGTTTCAGCCTTTCAGTTGTGCTCATTTTTTTTTTTTTTGCCCTTTCCTTGAAGGACTGTGACACATCCCACATGTCCCACACGTCCCCAGCCGTGTGCCTGCAGGACCCCGAGGCTGCTGGCTGCGCTCACTCGGGCGTTGCTACATCATGTTTTGAAAAAAATAGCTCACAGTGTCCCCACACAGGGCTGTGAGCACCAATATTTGGCTTTTTATTCCGAATGACACGGGAAAAACGGAATGTCTCCCCTCCGACCCCGGGAAGGGTCACACAGATGGCTTCCAGGCCCGGCAAAGCTTTAGGACATGGGATAATTCCCAGGCACATGAGCTGTGCTGCTTCCTCTTGTGTAACTACAAGATATTTGCAGCTGCAAGTCAGAGGTCCTGTGTGCTCAAGCCACAAGAGCAGAGCCGAGAGCTTTGCCAGGAGGGGCCTGAGCTGGAATTTCCTTCCAGTGCATATTTAGACTAGGAGAGACCTGAGTTCCTGTGGAGTTCACATCTGGGGCTGCTCCCAGCCAGGAGGGGATGCTCAGGAGGCAGAGGAGGGTTGTGTCTGTAGTTATCCACCCAGGGAATTGCAAAGCTCCTGGTGCTTCCACACCTTTGGGTGTTGTGGAGCCTCAGTTAAAGCAGTTGCTGACATTAAAAAACGGATGAAATCCATACCAAATCCATGCAAGCTGCACAGGGTCATGAAACCCCTCTGCCCAGGGGCTGAGCAGGTGAGGAACAGGTGATTTCAAACTGAGAAACAGCTCCTGCTGTGGGGGGACAGTACCCCAGAGCCCTGTTCTGTGGGGCTCCTCTGCCTGGCTCTCCCAGCTCCAGCTGGGCACATAAATCCCATGGATGATGTGTCCCCACCTTCCAAACTTCACAGAGGCATGGACCTATTCCCAGACCCTCTTTTCCTGGGAGAAATCCTGGGTGCATGCACAGGGAGGAGAGTGAAGGGATCCCAGCCCCTCGACACCCTCCTGCAGAAAATGTGCGGAAAGTTGAATTTCTCCTGCTCTCAGCAGCCTCAGGAATTTATTTTATAAAGGATTTTTCAACATGGAAAAAAACCCCAGGCAGACTTTTTGGTGTTTCAGAAGCAAAGGGCACCAAAGGCAATTCCACTGCCTTTCGTGGTCCCCAGCATGGCACAAACCCCGTGAGCCCCCTCACTGCTGCACACCCTCCCCTCCGAGCCTGGCAAAGAGCCACCAGAAAACAGGGAGAATTTGTATATTCCTAAGAAATCTGCCTTCACTCAACCAGATTTGCATAGGTCAAGGTGGAGCCAGGCAGCCACAGCCAAACTCCTTGCAGCTCGAGCGTGGATCAGCCCATGGATCAGCCCATGGATCAGCCCATGGATCAGCCCTTTCCTGCCCTTTCCCATTAGTCATTCCCTGCCTGGGCTTTATTCTTTTTCTTGCAGAAATACTTTGAGGATGACAGCTCTTCCTACAAATGCCTATATTTGCCTGCAAACTTGGATACAGATGTAAAATCCTCCCTTAGTCATTTGGGCTCTTGTTTTAATGGACTTTTCGACCTGAGGACATGAATTTGAAGATGTTCTTAATACAAATTATTAAGAGAGGAGGGGGTGATTTATAAGCCAGCTGGGCTTGCCTGAAAGCAGAGGCTTGATTTGTGGTCCAGCTTGGTGAATTTTATGCTTGAGCCACTTTTAATTTCAAGGGCTCAATGACATGGTGTGTTTGGCTCAGGTGTGGGGCTCTGATTTTCCTCTGTGAAAGGATCTCACTCAGTAGGAGGGTGAAAAGCAGGATAACAGGCCACTGTGCTATTCCCTGCCCAGGGAGTCAGGCTGTGAGCAGAGAATACCTGCTGCTTGTGGTGTTTGGGGGCAGGGGGCAGGTGGGATACCCCTGAGCTCTCTAGTTGCTTGTGGAGAAAAAGCCACCCTGATCCTTGTCAGGCCATGAAATCACCTAATTCCAGGAAGAGTCATAGAATTCTTAAGGTTGGAAAAGCCCTCTGAGGTCATGGAGTCCAGCTTTTCCCCCAGCATCACTATGTCAGCACTAAACACGTCCCCAGGTGCCACATCCCCATGTGTTTTGCACACTTACAGGGATGGTGGTTCCACCACTTCCCTGGGCAGTCCCTTCCAATGCCTTGCTTTACGTTCAGTGAAAATATTTTCCCTAAGAGCCAATCTAAACCTCCTTTGCCACAACTTGTGGCTGTTTCCTCTCATCCTGTCACTGGGTAGAAGAGACCAACCCCCACCTGGCTCCACCCTCCAGTCGGGGAGTTGCAGAGCAACCCTGGGGAAAAGAGAGTCTGAACTTTAATGTGATACAAACCACTACTGCAAAAAGAAAGTCCTATGAAATGTAATCCTTGCAGGGCTCTTTCTTCCTGCCCAAGCAATCAAGACTCATTTTCTGCTCTTGCCACAAGCCTTCTTTGCTTTGCTTCCAGTGTCTGTGGGGTGCCCACGTGCATCACACAGGGCTGGGCTGGCAGTAAAGCTTACACTGGAAATCTGGGCACAGGACAACCTTCCTCGGCTTTGAGAAGGGAATGGATTTTCTTTCCTCTGTCAGGGTTGTCCTATGGCCCTGCAGGACGTGTCCACTGAGCTCCAGGTCTCAGCCTGCTCTGCAGGTCCCACCTCAGTGCCTGCAGCAGCTGGAGCAGCTGTACTTTGGGGTCTGTCCCTGGTGGTCATCTCCTGGTGGTCACGGGGCTGGTGCAGACACCAGAGCAGGGATCCCAGGACAGGCAGGTTTAGGACAGAGAAGGTCCCAAGCTCCTCTCCACCTGTGCCAGCAAGTGCATCAGCCCAGCCTAGAGATGGCAGCTCCTTCCTTGCTCACCCCACATCTCCTGGGTGGCTCTGGACCCTCCACATGACATCAGTACAGCCACCCAAAATCCCCAACGCTCAGCAAGGGCAGTGAGCAGTGGGATGGGCAACAAACTGCCTGGGCACAGGCATAAACTGGATGGAAATCTTGAAAAGTCCTTGGCATCTGATGTAGTTTCCTCTCTGCTAAAAATAGAGACCTTAAACTTGCAAATGAAGGGCAAGAATTCAGAGTTCCCCCTGTAGTGGTGGGAGGAGGGCAGGGTACACTGTTCCATCAGTGCCAGTGTTCACAGCCATCCATGGGCACTGATGGCAACAGGTCACAGAGGAGAGGAAATCAATTTTTGCTGCTTTTAATAAAAATATAAACCCCCAAGCGCTGCTGAGGCCAAGTCCTGTGTTACACACATGTGGCCCCAGGCCTGGAGAGGGACCTGAGTGAGCAGCAGCCACAGGACACACGTGGTCATGGTGCTCGTGGTGCTGCTGGGGGATGAGGATGAGGATGAAGGTGCTGCAGGGCTTGGCATGGGTGGGGGTGGCATCTGGGTGAGGCTGTGGTGTGCAAACTGTGGTCCCATCTTGTAAAAATGGAATGCAAGACCTGGATACCAGGTTGGTTGTTGTGTGGATGCCCTAAAATCATGTAAGAGCACTGCAAGGTCTGGTGGGAGCGAGGGGAGGGGAAAGCAGCCGCATGGAGTGACAAGTCCTGGCGATGGATCTGAAGCCAGAAACTTTGACATTGCCAAAAATTATCCTGGGGATGTTTGTGCTTGATGGCTCTGGGTGAGACCACTCGAGGAGAGGGGCTGAGCTGCTTGCTTGGAGCACAAGGGATGAGGAGCAACTGGAAAACCACGATGGATTTGGGAGCTCATGGGTTGGAACTGCCTGTGGCAGAGGGGTGTGCAGGCCTGATGAGGGGTGACAGCTATTCCTCACCCATCACCAAGGCCAGCCACACCCAGTGCTGTGAGGGAGAGGCTTAGGATTGACCTGAGGGAGCCAAGTCCTTCCCAAGGACCTTCTCAAGCACCTGGGAAAGGACTTGAGGGAACCAGGTCCTTCCCAAGGACCTTCCCAAGGGTTCTGGGGACCCAGGCTCAGGGCTGTGCAGTCCCATGGCTGTCAGCTGAGGAAAACCACTGAGCTGGGACAGATGTGCTGGGAGCAGTGTTACACCCACACCGAGCAGGGCTGGCACATGGGATGGGCTGGGAGGGGGGAGAGGTGATGCCCTGGCTCTTCACCACCCATTCATGGATCATGGGAACATCTCCCCCATCCCTGCCCGTGCAAAGCAAAGCTGAATCTGACACAAAAAAGACCAGGGTTGATGTGCTCTGTGTTACTGAGCCAGGCTGAGTGCCCCAACACGACATTGCTGCACCTCCCTCGTCCAGGGGCCGTGACCTGGCAGCCAGCGGTGCCAGGTTGTCTTATCCCAAGTCCTCTCATCCCAAAATGTCACCATTTGAATGGCAAGGAAAGCATCCAACTCTCACTTCATAGCACTGATGGCAGGTGCTGGAGCCTGGAAGCACCTGAGACAACTTTTTTGTGGTGTCCAACAATTAAACCTGCCCAGCTCCCACTAAACCCGACGGTAAAATTCCCTCCTGGTTTCTGGCAGCAAAACTGGGGAGATGGTTGAGTTTTGCCAACCTGGGCAGGTGCCAGAGCGCTGGACACTGGGGGAGGTGGAGCAGCACTGCCCAGCTTGAGGAGTCCCAGTTCAAATCCTTGCCAAGGTGCTTCCAAACAGGACAGTCCCTGGGATCTGTAGCAGGAGGCTGTGCTTGGAGCTATGGAACCAGGAGCAGGGGCTGGCAGACCAGGAGCTGGCCCAAACCCAGAGGTGCTGCTCCAGGAACACCCAGCCAGTGTCCCAGGAGGGGTGCTGGACCCACAGGGGTGCAGTGGGGCACCATGTGTCCCCAGAAATTTGGGAACTGGTCCCGGGGCTGAATGGCTTCCTCAGGAACATAGATGGAAATCGGGACAGCCCCGACGCCTGTTCGAGGAGACAGCCCCGCCAGCCGGTCCCACACACACAGCGCTGGCAGTAAATTCACTTTTTACTTGCTTTTTCCAGCTCCAGTGGTTGCTCACACCACCCTGTAACACCAGCACGGTGAATCATGTTCCCGTTATATCCCGCTCTATCCCAGCGCGGCCCCAGAGCGCTCCGAGGTGGTTTTGGTGCCCGTTCCCCTCTTCGGAGAGGAGGGGTGACACCCGGGGAGGTGACACTCGGGGAGGTGACACCCGGGGAAGGTGACACCCGGGGAAGGTGACACCCTTCCCACCGCAGTCCCACATTCCCAGGGGATGTGCCCGGCTGGCAGGTTGCTCCTGGAGCTTCTCACACGCCGCAGGATTGATCCTCGGAGGAGTTTCCAACCAACCCTCCCAGAAAACTTTCATTGTTCCATTTTTAAATTATTATTTATTTAATTATTCTTTAAAAAAAAAAAAAAGAAAAAAAAAAGAAAAAAGCTTAAGAGCTCCCTCTGCCGGGTTTGGACGGGAGAGGGATTGGATGGGAGAGGATGGGCTGTGGGAGGGACTCGAGGGCAGGCTCGACACAGGGGCCGTGGGGGATGAGGAGGTTTTGTCGGGGGGATCGCTGGTTGACAGTTCCCTAAAGGCTGCCCAGGGGATGCTGCTCCACCATCGGAGAGAAAAATCCCACAGGGATGTTACAGATCCTGCGGTTTTGTCCTGTTGTGCTGAGGCTGCTCTCGGGAACAGCAGGATTTGGGGTGTCCCACTCGCAGCAGCTGCAGAGGAGCTCGGGGGGATCAGTCTGAGCGTGGTTTGTGATGCCTGATGAAGGTCCCACATCCTGGGTGTCAGTGCCAGAGCCCCCAAACTGCCCTGGTCACGATCCTGCCCCAGCTCCTGGCTGAGCCCCACCAACAAGGATCTGCTCTGTGAGCCAGGGATGGAGCAGGATCCAAGCAAAGTCCCCATCCCCTCCTCCATCCAGTCCAGATCCTGATAAAACCAAACTTCAGGGCAAAACCCCACTATTTAAAACATGTGAAATCAGGTGCTCCTGTACCCTGGAGTTGTGTGAAAAGGGGGGTAGTTTTGTCCTCATCCACAGAGATTTTAGGTGATGTTTTGGGTCAGGACCTCGGCCTGCAGGTGGGTTTGGGCACCTCCAGTGGGTTCTCAGGTGCTGGGAAGTGCCTGTGGGACCAGAGGTGACACAAATTCCTTCTGCTACAGGGCCCAGATGTGAGGGAGGGCTCCTACAAAAGCAAAACATAATCCAGCCACTAGTGAAAAGAAACTGGTATGAGTTTTAAACTTTAGAGGAGAGGGATGGATGACAAGCATGGAAGGTCCCAGAGGGGTAGAGGATCTCTCTCTAAGGGGGAAAGTTACACAAACCATAAAAAAGGGCCGGACTCAACACTTGTACACTCAGTAGGAAACCGTGAGTAACTGTCTCCTTTAATCTGGAAACACAAGAGCAGGCAGGAGCAAGGGAGTATGTCCTGTGGCAGAAAAGCTGAATGACTCATGTACTCCAGAGGTTACTATGGAGTTGTTTACATGTTGCTTTGGGATTGAAAAAAAAAATTAAAAATAAAAAAAAAAAAAAAGAGGGGGAAAAAAGCTAAAGAACCCACTCAAAATTAATTAAATAGGAGGAGGTTTGTAGCTGGTAACACAAAAAGGAATAAATCAGCAGGCCAAAGAGGTTTCCAACAGGAGTCCAGAGGGCTCAGGGATGAACTCATGGAGTAACTAATCCCCCAACCAACTGCTGCTCCTGGTGCCAGGTGGGTGGAAGATGGCAAGTGTGATCCTGGTGTTTCTTTAAGGATTCTTGAAGGAACATGAGGAAAAACAGACCAAAAGGCCCAGCTCCCATGATGAGCAAAATGGAGTTCTACAGAGCAGGATTCACAGAGAGAAGAATCAGCTGAAGAGCATCAATGTGGCTTTTGCCAAGGAAAGTCCCACCTGGCAAATATTAAAGCTGTTTGAAATGTGCAGCAAGCAGCTGGGGGATGAGATGATCTGGCTTGAACAGCCATTAATTGGACAATTTACAAATTAATAGCTTGGGGGAAAAAATCCAAGCTGCTCCAACGAGCAGATCCAGCAGGATCCCAACAGCAGTTTAAGTCTGCTCCTGGAATTTCAAACCCCATGTTTAAAGCAGTGCAACCCCACACAAAACTCAGTGTCCCTGCCATATACAGCTGCAAACACAGAGGACCCCTGACCTTCCCTTCCCTCTCCAGATGGGCACCAAATTAGGTGGGAGGCAGTTTCCACACGAAGGAGATGCAACACATCTTTCCATGGACAGTGTTATCTGTGGAGTTCTCTGCTGAAGGACACTGCAAATACCAGGAATCTCCAGGGGCTTGGAAAGGAATTGGCCAAATTAATGGCAGCAAAATCCACCAGGTGACGTTGAGGGAGCCCCAAACCTGTGGAGGTACAAAGGTGCTCCTGGCTGTGCTTGCCATTTCCACACAGCTTTGCAAGGCACATGGGATGAGCTGCTGCTCGAGGCAAGCCTTGGGTTTGAGGGGTGCACTGTGACCCAGGAGACATTCCTGCAGCTTCAGGACACGGCTGGGAGCAGGGAGAGGGTGCTGAGAGCACCACAAGTGATGCTTTCCCTGAGAAAGAGGAGTGGAGTTCAAGCCTCTGAGCGCTGTGGGCGAGTGGTGGAAACCAGCACAGCGTGTGCCCAACACCAGCCACACACTGGCCCTGGGGAGGAGAGGAAGGAACTGGAATGGCATCCAACACACCCAGGGTGCTGCCAGCACACACGCTCAGCACACACGGGCCCACGTGGCCTCTGTGGCACGAAAATGCTGCTCTCAGTGACACAGAAATAGCGTTTCCTTTCTCTCTGCCCTTCACTGCCTTATCAAGGCACTGGGGAGGCGCTTGGCTGGTGGGGGGTTTGCAGGGTGGGAAGGGCTGCCTGCTCCCAAATTGGGGCTGTTTGCTCAGGAAAGGCAGGAGGGAAGCGAGAAATTCCTTCCTGCAAGGAGCCCTGGAAGCGGGGCTGGGTCCTGGCCCACAGCCACCCTCCTCACGGGCAGCTCTCCCCGGAGCTCACGCTCCCTTTGCTCTCCCAAAGCTCACACAGCTTTTTGTTTAGGAAATACCAGCTGGGATGTCCTGTCCCTTGTGAGCAGGGCTGAGTGTGGCCTTGCCAAGCTGCTACAATAGACCCCTCCCCTGCAGGCCTCCAGCCCCAGCAAGTCTCCAAGGAATCCGTGGAGGAAAAGACAGGCTCCAAGTGCCCGGGGCTGCCTGGCACACTCAGCATCCTCCTGTGCCCTTCCCCAGCACAGGGGGAGGGAAGATGGGGAAAATCTGCCTTGAAAGCTTTTGTTTTAGAGCATCCAGGTGCATAATGGTAACATGCTAAAGCACAGGGCTAGGAAACCCACTGCTTGTGTCCCTGAAATCCTTCCTTGTGTCCTGGCACCT
This sequence comes from Chiroxiphia lanceolata, assembly GCF_009829145.1. Classification (NCBI taxonomy): domain Eukaryota; kingdom Metazoa; phylum Chordata; class Aves; order Passeriformes; family Pipridae; genus Chiroxiphia; species Chiroxiphia lanceolata. Next base: position 2,530,794 of record NC_045655.1, on the reverse strand, counting down.
TCCCGGGGGGATCCAGCAGCCAGCTGGCTGCACAGTGGGGGAGGGCACACCACAGGTCCCTGCTGTGACCAAACAGCCCCAGAGCAGCTCAGGACACACAGGAAGGGTGAGACCTTGTGCCCCCCAAAAGCAGACAGCAAGTGTCCCCAGGGCCCATTCTGTCCCCAAGCTCCTCACTGGCCCAAGGACTCAAAAATGGAAAATGAGGATGATTTCAAGCCCACCTTTCCCCTGTGCTCACGACATCAGAGGCATACTTTGCTATGTCAGAGCAAGGAGTATTTTATTACTATTACTTTTGGAGTATTTCTGCTCTGTAAACCCTCAAAGTTCAGCCCCCACCCAGCTCTGGAGGGCTGAGGTGGGGCCAGCATTACACAGCTAATGCTCAAGAAACTGGCTTGGTGTGGAGTCCTGAGGCTTGTGGTAAAAAAAAAGAAAAAAAAAAAAAAAGCACATTCAGAGAATTTCTCTGCTCTGTGGCAACTCCCACTTCCTGCTCCCCAGGAAACCCCAGCACACAGCGAGTGAAAATCAAACAGGACTCACACCCAAGTGCAGCAGCGATAAGAAATTTGGTTCCGATCCACACTGGGGAGAAATGCAATTAACTGCCAGTTTCTCAGAAGCCAAAAGACTGAATGTTTGCCAAGAGGCTAAAAATAAACCAAAGAGGGCTCTATTTAAAGGCACGTCCTAAGAAATGCCTCTGTCCTTGATTAAATAAACTGTGACTTCCAGCAAAGCACTATTTTCCAGCAATTTGAGGGGAGCTTTGGCAGCAGGAGAATAAACATTAAGTCCAAAAGTTTTAACACTTTTGAAAAGAACGACCTCGTGGCTGGAGTTGGGCCAGTGCCTCTGACCAGCAGCAAACTGGGGCTCGCTGGGCTGGAGCAGGAGCAGGAGCAGGAGCAGGAGCAGGAGCAGGAAGGATTCCTGTTCCATCACGTCGGACCAGCGGCCCCGTGTGGCTGGAGAAGTGTCTTTACTTCAGGGTTTCACTGAATTTTGCCTGTTTGCATAGAAATAAATGACCCTTTCCATGTAAATGGGGTCCAAAAGTTCCCACATCGTGGTGCCACGAGCATTTCCAGTGACAAGCCAGAGACCTGAGCAGGGGGCACCTCTGACTGCTCTCAGAAGGAGCATTTCAACCTCTCCAGCCAAGCCTTAAGAGACTCCAGCACGTTTAGGAAGAGAGTGTTTCCACAGGGAAAACTTTCAAGACCCCTGGGTGAAAGGAATTGTGCCCAGAGCTCATGAAACAGCACCATCTGACTTAAGAGTTTTAACCCCTGTTAAAGCTACATGGCAAGAACACAGTGTAGAAACAGAGCTGAGCCATGAACCACAGAAGGAATGTCTGCTCTGGTTAAACAAAGCGTTATTTTAATTTCAAGATTTTATAAATACTTATTTACAAAAGGAAGGTATCAATCCAAAGAGTTAAATGTACAGCTCCCAAGTGTTGCTGGAACACAGGGAGAGGAACCATGTGAATGCAATCCCACAATTTACAACACCCACTATTCAAAGAGAAACCCACATTCTTCATTTAAAATACCTCATCCAAAGTTTTCAAGCACAAATCCCACAAGAAGGAACAGACCCTTTTTGTACAGATTTTTAACTCCACACACTGAACACACCACTCTCTGCCATCCCAGTGAACACAGCAAGCCAACGTCTCATGATCCTACAAAAGGCTTTTTTCCCAGCCCACAGACTCCTCAGCACACCACGTGGATTCCAGGAAGGTAAAACCCTGTCAGTCACATTCCCTGCTGATCCCTACGCCCTCCTGGCCTGAGGAAAAGCCCTGTGGCCCCAACACACACTCCAGGATACCCGATGGCCTCACTGTGACAGGTTGGTCAGACAAGGGCTGCTCTCACCTCCCCTCACCGGAATGGTGTGTGCAGCCTTCCTTGGAACTGCTACACTCTCCATACAGGCACAGGCCTACAGGGAGAACAGGGATTCCCATAAATCCAGGGCTTTGGGATGTTACTGAGATCTGTGAATGCTTCACGTAAACCAGGGCCTGGAGCTGCTCAGAGTTCACTTTCTGCAGCTTCCACGAGACTTCAGTGATCTTCCCACTAATCCAACAGCTCCATCTCCTTTAGATGTCCTTCACTGCAACCTCTCAGTGCTGTTCCAATCATGGAATGAGGGAAGCAGGGCCAAAAGGTCACTACCTAAACTGGAAAAGAAGCAGCAACAACCTCCAAGAGCAAAACACGGCGATGTCCACGACAAACTATCTGAGGCACCAACTGTTGGAGGAGTTGAGGAGTTCCCAGGTGACAGAAGGCTCAGCTTGTGCATGGCTTTTCTGAAGAATCTCCAGCAATTATCTCTTAATTCATCCAGTAGCTCTAAACCTGCAGGAAACCCACCTAGGATGGTTTTCGATTTAAAGTCTAAGCGAATTAATTCTCATTAACCAAACTAAAGAAAGGACTTAAACACAAACTGCTAGTGGAAAATGGAATATAAGTTGCCAGGAGCGTTAACCTCAAGTCTTGCACAATTTATTTACTTCTTTTGATTCACATCTCGTGTGCAGCTCCCAAATCTCATGGTCTGAGCAACGTTCTCTGTTGGTCACTGCTGTGAATCCAGCCTGGCTTGAGGCTTCCACCATGCTCAGGATGCTGTTTGCTCCTCTGTAGCCACGGTCTGCAGAAGGCAAAATAAAAGAAGAAAAGGACAGGAGAACTAAGAGTCACTGCTGTGATTTTGGGGGCAAGACATTCATTTCTGCCAGAGACTGAGACAGGGCTGGGCCTCTGGGTAATCACTGCCATGGCATAAAGGAAGCAAATCAAGATTTTCAGAAGCAAATCAAGCTACGGAAGAGGATGATCCCAGCACAGAGTGCCAAGAAAGGTGATCAGTGTTTGCTTTTCTGATCATACTGGTGACAGTAATTCCAGCAAATATTTGTGAACTTGTGGCAGCCAAACCACCTCTCCCCAGAGTCACCTAATACAGCCAGAAAAACCAGTAAAGCTGCAGTTAAATGAAGTGGAACAGGGATGGTTGTTCCTAAAGCTGCCCCATGGAAGGAAGAAAACCCAGTGCTGGGGCAGAAAAGGAGCTGTTGAGAAGAGCTGGGTGGAAATGACAAAGAACATAAAGGGCAGTGGCAGCCCTTTTAGCTAAGAGTCTTTTTTCCAGTATACCAGACATATCCCAATAAATCCTCTGGCACTTGTCCATGGCACCAGCAAATTACACAACGCTGCAAATGGGACTTGATGACAATAATGAGCAAGAGATTGTGACTTAACTGAGGGAGCCCAAATTCACAAGGAGGCAACATGTGAAGGGTCCCACTGCAGAACCCTAAATAACAACTCTTTTCTGAAGCCACAGTGTTATTTTTTTCCCAGGGTTTCCAAAGCCCTGGGAATCTTACCTGCCGCAAGAACTGCTTTCCAAGGTAGTTGGTTGCCATGCTGGTCAGGTTCTTCCTGCTGCCAACTTTACACCTGATGTAACCATAAAGGTTGGCTCCCTGGAGCACCACCCCCATCACAACCACTGCCTGTGGCACAGGAAGATAAAGTCAGAGTTCCACCACCTTATTTGTAGGGTGCAAGATCCGTTCTGGAGCTGAGGAGGGAACTCACCAGCCACTTGACTTTGAAAGAGAAGAGAGCACTGAAGGCAAATATCACCCAGATCATGGGACAGGTAATCAGGCCTAACCAGAAAATTCGGGACTCTGCTTCAGATGAGGTTTTACCCCCTTGTGCTGATACCTAAAAACAGGAATAAAGATCACAGAATCACAGGGATCATCGAGTCCAACCCTGCACAGCACCATCCCCAAGAGTCACAGTTGCCTGAGAGGACCAACAGGCTGCTCCACTGTAGACACCTCATTGTCCTCAAAAACAGTGCAGAATCCCTGTGCTCCCTGGTTTTTACCTCCACACAACAGCACTGGGTGATTTCAAGATTAATTTCATTATTAGTCACATAAAGACCTCTCAGCACCAGAAGGTGTTTCCATTTATGGGATCCCTTTGTCAATTTTCCATCAGACACAGTAGAGGCTGCAGCCTCAGATCCTCTTGTAATGCCTGGGGCTAAAAGTTTGGGAAATGTGACATTTACTGCATGGTTCACTTACACAGCTTAGAAACAGACAAAGGTGTAATTTTCTACCTCAAACACACAGATAAGCAGAATTTCACTAATCCTAGCACTGGTAGAAATAAATAGTAACATTTTTAGGCATCCAAGGAAGGCAATTTTTCCTTTACAAGCACAGAGGTCTGACACACACTATTGATTTTATAAAGTCAATGGCAGGAGACCTCAGGCAAACACCTCCTATAACAGCTAAAAAATCTGGACTGGATTAACATCTCATAGGCAAGTTTCCACCATCAGTTCACACCACCAGCAGTTCAGCTCACTTTGCCCCTTTCCCAATGTGCTTTAGCTGTTCTAAACTAGCACTGTTTTGAGAAAGAATGTGCCTGCAGTGAGTGCACAAACTGAGCTGGAGAAAGGTTTAGGTTCAATCCCTAAACCACTGCAGTGCTCCCATGAGATTTAGGAAAGGATGTTTATTGCACTCCAGATCTGCTCCATCCAGAGATCAGGGAATCCCAGAGGGGGTTGGGTTGGAAGGGATCTTAAAGTTCATCCAGTTCCACCCCCTGCCATGGGCAGGGACACCTCCCACTGTCCCAGGCTGCTCCAACCTGGTCTCGGACACTTCCAGGGATCCAGGGGCAGCCACAGTTTCTCTGGGCAACCTGTGCCAGGGCCTCCTCACCCTCACAGGGAACAATTTCTTCCTAATATACAACCTAACCCTACTCTATTTCAGTTTGAAGCCATTCCTCTATGTCCTATAACTAAAATAAGGATCCAAAGTGGCAGATATGTGACATGTCTGACAGATGTGACACCAGAGAGGCATCAGGAACACAAAGGCAAAGCAAAGCCAGGACCAGCTGTGTGTTTCTTCCTACTTCCAGTAGTTTTCCAAAGCAGCAAAAAGCTACATCAGCTGTTCCAAGCTCACACCAGAAAATCTGTAGGATACTGATATAGCATGGGAATCTTTCTTGCCTTTCATGTGGGACTTTTAGGTTACTGACATTAAGCTCAATACATTATGAGAACTTTTAAATAACTCAACAATCCAAAAGCTCATCCAGCAGCCTTTGGGAAACAAGCCCATTGTGACAGAGCTGTGGCTGGAAGTCACTGTACATTGTGCAATCTACCTTCACAAGCACAGCCACCAATTAATAGGGGGGTTCCTAAAACAGAAACAATCAAAAGATTAAAAAAAAAACAACCAAAGGAATTTACCTTCCTGGCTTCAAACACCCAGTGACTTCTGCCATCATCATCCACCTGGTTCCACCAGCGAAGGCCAACCATCAGTCTCCCTGTGACATTCTGAAACAAGAAGAGCAATCAGCTTTGTGTCTCCTGCTAAAAGAAACCTCTTGCCAAAGTTCAGCTGCCTGGGTTGCTGTTTTCCATGGTGCTTGTGTGCCTCACATATGGGAAAACAAGGTTACAAGGCCCTTATGCCCACAGCAGTCTGTTTTCTAGGATGTCCAGTACTATGTCAAATGACCGATTTCTGCTGGTTCAAAAGTGATGTGATAAGAAAGCTTGTGCTGCCTCAAAAGAAAGTCTAAAACATATTCTCTATTTGGTTTTCAAAATGAAACTAAGTACACAGACTTATTATTTCATAACACTTTGCAATCCATCACAGAACTTGAGGGTATTTTTGGTCATCATTTTGCAGCAAAGGCACAAAGAAGTTACTTTTTTGAGACATGAATATCACTGTCAATTATTTTTACACAGTAAGGCAAAGATAACAAAAAGCATAAGAGGAACTTACCTTTACAGCCCAAAAGTCACAGGACAAGAGGAGGATAATGGTCACCATGCAGGCAATAAAGCTGCTAGTTAAGAGCTCACAGAGCAGATAGACAACTATGGCACTGACTCGGAAGAATAAGTGGAAAAATGATGCCACTGGGTGCCTGGAATGAAGGACAGGACAGTCACAGCTCCTTCAGACAAATGACATTGCCAAGAGATCTCCCAGCATAAGGATCAGCATCATAACATGAACCCAGTGTGCAACAAGTTCTGAAAATATGGGACACAAACTGAGTGGAAGGTCACCACAAGGAAGAGACATTCTGCATGCAGGGATATCCCACATGCAGGCAGGATTTGGGGTGGGAGGGGACAGGGAGCTTCACCTGGTGTTCAACACATGGCAATTTTTATGGGGTAAATTTAAAGAGGTTCTGACAGAGAAAACTCCTCTGAAGGAATGATGCCACTTCTCAACACAGCAGAGTCGCCCTCCTTCCTGATTTCATAGAATCATGGAATGGTTTGGGGTGGAAAGTGCCTTAAACTCATCGAGTTCCACCCCCCTGCCATGGGCAGAGACCTCTTGCACTAGCCCAGGTTGCTGAGTTTCTCTGGTTTCCAGGTCAGAAACAAGGGCCGAGGTCACAGCACAAGGGATGGATGCTGCTCCAGGGGGGTAGTTTTGGGCAGAACAAGGAAGGAGCCAGCTGGACTAACCAGGCCAGGACTTGGCAGAGAGCAGGGCAGCACAGAACACATCTGGGGGGAGATAATGGACCAGCCCAGACCCAGCAGCTGACACGGTGAGAACCCCCCGTTACACAGAGCTGTGTCACTGTGGTTTCCTCACACATGGGGATTCAAACACAGATCAAGTGTCAGGGCACCCAAAACCATGAAAACACAGATCTACAGATTCCAACTGAGCTTCTGGAACTGCTGCACTCAGTTATCCAGAAATTGCTCTCCATAACTTCCAAATCAGTGAAGAAAGGATTTGCCATTACATATTTTGATGTAACATGACAGTCCTTCCTTCCTCACACTTCTGCCCAGAGCTCATCTAGAAACTCCCTCTGTGGCCACTGACCTTATTTTTGACTTTTTTGATCTCCTGGATAAATCATCATCTGCATCAAAGAGAGACACATCCTCAATGTCATCACTGTCCTGAAGAGGGGAACAGAGAAGGGTTACATGAGAAAAATGAATCCATTTCTAACTTCAAGTAGGGACAGTTTTGATCACCCAGAAAATCAGAGGCACATCGGGATCAAAATTAGTTAAGAAAGAATGTGAAGATTTAACCACATACAAAACAAAAAATTCATAGAATGGTAGAATATCCTGAGTTGGAAGGGACCCACAAGGGTCATCCAGTTCAACTCCTGGCCCTGCACAGACACCCCAACAATCCCACCCTCAGAGTGTTGTCCAAACCTCCTGGAGCTCTGGCAGCCTTGGGGCTGTGCCCACTGCCCTGGGGAGCCTGGGCAGTGCCCAACCAGCCTCTGGGGGAAGAACCTTTGGCTGAGATCCAACCTGAGCCTGCCCTGACACAGCTCCAGCCATTCCCTGGCTGCCGTCCCTGGTCCCCCCAGAGCAGAGCTCAGTTTTGCCTCTCCTGAGGAATTAGTGTTTTGAGCCCCTCATGCCCCCACCAGTCCCAGCCCAGCCCTGTGGCTCTGGAGCTCATCACAAACACCTGAGTGTTCCCAGTGTTTAACCAGCAGCCTCGGAAACCTGTTCTTCTTCCCTGAATAACAACTCAAGTGGAAGAATATTCTGTTACTGACCCTTCAGAGAGAATTCCCGACCCGAACTGCGGCCAGGGTGGGAAATTGCTGTGACTAAAGCCCTGCCTCTCGTGACCCTGTAAACAGCGGGCCAAAGGGATGCCTGAAAATCTACATAATATAGATCTTAAGGCATCATATGTGACACCCCCCGAGCTCTCCATTCCCATATCAGGGAATGTGTGTGTGTCAAACACCGGGCGGCAGCGGAGCCCAACAAGGGCTGTTGGTAACAACCAGGGGCTGTTGGGATGAGCCGCCTCGGTGTCCCGGGGCCCGCAAGCTGCCGCCCGTATCCCGGTACCGCTGCCGGGCCTGATCCCAATCCCAATCCCGATCCTGGTCCTATGCCCAGGGCCCCCCTCCGATCCCGATCCTGGTTGCGGCTGCCCGATCCCGGTCCTATGACAAATGCCCAGGGCCCCGTTCCCAACCCCAACCCCAACCCCGATCCCGGTACCATGGTCGGAGCCGCCACTTCCGCCCCTCCGCGAGCGTCACCTCCGTGGACCAATCGCGGCCCGTCCCTCCCCGTGGCCCCGCCCACACCTCGGTACGGCACACTCACAGACCAATCGCGGCGCGTCCTGCCCCCGTGACCCCGCCCCTCCCGGCCCGCGCGTGCGCGCTGACGGGGGCCCGGCGGGAGACGTGTCCGCGCGCCGCTCCCGCCAAAGGCCCTGAGGGGAACGGGCGGGGGGGGGCGGGAACGGCACCGCCTGAGGGACCGCCCGGGCCCCGGTCCCGGCCTCCGATCCCGACCCCGATCCCGATCCTGTCCCCGATCCCTATCCCGGCTCCTGATCCCGATCCCGGCCCGTTATGACGCGAAGCAGCAGCACGTAACGTTCTGTGTTAAATTATCCGGAACTCAAAATAAAAAAAAAAAAAAAAGGACAAAAAAGTCAAAAATTCCGCTGAAAAACATCTCAAGGGAACAATCTCGCCTTTTTGGGTTTTTTGGGGGGATTTTTTTGATGTGTTTTTGGGGTTTTTTGGAGGGGTTTGGGTTTGGGGGGGGGTTAATTTTTTTTTTTTCTTTTTACAGCCTGCGATCGAATGTTTACTCGGAGGGCAAAGCAAAAAGAAAATGAAACAACAAAACCAATAATAATAATAATGAAACAATAAACCCCCAAAACCAAACAAGTCAAAAGTACCCCTGAAAAATATCTGAAGGGGGCAGTCTTGCCTCTTTGGGGGGGTTTTTGGAGGGTTTGGGGGGTTTTTTATTCACTGTGCGAAGCATCAGGTATTTCTGCCGAAATGGCAACACTTCCAGCTACGACCAACACTCACATTGTTCAAATGTGCAGCTCCACTCAGCTGTGGAGCTGCACAGATGGAATTGCTGTGGCATCAACGCTGTGTCATCACAACAGGGTGACATCTACACTTTGTGGGTGACAGGTACAACGTGAGTGACACCCAATATGGCAAAACTCACATCAAAACTCTCTTGACACCCCTCTTGAGTGGGTTTCTCTGCTCACAGGTGTGTCACGTCCTGCATGACCCAGTTCTGCCAGTGCACCCTGGGTTGTCACCTCTGCACATGTGAAGGTCCAGGGGACAGGATGGGACAGTTTAATTCGGAAGTGAGTGGTTAATGCAGTAAAACTGATGGAGAGTAGGTTTAGGTGAGATATAGGGAAGAAATTGTTCCCTGTGAGGGTGAGGAGGCCCTGGCACAGGTTGCCCAGAGAAGCTGTGGCTGCCCCATCCCTGGAAGTGTCCAAGGCCAGGTTGGACGGGGCTTGGAGCAACCTGGGCTGGTGGAAGGTGTCCCTGCCCATGGCAGGGGGTTGGGACTGGGTGATCTCTAATGTCCCTTCCAACCCAAACCATTCTGGAATTCTGTGAAAAACCACCTCCTCTCATTTAACTCTGTGACTTCACCTGCCACATGTGACATCTTACCGCAGGTTAATTCCCTTCCAGTGCATCTGTGACAACCTCTCCCATCTCTGCAGCTGCTGTGCTGAGCTGAAGCTGATCCCAGGACTTGGTCCAGCACTGCCTTGTAGGTGATCTCACACCACCTCTGTTGGCTGTAGCATTTTCCAAGTACCTGAGCCCACACACCTGGAGGGAGGTGCTGATTTATCGACTCCAAGTAGGAACACAACCCTCTGATCCTCCTCACTTCAGCACAGCTAAAAAGGCATCAGCCTTTCTGTGATGTTTTCCCATCTCTCTCTCTCTAGGAGATGCTTTTTTTCCCAAGGGGGTTGTGCCAAAGGGCCTCTGGCTGGACTTACGCCTGATTTCTTTGGAGAAAGTGCCATCCTGTGGCTGCCTGTGAAATCCTTGCTGCTTCAATGCCTGGAAACCAGTGCCAGGCAAAGCCCCCTCAGGCAGTGACAGTCCCAGTGGCACAGATGTGCTGATCCAGGCCACTTGCCAGCCCCCCTCTTGTTATTTTACACGATTGCAAGGTCTGGCTTAATCCCAGGCTTTGGGAGTTGAAGATGACATTAAAATAAACAAACCAAAACTAATCACGACCCCACTGTATGGAGAGTTTCAGAGGCTTTCATTTCAAAGCAGAACTGCAGCTGAAAGGTCCCTTGATATGTCCGTGGGCAGGAGTGGCCTGTCTTAAGCCTCTAATGCAAGAGAATAACAGAAATTTATGATATGCTGGCCTAAATACTCAAAGTTGGACAACTAGAGAGGTTTTTGTCTTCCTGGCTCAAGGCAATTTAAGTCCTGAGCATTAGTGGAAATCACAGAATCGTGGAATGCTTTGGGTTGGAAGGGACCTTAAATATCATCTAGTTCCAACCCTCCTGCCATGGGCAGGGTACCTTCCACAACCAAGCACATTTTTAGGCATTTATCAACAAAAATGGGGAAATAGAAACTCTTACCTTTATTTTATACTTAAGAAGAATTAAGTTTTAAGCTGATTTCCAGCCGGGTCCTGGTGCTGTGGGGCTGTTCCTCCCCAGGGCAGTACTTGGTGTTTCCCCTTGCTGAATTCCCCCAGGTCTCTCTCAGCCCTTGTCTCCATTCTATCCAGGTCCCTCTGGATGGCAGCACCTCTCTGGGGTAGCAGCCACTCCTCCCGGGTGGCTCCTTATCAGCCAGGGCATTAATTAATGAAGATATTAAACAAAATCAGGTCCAATATCAACCCCTGGACTACACCACTAGTTACTGGCCTCCAACTAGACTTTGTGCCACTGATCCCACCCCCTGGGCTAAGCTGCTCAGCAGTTTTCAGTCCACACACCTTCATCTTAGACACTAATCAATCCACATGAACTCTAGTAAGATATTTTTATTGTTATTTGCACACAGCTGTGTTAGTGTCAAACAGTGTCACGTCTGTCATAACAGCAGGTGTAGCAAGTTAAATCCAGGACAGAGCTCGGTCCCTTTGCTGCCTTGAGAAATATCTGGATATACCAATAATATTTCTTAGGAAAACTTACACTGGGGATGTCTTTTACCTTTAGAAAGCACAAGGGTCTTGGCATGGCAGACTCAGCTGGACACCAAAATCCTCAGGCAGTGGTTGTTAGCTGGACTAAGGGATTATACCCACACATTACACCCAAGTTCAGGAACAGGTGTTTTCCCCTCCCCAGTAAAAGAATCCACAGGTAGGCCTTTAACTTTCCTTAACCAGGCTTTCTGCCTTGCTCTTTGCTGATCTTCTGTGGGCTCTGTCTGCTGTGCCTGGCACTGAGCTGCAGCAGCTGCCTCATACACCTGCTTTGCTGTCAGAAGCCTGAACCCACCGTCCCTCCGGAAAGGGTCTGGGTTATACGGGCGAGAGGGCTTTGTTCTCCTGGAAACTTCATTTCTCACTGGCGTTGGTTTGATCAGCTCAGAAGAAGCTGTACAGAGATCAGTGAACTGAACCCTGTCTCTGGGGAGAGGAACAGCTTTACCATGGCCCACGGGAACTTTGTTTTCTCCCAGCAAAGCCTTGGGACGTACAACACAGGGAGCAGGGATGGAGGATTTCACACCGGGGCCGTGCAAGGAATTTTTCAGCTTCAGCCGAAGCATTTTGGTTTCAAAGGGTGTAGAAATTGTTTTCACAGTCAGAGAATCACTGTGCAGTCTCGCTCGTTGGAGCTGCTCTGTCTGATCCTTTTTGTGTTGCAGGGGGGTTTTGGACATTGGTACCTTTTCAGGGCCTTGTTGCTGATGTTCCCGTGGACATTTCCATGATTCCCTGGCTTTGGCAGAGTGCTCAGTGCTGGAGCTGACGAGGGCTGGCTTGGAGGTGTTCTGCAGTGTGCTGATTGTCAGGAGGAGCTTTGAAGGGGACATTGGATGACTTGGGCTTCTCCTCTTTACAGGCTGCAAAGTGTCTTCTGCCTCGTCAGGCTGTGCAGGTGCAGGGAGAGAAGGGCCGTGTTCAGGTTCACCATCTGTATCCAAAAATAAAGCAATACATTTGGAGCTGGGGATAGTTTTTATGGTAGTTGATGGCAGGGCAGCACCTGAGTGAGACCAGGGATGGGGACTGGATTGGCACACATGGACAGGCCACGTTTATCTGCAGAACAGGCAGCGTAGGAAGCTGCAAACCAATGGTGCCATTGCTGCTTGCTCATCCTTGGCCTCACTGTGACACTGCCAAAGGAGGGAATTCCTCCTTGGGTAGCTGTGAAGTGTCCCTTGCCATGAACTAGAGCCAGATTCTGTAACAGGCATTGTGTTTGTGTGTGGATGGTTTGGTGCCCACCTTGTTTGAAACCATGGTTTCTAAAAACCATCGGGTTCCCCATCACCTCTCCCTGTGCACCCCCTTCTTGTCCTACAGTCTGTGCTTTGGGAAAAGGCTTCAACACAAGTCAGTTGCTGGTAGAAATCTTTGATTAGCCAGCATCTGGGAATCACTTGGAACCATCACGACTCAGAGCTGCTCTTGGGAGTCACGAGACTTTTCATAGCCCGGCTCTGCTGCTCAGGGGGCGAGGGAGTGACCTGTGCTGTGTGACACACGCCAGGATGGACTGTGTGATGATGTCCTTGGCTAAGAACTAATTGTGGACAATGACACAGACTGTGTCAGACACTCAGACCCACATTTTTGCCACAGAGATTCATTTGTCACTTGGCTTTGCAGTGTCACGCTCTTCACGTAGCATTTCTTCACAATGCAAGTCTGTTCCTCCAGACCGGTTACCTGAAACTTCTGCCCTCTAGAAATGTATTCCAGAGAACATTTACAGTGCAGAAAGGCAGAATACAGCAAAAAACTAATGAAAATCCTGCTTGTTTCTCTAAATTAACAGAATTTAGAGCTGTTTCATCCACACATAGTATGACCCTGTGTTACCAACCCCAGGAGTTTGGGGCTAGAGCCTTTCAGTGGGTACAGCTCTTCTGAAGGAAGATGTCAGAGTATGTCTGAAAGTTTAAGATCCCAACAGATTCTGAATAAAACACCTGAGCAAAACTAAAGGAGACAAATGCCACATGGCCACAGACACTCCTGTGGTCTCAGTTCTGTCTCATTTTCAAGTTTCAGGCTGCCGTGTCTTTGCTGGCTGACACAATTTACATATTATTTTAAACAATTTTGAGTTGCTGCTGTTGATTAAATACCAACTGCCTGAATAAATTTGGTGCTGAATTCTCCTACACCTGATAAAAGAAACAAAAAATTGGAGGTTATAAAAACGTGGATAGCAGAGCCCTACAGATTGAGCACTTGTCCTGTGTGTTTGATTGATCTGAAGCAGCTCCTGTAGCCACCCCAGGCTCTGCAGGATCAGTTTTACCACTGCAGACCTGTCACCCAGAATGGGCTTGGCTTCTAGAGATCCTTTATCTTTGCATTAATCCATTCATTTCTCTTAGTGCACTTCTTTGAGGAATTACTGTCCTACCTGGCTGCTGGCAAGCTGCTGATTTCTTCAGTTCACGGGGAGGAGCTGGCAAAGAGAAGAATAAACCATCTCTAAACATTGCTGGTGTTAAACTTTTCTTTATTACATAAAATCTCCACAAATGATAAGATTTCAGGTCTTTGTTACTGTTTTACTCTTAACACAGCTTCTAAATGTATAAGTATTAGAAATAATCCAAGGACATTTGATTACTAGAAAACCTTACGGAGTTCACATGTTGATTTTAAAACATATTATCTATACACAACCCATACTTTTTTGCCACTAAAGTTAAAATATAGTGCACTCCTTGTTTCCTGTTTCTACAGCTGTAGATCATAGAACCATAGAATCAAAGAACCACAGAATATGCTGAGTTGGAGGGACCCACAAGGATCATCCAGTCCAAACCCTGACCCTGCACAGATACCCCAACAATCCCACCCTGTCCCTCAGAGCGTTCTCCAAACCCTCCTGCAACTCTGGCAGCCTTGGGGCTGTGCCCACTGCCCTGGGGAGCCTGGGCAGTGCCCAACCAGCCTCTGGGGGAAGAACCTTTTGCTGAGATCCAACCTGACCCTGCCCTGACACAGCTCCAGCTTTTCCCTCAGGTCCTATCTTTTCCATGTAGAGCTGCATCCAGGAGGTTGGCATCTGATGGCACCTTGAAAGCATAAATGCTTTCTTAGCCCATCAGATTATTTGCAATATCCAGTTTGATTGTGGAGCTGGAAGATTTGTGGTACACTCTGCATTTAATAACTCTGATTTAAAAAAAAATGACATCACTATGTTACAATTTAAAAGGTGTCTGTTTATATCCAGCTGCATTTCCCAGTGATGGCAGATCCTGAATGTAGGTGTTCTATAACTTTCTAGAGTATTTTTAATGAATAATTCAAGCCCTGAATCAGCAGTGTGTTTCCATGCCCACCAGCTGTAAGAATATGAATACTACTACTGATTTCTCTATTACTCAGTTGGAAGATGACAGTGCCTGCCTTGAAAAATCTGTTGTGTTTATACTAAACCCTTCTAAAAAGGCATAAAGGTTTTACAGGAGCCTAAAAATGACAGAACCACTGAAATGCAGCAGCACATCTACCAGACTGCTCTTGCAAACAGCAGAGTCTGTGTATTGACTGGGATGAAGGTACTGGGGCCTTGGAGTCATTTCTAAGTCATGTTAGAAAAGCCAGAGGTTGAATGCAATACATTTAGATGTTCCACGGCCTTTTGGTGACTGGCTCCTCGTTTTCTGCTGCCGAGATGGGGGTCTGCTCGACTTCCCCTTGGGCTGCTTCTCCTTCTCCTTCACCTTCACCTCCCTGTCAGCAGGTAAGGAATAGTCCCACGTGACATCCTGGAACTGGAACATCAACACTCTGGCTGGGGAGTTGATCACCATCCTGGAGAAGGGGAGGAAGAGCCATTAAAGGCACAAGTACCATGGACACATCAGTTCCTGCTTGAGGGACCCGTTTGTTTCTGTGCAATACAGAGCCCCAGATCTGAGACACCCATCCCTTGGTGAAGGAAGCAGCACAATTAGCCCCATCAATCAGACACTGCACATTTTAACTTGTGCTCTGTATGAACTCTCTGGGGCTCCTTTCGTTCAGCTCTGTGGCAAAATTAGTTTTAAAATAATTAGGATGAAAATTGCCAACAGTGGGCTGAGCTGTATCACTGCAGTGCTAAAAGAAACTGGAAATACCATATTGTTAGGGATGTCAAAGTGTAGATTGGAGAGGTGTGATGGGTCTGGTTGGGATGGAATTAGTTTTCTTCACAGCTGCCCATTTATTTCTGTGTTTTAGAGCTGTGGCCAAACCAGCATTGAAAACACAGCAGTGTTTTTAGCTATAGCTTCCACTAAAGCTGGGAACTACCTTTCATTAATGGTGCAGGAACCTGGAAGGGTTTTCCATTAGTGGCTTTTATAAAGAGGCTGTAGGACAGGGAAAGTCTTTGTCAGGCCTTGGCCTGATTCTCCAACCTCTTAAAAAAACTGGGTTCTGAACTCAGCTTTACAGCTGGGTCTGTATCTTAAGTTGTATAGAAGCAGGAAATTGTGCATTGCTGGATGAACAATTTATATCTCTTTTTAGCCGCTGTGAACAAAAACAGATTAGTGAAGCAGTCAATAAGTAATAGAGCCCTTTAAATTTGTGAGAAGGAAAAATACACAGTTCCTTAAATTACAGTGTAATCTACCTAATTTGGTTCAGAGACTGATGGCAGCTGTTGTCACCAACCTGTTTTCTGCCACATGGAGAGAAGACACGGGGTCCCCACTGCTGCTGACCACCAACACGTTCAGGCAGGTCCCAGTCAAGAAGTTAAAGACACGGATCTTTCCATCAGCACAGCCACTGATGACTCTGAGGTAGAGGAACTCCAGAGACAGAACTGCCCTGAAAGCACAGCAGGTAAGGGTTGGCACATTCCTCATGTTTTCACAGGGAGACACAGGCAACTCTCATTTCGTCCTGGAGGAGATGCAAAGCTCTGGCTCCAGCAACAGGCTGAGCTGAGGAGCTCATCAACACACTCAAGAGCTCTAACAGAGAAGTCCTTCAGAATCACTCCAGGTCCAAATCAACCAGCCCAGTGCATCCTTCTACTGGAAGGTGTCCCTGCCCAGGGCAGGGTGTTGGAAGGAGATGATCTTTAAGGTCCCTTCCAACCCAAACCATTCTGTGGTTCTATGATTCCGTGCTCCCCATAGCAACCAGCCTGGTTCTGACCATCTGCTGCATTTTAAATTTCAGTTTTCTGTAGGAAAGTCAATGAAAACAGTATGATTCTACAGTTTTCACAGTTCTATATACAATTAAAGTATCAGAAAACGGCAGAACATACAAATGGTCAGGTTCAACATGAAACTGGGCCACCTCCAACACAGAGTCTGTTCCTGACCGGGCAGTGTGATACCCTCTGGCACATAGGTTGGGATCCTTGGAATACTGGACCATGCACCCTCAGTCTTTAGTCATCCCTGTTTGAGAACAAGCAGTTGTGGATTTGCATGTCAGGTTGTTGCAGGTCTTAACTGAGGAATGCTGGTTGTGATCACGTGGTGCCTGGCACAGCCTTTAGGATGAAAATTGTTGAAAGTGAGGATATTTCAAATGCTAAGACTGACAGTTGGTTGAGGCATTTTCTTTTCCTATAAGGGATGCATTTTCTTTGCAGGTTTAGTACACTGTTGAATACCACTTGAAACACATCTGATTCCTACTTAGGATGGAAGAAAGCCATTAGGCGTTTCCTGAGGTTTCCCAACATGCTCCATCCCAGGACAAATCCATCGCTGCCTCCTGTGAGGAGGTGCCACTGATCAAAGGACAAGCAGCTCACTGGGCCTTGGTGCTTCTCTAATGTCTGCAAAGTAAAAGAAATAGGTGCAACACTGTCAGCAGAGCTGCTGAGGTATCTGATGGCATTCAGGGCACCAGCCCTGTAATGTATTGTTTATTGGGTGTTACTGTAGCAATGCACCCTCTGGAGAGCTGTGTTAGTTTTACAGTCACTTAAAAGAAATATTCTGAGCTTGTTGATGCTGATGAGCCACTAGCATGGAATTAACATCCATTTTGCATCTTTATTATGTGTGATAAATAGATGTTACTGCACCAAGACCTTTGTGATCCCAGGAACAATATCTCAGATATCCCATCTCCAGCTGGGCTCAGTTGGCAATAGCCAGGCTGGAGATGGGATATCTGAGATATCTGAGATGTCTCTCAATTTGCAGCTCTCTTACCCACAGGCAAAGAGCTTCACTCCTTTCAGAGATATGGACTAATACTAAGGGCCATAATGCCAGGGAGGGGGTGCAGTCACCATCCCTGGGGGTGTTCGAGCAGAGCCTGGATGTGCCATCAGTGCCATGGTCTGGGTGACAAGGGGAGGTTGGGTTATGGGTTGGACTGGATGATCTCAGAGGTCTTTTCTAACCTCATTGATTCTGTGATTCTCTAATTCTGGATGCCTGATAAGGTAATTTATGGACTCTGGCCTCAAGCTGAGTGCTGAGCAGTTACCCAGCTGCTTCAGCTTTAGAAACTGGTTCTGAGAGCAGGTTTCCCATTTGGGGCCTCCAAATTCCGATACCTCCACATTTTAATACCTCCAGCCACAAGTCAGTCGAGCCCTCCCACCTTGTTCCCAGGTTCTGAATGTTTGTACCAGAGCAGAGATGAACATATCTAGAGAGAATGAATAATGATGGCTGTGAAGCAAGGCAAATCAAACCCTGCCTTAAAATCAAGCTGTTTGCAAGTCAGTTCTTAAATTATTTTGATCTCTTTTATTTGTTTAGACTTCTTTTGGGATTGTTTTGGGGGATTATTTTCTTCTTTTAGAAAATCTCTGGTGAAAGCAAAAAAAAAAAAACTACAATAAACCAGCACAGATTTTTGATCATTTAGCACAAAATTATCCACCTAAAAAGAAGCTCACCTTAATCAGAGCACCTGTATCAGTACACCAGACCTTCACCAGCCCTTGCTCACACCCACTGACCACGTGGGTCCCGTCCATTTTCACTGCCCAGACAGCACTGTTGTGCATCAGAGTGTTGAGACATTTCCCACTCTTCAGGCTCCACACTGTTAGGGGCAAAGTAGAGAAATATTAACAGTACATCTGCCCAAGTGATGAGTTTTGCTGAGTACAACCTGAATTCAAAAATACTGTTGGAATTACAGTCACACCTTGTCCCTGCAGCTCTGTGTGGAGCTGAGTGTTGACTTAAAAAGGATAATTTCATGGCAAAAGAATTGAATGTAAAGTGCAGAAAACAGCACATCTTTTCCATCCTTATTCTACAAGGAAACCTCTGGCAAAGCTGAAAGTTGATAGCGCTTGCCCAGGAGTTTGGCTGGCATTATAGCCACAAAGGCATTAATAGTGAATAAAAGCAGAAATGATGAGAATCAGTCAAAGAGACAGCTACAGACTGTGTGTCTCGGCTTTGGCTCTTCTGGGAGGAAAGATATGGGACACTGGGATTCACCCTCTGACTGACACACTTCCTTCCATGCTCACACTCAGCACAGCTCCATGTACTCTGCCCATTATCCTCCACTGTTGGCCTTTGGCTGAAAGCTCCTGGTCTTGGCTCTCACCTTTCACCATCCCATCTCCAGCTCCTGACACAAACTGCTCTTTGTGTAAATCCAAGCAGGTGATTGTCCCATAGTGACCATTAAAGGTTTTCATACAGGCACCACTGTGTATATTCCAGCATCTACAGAGCAGCGACCAAAGGGGGAAGACAGTGATCAATTTAACTGATGGCTTGTTCATCTTATTCATTAATAAGATGCTCAGAGAGGTCATAGATGCCACCTCTAAGATTGTCCAGGGAGCTGGTAGATGCTCCATCCCTGGAAGTGTCCAAGGCCAGGTTGGACAGGGCTTGGAGCAACCTGGGCTAGTGGAAGGTGTCCCTGCCCATGGCAGGGGGGTTGGACTAGATGGCCTTTAAAGGTCCCTTCCAACCCAAACCATTCCATGATTCTGTGATGGTTATCTAATACATAATGTGCCCAACTCTTCTCCCACACACACAGGGTTAAAACCAGGAGTTGTTCCACTGAGGCATCAGAGAATTTGGAATGCTCAAGTCAGGCTTAGTGTTAAATTTTTACCCCCATACTTCCCTTCTCCCTAAATTTGCCAAGGGGCTAGTACCCCGTGGCACAGCCCCAGCTCACCTGATGCTGAGGTCAAAGTCTGCAGTGAGCAGGAGCCCTTTCTCCTCACTGAGGTGGAGAGCTCTGGTGCCCCCAGCGTGGCCATAGAGCAGAGCAGGCACCTCCTTCCCTCCTGGCACCCCGAGCAGCCTCACTCTTTGGTTGGCAGAGGCCACGGCCACCAAGCTGCCACCGCTGTAATGGATCATTCTTCTTTTGTCTGACCTGGATAAGAAACAGTGACTGAGATGAGCTTTAGCCAGCTGCAAGGTACAACAGCTCTGAGGCTGAGAGAGGCATTTCTCTGGTGCTCAGCTGGGCAAAAGTGGGTGAATCCTTTGCAGGGCACCACAACGACGGTCCTAGCTCTGCACACCCAACTTTGTATCAGGAGGGTGGGCTTAAAGAGGGGAGAGGGCTCCTCCCAGCCCCATAGCCCTTGTGATACACCATGGATTGCTAACCCATACGCCTTTAAAAACAGCTTCTCTTGGTATCTTTATTAAAACAATGGATTTGACATGGAGATTCCTTAACACTGATGCTGAGAGACCATGCCTTCTCACAGAAGGATCACAGGGAGTGGGGCAGGGTTTCTAGAGCTGCTGTTTGGCCCCACAGCCAGGCATCTACTCACTGGGCCGTGAGGACACGGGTATTGTAGGAGCCACAGAAGACATTTCTCTCTTCCAGCTGGATGTTGTCTGTTTTCAGGTTACGATAGGCTGCCTGCAGACTGACTTCCTCTGTCTGATGGAAAGAAAAACAGGGAAAAGTAACTGAGGGAGGGAGAAATGCAGCATTGTTCCATAGAATTAAACACACTGGTCCCCACTACAGTGATGAGCCCAACAGAGGCACAAAGGGTTGCTGAGGAGCACCCAGAGTGCAGGAAGTCCTTGGTTAGTCAAGGGGTATTCCCATGCCATGTTCCGTGGCAAAAATTGAAGCCCTGAGAGTTGCATCCTTTGTTTTGCAGGAAGAAGGCCCAGGCTTGGCAGCACCCTTGGCCTCAGGGCTTTGTGTGCAACTGGGGATGCATGAGGATGAGGCAGGAATTTGGGACTGGAGGCTCCCTCCCGTGTGAGAAGGTGCTGAGCAAGCCCCTCGTGATGGGGCAAACCAGAAGCAGGGGTGGGAGAAGAGTAAAGCAACTCCAAATTCGCTGTCTTCCAAGAAGTGTCTTGGAAGTGTCCTGTCTTCCAAGACATGTCCTTCTTCCTCCCCAAATACTCAAATGCAGGATCCATGGAAGGCAAACAGCTTCCAACATACCTTTGATGATTTGCGTCTCTTCAGGTTGTTGCCTTTCTCTTCAGTGACATCACCCTTTTCATTTAACTGTGGAATTTGCACAGTGACTCTTTTAGCATAGTTTGGGATGGTTTTTCTAGGGCACAACTCCTGGAACAAACCAGTTGAGGCAACAATAACTGCAGAGTCTGTGCACACAAGGGAAGCTGCTCATGTGCTGATGCTTCAGGATGTCCATGGGATGCTGAAGTTACGTGCAAAGCTGAGCTGCACATGCTGCCTTGCTGTTGTTTGAGACCTGCCTTGCATTTATGACTTTGTCTAGCAAAGGTTTAACTTCTTGTGAAAAGTAATTGCCTTTTTTTTCCCCCCCAAACTCTAGTCTTAAGCTTTTAATAATCAGCAAGATTTCGAGCGCGTCTCATCTTTGGTGAGCACTCAGTTGGTCCAGAACCCAAACCCACTGAGATGAGAGGTTCTCAAAACACCTTGATCAACATTTAATATTCATTTTGAGCGTGTGAAACCTTCCATGAAGCCTTCTTTGAAGGTTAGCACAGAGCTGAGGTTCTGTGCTCGCTTCACAAATCAAAGCATGCAAAGGCTCCAAATTGTCTCTTGGGGGATGTACCTTTACACCTCTCTCAGTTTACAGCAGGTCCTGCTAACCAGGACAAGCCTTTTCCATGAATTCTGCTTTCCTGTGTCCCAACCACCACCTCCCACTCCTTACAGAGACATTGCATTTCCATTGTCCTTTCTGGAGCAAATAAAGCTCATTTCTGAGCTGCTTCAGGGAGCTGTTGTAGCTCTGTCCAATTTCAACTATTCTAAGAAGTCCAGTATTTTCATTGTGACCAAACTCTGCTTTCTTGATGACAAGAACGTTTTGATCCATTTTTGGATTCACAGGCTCTCTAAAGTTCAGTAAAAGCTGTTCTCTTGTGCTTACTTGAGCCAGTGTGAACAGGTAACCTGGTTTTGCTCTGCAGATGGAGACTGGCAGAGTTGCGAGGCAGCCTCCAGTAAAAGTATCTCCATGTAAATCTTAGGCAGCAGGAAAACACCTTCTTTTTAAAGTGCATAATAATGGCAGGAGCCCAGGTGCCATACCTTCAGCTGCAGGAAATCCTGCTGTACTGTGGCTCGACACTCGCGTTCCTCTTTGACTGCCCCGGCCAGAAAAGCCCAGTGACTGTTCACATCAGAGCAGGCACTGAGGGATTTTTCATCCAAAAACCCTGAGAAATTAAAGGGACAGATTGGCTAACCCCTGTCCACACTGACCCTCAAGGGAAACCACCCTGGGAAAATCAGAGCAGCTTTACCCAGGATGTACAGGGACAGCTGCAGGGGCAGGCAGCGGGTGAAGTCCTGGCACTGGCTGACTTGAGATTGTGACTGGAGAGATGCAGGAGCCATGGTGACATGGTGATCAGCTAAAAGCACAGGTGAGCTGTCCTCTGCATCAGGACCCTCCTGAGCTCGGTGTTTTGGGCTGGGAGCACGTTGCTGGTGGTGGATCACCTGGCAGACAGGAGAATTCACAGTCCTGTAAGTGTTGGGGTTTTGGTGGCCCTTCACAGCACTGTTGTTAGTGAAGGCCTGCAGGAATTGGTTGGTGTTAGTCTGACTCTTCTGCTCGTTACTTTGGTTCTGTATTAACCAAAGGAAAATGCTGAGAACGCTCCAGGTGTGGCAGGACAGCTCACACCAGTGGGGTCTGAGGGGCAGCAGGACAGCTCTTCCCCCTCACCCCTGCCCTGGAGAGTGCTGAGGGCTCTCCACAGCTGGAAACATCAGGAGATCAGAGGGGCCACAGGAAAGCCTGAGTGAGCTTGATGGGGACGAAGTGCAGCAGTTTTCTCTTTACTATCACAAGGCACTTTGTTTCCTCCACATCTCCCTATAGCATGAGAGGGTGACTGTCCCAGACTCTAAAACCCACCTCCTGCCAACATAGCACTGCTTTACTGAAAAGAGTGGGAAACCTTCTCTTCCTTTAGCCATAATGTTTTCTTCAGTAAAAATACAACTAGAGCTACGACACTGCTGAAGGAAAGAAAGGGGGACTAATGTCTCTGTTGTCCCCGGGACAACGGAAGGTCAAACACAGCGAATGCCCCTCTCACATTCATAGCCCCTGCTGCAGCCCGCGGACACCTCAAGCATCTCTGCCCCACTCCAACACCGCTCAGAGGGTCCGCGGTCCCCCCGCAGCCGAGCACACGGCCAGCCCAGCTCCTGTTCAGCACAGCCCCCCGCTAGTCTCGGCTGCGGGCACCAGGAGGGGTTCGGAGCTCGGGGGGACCCGGCACAGCCCCGTCCCTCTGCCGGTCCCGAGGGCACCCCCACGGCACCGAGCCGCCCCCCGGCCCCCTGGTCGCCTCGGAGCCCCGGCTCGGTGCCGCTCACCTGCCCGGGGTCCCCGCCCGTCACCGCCACCCCGGGACAGCCCGGCGACAGTTACCGTAAATATCCAACCGCCGGCCGTATTGCTGCTAAGAGCCGCGCAGCTCGCGGGCAGATCGGGTGGATAGCGGGAGATATCGGCGTGACGGGGCATTTTGGGGTGACGGGGGATGCCAGGGAATGTCGAGGTGCCGGGGGATGCTGGGGTGACGGCAGCCCCTCGGGATGGGGTCCGGCAAGCAAGGCAGGACAGGGAAACTCTAGACCCTCTCCCCCAGGAAAGAAAGCTCGTAGCCTCGTGGTCTCAGGTGCAGTTGTGGGGCCACCCAGCGCACTCCACGAGTAGCATGACCTTTCTGCCCTGGCCTTTTTTTCCTGGGAGGAATCTTCATCCTTGTTCAGTTTTGGGAGGTGGAGTTGCAATTTTGACTCTGGGCTCTTGCAAGTGAAGGACACCCCTGCCCCCATCTCCTCCTCCTCCCCGTGCTGTGACTGTCCCGGGGTGCTGGGAGCTTTGAGGAACCCCTCAGGAGCAATCCCGGGTCACTGAGGCACTTTTTGCTTGGTGCTCCCTCGGTGGAAGAAGCTGTCACTGCCTTGGCCAAGCCTTGCCTGTCCCCTCCAGGTCACTGCCCAGTTTGTCACTGCCTTGCCTCCAGTGCAGTGACCCAGGAGGAGATGTTCCAGCAAACAGACACCAAGGGAGTGGCACTGTGTTTGGCCACGTACCTGCTGGGTGACAATTTCCCATCAAACTCCTTTCTGATGGAAAATAGATCAAAAAATAGGAAACCCACTTTTTTTTTCTGAAAGATTTTGAGGCTCTACTTGGGGTTTGGAGGAACATCAACCCAAGGTGTTGTGGTTGTTCAGGTGTGCAGTGAACTCCTCCCAGGGTTCCTTTGGCCTCTTCAGGGCTCCTCCAATTTGTGTCTTGCTCTGAGCACCAGCACATCTGGCTGCACACGAGCACATCTGGCACAGGCTCAGCCACCACACCTCTGGCCGAGAGCACACACAGCTCTTGGCAGGGCGAGCTGGTCACAAGCCAATTCCCAACAAAAGATGTGATTCTTCCTGCAGAAGAGGGCTGGAGGAGAAGAGGGTGGAGGTTTGGGTCCATGCTAGTCCCTGCAGAGGAGGGAGACCCTCAGCAGAGGGAATTAAGTGGTGCTGGTGGAGAGGAGCCAGCAGCACTCCCCCAGAGCAGAGCATCTCCCCCAGGGCAGAGCATCTCCCAGTCCAGCTGCAGGATGAGTGGCCAGGATGTGTTTGAGCAGCACTGACAGGAACAGCCAGAACCTCTGCACCTGCACCCATTTTTGGCCACATAGAAGGGCAGTTTGCAGGTGTCAGGCCAGGAATTTTGATGCCACCAGCTGGGCTCATCCCAACCAGGTCCTGAGCAATCTCTCCTGTGGCCACAGTGCAACTCCTGACACCTCTACTACAACTCTCCCTCAAATCACCAAAAACGTGACTGGCAATGGACCTCCAAGGCCTGGGATGTCTCTGTTCCAATATTTTGATTTTTCCTGCTGGTGGCCAGAGGGGTTCCTGCTTCCACCAGCTCTGCAAACACACTCAGCCAAAGTGATTTGGGATCCCAAAGGGATCTGGGGGGAGAGGGTTGTGCTGGCTGGAGGGGCAACCCACAGCAGGGCCAGGATCCCGAGGCCAGGAGGTCACCATGACTCACTTGTTTATCCCGTCCCACCCCATCCCATCCCTCTCTTCCCATGGATTGCTCTGAATTCTTGGCTTGGGTGCCTGCAAGTGGGGAACTTTGCTCGTGGGGTGACTGGGATTTTGGCAGGGGGGTGAGCAGCCTCTCAGTGACTGACACTGGGATTTTTTTTTTTCCATGGCAGCCAAACAATACAAAGAAATCACTCAAACAACAGGAAAAGAAACAGCCCTGGGGATTAATTTGAGCTGCAAAGTTTAAATCCAACGGAAAATTCCCACTTCTGTGGGTGAGCTCAGGCAGAGCCTGTGCCCACTGCCTGGACACTGATGGCATTTCAGTGCAACATTCGTTGGCACAACAGGTTTTTTTGAAAGGTGAATGTTTCTAATTAAACAACAAAAAAAAGAGTTATTATATTTTATTATATTTATACTACTATATAGTTGTATTTTCTATGACATTATGAAATATTCTATATAAAATAGATTGACATATATCTGCATTTATATGTTTTGCATTTGATATCATTATTGCTTTTATTAATATATAATATTAATAAAAACCCTTTATTAATGTGTAGGTGTATTTTATTTGTTTATATTTTATTAATGAAATAGAGGAAACAAACATATCATCCTGGAATTTGTGAGTCCAGGCCACCAGACAGGAAGTTTAACAAGAGACAACTCCCAGGGATGATGAATTTGTCTTGAACTGCTTCATGGAACTTTGCTTTGAGTTTCTCTTCATAATACATAAAACTAGTTGAACCAAAAGACCCAAAACATAGTGTTGGTGTAGTGTCTCTTCTCAAGTGTGCAGGGAAGAAAAGGGGAAGGTAGAAGTTGTCAAATAAACTTTGATCAGCTGATGCACTTTGCCTGGGGACAGGTCAGGAGGGAAGAGCCCAGCTGGGCTTTGGTGCAGCCACCTCAGCACTTCGTGGGGTGGGACCTAAAGGGGGTCCAAACCACTTCTTATGGACCCAAACCCAGTGGTACCTTGTCCTTCTTTCTGCTCATTTTCTTCTTAGGGCTTTTGGAGGGCAGGGGTCTGTAGAGAAGCAAACTCTGCAAGGCTTTGGGATCCTTTCAGGAGCAGCTGGTGAGACCTTTCTGCCCCAAAAATTAAAATAGCGGGACAGGGTCTGCTACAAACCCACATGGAAAGACCCAGGTGACTTGAACAACAACAACAACAACAACAACAACAAAAAAAAGAGCATTTTGACTCACAAAAAAAATAAAAGAATTAATTCAAAGTCATGTTTGTGGGTCTAAACTCACACAGAAACAACATGAGAGAAGATGATCTGGTTAAATACAGAAGTCAATAAACCACCTGGGTTATTTGATCTGGGGAGATCTGCTGGAGGAAATCACAATGGGTGTTCCTGCCTCTCAGTCAAGTGTCCAAAAACCTTGGCCAGGATCCAGACATGTCCCATGTCACAGGGAGCAGCATGGAGAGCAGAGCCAGGGCATGGCATGGATGGGAAGAGGGTCTGATGGGGGGCTTGTAGTCTCAGAAACACCCAGTTGCCAAGTCTGGAGGCACCTCTGGGAGTCATCTCCAACCTCATGGTCCAGTGGGACCAGTGGGAAGAGGCTGCTCCAGGGCATGTCTAGTTGGGCTTTGAGTATCTCCAAGGATGGAGACACCACAACCTCTCTGAGTAACCTCTTCCCACGTTGGATCACCCTCCCAGTAAAATAGTGGTTTCTTTTGTTTAAGGAGAATTTCCTACATTTTGGTTTGTGCCCACTGTCTCTTGGCACCTTGGAGAGGAACCTGACCCTGTCTCCCTTATCCCTCTCCATCAAGCATTTATCCACGTGGCTAAGATCTCCTTGAGCCATCTCCTGCCCAGGCTCAACCATCCCAGCTGTCTCAACCTCTCCTCATCAGAGGGATGCTCCAGGCCCTTAGTCTTCACTGAACTCACTCCAGCATGTCCACATCTCTCTTTTCCTGTGGAGCCCAGTGTGGGACACAACACCCCAAGGTGTGTCAGTTGGGATCTGCCCCTTGACCTTCTGGAGATGCTCTGCCTGGTGCAGCTCGGGAGGCTGGTGGTGTTCTGTGCTGTGAGAGTACATTGCTGGCCCAGGGTCACTTTGGTGGCCACCAGGACCCCCTGGGCCATCTCTGCCAAGCTGCTCCCCAGCGTGTTCTGCTGCTGTTCCTTCCCAGGGCAGCACTTGGTGTTTCTCCTTGCTGAACTTCCCCATCTCTCTCTCAGCCCTTGTTTCCAGCCTCTCCAGGTCCCTCAGGGTGTCAGCACCTCTCTGGGGTGGCAGCACCTCCCTGGGGTGGCAGCACCTCTCTGGGGTGGCAGCCACTCCTCCTGGGTCAGTGTCATCTGAGGGTGCCCCTCAGCCAGGGCATTAGTGAAGGTGTCAAACAACATTTCTGGAGACTTCTGGTCCACAGGCTTTTGAGCACAGCCTTCATGACAGCACCAGTGGGCAGACCTTACACCATGGGAGCTTTCAGCCTGGGCTTTGGGAAACCCACCCAACCTCCCTGCCTTTCTTCTTGCACCTTCCGCATCAAAGCCCATTTTCCAGCTGATTCCCAGGTCCCACCTTGGGCAGGAAGCAAAGCTACACCCACAGGTTTCCCTGATCCCATGTTTTGCTTCAGCTCTGCTGGCTTAGACTAAGCTGTTACACTTCCACTAAGGCAATTAATGTTATCCTAATGCCATTTTCCCCTGTCAGCATCCCAAAGCCTCTGAGGTGCTCCGCTCACCCGGGGGCCTCTTCCATGAGGAATGAAGGATGAGTAAACACGGCTGCAAAGCATTTCAGTCTCTCCCTCTTTCCCCCTCTACCAGCCCAGGGTGAGGCAGCCCCAGCAGCCTTTCACTGCATGGCCCAGGCCAGCTCATGACTAAGCTGGGAGTATTTTTGGTTGCTCTTAATAATGCAGCAGAACTCGCTGCGGCGGAGCCTGGCCGTAATTATGTCATTTGTCATCACTGTCATCCCCTCTCACTGTGCTGCAGCTCCATGGCAGTGTGATGCTAAAGCCCCTGTCACACTCCTGGGGGTCGTTTCTGGGGTTTGCTGTGGGATGCCTCAAGAAATCCAGTTTACACCATCGGCCAACCCTGATCTGCCCCAGCGAGTGGGAGAGGCAGAGTTTGATTTGTCTCGGCAATAAAGCGTGTTTTGTTTGGGCCCAGAGCTTTCTCCTGGTGAGACATGGGCAAAGCAGTGGCCAGCAAAGCATCATCAGTGGCTGATGAGGAGCCAGAAGCCAACAGGAGGTCAACAATGGCCAACTTGGGTCAACCACGACTATCTCAGGGCCAACAGCTTCTGGTCCAGCAAGGTTTTAATTTTAATAGGTTGTCAGCAGTGGGTGATGTGGACAGTGGTGGCAAAGCAGAGCACAATCCCAGCACTGGGAACAGCCATGGGAAGGGCAGTGGTTAATCAGGGGCTGCCAGAGTTCATTTGGATTCAGGAGTAAAAAGAGAGACAGACGTTCTGCCCCTTAATCAGAGTTTGCACAGAAGGCAAAGGAATGGAGGCTCTGTTTGAAGTGCCTGCAGGATCCATCCCTCTTCAAAGGGATGCACATCAAAGGTGGACATGCCCTGAAGCTCACTTGGCCCTGTGGTGTGGAGACAGCCCAGATGTCTATTGACACTTGGCTGGGTCCTGCTCCACAGGCACAGCCCTGCTGCCACACTGGGAATCAGACAAGCTGGAGGAACCACCTGTGGTGGAAATCCATCACCACCACAGGGAATGATCTCCAGCACCACATTTGTGATTGAACTGAAAAATATGATTAAACTTCCTGAAAGCATTTTAATTTCTAATCCTCCCCCTGCTTCCCCACACCACCCATTCCATGTGTGAGGAGTGAGGGGAGGCCGTGGTGGACTTACAGCTGCACCAGCCCCTTCCCATACAGCCCCTACTTGCTTAAGTACATTTATCCCTCCTGTAATTCCCTGGAGAGCAGGGCTGGCTGCAGCAGGGGCTTCTTTGTCTGTGCTGCTTGTGGTGGGTCTGGATTATGGACAAGGGGTGCAATTCCACAATCTGAATTGCTCCAGGAAAAGATCCTGCTGCTCCCCTTGAACCCTCGCTCCTACTGGGACCAGGATCCCGCTCCCAGTTCTCCATAAACGTGGCTCAGTCTTTAAACAGTGTTTGGAGAGGGCAAATCTTGCACTGTGCTCATGGAAAATGAGCTGAGCTTTAGCATGCTCCCATTTTCCCTGTTGGTGAGATGGGCATCCCAGCAGGATGCTGGGAAGTTGTTACAAAAATCATCTGAAGGATGTAAAACACATGTCTTAGAACAGCTGCACTGCCCTGAAACCTTCCCATCCTGCTGTTCACCTTTCTGCAATAATTATGGAGTGGAGAAAAGAATCCCCCCCTTCTCCTCTGCTGCCTTGCAATCACTCTGTGTCCTCACCCAGGGCACGCTGCTCCTTTGCTCCATGTGTGTGTATTTACCATGGCCATAAACCCCATCAAAATGTGCTAATTCCAAGAATGGGGAAAAAACAGCACTTGCACTTGGCACAACGGAGAGGGATGATCACACCCTCCCAAGTACCTCTGGGAGAGATGCACCCCGGGATCTGAGCTGGTGACTTGGCACTGACACCATGTCCCTGTGGATGGGACATCTTCCCTGGGGATCAGGAGCTCCTCCGCTGGGGTTTTCCAGCTGGGAGTGAAACACCTTCCTCTGCAGTTCTGCAATAGGTGCCGGGTCCTGGGGTTTGGGCTTGGAGCCCACAGAAGGCAGAGTGGGGCTCCCTGTGGTTTGTGCTCCCTTCATCTGGCCCAGAGGGCTTTGGGTTGGGGACAAGGGGCTCTGGCCACCTCTGCACCTCCTCCAGCATCAGCCAGGTCCCCTGTCCCAGGGGATTTAACCCCCGGGGTCTGTGTGGCAGGGAGGGAGCCGGACCCTTCACTGGGGCCACCAGCACGGCCCCGAGTGGCATCATCGCTCCTTACCTGTCCAGAAAGGGGCAGCTCCAGTGCCATATGCCACACGGTGGGACGGGCACACAGAGCCAGGGGAGCAGATGGCAGGTGGAGCAGAGCTGCCCTTCCTGGGGGCACGGCCCTGTGCCAGGCACTGCAGCCAAATCCAAGCGGGAACGGGGAGGAGAGGGAGGCTGCAGCCGCCCAGGCAGGGCATCACAGCGAGCCCTGCTGCTTGGGAATTTGCTCCTTCTCGGTGCCCAAATGATTATTTACACTTGCACGGGACTAATAAAGGAGAGAGTGGAGAGCCTGGTGCCTCCTGGTGCTCGGGGAATGGTGATATGGAATGGAATCCTGCAGAGGGTGAGGGCTTGTGCTCCAGCAGCAGCTCAGCCAGGACAGAGCAGGCATTTGGTCACAGGACAGTGGGTGCCAGCCGGGTTTGGACAGGCTCACCCAGGCAGGTGGGTGCCCACCAACCCAGGGACAAGGGATGGGACCCCACTGCCAGCTCCTCGCCTCCCTTTCCTCCTGTTTTCCTGCTGCAGGGATTGCAGGCACCATTTCCCTCCTGCCCCTCATTATCTCTGCCTCCTGGAACAGAAAACAGGGAAATATGATTAAAGCCCTTTCACAGGGAACTTATCAGCTGCAGGAAGGCCAAGATCTTCATCACTGCTGGGAGAGCATCCCAGGCTGTCAGCAGCACAGTGGGGGCTGTGGCTCCTGGTACCTCCACACCACAGTGCCCACCAAACCCTGACAAGAGGCGGGGTGGGCTGTGACATCTGCCTGTGACGTGTCTGGGGAGCAGGTCGGGTCACGGAGGGAGGGAGGGAGGGATGTGGGTCAGGAGGAGCCTGCACTGCACCTGCGGGTGGGGACGGCGGGGCCAGCCCGGCTCACGTCAGGGCTCTGGACTGTCAGAGGGTTTTCCACTGAAATGGGCTGCTCTGATGCTAATTTGTTTTGACCCATCTGGGCCAATGCTATCAGATCTTGGAGCTTCAACAGCACCGAGATGCTGGGAGTGGGTGGCAGGGACAGCCCTGTCACTGTTTGCATGATGAGGGAGGATTAAAGCCACGGGCAAGTTGGGGTGGTCAGACTGACCTTATTGGCACCACTGTGTTGGTGAAGACAAGAAGATTCAAGCCCAATGTGGTATTTTGAAGCTGTCTTTGAGCCAGGAGAAGGTGGGCACCATTACTGTGTCCTAGAGGGATTTTCCCAGGGTTGTGTCCAGGAGTGTGACCCTTCCTGCTCCACTGGGAGGTTGTACATCATCTCACTGTCAGTGCCTCAAAGATCCACATCTCTGAACCGTGCAGCTCTTTGTCCCTCTTCAGAGGAGCCAAAATTCCCTGTCTCCACCCTCAGACACCCCACAAAATATCTCCTTTTTCCATCCTGCTGTGACTGTGCAACTAAGAGTGGAAAATGAGGTAGAGGAAGTGCTGAGGCTGCACCAGCTGATGCCAGGGGAGATGCCAAGAGCACCCTGGCTGCAAAATGTTCCTGGATCCTAAGGCAGGTTGTGGGGTGTGATGCACCAACAGCATCACAGGGAGGAAAGGCCCCCCTGGGCGCAGCCTCCCGTGGGCACAGTCCCAGGGAAAGCCCCCACACTGGGCATCATCAGAGCCTTTGGGTTCCTACAGCAGGAGCCCAGGTCCCTCCCCCCCATTCTGCTGGATGGAGGTGTCCAGGAGCAGCTGAGCAGAGCTGGAGCTCCTGCTGGGACTGCTCCTGGTGTGTCCCAGCCCAGCCAGGGAGCTTGGCCACCTTCCCCTCCATCACAGCAAGCCCATGGTTCCCGACCTCAGCCCCCTCAGGGAATGGCTAAATTTAGTGGCAGACGCTTGTAGGAGCTCTGGAGCATCCTCCTCACTGCTGGTCCCAGGGTGCCCCAGCTCAGATCACCTTCCCCAGCAGCCCAGACCCCCACCAGGGATGCTCTCCCATCTGTCCTTGCCCTCCCTGGGTGCATCATCCTGGAGCTGGCAGGGAAATGCTACATCAGGGGTTGTTTGGGCTGACCAAAATAGCAGCAGCAGCATCCCATCATCTTTTTGGGGGGGATGATCAACAGCCCATGGGAACTGCTGACTACTGTAAAATCCCATTGGTCCTAAAAGAGACTGTAAAAGTCCTGGGAGCACCTTTCTAACTCCATTTTTCAGACGGGAAGACAGGATGAGGGTGGTGGGGTGGAGAGGGAGCAGATGCTTTGCAGGATCCAAGCGTGGGATTCCTGAC
The DNA here is from genome assembly GCF_009829145.1 of Chiroxiphia lanceolata. NCBI lineage: Eukaryota > Metazoa > Chordata > Aves > Passeriformes > Pipridae > Chiroxiphia > Chiroxiphia lanceolata. Next base: position 2,498,967 of record NC_045655.1, on the reverse strand, counting down.
CCTGCTTTAGCAGGGAGAAACATGGACATGTGGAAAAGGTCTGGGAGTCAAATCAGAGCTCACAGCCTGGTGCAGGGACTGCCCTGGTGCTCTCCTGCCTGAGCCTGGCTGCTGCTGTGGGAGAGAGCAGCCACTCACAGCCCTGCCGGGGTGGGACTGTGCCTCCGACCATCCCTGAGGGGCAGATCCAGATGCAGGACAGGGAGACTGGGATGAGGAGGATAAAGCTGCCCACAGGGATTGTCACTGGGGTTTTTCCTAAGCAGGTTTCACATCCTCACAGGGATCAGTGCTGCGGATTCTGTTTATTCCACACCAAGAAGCTCCAGAGCAACTAAATCAGTCAAGTGTCCTTCAAACCAGGAGCAATGCCAGCGAGGGCAGAGCAGCCCTTTGGAGGCCCAGTGCCCTGGGCAGGTGGGAGCAGCCCCCCAGCTTCCCCCGGGGTCTGCAGAGCTTGGGGGGCGCAGAGCAGCATGACAGAGGGGTGCCCCAGATGGGACCGGCTCCTGCTGCCCTGCCCGGGTCTGCAGCAGGGTCCAAACCCGGCTCATCCGGCGCTGCCCAGACAGGTGCTGTTTAAACCCGCCCCAGCCCCGAGTGTTCCCAGTCCCGGGGACTCCAGGGAGCGGAGGTGGGCGATGCCGCGGGAGGAAGCCGGGCGTTGGCAAGGAGTGCCGGAGTGATGCTGGAGCCGCGCCAAGGGATGCTGAGGCGGTGTTGGGGGTGTTAGGCGAATTCCAGGGGAGATGCCAAAGGATGCCAGGAGATCCTGGGGGATGCTGGGGCCGTGCCAAGGGATGCCGAGGTGATGTCGGGGGGATGGCAGGGGAGGTTGGAGAGATGCTGAGGCCGTGTCACGGGATCTAAGGGGACGCCAGGTGATGCCGGGGCATGCCAGAGGGATGCCGGGGGGATGCCAGGTGATGCCGAGGCCATGTCAAGGGATGCTGAGGGATGCCGGGGAGGACGCTGGGGCCACGCCCAGGGATGTCGGGGGATATCAGGGAATGCCGGGGGGGATGCCCGGCTCTAGACTCGCTCCAAGACCCCCTCCCCGTCCTGCAGAGCCCGCCGGGGCGGGCGGCCCCGGACTACATTTCCCATCGCCGCCGCGGCCGGGGGCGGTGCGGGGCGGTGCGGGGGGCGCGGAGCGCAGGCGGAGGCGCGGAGCGGCGCAGGGGCGGCGGGGCCCGCTCGGCCCGGCTCGGCTCGGCTCGGCCCGGCCCGGCTCGGTGCCGGGCGGGGATGCGGGAGGGGCGGCCCGCGGCCCCCGGCCCCGCTGCCCGCCCGCACCGCCCGCACCGCCCGCACCGCCCGCACCGCCGCCACCATGAAGAAGCATTCAACCGCATGCGCCAGCTCGCCAACCAGAACCGTGGGCAGGTAGGGATGGGGATAGGATGGGAAGGGTATGGGGATGGGACGGGGATGGATTGGGGATGGGGATGGGGATGAGGATGCGGATGGGACGGACCCTGCCTGCTCCCTGCCCAACCCACCGCCCCCATCCCGCACCCTGCCTGCCTCCTGCCTGTCCCGCCTGCCCCACCGCACCCGCACCTGCCCGTTCCCTGCCTGCCCCACCGCCCCGATCCATCAACCTGCCTGCCTCCTGCCCGTTCCTGCCTGCCCCGCTACCCCAACCCAACACCCTCCCTGCGCCCTGCCTGCCCCACTGCCCCAGTCCCATGCCCTGCCTGTGCTCTGTCTGCCCCACTGACCTGATCCTGCACCCTCCCCATGCCCCTGCTTCCTGCTCTGTCCGTGCTCTGCCAGCCTCACTGCCCTCATCCCACTCTCCACCTGCACTGTCTTCCCTGCCCACTCCCTGCCTGCCCCACTGCCCTGATTCTGCAGCCCACCTGTGCCCTGCCTGCCCAGTGCCACTCCACAATACCCACTCCCTGCCTGCCCCACTGCCCCTAATCCCACAGCTTACCTGCTCCCCTGCCTGCTCCCTGCCTGTACCCTGCCACCCCCTACCCCTGCCTGCTCCCTTGCTCCCTGCCTGCCCCACTGCCCCTGATCCTGTGCCTTGGCTGCTCCCTGCCAGCCCCACTGCTCCATCTCCCTTCCTGTACCCTGCCTGCTCCCTGCCCTCTTCCTATTGCCCCTGTTCCTACCCACACTCTGCCATCCTACTGCCCCTGTCCCTCAGCTTGCACCCTGCCTGCCCCACAGCCTTCCTGCTCCCTGTGTGCCCTTGCCCTGCTGCCTGCATCTTGCCTGCTCCTTGCCTGCACCCTGACACCCTCTGTCCTCACCTTGCCCCATTCCCTGCTCCCTGCCTGCCCTGATCCTTGCCTGCCCCATTCCCTGCTCCCTGCCTGTCCCACTGCCTGCCTGCCCTACTGCCCCTATGCCCACCTCCCCTCCTCCCTGCCCATTCCCTGCCTCCTCCCCCACTTGCACCCCTTGCCCCACACCCTGCCTGTTTGTTAACCCCTGCCTGACCCACTGCACCCACCCTGCCCTGCTGCCCCCCTTGCCCCTGTCCCACATCCTACCCCCTTTACCCACTGCTCCCTGCCCACCCCACTGCCCCTGTGCCCACCCCTCACCTCCTCCCTACCCATTCCCTGCCTCTTCCCCTGCCTGCAGCCTGCCTGTTTGTTAACCCCTGCCCGACCCCCTGCACCCACCCTGCCCTGCTGCCCCCGTTGCCCCTGTCCCACACCCTGCCCCCTGTGCCCACTGCTCCCTGCCTGCCCATCCCCTGTACCAGGGCCGGGCTGCAGGAACACCCTCTCTCCAGACCCCCCGATGCTGTGGGGTGCCCCAGTGTGCTGCCCCCCAGCACCCCTGGCTGGCTGTGGGGCCAGGGCCACATCAGGGTGTGGATGAAGGGGCTGTGCCCATGGGAGTGCCTGTGTGCGCCGGAGCATGGCCAGGCCCGGGATTTGATCGTGCCTGTTGTGTAATTCCTGGAGATTTTGCAGCGAGGGGGGGGAAAGGAGCGAGGGAGAGGATTTGTTTATTTTTTTCCTTCCCATGGTGGCACTGGGGCACCAGCACAGCCGGAGCATCGGGATCAGCATCCCTTTCCAGATCTGAGGGCTTGGGATTTCCGCTGGCATCCCCTGCATCCCCCTCTCTGTGTCCCCCATGGCAATGGGGGGACATCCTGCCAGCTCGGGGCCCATTGCCAGGCTGGGGGTCAGGCTGCTGGCACGTGGCACGGGGTGGGATGGCAGCAGGCACCACTGTGGGGCTGTGGCAGCAGTGCAGGAACGTGTGGGAATGTGATTTGGGAGCGTGCTGAAGGAATCCGGTGTGGGAACGCGGTGTGGGAACAGTGCGGGAGCAGAGTGGCAGGAACATGGTGCAAGAATGTGGTGAGGGAATGTGGTTTGGGAGCGTGCTCCAGGAATCTGGTGTGGGAGCATGGTGTGGGAATCTGGTACAGAAGTGCAGTGTGGTAACATAGGGTAGGAGCACGGTGTGGGAATGTGGTGTGGGAGCGTGGTGTGGAATCACAGTACAGGGAATGTGGTGCGGGAGTGCACTGCTGGAGCGTGGCGTGGGATCATGGCACGGGCAACATGGCACAGGGAATGTGGTGTGGGAGCATGGCATGGGATCACAGTACAGGGAATGTGGTGCGGGAGCGTGGCATGGGATCATGGCACAGGGAACATGGCACAGGGAACATGGCACAGGGAATGTGGTGCAGGAGTACAGTGCTGGAGCATGGCGTGGGATCATGGCACGGGGAACATGGCACAGGGAATGTGGTGTGGGAGCATGGCACGGGATCATGGCACGGGGAACATGGCACAGGGAATGTGGTGTGGGATCACAGTACAGGGAATGTGGTGCGGGAGTGCAGTGCTGGAGCGTGGCGTGGGATCATGGCACAGGGAACATGGCACAGGGAATGTGGTGCGGAAGCACGGTGCGGGAGCGTGGTGTGGGAGGGTGGCACAGGGAACATGGCCCGTGCATCACGCTGTGGGAATGTGGTGCGGGAGCGCCGAGGGAGCAGCGCTTGCCTCCCCTGGGGGAGCAGCAGTAGGAGGCTGGTCTGGGGACAGAACGTGTGATTTTCTCCAGGTTCGCTCTCCGGGCGCCCCGAGGGGGTTTGCTGTGTCTCCGAAGGGGTTTGGCACATCTGCCCCCCGCACGGGAGGGGTGTCCCCACGTCCCCCCACGCCCGCGGGGAGCCGTGAGCCGGGCACCGCGCACACGCCCGGCCTCAAAATGGTGCCGCTGACACGGCGAGGAGCATCCTCCTTCCCGCATCCCCCGGGAACGCGGGGGCAGTGCCGGCTCCCTGCAGCCCAGGGAACGGGGCCAGCGGCCGGGGGCTGCTAAACCCCTAATCCTCTTAGGGCTCCCTGCGACGCCGGCTCGTGACGGGCAGTGGGAGGCTCCGGCGGTTCCCGGCTCGTCGGCTGCCTGCAGAGCTGCCCCTGCTGCCAGAACCTCCGGGCTGGGATGAATGTGGGGAATGCGGCTCCCTCTTTGCTGGGATGGGACAGCTGGATCCTTCTCAGGGCTCAGCAGGAGCTCGGGGACCGTCCTCTTCCTCAGCCCTGCTCCACTGGTCCCCATCTCGAGCACGGGCTGATGTTTATCCCTCTTCCCACTGTGCAGTCCTGAGCAGACCTCTCCAGACAGCTGGAAGTCAGGAGTAATAGATAGGATTAAGGAACAATAGATGAAAATAGAGAATAATAAAAGGAAGTAGGGAATAATACATGCAAATGTGGAATAACACGTGCAAATGTGGAATAAGACATGCAGATGTGGAATAATATGTGCAAATGAGGAACAGTTAATGGAAATGAGGTATAATTAATAGAAATAAGGAATACTAGATGGAAATAAGGAATAAAAGTGGAAATAAGGAATAATAAGTGGAAATAAAGAAGAATAATAGAACCCTGGTGTTTTGTCTCCCTTGGGAAAGGCTCGCTGGGGTACCTGCACCATAACTCTCTGGGGTCTGAGGGGTGGCCCCTCCTGCTTGTCACCAAACCCCAGTGGGCCACCATCACCCTGCAGTGACAGTGCCCCTGAGTCTGGGGCTGGGGTCAACCAGGGTGGATGCTGTCCTGGGGCTGGGGTCTGTGCTCATGTGGAGGTTGTGTCTTGGGGGCAGATGGGAGCCTTGGGGGCAGTGGTGGCATCCAGCTGGTGTATCTGTGTCACTTATCCCAGCAGCTCCCAGAAGATCCCGTTGGTTCCCCCCCTAACACAGCAGGGAGGCTGGGGGGACACTGGGGACAGCAGGGACATCTGCCCAGCCATCCTGAGGGCTGGGCAGAGCCAAGTCCCAACCCCTGGTGGCTTTTCCTACTTTTGGTGGTGCAATTTCTGTAAAAACTGGAAGAAAATAGGCAGGTGAAGGGAAAACCCTTTCCATGGATCTGTCAGATGCCAGAAGGGGACAGGCAGGAAGGAGCAACCCTTTGCCCCTAGGGTGGGGGGAGTGAGAGACCATCTGCAGCCAAGGGACAGGGGTCACCCACAAGGATCAGGGTTAATGTTGGGGTCAAGATGAGGGTCAGGATTAAGATTAGGGTCAAAAAGAGGGTTTGGGTCAGGATTAGAGTTAGGGTCAAGGTTAATGTTAGGGTCAGGGTTATAGTTAGGATCAGGTAAGGGTTAGAGTCGGGATTAGGTTTAGAGTCAAGGTTAAGGTCAGGATCAGGATAAGGATGAGAACTGGATTTGGGGTCAGGGAAGGGTCAAGATCAGCATTAGGGGGCCAGTGAGGACCTCCTGACTCCCCTGGAGAGAGCACCAGCCCCTCAGGTGCTGGGGTGCCCAGTTTGTGTGACAGGACCAGCCGGAGCATCCCCACGCTCTGCTGGGCCCTGAGCACAGTATTTATTTGATTTTATTATTTTATTTTAATTTAATGTTATTTTATTTTATTTTATTTTACTCTGGTTTACTTTGTTTTATTTTGTTTTGGTCATTTCACTAATAGAAAGAGCTGGGGATGCTCAGCCCAGCCCAGCCTGTGCTTGGTACCCGACCTTGGGGACAATTGTTGTACCCAGTCTGAAAAGGGCCATAATATTTATCTCCATGGGCTGGAAAAAGGAAAGAGAAGAGAAATCAATAAGTGGCTGTAAAACACTCTGAGGTTGTTTCTTGCAAAGTGCTTTCATTTTTATTTGTGTTTATTTATCCATCCCATCAGGGACTGATCTGGTGGGAGCTCCACCCTGGCTCTGAGGTGATGGGGTGATGGCACGAGGGTGTTGCCACCCACTCCAGCGGCCCAAACAGCCCTGTGAATTTTCCAGAATTGGCTCAATATGGAGGTTTTTTCCTTTGGGATTAAAACAGGCACTTGCAGCCACGTGCAGCTGGGTTCCCAAACAGCACAGTGGGCATGGAGGACACCAGGGATCATGGCAGCAGCTTGGAGGGGTTGGATTTTTCCTCCTAGTCCTTCCTGAACATCTCACTCTGTATTCCCATTCCTGGGGGGGGGGGGGGAAGCTGTGGCATTTTGGTCTGGATGGCACTTTGGTGGCTCTCAGGGCAGATGTTTTTCCCAGCACCAGCACTTGCACATCAGTACAAAGCCTCTAAACACTGAGGGTTTATTCTTGGTGCAGCAAGAATATTCGGCAAGAAATAAGGACATTTTATTCCGCTTGTACAAACAAGGACAGAGGGAATGGAAGCACCACCTGGGATTTCTTCCGATGGGATTTGCAGGAGGGAGCAACACCCTTAATAGCTGGGCTCCCCCATCTGCACTTTGGGTGCCAGTGACTCTCTGTCAGCAGACCCCCTGGGAATTTTGGCCCTGCCGCAGCATCCCCGCAGCCCTGGGGATATTTTTATCCTCCTCACCAGGCAGCAGCTCCAGCAAACTGGAATATTCATGGAGCAGGCTGAAGGTTTTGTCCCTACTCCAGCAGCCTCAGGGCTCTTCGCTCTGCAGGGGCTTCTCCATGATTTCTAAATCAGGATCAAAGCCCGGTCAGGATGCGACCCCAGGGCGGGATGTGCCAGGAGCCAGGAGCTTCCTACATCCTGTGCTGAAGACACAGAGAGCTCACAGCTGGGAGAAGGGCAGGAGATGAGGAGGAGTCTTGCCTTTAAAACTCTGTCCCCCATTTTGCTTTGATTCCTTTGGTTTTCCCAGCTGTGGGCAGAAGGATGATGGAAAGCTGGACCAGCCTTCCCTGCCTGTGTCATCCTGCTTTTTCCAGCCTGGCTCGGCCAAAGGCGGGCAAGCTGCCAGGGGCTGAGCCCTGGCACTGGGACTGCTGGGTGGACATCACTGCCTTCAGGTGCAGGTCTGGGACATGGGGACTGTCACAGCGTGTCACCCACGGGCAGGACCAGCCCAGGGAGTGCTGGAGGAGGCGGCAGCGGGGCCGTCTCACTGCGTCTCACTGGATGTTGCCGTCGGGAGTTTCTCCCTGAGGGATCTGACGCAGCGATTTGAGGATATAATATTTGATGTTTTGCTTCTTTGCCTGCTAAAAAGGCACCGGGAAGAATCCTCAGCTCCATTTGGGCTCGGCAGATCCTGGTTATGAACCGCTGGATCGTGTGTCCCCAGGGATGTGGTGGCCAGCAGAGCTCAGGTGGCGACAGAAGCTGAGGACAGCGCGGTCCTTGGAACAGAATCCAGCCTGGATTGCAGTGCCCGGCGCTTCCAGGGGTTTCCTGGATGACAACCAAGGAGCTTCCTCCCCCTCTGGCACATGCAGTGGATCCTCAGTGGTTTATCCGAGTTGCGTGGTTGAACCTCACCTCGCCAACCTCACCAGCCTCACCCTCTGGGCTTGGGGGGCTGCAGGACCTGGAATTTTCCCACAGGTACCAGGAAGGTGCAGCAGCACCACAGGGAGATGTGGCAAGACCAGGATGGAGCCGGGCACTGACCCCACAGCTGCGTGGGGTGCGGGGCAGACCCACCCATGGGAGTGAACGCTGCCGGCATGGGACGGCCTTGGCTGGGTCCTCATGTCTCCCTCTCCTGCCCTCAGCCAGGAGGTTACTTATAGGCTGGAGCAAGGAGAAATCGGGGGAATCAGCGTTGGTAATTAAATAGTGATTAAATATTTATGGGCAGACTGCAGGGAGGGGTGGCCAGGGATGGGGTGAAAGGGGTATTTTGGGCAGGAAAGGTGGGTGAGAGGGTCCTCAAGGCAGACACGCTGTGCCTCTGGAGATGCATCCTTGCTCCTGCTGTCCCCATGCCGGGTGAAGCTCTGCCCACCAGCCAGGCATGATGCTTTTCCCTCTCAGAGATAATATTGCCATGAAATCCTTGTTGTGTTTGGAGTTTTGCTGGCTCAGGGTCAAATCCCAGGCCGGCAGCTCCTTGTCTCAGGTGGTTGGAGCATCAGAGGGGGACAGTGGCAGGGACAGGGGTGGGCACTGGTGATGGACAGTCCAGCCAGAAGGAGTTGTCTGGCATCAGCAGATGCTCTGGGGAAGCACTGACTCTGCTGTACCTCCCCAGGTCAAGGCGCTGGAAAGTCATGTATTTATGTGGGAATCAACATAATTTGCTTGATTGGTGTTGATTTCTGCTGGCAGCAATTAGTTTTTGCAGGAGCCAATGCCTGACCACACAGTGGCTGCATCCCCCGCTCGTTTGCTTTAAGTCTCTGTATTAATTGTCCTTTTTCCTCCCAGCTGCTTGCAGGGACTGAGTGTCTGGGTGCTGGCTGAGGAGTGCCTGAGTCTGTGCTGGGAAAAACAGCCCCGGGGTGCTGGAAACCTGGAGGGGAAGGGGAGGAGCAGGCTTTTGTTTGCTGAAAGGAAAGAGGAAAGAAAGCATTGAGAGCTGGTGCTGCCGGCTGCCTCTCCAAGGGATGCTCCCACAGGATGCATGGAACTCGTATGGCATGAAGTTTTGGGGGATTAGAGACCAGCCAGGGAAATTGGGGGTCCCTGCACCCCTGCCTTGGGTGCTGTTCTTTGCTCAGGACGCCTTGCATGGTCAAAACCCACCGTCTCTGGTTCCCTGGGGAAGTCGTGACCCAGCACAGGAGCCCTGGGGACTCACCCTGGGACACATGGGGATGGAATTAAATGGGTGTAAAGGATGGTCCAGAGCTGGTCCTGGCTTAAACTGGTGCCCAGAGGACGTTTTGCTGCTGCCGCCAGCTGCCTGCTCTGATGTATGGGAGCTGCAGCCACCGGATCACCCCTTCCCACACACCAGACCTGTGTGGTCTGTTTGGGACCTGGGGTTTTAGGGTAGGCACAGATGGGCCCTGAACTCTGCCAGGGTGTGAGGGAGGGGGACTGATGTACCCCAGGGTGTGGGAGTCTGGGTCCCTCTGCTCCCCGTTGTGGGGGCTCTGGAACCCCCATGAATTGCTTTGATAGCAATTTGGGAAGGAGATGGGTTTGTGCAGGCAGGAGCTCAGCTGCCTCCTGTGGGCCTGGGCAGGTCCTGGTGTCCTTTGGGATTGGGGTGACCGTCAGCCTACGGCAGAGATGGAATTCAGGGATCTCTTTGACCCCAGGAATGGGGCACGGAGCGGGCTGGGATGGATTGGGGGTGCTGGGGAGGAACTGGGGGGTGCCAGGTGGGGCTGGGGGGAATGGGATGGGCTGAGGGGTGTTCTGGGAATGGACTGGGGGTGTGCTGGGGATGGACTGGGGCGTGGCAGGTATGGGTGAAGGATGGTGGGCTGCTGGGGATAGGCTGGGGGCTTGCTGGGGAGGAACTGGGGGGTGCTGAGGATGGACTGGGGGATGTCAGGAAGGGCTGAGAGTTGCTGAGGAAGGTCTTTGGGGGGTGCTGTGGAGGAACTGAGAGGTGCTGGGGATGGGTTCAGGTGTGCCTGGAGGGGCTGGGGGTTTCCTTGGTTGGGATCAAGATGCCAGGCTGGAACAGGGAGGGCATCTCTGCTGGAGCCAGACACGTTTCCCAGCATCAGTCACATACAGACTGATCCCCCTTTGGGGTTTCTGCAGCACTGTGATTTCAGAAGTGCTTTTGTGCTTTGGGCTCCAAAGTCCCACAGGGTCTGAACTCAGCTCTGGAAACTAAGCTGGGAGCTGGGGCTCCTGAATCCAGAAGGTTTTGGCAAGTAGTTCTCCCTGGGGATGGGAAGCCAAGGCGAGAGAGTTTGTGGAAGGCACAGGGACCCTCACCCATCCTTGAGTGGGGCATTGCTTGGAGCACAGTATGGAAGGGAGAAGAAAGCACCAAACAGGGTTTGTTGAGCTGAGTGGAGATGCTCAGGGCTCTGGAGATGCTCAGGGCTGAGCCTGCTGGAGTTGCTTTGCCGAAATCCCAGGGAGGTGCTGCCATCCCACTGCTCCAGAAAATGCCACTGGGTGCCCCAGGGAAATCCCTGGGTACCAAAGAGGTGGCACTGGGGTCTCCTTGAGCATCTCTGATGTTGATCAAGGGCTCAGCACCCAAAAAATACCCTCCAAGGCAGGCAGGATGGAGCCAGGGACGTGCAGGACAGTCTCATCTCCCTGGCTGCTCCCAGGCAGGGTGTGCATTTGCCTCTGAGCATCACTTGCTTCAGGCTCACAGGATGGCTCATAAAACCATATAAGCTCCTGTAAAACCGCATTAACTTTAGGCTGAAAACTATTTAACGTTAGAAACGTAAGGGATATAATGGGATTTTTCCTGGAGGCATTAGCAGCACGGAGCTGGAGCGCAGGGCGATGTCAGGGGAGTGGGATGATGTTAATTTTTAGCTTTTACACATTAAATGGCCACGTGGAGCTTGGGCTGGGTGTGCTGGGGGTTTGGAGGTGCCACTCGGTTCTGGTGCTCCTGGAGATGATTTGTAGGTTCCAGAGTGCTGCCAGCAGGACAAGTACAGAGACTTGCTCTGGGGGGCATTACTTGTATTTTTTTGGTGCATCCCAGGGCCAGGCTTTGCAGCTGGAGCTCTTTGTGGTGCCTGCTGGTGGCATCACCTATAGGATCCAGGTGGCCTGGGGAAGGAGACTTGTCCCCAGTTTTGGCTGTGGAAAAACACCCTGTGGTGGCTCCTGGGGCCGTGTTCTACCTCGCTGGGGCAGCCACAGTGTGGGAGCAGGATGATTCCTGGCTCTGGATGCTGGTGCCCAGCACTGGCAGGATGTGGGACCTGGCTCCCACTGCCATGACCAACCCCCATCCACTGCAGCCTGAGTGGCTGTGGCGTGTCCCCAAGGCCACACAGGGACCCCCATCCCCATCACAAGCAGCAGGGCAGGGGAAGTGATTCTGCCCCTGGACTGGGCACTGCTGAGGCCTCACCTGTGTCCAGCTCTGGGCCCTCAGTTCAGGAAGGACATGGAGGGGCTGGAGCAGGTCCAGAGAAGGGCAATGAGGCTGGGAAAGGGTCTGGAGCACAAGTGCTGTGAGGAGCAGCTGAGGGAGCTGGGGGGGCTCAGCCTGGAGAGGAGGAGGCTCAGGGGAGACCTTCTCACTCTCTGCAGCTCCCTGACAGGAGGGGGGAGCCGGGGGGGTCAGGCTCTGCTGCCAGGAACCAGCAGTAGGACAAGAGGGCACAGCCTTGAGCTGCACCAGGGCAGGTTTAGGTTGGACATTGGGAAGAAGTTCTTCCCAGAGGGAGGGATCAGCCCTTGGAATGGGCTGCCCAGGGAGGGGGTGCAGTCACTGACCCTGGAGGTGTTTGAGCAGAGCCTGGATGTGGCATCAGTGCCATGGTCTGGGTGACAAGGTGGGGTTGGGTCATGGGTTGGACTGGATGATCTCAGAGGGCTTTTCCAACCTGGTTGATTCTGTGATTCTGTGGAAAGCATCCCAGCTCCCACAGATGACAAAATAAGGCAGGGAAAGCCCTGCTCCTGCTGTGTGCCCATCGCTCTGCCATGGCCCTGGGCAGCTGTGCTGAGCAGCTCCAACAGCCTCTTTGATTATTCCCACCCATAAAATGCTGCAGCCTGTTTTTTTCCCCTTTTTAATGCCGACTTAATCACTGGCGGGTTCCCCAACCTGCTTGAGCATCCTGGAATGTGCATGGGGGGCTGTGCCAGGGGGTTGCTCTCCATTAAAGCCGCTGGGGTTTCTCACACTGAGGATGTGTTTAAAAGTAGATCAAGGCCAGATTTTTGTTACTCCGTTTGAATCATCACTTTCTGTTTCCAAAATACACATCAAATTGTAGCACAGGTTGGCTTGTGGCTGCTGGGAGAGAAACCTGGCAGTGCAGGACCATGGGATGTGCAAATCCCATCCCCCAGCCTGGCTGGAAGAGGAGAAAACACGTGAAAAATAAAAATCACTTCTAACGTTAAAGTTTAGAAAGGATTCCTGGGGTTCCGAGGCAGCAGCAGGGACGTGCACTGGCAGTGCCTGCCTGTGGCTGTGCAGCGCTCACCTGACTCGCTGTCACCTCCCACTCCTTTGGGATGCTAAATATATCCCGAGCCGGGCGGGGGAGCAGGAACGGCCGTTGTGTCTGTGCTGGTGAATGTTTGCTGCTTTTTTCCCTGTTTGTGCTAATTCTGTAGCGTTTCCAGGCCTGTCTAAATAAAGTAAAGGTGATTTCCAGAAGAGGAGGAGAAGCTGATCAGCTCTTGCTCCCGGGCAAGCAGCACATCACTTTTGCTTCTTAGAGATGTTCATTTAAATATGTTTCTTTAAATCCCTTTTTCCCCCAGTTAAAATAAATAGGGTTTTTAAAATTTATTTCTTTTTAAACCAATTTAAATCGGATGCTGGGACAGCTTTAATACACAAAGTAGATGTAATGCAGTTGATTTGGTGAGGCCCTGGCACAGGTTGCCCAGAGAAGCTGTGGCTGCCCCATCCCTGGAAGTGTCCAAGGCCAGGTTGGACGGGGCTTGGAGCAACCTGGGCTAGTGGAAGGTGTCCCTGCCCATGGCAGGGGGTGGAACAAGATGAGCTTTAAGGTCCCTTCCAACCCAAACTATTCTGGGATTCTGTGATTTACACTTTCTAAAAGGCTTTGGTGGTGTATTTGTGGATGAGCTGCTGCCGTGCCAGGCTCGCTCTCTGAACCTTGCTCTGCCTGTGTTTGCTCCTTATTTCCACTGTTTCAATAATTCCCTCCATCTTTCCAACCTGAGAAACCACCTTGGATGGCAGAAAGAGACCAGGGCTCAGGAAATAAAGGTGTTTTTTAAGCGATGAGAGCACCAAGCTTTTGCTGTTAGTTAACGAACCTTTAGGGACTAATTGGCTGAATCACAGCTCTGCCTCAGCACATCTTGACAGAGCTCATTTTTCCAAGCGAGACGATGCCCTGACATTGTTAAAAACCCTGGGAAAATGAATAAATGATCCGGAGTGTGATGTTTTAAATGAGCCTGAGCAGATGTGGTGCGGAGCAGCCGCGGGCTCTGCGGGCAGGATGCTGCGGGTGCACGGGAGGCCGGGGATGGTGGGTTTGTGTCTCCTTCTGCATCCCCAGCGCTCCTCACTAGCATAGACAGAGGATGACACGGGCTCTGGAGCGGTAAATCCGTCCCCAGTGGGCAGCAGGAAGGGTTCTGGCCAGGCCTCGGGCAGCAGCTGCTGCCTCAGATCCAGTGGCTGCGTCGCTCCGAGGAGGCTCAGCCGTGCGGACGGGCCGTGTCCTTGGAACCCTCAGTGCTGAGGGTGTGCAGAGCCCAGGGAGCTGCTTTCCTCCTTCTGCAGCACTGTCTGCTTCCTTCTGGGAATTTAGCACCCCTCTTTCGCTGGGGATGATGGAAAAATAAGTGGGAGATCAGCGGTGGACCCTAAATTGGTGTGGTACATGGCAGGGAGCCACCAAGAGCTCCTTTCCAACCCAAACCATTCTGTGATTCTCTGATTTACACTCTCTAAAAGGCTTTGGACGTGGTTCCTTTGCTTCTTTAGGAGATGAGCCGATAGCTGATGAGACCAGAGATCCTTAAATCACCACCTGCATCCCAATGGAAAAGCACATTCCGGGTGTACATGGTGTGCAGCCGGGCACTGCCACGTGTGCCAGACCCCTCACCAAAGCTTTGACTTCTTTCTTGTCTTGCAGAGCTGAGAAGACTGAAGTGTTGAGCGAAGATCTCCTGCAGGTGAGGTCCTCTGAGAGGTCTGACCCATTCCCAGGTGTCCATGGGTGCCTGGGCACCCACCTCTGGGTGCTGGATGGGTCAGCAGCTCCGTGTCAGTCTGTGCTGCAGCATCCCACAGGAATGAGACGGGCTGGGAGGAGGAGGAGGGGGCTGGGAGCGTGGGAAGCAGCAGTGTCTCCCTCCCACGTGCCTCCTGGCCCTTTCCCAGCCTGGTTTCCAGGTCAGCTGGAATCGGATCCAGTCTTGTCTCTGCCAGGATGGCAACCTGATCCAGCCAGCCAGATTGTGGGCGCCTGTTCCCCGTATCCTGCCCTGGGGAAGGGACATGTGACAGCAGGGGATGGTTCCCAAAGCTGATGGGTTGGGTGATTTCAGCCTCCCGTGGTGCCTGGATTAGCAGCTGTGATGCCCAGGTCATGTGTCCTGGCTTCCTGCATGCCCCGGGAGGGAAAGTGCCAGCAAAGGGATGTGAATTCACAAATCTGTCACCAAATTCATGGAATCATGGAGTGGTTTGGGTTGGGACTTGACAGATCAACTCATTCCACCCCCTGCCATGGGCAGGGACACCTTCCACCAGCCCAGGTTGCTCCAAGCCCCATCTATCCTGGCCCTGGACACTTCCAGGGATGGGGCAGCCACAGCTTCTCTGGGCAACCTGTGCCAGGGCCTCCCCACCCTCACAGGGAGGAATTTCTTCCCAATATCCCATCTAACCCTGCTCTCTGTCAGTGTGAAACCCTTCCCCCTTTTCCTGTCCTCCAGGCCCTTGTCCCAAGTCCCTCTCCAGCTCTCTTGGAGCCCCTTTAGGCACTAGAAGAGGCTCTAAGGTCTCCCTGGAACCTTCTCTCCTCCAGCCCTTGGAACATCTCTGGCTCCAACAATGTGACACAGGGGATTTTTACATCTTTGGGTGATAATTCAGTAGGGAGGGTGGTCGGTGCCACCCTGTCCAGGTGTCTCCCAAAGGACCAGTGTTGTTTGCAGGGGTCTTTATCTAATTAACTCCAGTTTGGCTTATTTAGATGGGTGCCCACCCACATGACCATCATACATGACCCTTCTTTCCAACATATACACAAATGTGTGTATATATAATATATATAATTTATATATATATAATTTTATATATATACATGTCCATGTGTATGTTGAAAGGAACATATATATGCTGCAAGGAGGACAGAGACTGCTCCACATCCTGAAAATCTATTATTTGTTAAATATATATAATATTTATATATTATTATATTATATTATATATTTATATATTATTACATATTATATAGTATATATTATTAGTAATATATATTACTATAGTGATGGAAAATTGCTCAGCCTGAGTGCCAGGCTCCCATGAGGTGCCTCCTGCCTCAAGGACTTGCTGCAGGCTCAGGCAGGGAATATTTCTTTTTTTCCCTCTGGATCATTTCCCAAGATTTTCAACTTTAGAGCCTATTTCTCTTTTTCCACATTATATCCCCAAATTTTGAGCTTTCCATGTTTTCCCCACATCTCTCAGCTTTGCTTTTCGACAGATCTTGGTTGCTTACATTTAATGCCTCATCGTGCTGAGTTTTTGGGATGAATTGCTTAATTTAATCAATTCAGAGGTGAATAAGGTGATTTTCAGTGATTGGCCAGTTTGGGCAGGGCTTGGCAGGGGATGGACACTGGGCATTGGAGGCTGCTCCAGATCCAGGGTCAGGTGGGGCAGCAGCACCTCTGCTCTGCCATGGCTTTGGTCTCTGGTGCTGTCACATCCAAGGGAGCAACAACTCCAAGCACTCTGATGGCAAAGCCAGGAGTCCCCTGTGTCCCTGCCGGGCCAGGCGGGATTCCCGGGGCATGGACACGGCTGCACCCGCAGGTGGAGAAGCGCCTGGAGCTGGTGAAGCAGGTGTCCCACAGCACCCACAAGAAGCTGACAGCATGTCTGCAGGGCCAGCAGGGCGTGGACGCCGACAAGCGCTCGGTGAGGGCTCCAGGGGCTCCAGGGGGGCTCCTGGGGGGTGGGGGCTCCGGGGGTTCCGAGGGTGCCGGGGTGGGAACGCAGCCCCTCTCTTTGCAGAAGAAGCTGCCGCTGACGACGCTGGCCCAGTGCTTGATGGAGGGATCTGCTGTGCTGGGAGATGACTCCCTGCTGGGGTAAGGGGGGCCCGGGGCTGCCCCAGAGCTCTGCCACTGCTGGGGGGGGGTGCTGGGATGCTGCTGCTGGGATGCTGCTGCCAGGAATTGCTGCTGTTCCTTATCTGTGGTGCTGGATAACAGGGAGGGTTTCACAGCAGTTTGGGAGGGCTGGGGTGCTCCTGTGAGCTCCTTAGTGCAGGGGTTTCCTTTTTTCTTCTCCTTGTCCTGAACTGGAGTCCTTTGGCCATGCAGTATACCATGTAAAGTGTGTGTGTGTATATATATATATCTTAAGTAACTTAATATATCCATAACTTAAGAAACTGTACATATATGTGTATAATTCTTAACAAAGTCCTTTGGTCATGCAGTATACAATGTAAACTATGTGTGGATATATATCTTAAGTAACTTAATATATCTATAACTTAAGAAACTATGTACCTATATGTATATAATTCTTAACAAAGTCCATACCGTTTCAGACTGTAACTAGTAGAATATTTAGGGAATGGGGAATGAGATTTCCTGACACCCACAGAGCCCACGGTCCCCCTCTCTCCAGCCCTCCACCAAGGACAGGCTGCCCCTCACCACTGCCCAGACCCCCAGGGGTGTTGGGTGCCCTTTGCCCACCCCCGTGGGTGCAGGACAGCCCCCCCCTGTCCCCCAGCCCCGCAGTGCCCAGCTGTGCCCGTGTCCCTGCAGGAAGATGCTGCGGCTGTGCGGGGAGGCCGAGGACAAGCTGGCACAGGAGCTCATCCACTTCGAGCTGCAGGTGGAGAGAGATGTCATCGAGCCCCTCTTTGTGCTGGCTGAGGTGAGCAGCGTGGGGGTGTCACAGGGTGGGGGTGTCCCCGTGCTGGGGACTCACATCTGACTGGGGAAAGCACCCCTTGGGCAGCTTGTTTGGTTCCTGGAGCCGGGCTGGTGCTGGAGGGTGTCCTGCTGGGCTCCTTCACCTGCTCCCACTGCTCTTCCTCCTTTCTGCCTTTCCCAAGGGCAGTGGGTTAATACTGTTATTTCAGACCCGTTTTTCCAAGCTCCAAACACTCTTTGGTGTTGGGATTTCCCTCTCCCTCTTTTCCACTCTGCTGCCAACTTTGTTTTTCAATTTTACCCAGTGCTTTTTTCCCTGCTTTTGCAGCCAGAAAAACATCCTGGGCTTAGTTCTGATTTTGTCTTCCTCAGCAGAAGCAGAAGCTTTGAGGCACTCCTGGTGTCCAGGGCTTTCAGCTGTTACCAAATCCTTTGGGAAACGGTGGCCATACATGGGGGGGCTTTGCACTGCCATCCCCAAAAGCCCTTTTCCTTCCCTCATCCAGCTCCCCAGGGCAGGAAGCTCTGATCCCCCAAGGATGCTCCTCTTGGGTTCTGCAGTTGGGGCTGTCAAGGTGTGGCACAGTCCCTGTGGGGACACAGAGGAGGGATGAGCTGTACTATCTCCCTGATGATGATGATAAAAGAAGGAGCTGCATCCTTATCTTGCCCCAGCCCAAACTCCTGGTGTGAGTGACCCATCCCTGGACACCTCTCCAGGGATATTTGTCTCCTCCCATTCCTGTGTGTTGCTGCAGGTGGAAATCCCAAATATCCAAAAGCAGAGGAAGCACTTGGCAAAGCTCGTGCTGGACATGGACTCCTCCAGGACGAGGTAGGAAGTGGCTTCAAATGCTTTATGAAAAATAAGAATTCCCAAGGGATGATTAGCTCCAGGGAGAGCAGGTCCTGGACTCCTGGCACTGCAGTTCCCTTGGGTCAGTAAGTGTCTGCTGTGTCACTGTGTGCCTTGAAGTCAAGCTCTGCAGTGAGCCACAATTTCTGCTCCTGTCTGCAGAATCCACAGATTCCTTTTCCTTGCCTGCCCTCTGCAGCAAAAGAGTATTTTTTTTCTGGCAGAAATCTGTATTTTGTTCTCTCTTTTCCCTATCTTGGTGAGTTCTGATGTGCTGGCAAAGAGCTGGGTGCTCCTGCCACTGTAGGGATTGTCCTGTGGCACTGCCGAGTTGTCCACCACATGTCCTGGGGAGAGGTCTGACAGGTGTCCCTTCATCTCTGCCCCCACCTGGATGAGGCTCATTATCCTGCTGAAAATAATTACTTCATTAGAGCCCCAAGTGTACCTCTGGCTGTGGGGATGGGGAATGGTTGGGGCTGGGAGTGGATGCTGCATCCCAGCTGGACTGGGATCATCTCTGTGGTGCTCAGCCCTGGGGACCATGGTGGGCTTGGCTGAGGGGGGTCCCTGCGCTGCCCTCCAAGTCTACTGGGATGTGCTCCCTGGTCCCTACAGGTCCCTGTCCCTCCCTGTGACAGCTCTGCCCTCTCCACAGGTGGCAGCAGTCCGTGAAGTCCTCAGGCCTGGCCAGCAACCTGCAACCCTCGGGCGCCAAAGCCGACGCTCTCAGGGAGGAGATGGAGGAGGCAGCCAACAGAGTGGAGATCTGCAGGGTACCCAGGGCTCCTGGGGGGACCACTCCTTGCTGGGGGGAATGACCTTGGTGTCCCAGACACTGTGGAAAACCTGCAGCCTCTCCTCTTACCCTGCTCTTCATCTTTTCTTACCCCACTGCCTGTGCTGGTCCCCATCCCCAGAAACAGTCTGGTGGCAGTGGGTGATGTTCACCAGCCAGGCAGGGCATCCCCAGTTCCTCTGTCCCCATCCTCCTTATCCCACTGGAGCTGGAGAGCATCCCATTCCCAGGGCACCCATCCTGCTCAGTGCTCAGCACTGAGCACACTCAGCCCTGGCACAGAGTCCTGCTGTTAGAGACATGTCTCTCCCTTCTCTGTGCTGAATTTATTTCCCATCATTTTCAAGCACTAAGAGGGACTTGAACTCCCTTCTGCGGGTTAAGGGAGACTTGGGTCCCCCTCTATGTGCATTTTATGAGGGTCTCAGATCCCTTGCACTGCTCAGGCTGTGCACTATAAACAAGCTGCAGGGCTCTCTAACACTAAGTGGGTCTCAAACCCACAGTATCCTCACCAAATCTGCTCAGGGAATTGTAACACTAACCCTTGAGTGCTCCCACTCTGTAGGTCCCGGGTGAGCTCACCCACTGCTGGCAGTTGGATGTTTGGAGATGGGAGGATCTGAAGGTGGTGGCCTGGGATTCCACCTGAGTCACCAAATTGTTATAGAAATTTCTCTCCTTTAGATTTCCCACAGAAGAGTCTCAGACATCCAATTCCAGGAAAAAATAATTTAATAATTATTTGGTACGGCAGTGGGAGCAACTCCATCTGGTGGAGCTGTTCAGGGACCCTGAACAAAGAAAACCTGGGACTTTTTACCCATTCAGTTGATGTCCCCATTCTTCCCATGCTCACACCTCTTGGTCCTCTGGTGATTTTGGTTCTGGGGTTCTCTAATACCTCACTGGATTCTCTCTCCATGTCCACACAGACAGGTCAATAACTGTTCTTACCTTCTGGCTGGTGTAACTCAGTAACAAGCTTGTTTATGTTACCCTCCACCTTATCTCTACCAAGGTCTCATGCCTTTTCTGTTGCCTGTTCTTGAAGGTCTTTTCCCTTGAGTCCTCTTATCTGGTGGGATAAGTGGATCCAGCCTCCATTTCCTCCCCTGTTCACACTAAGTTCTGAGCAGGGCGCACTGTGATGCAAATGAACCCTAAGTAATCACACAATTAATTTCTAATATTCTGGAAGTAAACTTAATTTAATCCCCAACACCTGCAGGAAGTGCTGGCATGTGCCGAGCCCACATCACCCCCCACCATCCCACAGGGCCATGATCTCCCCAGCTGGTCAGGCTGGGTGGGAGAAGTGTCCAAGCCAGGGGGGGACACTGCAGCCAGCACCTTTGTCATGGATTGTGGGGTTCAGTGATAAAAGCCACTGGAAGTTTCGTGGGACACTGAATTCTCCTGGGGCAGAAGATGCGAAGGGCTGGGCAAACCTGGTGCTGTGGCATTGGGCAGGTTGGGGGCAGGAGGTGGAGCTGTGTGAGTGTCTCAAATCCTGGCTCTGTCCTCCAGGGACACAAACAGAACCCACATCCTTCGAAATACAAACTCGGGCTGTGTCTCCCCATCCTGGGGCATCTCAGCCCCGCACACCCAGCAACTTCCAAACAAACAAGTGCAGCTGGGAACTGCCCCCGGTACATTCCCTGCACTGGTGCTGGATGTTGCAGCTGGAATGTATTTCAAAGCCTTGATGGTTTTCCTCCAGTTGAATTATCCCAGGGGATTCTCAGGAAGGAGTAATCCGGGAAGTGGCAAAGCCTTATTTTGTGAGTGTGAAATTTCCACAGTGCTGGAAAATTGTGGGCTCTGGAATGAGGTACAGGGGGTGAGGTTGGGAGGTGTCTGCGTGGTGGCAGAGAGCAAATCCCCGTGGTGCTGCTATACAACCAACATCCCCAGCCCATCTCGAGTGGGGGCTGCACTGTGCCACGCTGGCTCCTGGAGTGACCAAGCTGGTCCCTCCTGGTGACCCCCTGAGGTGCCCCCAGGGCAGCACGAGCGGGACGGTGACTGATCCTCTGCTCTCCACAGGACCAGCTCTCGGCTGACATGTACAATTTCGTGGCCAAAGAAGTAGACTATGCAAACTATTTCCAAACTGTAAGTGCTGCCTGTCCCTGTGGGGCTCCTGTGTCCCTGTCCCCCCGTGTCCCTGTCCCCCCTTGTCCCCGTCCCTGTCCCCAGCCGCGGGGGTGACACCGGTGCCGTGTCTCCGCAGCTGATCGAGGTGCAGGCCGAGTACCATCGCAAGTCCTTGGCGCTCCTGCAGAACGTGCTGCCCCAGATCAAAGCCCAGCAGGGTGAGTGCCCACGGGGTCTGTCCTGGCCCTTCATGTGACACCGAGGCCCCTGTGTCAGGCCAGCACCAGAGCTGGCTCTGGGGTGACCCCGCAGTGTTGTGGCTGAGCATCCTCCCTTTGCCTGTCCTGTCTGCATCCCACCTGCTCTGGCGCTGGGGAGGGCATCCCATCCCTACCCCACTTGGCTGTGGGGTGCAGGATCCAAACAGCTTCATGGAAAGGGGGAACCTGCCTGATTATGGCACAGGTTGCCCAGAGAAGCTGTGGCTGCCCCATCCCTGGAAGTGTCCAAGACCAGGTTGGACGGGGCTTGGAGCAACCTGGGCTGGTGGAAGGTGTCCCTGCACAGGGCAGGAGGGATGAACTAGATGGTTGTTTAAGTCTCTTCTGACCCAAACATGATTTTATGATCCTGGCAATGAATGCTGTCCACTTTAAGGTAGGGGGGTTTTTTTGTGTTAATAATACCCTCTTCCCTCTCAAAGTGAAGAACTGTAGAGGATACCTTGGACAAATCAAAGCAGTCTTGGCAGTGCTGCAAAAACTCTGATTTATCAGCAAGCAGCAGGGAGCTGTAGTCAGATAAACTCCATAGTTATAGGTTTGATTTTGAATCCCACCTCCTGCCCTAATGCCAACCCCAGCACCGAGGGGAGGCTTGGGGTGTCACTCTGTGGTGTGCAGCCTCTGTAGGCACTGGGCTTGGAGCCCAAGGTTGGGGTGAGACCCACATGATGGCCCCAGGAGCACCTCCTTCACAAGGCAGAGCTCAGGGTCCTGCCATCACTGCAATGGGGCAGGGAAGAATTTGTTTGGGTTTTTTCTCTCGTTCCCACAAAATATTCCTGTCTCTAACTGTGATGGAAGAAGGGAGAAATATTGCAAAGGTTTGCCTGTCATTGCCCGCCCTGGAAAATGTTATCCAGCCCCTTTGAAATGTCCCATGTGATGACTGGAAAACATTTTGTTTGGATTTTATGTTTAAAAAGCACTTCCTGAGCCACCCAGGACAGAGGGTCAGGGTCCTGTTATTTTAGCTTCACCCAAGTGGAATATTTTGCAACCAAGAGCCTTTCAGGGAGGGGATGCTGAATCCAGCACCGTCCTCCTCACCCTGTCACCCCCTTTGCCCATCACAGAGGCGTGGATGGAGAAGCCCTCCTTTGGGAAACCCTTGGAAGAGCACCTGGCTGTCAGCGGGCGGGAGATCGCCTTCCCCGTGGAGGCGTGTGTGACCATGCTGCTGGAGTGTGGGATGCAGGAGGAGGTGGGTCCCGTGTCCAACCACCCTTGCTGGGCTCGATGGAAGGGGCCAGGGGTGCCTCTGGGGCAGGGATGAGGAACTGAGGGGCTCTGGGGACACCCCCAGCCCCAAAGCTTGTCCGACGCTGTCCCGTGTCCTCTGCCAAGGGTCTGTTCCGAGTGGCTCCCTCGGCCTCCAAGCTGAAGAAGCTGAAGGCAGCCCTGGACTGCTGCGTGGTGGACGTGCAGGAGTACTCAGCTGACCCTCATGCCATCGCAGGTGAGGACTCCTCAGGGCAGGGGGTTGGTGGGGGGGGGGGGTGGCCCATCCAGGCACCCACTGTGGGCACCCAGAGGGTGGGTGAGTGGCACGAAGTCTAGTTGGATACCAGTAACTAGTGCTGTAGTCCAGGGGTTGATACTGGGTCTGATTGTGTTTAACACCATTGATTAATGACCTGGCTGATGGGGCAGGGTGCACCATCAGTGAGCTGGCAGGTGACACAACCTGGGGCTGCCCCAGAGTTGTGCTGCCATCCACAGGGACCTGGACAGGCTGGAGATGGGCAGAGGGGGCAGGTGCTCCTGCAGGCACAGGATGGAACTCTGTTTTCCCACTGGGAACCTGTTCCCAGCACAAGGAGCTGTGAATGTCCTAAGCAAAAACAAATGAGGGAGAGCTGGGAGAATGCCTGGTGGAGGGAATTAGGGAGGTGCTGGGAGGGACTAGTGGGGGTGGCAAGGTGCTTGCTAGAGGTCAGGGAGTGCTACAGGCTCCACCAAGACGGGGAAACTAGTGGGTGCTCTGGGGTGTGGTGGGTGGGAAGGTTGGGAGGGATGGAGTCAAAATGCCCAGGAGCGAAACCACTTGGTGCCCAACAGCTGGTGCCACCCGCAGTGCCAATGCCTGTGTCCCCTGTGTGCCACAGGAGCCCTCAAGTCCTACCTGCGAGAGCTGCCAGAGCCCCTCATGACGTTTGAGCTGTATGAGGAGTGGATCCAGGCCTCCAAGTGAGTCTGGGGCAGGATCTCCCCCATTCCATTGGGTCCCCATTGGTAGTTCAGGGGCCATGAGTTATTTCTGACATGAGAGAGACTGAGAGCCAGGAGGTGGGGAAAGGCCCAGCATCCAACTTCCACTGAAAAGGTTTCTTTCTCCTTTTTGCCAGGTTTTGGGGATTAATTTACTTACATAGTGTTGGCAGCAGCCTGAGGGTTTCTCAGGGTCCCCCAGGGCAGGGGTGGAGGGGTCTAAAGCCCGGGGGGGGTGGGGATGGGGGATAACACTCTCTCACACCTCCTCACAGCATCCCAGAGCAGGAGAAGCGGCTCCAGGCTCTCTGGAACGCCTGTGAGAAGCTGCCCAAAGCCAACTACAACAACATCAGGTGAGCCTGGGGCCAGCAGGACACAGGGAGGGGACAGAGAGGGTGTGATCAGTAAATGCATGGACATGTTTTGGATCTGCCCTCCAGGTATGTGATTAAATTCCTGGCCAAGCTGACTGAGTACCAGGACATGAACAAAATGACACCGAGCAACGTGGCCATCGTGCTGGGGCCCAACCTCCTCTGGCCACAGGCAGAAGGGTGAGGAGTTGGACAGGGGGATGCTGGGGAAGGGGCTGAGGGGGAAACTGGGGGTCAAATCCCGCTGGAAATAAGGCTGGACTGCGGTGGGGTTGCTGAGGGGCTGAGGTTGCTGTGCTGCCCACCACCTTGCAGGAACATGACGGAGATGATGACGACCGTGTCGCTGCAGATCGTGGGCATCATCGAGCCGCTCATCCAGCACGCTGACTGGTTCTTCCCAGGAGGTAGGCTGTGGCTGTGGGGGCAGCATGGGCTTTGTGGGACATCCTGGCTCTCCCTAGGGAGCTCCCAGATTTATTTTTGCTGGCTCTCTGTGCTTGCCTTGGCTTAGGGCAGGGTAGGGCAGAGATCTGGCAAGACTCACAGCAGTGAGCCCAACCCGAGACCCCCTCTAGGTGCTTCTGCGGGGCCAGTACCCCCTCACCGAGCACACTTATCCTGATGTCATCCCTCCTTGCTCCTTTCCCCCCCCTCCAGACATTGAGTTCAACGTGACAGGCAACTATGGCAGCCCCATGCACGTCAACCACAATGCCAACTACAGCTCCATGCCCTCCCCGGACATGGACCACGCCGACCGCCGGCAGCACGACCAGGCACGGCGGCCCCTCAGCGTGGCCACGGACAACATGATGCTGGAGTTCTACAAGAAGGATGGGTAGGGTCTTTGAAGTGCCAGGGTTTGGGGAGAGGGAGGTGGTGGCTTTGCCAGTGTCCCTGTGATAGGAGCAGCATCTTGGGGGCACCTGGAGAGGATGTTCAGCATCCCTGGCTTTGCCGCCACCTCGGGATAGGGTGGCATTGAGCTGGTGGAGGTTGGGTGGTCCTGGGGTGGGAGAACCCCCTGCTCTCCGTGCCAGGCTCTTGAGGATGCTCAGGTGAGCCCAGGGCTTGACTCCCACCCCCAGCCCACTGTAGATGGGAGTGGGGTGGCCCGTGGTGTGACCCCAAGGCTGTGCTGTGCTGCAGACAGGTGCCCTGGTGTCCCCAGGGTCTGCAGGCTTTGCTCCAGGGGAAAGCTCCGCATTCCCAGCCTGTGCATGTCCACCCCCATGCTACAGGGACTGCAAATAGTCAGGTCAATTCCAGAAATAACCCCAGGGCTCTCCTCATCCCCAAGAAAGTCCCCATTTCCAGAAAATGTCCCACACTGTCCCTCGCCCTGGCATAGCCTGGTCCCCACTGTGCCCTCTCTCTAAGCCCCTGGACCTCACAGCTCCTGTGCCCAGCAGTGGACTCTTAACTCTGTGCACTGACCAGTTTTAGGGATTTTATCACACTAATAATTGTGTGTTTCTGCCCATGCAGCCTTAGGAAAATCCAAAGGTACTGTATCCTCTGCAGTGGTTCTGGGAAGCTACTGGGATGCTGGGAGGGTGCTGGGACAATGCTGCTGTGTGCTGGTACTCGGGGAAGGGAGAGGTGGCCGGTGGGAGGCACAAGCACGTCCCACCCTGCCCTGGGTTTATTCCCAGGAGTTTCCCAATGGAGGAGGCGTTTTTAGGGACCAGGCACCTCGAAGGAGCTGCGACGTGGTGCTGGCAGTGCCCTCCCGCCGGGTGGGTGCCGAGCCCCTGTCTCTGTGTGCCCCCAGCATGGGCGTCAGGGTGATGGACACCTCGTGGGTGGCTCGCCGAGGCACCTCCGCGGGACGCAAGGCATCCTCCGCCCCTCCGTCCGCCCAGCCCCCCGCGCCGCCCGCCGAGCTGCCCCCCACGCCCCACTCGCCCATTCCCGAGCAATCGCCGGACATTTCAGCCACGCCTTCCCCGCCTCCCACCAGCTTCGGCTTCCCGCCGGGAACCGAGCGGACAAGGTAAGGCCGCCAGTGCCCCGTGTCCCCAAGCCGGGCATCCTCCCCGTGTGCCAGTCCGGCAGTAAAACAACCCCACTGCGCGGGAGAGATGTTCAGCATCCCTGGGAGAGGAGCAGCGTCCCGGGAGGAGCAGGAGGAGGTGCTCAGCATCCCTGGGATAGGAGCAGCATCCTGGAGGCAGTGGGTGGAATGATGCTCAGTATCCTTGGGAGAGGAGCAGCATCCCAGGAGCAGCAAGAGGAGATGCTCAGCGTCCCTGGGAGAGGAGCTGCGTCCTGGGGGCAGCAGGAGGAGAGGATGTTCGGTATCCCTGGGATAGGAGCAGCATCCTGGGAGCAGGAGGAGGAGGAGATGCTCAGCACCCCTGGGAGAGGAGCAGCATCCTGAGGGCAGTGGGAGAGGATGTTCAGCATCCGTGCAGCCACTGTCACATCCCCATCCTGCCATTCCCATGGGAACCATGCTGCCTTCAGGGTCCGTTGCCCGGGTGTAACAGAATTTGGGCTGGAGGTACCAGGAAGGTGCAGGGAAAAGCCTCAGGGAGCCCAGAGACCCCTGAGCCCTTTGGCTGCCAAGGGTCTGTCTCCAACTTTAATTTGCACGGGTCAGATGGGAGGAAGTGCCTAAATCCCACTTTCTTTTGCCCCAAAAAGGGGAGCAGAGCTGGGCTCTGCCCTGGGGTGCACACACTGGGTGGGGGGGAACAGCCCCGGGTGAGTCGTGCCGTGGCACGAGCAGGGGGACTCGGCACCACGAGGGCTCCCCTGCCGCTCCCCCGCCCTCCCCGCCAGCGCTTCTGCTCTTTTATTATTTCTTCCTCCCTTTTCTTTTCTTTTTGCCGGTTTTTATGGTGCTTCTGTACATTTGCAGCAGGGCTGACCTGGCATCTGCCTGGCGCAGTGGCGGCCCCAGCGCCCCCCGCCCCGGGGACGAGCGGGACCTCCCGTGCCCCGGTTCCTGGCCCCGTCCCCCTCCCTGGGCACAGCCCCTCTGGCCGGGCTGCAGCCGCAGCCTCCCCCCTGCCCGCGCCTCCCCCTCGCTGCTCGCCCCTCATCCCTGCTCCCTGCACTGCCCCCCGTTGTCCCCGTGGCACTGTCCCTCGCTGTCCCCGTGGCTCTGCCCCCCCAGCGGGGTCCCCCCCGCACCCCCCCTCCCCCGGGGCAGCCGCCCGCCCGCCCGCGCCGCAGGACTCGGCCCCCCGAGGTAACCGCGGGGACACCGGCGGGGGGCGGGGGGTGTCACCTCTGTCCGGGGGGACCCTGGGTCCTGGGGGGGTGGCCACAAGCAGCTGGGCTTGAGAGAACCCCTGGGGGGAAGCGGGAGGGGGGCGCTGGGTGCTGGGTGCGGGAAGGACCTCACGGCTCTCCCTCTTCTTTCTTCTGCTATTTGTTTTCATTTTTCTTTTTTCTTTCCTGTTGTTGTGACTAATTTTTACGTTTCCATTTTATTAATTTTTTAATTTCTTTTTACTTTATAATTTGTTTTTAATGTTATTTTTCATTATATTTGAGTTTTACTTTTTGGATTTTTTAAATTTTTGTTATGTCTTTTACTTTTTATCCTTTTATTTTTAATTCTTTGAATTTTTAATTTTTACATTATGCGTTTTATTTCTCTTTTAATTTATTTTCCTTTTATTTTATTTTTCCTATTTATTATTTTCCTTTTTATGTTTCATTCCTTACTTTTCCTTTCCCTTTTGATTTTCTCCTTTTTCTTTTTTCTCTCCTCTCCTCTCCGACCCTCTCCTCTCCGACCCTCTCCTGTCACTTGTTTTCTTTTTTCCTTTTCTTTTTCTTCTTTTTATCCTTCTTTTTATCCTTTTTCTTCTTCACCTTTTTCTTTTCCATTTTCTTCTTTTCCTTTTTTGTCTTTTCCCTTTTTTCTTTTTTATTTATTCCTTTTCTTTTTTTTCTTTTCCCCTCCTTTCTCTTCCTCTTTCTTCCTCCTCTTCCTCTTCCTCTTCCTCTTCCTCTTCCTCTTCCTCTTCCTCTTTTTTCTGTTTCCCTTTCTCTCTTCCTTTTCTGTTCCTTTTCCTTTTTTCCTTTTCCTTTCCCTCCTTCTCTCTCTCCCTTTCTCTCTCTCTCTCTCTCGTTTATCCCCCCGTCCCCCCGCCCCAGCACTTTCAAGCCCCCGGAGCTCTCCCCGGGGCCGCCGCCGCCCCCCGCCCCCGCCCCGCCGGCCGAGCACAGCCCGCACACCCTGCGCAAAGGTAGGAGCGGGCCGGGGGGCTCCGGGGGGGTCCCCGCTCGGTGCGACCCCCCCCGTACCCTGACCCCTTCCCGTGTCTCTGTCCCGCAGGGGCCAAGAAGTTGGCGCCCATCCCTCCCCGGGCGGCCGCGGGGGAGCCGGGCGGGGGGCAGCCCTCCCCCGCCAGCCTGTCCCCGACCCCCCCCAGCACCCCCTCCCCGTACGGCCCCCCCGGGCCCCCCTGCCCGACCCCCGGGCAGCCCCCGCCGCCCCCGCTCCTGCCGTCCCCCGCCGCCGCCGCCGCCCCCCGGGCCCGCCCGACCCCCAAGCCGCGGCCGCGCCCCGCGCTGCCCCCGCCGCCGCAGCCCCCCCCGGCCGCCCCCGGCGCCCCCCAGCCCCCGGAGCCGCCCCGCCTGGACACCGCGGGCCCCGGGGACGGCGCGCTCACAGGTAACCCCGGCGGGGGCACACGGGGGCGGTGGGGGGGCTCTGGGGAGGGTGGCAGCGGCCCCCCCATCCCGCCCCGGGAGGGTGACAGTGTCCCTGGGAAGGCAGGACTGTGCCCTGGCAGGAGGTGATGTCCGCAGAAAGGTGGCAGCGTCCCCCCAGAAAGCTGGTGGTGAGCTCAGTCGGGAAGTCGGCTGTGTCCCTCGGAAGGTGGCAGTGTCCCCCAGGAGGGTGACAAGGTCCCTGGAAAGGTGGAACTGGCCCTGGAAAGGCAGAACTGTGCCCTGGAAGGTGGAGATGTCCCCAGGAAGGTGGCAGTGTCCTCCCAAAGGTGACAGTGTCCCTGGAAAGGCAGAACTGTGCCCCGGAAGGTGGGGATGTCCCCAGGAGGGCGGCAGCATCCTCAGAAAGGTGGTGGTGTCCCCATAAAGATGACAATGTCCTCAGGAAGGTGGCAGTGTCCCCAGGAAGGTGACAATGTCCCTGGAAAGGTGGAACTGGCCCTGGAAAGGCAGAACTGTGCCCTGGAAGGTGGGGATATCCCCAGGAAGATGGCAGTTGTGGCAGTGTCCTCCAGGAACATGACAATGTCCCTGGAAAGGGAAGGTGGCACCATCCTCAGGAAGGTGGTGGTATCCCCAGAAAGGTGGCAATGTCCTCAGGAAGGTGGCAGTGTCCTCAGGAAGGTGGCATTGTCCCCAGGAAGGTGACAGTGTCCCTGGAAAGGTGGACAGGTCACTGGTAAGGTGGCAGCATCCTCAGGAAGGTGGTGATGTCTCCAGGAAGGTGACTGTATCACTGGCAAGGCAGAACTGGCCACAGAGAGGTTGTGCTGGCCCCAGGAAGGTGGCAGTGTCCCCAGGCAGATGGCAGTGTCCCCAGGAAGGTGGCAACACCCCTGTGAGGGTGGCCATGTAGTCAGGAAGGTGGTGATGGCCCTGGAAAAGTGGAACTGTCCTGAGGAAGGTGGTGATGAGCCCAGGAATGTAGTCGGGCACTTGGCTATGTCCCTTGGAAGCTGGCAGTGTCCCCAGGAAGGTGGCATTGTCCCTGGGAAGCCCCATGAGCCTGTGCTGCTGTTCCTGCCGTTCCTGCTGTTCTGCCCTTGCTGTCCCTGGGCTTTGTTGGTGTCGTGTGTCCCACCCCCTGCCCCGTGTCCCTGCAGCAGGGGGGACTGTTGGAGAGGCACAGTCAGGGGGATGCTTTGGGAATGGCCAGGTGACATCAGGGACACCGAGAGACACAGGGGCTGGGCAAGTGTGGGGTCAGGGAGCCCCCACGGGGTCTGGTGGGGCAGAGGGCTCTGTGCCTGTGTGCCCGTCCTGCCTGCAGGGGGTGGGACAGCGCAGGTAGCACTGAGCCCCGGGCACCCCGTGGGGCAGGGCATTCCCCAGGGGCTGCCACCTGCCTTTGGGTGGCACCAGCATTGCTGTGGCTCTGAACTGCACCCTGGCACTGCACCCTGGCGTGGTTGCAGCCCTGACATCACACCCTGGCATTGCCCCTGGCACGGGGGCAGTTCCCCTGCCATGTGCCCTCAGGAGCTCCTGCCCACCTGGGGTTGCTCCACTCTCAGCAAGGGACATGGTGACACCGCCCACCTGGGGCTGGGGTCACCCTCTGTCCCCACAGGTGCAGCCTCGCCCTGCGGGTCCCCTGGGAGGGGCGGGGCAGCCGCTGTCACCACCGGCTCGGGCGGGGTGGCATGGAGCGGGGTGACATTCCTGGTGGTGGCACTAACACGGTGCCAGCCCCGGTGAGTGTCCTGCCCACGAGCCCCCGCCGCAGTGTCCCCCATCACTGTGCCCTCCCACAGGTCTGCTCCGTTTTGAGGTCCCCTCCCTCCACGTCCCCCCGGATGCTGCCCAGTGCCGGGACCCGCCGGAGGCAGCGCAGAGACTCTCGGGGCCGAGCCTGACCCCCCGGCAGGAGGAGGAGGAGGAGGAATCAGAGAGCACAGCCCTATGACAGTGTCCCTGTCCCCAAGCTCATCCGTGCGGCACCCCGGGGCCAGCACCGGCCACCGGCACCGAGGGCCACGGGCGCGCCAGTTTTGGGTGGCAAAGCGCCCGGTTTGGGGGCGGTCGCTGTTCTTTCTTTCATTTTTTTTCGCCTTATCCAGACTTTGCCTTTCGGCCGGGTGCCTGCACCCCCCACCCCGCAGCACCCACCGTCCTGGGGTGACGCCACCACCTCCTCCGTGCCCCGGCGGCGGGTGCCACTGGGTACCAGCCAGGTGACAACGAGCTCGCCGGCGCTTTGCAGTGGGATTTCCTTCCTTTGGCTTCTTCCCCCACCGCTTGTTTGCCGGAGCAGGATGGGACCTGACCAGCAATAACCTGGGCACGTGCAGGATGTGGCCCCCCCGGGCTCTCGGGGTGCTGGCGGGTGAGGGTGCACGTCCCTCGGCACCCGCTGTCCCTGTGGGTTGGTGGCTTTGGTCGTGCATGCACAGACAAATTAACCTTTTATCCTTTCCAGAGAGAGAAGATTCTATATATATATATATCGGCAGAGATATATATATATTATATATTTGTATATATAGAGAGAGAAACTATAGAGAGATTTGTTTTATTTGGAGCCATTCCCGCCCAGCCGGTGCGAGAGGGAGGATGGAAATGGCAGCGCTTCGCCCCCGCCCCGCTCGCGCCGTGCCCCTCGCCCCAGGTGGGCACCCGGGGGGCACCAGCACCCCGAAGCAATCAATAAATCCAATAAATCCGTGTGCCACTCGCTGAGAACTGCCCGGAGGCACCAGCGTTTGCTTCCTGCCCCGGCACACCGGGCTGTGGGGCAGGATTTGGGGTGGAGGAGGGTCGGGGGTGGGGTTAGTGCGGGATGTCCTGGTCCTGGTCCCATGAGATGGGGCAATACCAGGCATGGAGTAGTCCCAGCCTGGATTCGGAGTGGGGCCAGCATGGACTTGGGGTGGTCCTGAACTGGATTTGGGGTGGTCCTGGACTGGATTTGTGCCGACTGATGGATTTAGGACATGGGCTCTTGGAAGGCACTTTGCCGTAGGAAATGGGGTTTAATGAGGGTTGGGGGGATAAAATGATGGGATTTTGCTTTGCGTGGGATGGGATTGTTCTGGCTCCATGGGATGAGGCAGCATTTAACCTAGGCTGGTCCCAGCCTAGATTTTGGGCTGGTTCCAGCCTGGCACCAGATTGGTGCCAACTGCTGGATTTAGGACTCGAGCTGTGAGAGGCACTTTGGTGTAGGAAGTGGGGTTTAGTGGTTGAATAAGCTGATGGGGTTTGCCATGTGCATGTTGTTGTGCTCCCCGTCCCACAGGATGGGGCAGCACCAGGCTTGGAGTGGTCCCAGCCCAGATTTGGGGTGGTGGGTTTAGGACAGACTCTCAGAGGGCTGTAGGAAGTAGGGTTTAGGGTGAGTTTGGGTGATAAAACGATGGTTTGGTGCTTTATGTGGGCTGTCATGGGCCTGGTCCCATGGGATGGGGCAGCTTCAGGCCTGGAGTGGTCACTCATATTGGGGCTCCCACCCCCTCCCAGCTGCAGTTGGGTGTAGGGCCAGGGGGTCCTGTCCATGTCACTGCCAGCACCCATGGGTGCCCCAGGGAACTGCCATGCCCAAGGCTGCCATGTGCCTGGGTGACAACATGGGTCAAGCAGGGTGACAGCCACAGCACCGGCAGTGGCACAGCAAGGGCCTTGGGCTGGAACAGCCCTCCAGCATGGAATAGTTTCCTCCACCTTCCTCCTCCCCCTCCTCCACCTTGACCCAATCCTAATTCCATCTCTACCTCTGTCTCCACTTCTCTCCATCTCTGTTCCTGTCTCCTTCATCCACCTCATCCCCCCTACCTCCTGCTCTTCCACCTTCCTCTTCTTCACCTCCACTCCAGTCCCACTTCCTCCACATCCATCTCTGTCACCTCCACCCTGATCCCACCTCTGTGTCCACTTACAGCACCCTCTTCCTCATCTCCGCTTGTACATCCATCTCCTGCAGCTCCATCCTGATCCCACCTCCTCCACCTCCATCCCTGCTTTACTGTGGCTGCACTAAGTTTCTCCAGACATCCCCCTGGTACCTTGGTGGGCACAGCCCCACGGTCCCACATCACTGGTGCTCTTGGTGCTGCCATCCCCTCCCAGACCCTCCCCCGGGGCACAGCCACCGTGCGGGGCGGGATCCGGCCGGGACTGACCCCACCGAGCCCCACTCCCAGGCTGATGCCCACCTGCCATGGGACACAAAGCCCTTTTCCCCCTCGGACACGTCCCCTGGCACGGACACCGGGCTTGTTTGACGTGTCTTTAATAGAAACCGCCGGCGGTGGGGCGGAGCCCCGCGTACAAAAGCTGGCTGGAGGAATCGCGTATTGCATAGAACCGTGGTGTGGGGGACCCGCCCACCCCCCCAAAATAGTCGCCTTTTAGAAAACAAAAAGCGTCTCTGAATAAAACTCTCCTGGTACAATAAATACTCTGGTGCCCTCGAGCTGGCAGAGCCGGGGAGCCTCAGCCCGCCTGTTCCCGGGGAAGGGGCGTGGGGGGTGAGTGGGAAATGCCCCCGGTTTGGGATGGCCCGGTGCTGGGATACCCCTGGATCCAGAGCCACCGGTTTGGAATGACGCTAGTTTGGGATGTCCCCAGGTCTGAAATCCCCAGCTGGGGATGGCCCCAGTTTGGAATGCCTCTGGGTCAGGATGGCCCTGGGCAGGAATGCCTTGGGTCCAGGTGCCCCATTTGGGAGCCCCGGTGTCAGGATTCCCTGTTTGGAAGGCTCTGGTTCAGGAGGCCCCTTGGTTAGGAGCCTCTGGGTCGGAATATCCTGGTTTGGGATTCCCCCCGGCTCAGGAGCCCTCAGGCTGGGAGTCCCTGATTTGGGAGCCCCTGGTTTGGGACAGTCCCAGTTTCGTATGCCCCCAGTTTGGGAGCCCCTGGTTTGTGAGGGTCCAGTTTGGGATGTCCCCAGCTTATGATGCCTCTGGACTGGGATAACCCACCTCTGGGGTACCTGACTGCCTCCAGCTTGGGGATGCCCCGGTTTCGGGACGCCCAGGTCAGGATGCCCCGGTGGGGGATGCCCCCGGGTCGAGATGTTCCTGGATCAGGATGGAAGTCCTTGTTTGGGATCCTCTGGTTCAGGCACCCTTGAACTGGGACACCCGCAGTTCGGGAGCCCCCAGTTTAGTTCGGGACCCCCTGTCTGGGTGCTGGGGGGCGATGACCCCCATCTGCAGCTCAGAAGCTGGACTCTGGCACGGCCGCGGGGCGCAGAGGACCGGGGGGCTGCCGGCCCCGCTGCAGCGTGGCCCCGGAGGGACCCCGGGCGGACAGGGGGGTCCCCCCCGCGCCCCTGCCCAGCGAGGCGGATCGGCGCAGACCCCCCTCGGGCCGGGGGGGGAGGCTGGCCGAGCTCCGCGACCGCCCCAGCGCCGGGGGCCCGGGGGGGCGCCGGCCCAGGGGGACACCCGCGTCCCCCTCGGGCAGCACGATCCGGGGCGGGGCCCCAACCCCGGGGCTGCCCTGGCCCAGGGGGGGCCGGCGCGGGGTCCCCTCGGCGCTGGCGGCTCGGCGGAGCCGGGTGGGCCGTCGGGGGCCGCGGGGGGGGCCAGGCTCCCCCTGCCCCGGGGGTCCGACGGGCGCGATCCGCACGCTGAGGCTGCGACCCTGCAGACCCCGCACCGGGGGTCGCGCCTCGAACCCGCCTGCGGGGGAACCACGGTCAGGGGGGCTCGGGAGCTCCGGGGGGCGGGGGGGGCTTGGGGGGCTGAGCCTCACCGTTCTCCGGGGCGGCGGCGGTGCCGGAGGGGTCGGAGGCGGTGCCGGGGTCCGTGCCGGGGTCGGTGCCGGCCAGGCGGAACAGCCAGTGTCCCGGGGGGGCGGCGGAGCCTGCGGGGAGCGGGGGGGGCGCTGGGCCGGGGGCCAGAGCGGGGGGGCCCGTCGGGCCACAATGAGGCACCCGGGGGCACCCAGCGTGGGCAGCGGGGGGACATCGGCTGGGGGGCATTGCGGGGGCATGTAGGGGTGTGTGCACATACGTGCAGATGTATGTGTGTGCACACGTGTGTAGGTGTGTGCACATGTGTGTGGGGGGGTGTGCACGTGTGTGGGGTGTGTGCACACATGCAGATGTATGCACAGGCATGTAGGTGTGTGTGCACAGGCATGCAGATGTATGTGTGTGCACACGTGTGTGTGTGTGTGCAAATGTGTAGGAGTGTATGGACACGTGTACAGGTGTTGCAGGTGGGTCTGTGTGCACAGACATGTAGGTAGGTGTCACATGTACATGTGTGCACACACGTAGGTCACATGTATGTGTGTGCACACGTATATGCAGGTGTATGTGTGTGTGCACACATGTGTAGGGGTGTGTGTACACGTGTGTAGGTGTGTACACGTGTGTAGGTGTGCACACAGCCATCTGGTGTGTGCATACACGTGCAGGTGTTGTAGGTCTGTGTGCACAGACATGTAGGTCTCACATGTAGGGGGGTGTGCACACACGTGTAGGTCACACGTAGGGGAGTGTGTGTACATATGCAGAGGTATGTGCATGTACATACCCCTGCATGGAGGGGTGTGTGCACACACATAGGGGGATGTGTGTACATATGCAGGGGCATGTGCACACACATGTAGGGGTGTGCGCGCGCACGTAGGCATGTGCACAAATGTGTGGTGCGTGTGCTGTGCAGGGTGCTGTGTGGCCACAGTTCCAAGCACACCTGTGTGTGCCCCAGTGACACTGCTGACCCCACGTCAGCACTGTGTGTGACCGTATGTCCATGCACATGCATGTAAACCTGGGTGCACTTGGCTGTACTGTTCATACCTGCCTGTTTGTGCACACGTGTGCAAGGGTGTGCACATGGCTGTGCCGTGTGTGCTCAACACAGCATGCCAGTGTGCATCACATGCGTGTACATGGGCAGTCTTGGCTATGCTGCATGCCCAGCGTGCTGTCCATGCACAGGTGTGCACGTGTGTCCATATGCACACGTGTGCATGGAGCCCTGCTGCGTGTGTGCTGAATGCACATGCAATTGGCTCTGCTGTGCATGCACTTACCTGTGTGCACACGCATGCCCTCAGCCAGGTCGTGGTGTGCTCACACCCGTGTCTGCACACACGTGTGCTTGGCAGTGCCGTGGCTGCCCAGCCCCGCGTGCGCCAGCGTCTTTGGTCATGCTGCACATGTTCATGTCAGCACACATGGCTGTGCCCCACGTGTTCATGTCAGCACACGTGGCTGTGGCCCACGTGTGTGTGTGTGTGTCTATCTATGTGTGTGTGTGTGTCAGCACACACGGCTGTGCCCTGTCCCGGGGCGCGGTGCCGGGCGGTGCCGGGGCACAGGGCTCAGGGAGGTGGGTGCTCACCCCTGCCGGAGCCGCCGGCGGACACGGCGTGGCGGCGCTGGTAGAAGAGGATGTAGGCGCTGCGGGTGCTCACCTCCGCCTCCCGCACCCCCTCCACGCGGCTGTCGTCGTAGCTGTACCA
Source organism: Chiroxiphia lanceolata (assembly GCF_009829145.1). Taxonomy (NCBI): domain Eukaryota; kingdom Metazoa; phylum Chordata; class Aves; order Passeriformes; family Pipridae; genus Chiroxiphia; species Chiroxiphia lanceolata. The sequence goes on along the minus strand of NC_045655.1, from coordinate 2,463,291 downwards.
CCGCCCGTCCAGGGCGTTGCAGCAGTAGGCTGGGGGTGAGGGGGGCACGGGGTGAGGGATGCGGGCTCTGCCCTGGGACCCCCCACCAGCTCCAGGGTGCAGTGGGGAGCAGGAGCAGAGACACGGTGGGGGAGCAGGATGCGGCTGGGGTGCCTGCCCTGGGGTGGCTGCAATGCCATCCTCTATGTTCTCTGCACCCCAGCTCCCCTCTGCCTTGCCCCATGGTCCCCAAACCCCACGGCATGGTCCATGGTCTACCCTCCTGTGATGTCCCCCAAACCCCATGCAGTGCCCCACAGCGTTTTGCCACGCCCAAGGCACACCCTTCTCCCGTGCCCCCAGCCTCATGCTGTACCCCATGGTACAACCCCCACATTGCCCCCAAACCCCACTCCATGCCCCACACCACAACCCTTCAGTGCCCCCAAACCCCATTCCATGGCACCAAACCCCACACCACAACCCTTCAGTGCCCCCAAAACCCACTCCATGGCACCAAACCCCACACCACAACCCTTCAGTGCCCCCAAACCCCACTCCATGGCACCAAACCCCACACCACAACCCTGCAGTGCCCCCAAACCCCACACCACAACCCCGCAGGGCACCCCCAGCCCCCTGCCCTTCCCCACGGCCCCCCCAGCCATGCCCCTAAACCCCATACCGTGCTCCACAGCACGCTCTTTGAGGCGCCCCCAAACCCCACACTTTGCCCAGCAGTTTGCCCACCACGCCCACCCCGTGGCCCCCCCTGCAGTGCCCCCGCTCACTCACCGGTGTAGTGCCCGCCCTGCATGCTGCCGTGGTGGTTGCAGACAGCGTACAGGTCGTAGAGGTAGTCTCGGGGGCAGCCCGGGGGCAGGCGGAGGGGGGGCTGCCAGGGCGCCCAGCGCCCCAAGAGCTGCCCCCCGGGCTGGCCCCGCTGTGCCACATGAGGGGCCATGTCGAGCCCCCGCAGGGGGAACCTCACCAGCGTGGTGAGTTTGTGCCGGTGCTCGGCGACCTGGCGGAAGCGCTTGAGGTGGATGATGAGGATGTCGGGTAGCGTCCAGAGGCTCAGCTTCACCGTGCCCTGCTGGGGCACCTTGCAGTGCGGGCAGCGCCAGGCATCGTCCGGGGCCAGCTGGGGACACCACGGCACCGTCCTCAACACCCCCCTGCCACCTCCAGCGACATCTTACACCCCGACAGCCGCCGCGCCACGGGCAGGGCTTGGTCCCGGTGGTGGCTCTGGCAGGCGTGGGCAGAGAGCAGGTGCCCACACGGGTGTGGGGTGCCCCGTACCTGCTCCTCCTTGGTGTAGAGCTGGAAGCACTCGTCCAGCGTGCAGCTGTGCTGCTGCCGGTGTGCCTGCTGCTGCAGCCGCACGCTCTCCGCGTCCTGCACCACCTCCTCCTGGATGTTGCCGAAAAGGCTTGGGGGAGGGGGGGACACGATTCTGGTCAGGGAGGGTGGCCTGAGTGTTGGGGTGTCCCCCCCACCCTGGGGGCAAGCGACTCACCGCTCTTTGGTGCTCATGTCCCACTCCACTGTCAGCTTCACGTGGGGGGGGCCACCTGCCCCGCTCAGCTGCAGGGCTCTGGAGGGGAGGACGACGTGAGATGCCCCCCCAGAACCCCCTGTCCCTGTGGGACCACCTCCTTGCCCACTTGTGGTGGCAGGCAGGGACAGCCACCACCTCCCTGTGCACCACCCACAGCAGGGACACTGGGCTGGGGACACGGTGCTGGGGGAGCAGGGTGACCACCACTGTGGCTACCCATGGTGGCACCACTGGCCATCCATGGTGACACTGGAAAGCCACAGGGACACCTTTGGCCACCCATGGTGACACCACCATGCACAGGGACACCATAGCCACCCACAGGAACACTGCACCCATCCATGGTGTTGCCACTGGCCACCCCCAGCGAGTGAGGGGACATCCTGGGGACAATCCCGTCGCTGCAGTGCCCTTACCTGTCAATGGCAGGGTGGCAGAGAGGGCGGGGGTCCTGCGGGGACAGGTAGATGCAGGGGACCGAGCCCCCAGCCAGGCGGATGCGGAAAAGGGCTCCTGTTCCCTGAGAGGGGAGAGGGGGCTATGGGGTTGTGGGGGGACAGAAGCCCCCTGGCCCTACAGCAGCACTGGCAGGAGCCAGGCTCTGTGACATGGGACACAAAAATGCTCAAAAAAACGGATTTCCTTGGTCCTCAGGGCTGAGTTGGCAGGGGGGGACATCTGTGGGGCCAGGGATGTGGGGCTGGAAGATGATCTGCCCCACTGGCTGTGGGGTAGCTGGGGGGCAAAGGGGCACCACGGAGACACCAGAGCCCATGGGATGGTGGCACCTGGGTGCTGGGGAGTGCAGCTGGGCTGGGGTGGCTCTGCTGCGGGAGCTGGGCAGCACTGCAGCCACACACAGTGATGCTGTAGCCACCCATGGTGACACCATTGGCCGCTGCAGTGACAATGAGACAATCCCCAGGGTCACCTCAGACACCCACAGGGACACTGTGGTCACCCATAGTGACACCACTGGCTGCCTGCGGTGCAAATATGACCACCCACATGGACAGCAGGGCCACCCACAGTGACCACCGGCATCAATGGCACAACCACTCCAGGGCCACCACAACCACCCCTGGTGACACTGTTGGCCACCCCTGGTGACCCTTCAGCCAAGCACAGCTCTACCATGGCCACCGAGGGTGTCACCACAGACAGTGACAGTGCTGCCATCCCTACCCAAAGCTCCACCGTGGCCACTCATGGAGACACCATGGCTACCCACAACTCCACCAGGGCCACCCATGGAGACACCATGGCTACCCACAACTCCACCAGGGCCACCCATGGAGACACCACAGCCACATGTGGCTCCATCCCTGCTGTCACCACTGTAGCCGGTGCCAGCAGCCCCAGGAGGGTACAGGGTGTCCCTCCTCATGGCTCACCTGTGCCCGCACCTCTCCCCGCAGCAGCGCCCGCAGCTGGGCCAGGATGCTCTGCTGGAGCTGCTCCCAGGAGATGCCCCGCTCCTCCCTCAGCACCAAAGGCGGCCCGAACCTGAGGACAGGCAGTGGGGGACAGGGCTGAGGGGCACAGGCGGCTCGGGAGGGACACCTCGCACCCCGTCCTGCAGCGGGAGGGCAGGGCGGGGTCACGGGCAGGGGGTAGGTGACAGTACCTGGCGAGCTGGGGGCCGGCACCCGCCGTGTTGCAGAGCAGCAGCAGGATGCGGCCGCCCTGCCCGCGGTGCAGGCAGTCAGAGGAGCGGGCAGCAGCGGGCGGCAGGCGTGGCCCCTCCGGCCGGGCCACCCCGGGGGACGCGGGCAGGCTGCGGGGGCACCCTGAGGAGGGCGAGGGCATGGAGGGGCTCTCGTTAGTTAGTTAATTAGTTAATTGGTGCGATGCGATGCCCATCGTGGGTCCCTGCCTGTGCTCCCCTGCCTGCAGTGCTGCCTACACCCTGTGCTTCCCACCAATCACAGCCTGGGGGGCTTGGCCTCCCACCAATCACACCACAGCACGCCTGCCTCCCACCAATCACACCACAGCACGCCTGCCTCCCACCAATCATAGCAGAGCACGCCTGCCTCCCACCAATCATGGGTGGGGGGGGGAGAAACTACCACCAATCACAGCACAGCACACCCGCATCCAACCAATCATGGGATAGGGGCAAACAAGGCTCTCATCCAATCACAGCAGACAGGACACAGTTCCCACCAATCAGACCATGAGTGGCAAGGCTCCCACCAATCACAGCAGAGAGGACACAGCCCCCACCAATCACAGTAGAGCGCACCTGCCTCCCACCAACCACAGCTAAAGGGATCTGTTTCCAACCAATCCCAGTAGAGATTTCAAACCAATCCCGTTTCCTCCAACCCCAGTGGAGCGCAGCTGCCTCTGACCAATCCCAGCAGAGAGGATCCACCTCCCCACCAATCCCAGCAGAGGGGATCCACCTCCCCACCAATCCCAGGGTTGCTCCTGCCCCCCTCCCAGCCCAGCTCCAATCCCAGCGTGGCACAAGCCACTCCCAACCAATCAGAGCAGCGCAGGCCTGCAGCCAGTAGCCAATCAGGGGGCGGGGGCGGTACCTGTGCGGCGGGCAGGGGGCGGCTGGAAGGCGTAGAGAGGAGCCCCCTCCCCGGCAGCTCCCAGCTCCTCCTTGTCCCCCAGCGAGCGCAGGAAGCCCCGCGGGGACACCTCGGCCAGGATCACCTGTGGGATGGCACCCAGCACCCTCAGCATCCCTGAGAGGGGGGTGTCCCCCCACCCTGTGTGTCCCCCCCCCCCCGTTACCTGCTCCGGGGGGATGCACCCCTCCCGTGCCACCATCTCTCGCAGGTCGGCCACGGTGCCCAGCAGTGGCACAGCCAGTCCCACCCGCACGAAGCGCCAGCGCTCGCACTGCAGCACCAGGGTGACGTTGAGAGCCCTGGGGACACCACGGGGACACACTGACACACCTCAGCCATGGGACACTGCGCACTGTGCTGAGACCTGACACTGCTCACAATGACCACTTTGGCCACAACCCCCTGCAGCACCATAGGATGGGGACAGGTGGGGGGACAGGGCCAGGCAGAAAGGGACCTGAGGGTACTGATAGGAAGCTGAACCAGAGCCAGGGGTGCCCAGGTGGCCAAGAAGGCCAATGGATCCTGGCCTGGATCAGGAACAGTGTGGCAGCAGGGCAGGGATTCTGCCCCTGGACTGGGCACTGCTGAGGCCTCACCTCGAGTGCTATGTCCAGCTCTGGGTCCTCAGCTCAGGAAGGACATGGAGGGGCTGGAGCAGGTCCAGAGAAGGGCAACGAGGCTGGGGAAGGGTCTGGAGCACAAGTGCTGTGAGGAGCAGCTGAGGGAGCTGGGGGGGCTCAGCCTGGAGAGGAGGAGGCTCAGGGGAGACCTTCTCACTCTCTGCAACTCCCTGACAGGAGGGGGGAGCTGGGGGGGGTCGGGCTCTGCTGCCAGGAACCAGCAGTAGGACAAGAGGGCACAGCCTTGAGCTGCCCCAGGGCAGGTTTAGGTTGGACATTGGGAAGAAGTTCTTCCCAGAGAGAGGGATCAGCCCTTGGAATGGGCTGCCCAGGGAGGGGGTGCAGTCCCCGTCCCTGGAGGTGTTTGAGCAGAGCCTGGATGTGGCATCAGTGCCATGGTCTGGGTGACAAGGTGGGGTTGGGTCATGGGTTGGACTGGATAGTCTCAGAGGTCTTTTCCAACCTAGTTCATTCTGTGATTCTGTGACCCACCCACACAGCAGCTCCAGCTCTGGGCTGGCAAACACCCCATGGACACAGCTCCTGCAGTGGGTTGCTGTCATCCATCCCCAGTGCTGCCCCCAACTCCCACATCGATTATTTCCCCCAAACCATGTAAATGACTCAGGTTGGAGCTGACACCCTGCTGGGTGCTGGATGTGCCTCTCCTTTTACCACGACTTGGGGGGGGGGTCGGGCTCACCTGGTCTGGCGCAGGGGGATGGGCAGGGAGATGCACAGGAAGGGGTCGAAGGTGTTGCTCTGCTTCAGGCAGTGAGGGCACGTCAGGGAGGACCTGTGAAACATGGATGGGGAGCATCACCAGACTCTGGCCCCCCCAGAGTCCCCACCCTGGGGCTGCAGCACCCTGTCACTGCTTCTGCACCCTGGGTACCACATCCCACAGAGCTCAGGTGGTCCCAGCATCACACTGGATTGGCATGAACCTCCTGCCAGGGTGAGGCACCACAGCCTGTACCTGCCTGCCCAACCCCACGGGCTGCTCACTCTGAAACCTAACAAGGGCACCCACAGTAACTGGTGCTAGAGAGGTTAGAGAGAAATGCCAGGGCTGGGGGATCTCCCGCTCTCATGTACGTAGCCCCAAAATTCCCCCACATCCTGTTCCCTCTCCCAAGGGCTGGCACAGTCCAGGGTGGCTTCTGGCTCCTGGGGGCTTTGAGTTGCCCCCAGATGTCCTGGGTTAAGCAGGGACAACGTCTTGGGGTGCTGGGAGGGAACAGGAGCCCTGCTGATAAGCAGGGCTGTGGCTGGGCTGCAGGAAGGAGCAGTGATGGGCAGCAGAAGGACAGCTGCCTGTGACAAGCCCCAGGGTGTCACCACAGCCCTGGGACCACCAGCTCTCCTCACCCAGGCCCTGCCTGGAACAACCACCAGCTCCAGGGGAGCCCTGGGGACAGTGAGAACTCATCTGCTCTGCTGGGGGGTCACAGGGCCACTGTGGGGGAGCAGGTCCCCCTGCCAGCAGGGACCATCCCATCTCCCATTGGAGATTGGCTTAAGTGAACCTTTAATGCCAACCGTCACCTTACCACCAATTTCTTTTTAATTCTGTTTTTTTATTACTTTTTTCTTATTCTCCTGCCTTTATATTCAACAAAAAGGGGGAAATAAATTAGAAACCCAAATTAAAATCCTGAATGTTTGTTATTTGTCACCTTGAAGAGCCACTGAGCTCCCCGGGAAGCAGCCACACAAATTAATAAATCCCTTTGCACACAGCTCTGGCACAGGGAAGGGTGGATAATTAAAGTGCCTTTTTTTCATATATAGGCCAAGGGATTAATTGAGAGAGGAGGAAGGGCTTGTGATGCCAGATGCATCCCCTCATGCCTGCACTGCCATGGCATGGGCACAGGGTAGCCAGATGCTGGCCCTCCAAGCATCCTGTGAGTCTCAGACAGATGAACATGTGGGATGACCCATGCAGGGACACCATTATGCTGGACTGCTGGGACAGGCTTGGGAAAACCCTAATCCTGACCCCTGTGACAGAACCACAGAATGGTTTGGGTTGTGAGGGACCTTCAAAGACCATTCCATCTGCCCCCCCTGCAGGGACACCTTTCACTAGACCAGGTTGCTCCAAGCCCTGTCCAACCTGGCCTTGGACACTTTCTGCCCATGGGAGAAGCAGCTCCGGTGCCTGGGCTGGGTGGGATGATGGGATGGATGGATGGATGGATGGATGGATGGAACACCTCCCTGTCTCATCTCTTCCCTCACAGGGCTCACAGGAGGGTGAAGCCCCAGTGGGGCAGGATCCAGCCCTCCACTCACCTGTACTGTGCCTGGAAGTGGCTCTGCACGAAGCTCTGCCCCCGGGGGTGCTGGGCAGCCGGCGGGGACCTGCTGGCACTGCCACTGTCCTTGCCAGGCTGGGGGGACAAGAGACAAGTGGGTGAGTGAGGTGCCAGGGTGACCCTCCACCCTTCAGGCTCTGGGGACATCTCCTAGTGAACCAAGGCCAGTTTTGGTGTCCCCATGGCACGAGGAAGGGCTGGAGGTGATGCCAAAGTGACCCTGGCACCTGCCTGCCTGGCACTGCTGTGCCTTCCAGGCTGCCTGTCCACCTTCTCCTGGGGAATCTTTGGGGTACATTCCATCCACCAGCAGCGCAGGGCACAACGGGTTAATGAAGGGTCTGTAGTGGTGGACCCCCAAGGGCCACCCAAAGCAGCCCCAGTGTCCAGAGCTCCTGGACACTGAGGAACTGGAGCTGGGATTGCATTCAAGCCCAGCTGAAAAGCTCCGGGAGGGAAATCCTGGGTGAGCCATAGCAGCACCCCAGCAGGGGAAAAGCTTGGGGGTGGGGGAAAGCTGGTCCCCTGTAACATCCCCCCCACGGAGCCCCAGTGCCCACGGGCACACCCCCGGGCAGCAGGGAGGTGCCCACCCCACCCAGTAAACGTGCCCATGGGCACTGGGAGCTGGGGCACGGGGGGTGAGGTGGTGGGATGCTGCAGCACGTCCCTGTGTCTGTGTTCATGTCCGTGTGTGTCTCCATCTCATGAGAGATGAGCTCCTGGAGCAGGTGTGCACATTCCTGGGCATGCACCCGCCCGGGGAGGGGGGGAGACACGGCTGGGTGCCAATTAACCACAGGCAAATCCCCAGACCAGGGGAGCTCAGCAAAGGTCAGGCTGGCACGATGCCCTCCCGGGCAGGTGGGCTGGTGTGGGCTGCAGGCACCCAGAAACCAGCCCTGCTGCTGCTGCTGCGTGTTTCCCCAGCAGCAAGCCCAGGCACAGCACCCAGTGTGGCACCTGCCACATCAAGCCCAGGCACAGCACCTCGTATGCTGAACCCAGGCAAGGATCCTGGCACAGCACCTCGTATGCTGAACCCAGGCAAGGATCCTGGCACAGCACCCACCACGCTGAGCCCAGGCAAGGATCCTGGCACAGCACCCACCACGCTGAGCAGGGCAGGGCTCCTGGCACAGCACCCATCACCCCGACTCTGCCCCAGCACAGGGCTCTTGTGTGGGGGGTGCAGGTGGTGGGCACAGCGCCCCTCTGACAGCTGAGATGTGCCCCAGGGACACCAAGAAGAGCAGAGTCTTCTGCTCCACTCCATAGGGAATAAGGACACTGGGATGTGACTGTGTTACACAGCCAAACCTGCCTGGGCAGGTGACACCCCCTGCCTGCCCCCTGCCCTGCCAACCACCAGGAGCCCCATGTCAAGGACAGGAGCCACTGACTGCATCCCCGGAGCCCAGTGACAGAAGAGATGCTGCAGAAAGGAGTGTTGGTGGCTTGGGAAGGGACTGGGCTGTTTTGGGGTAAGACAGTGAGTTTCTGGTGTCGCAATGAGAAGGATTGAAAATCAATGAGGTATTTGGCCAGGAAGTGGATTTTCCTCATGCCATCTGCTGGCACCAGGTCCTGCTGAGCCTGACGTGTCCTTAAGATCTGTGCAGGGCTGGGGTCCATCTGGTGTGGATGACAGTGGGCCTAGATCACGTCTGTGCCCTACACGGCCCCAGAACCCCCAAAACCCAAGGGGACACCTCCTCCTCCAGCCCTCCCAGCAGCCAAGCCTTGGTCTCCACCACAGTGGCCCCACAGCCCGCTGGGTGCCACAGCACACACCTCATGGGCCAGGAGGGTATTCCTGACCCTCCAGCCTGCCCAGCTCTGCTCTCCTCACTTTCTGCCCAACAGCTGAGCTCCCCAGTCCCTGAGCCTCAGGATGGGCTTGACCAGGAGCAAATTGTCTCCCCATCCCCATCCGTGGGTATGTGCACACACCCTCCTCCTCCCCAACACTAGGACAGGCACGTGTGTGCCCACCTCCATCCAGACACTTCCAAGCCATTTATCCAGGCTCCCACCACCCCCGCTGGGCACCCCCTCCCCAAGGACACAGGTGTGCAGGTGCCACTCAGGTGGCATCCCCCAAGACTGGGGAACGCCAAACAAAACCACGGATGCTGAAGGACACACAAAGGGCCCCATCCTCAGAGCCAGGTAGGTGCCCCGGGCATTGCGTGGGCAGCTGAGGGCACTGCTGGTGTCACACCACAGCCCATGGTACACGTGGGCACCTCACATTTAACGTGAGCAACAGGAGCTGCCAGGCTCTCCCAGAGAGCCTGGGGTATCCAAACAACTCACGGGAAAGGTGGCAGGGCTGAGGACAGCCCAGCTCAGTGCAGGGATGGCTGCAGGACCCTGGCCAAGCAGGGCTGGGAGCCACAGGGCTGCCCCAGCCAGAGGCTCTAGAGATGGGCACTGCAGCTGAGCCCTCCCCTGTGGGACAGAGCTGTGCCCACACCAGGCTGGAGGCTGGGCAGGGGCTGCCCATGGGACCCTGACCTGCACCCTTGGGCACAGCCATGACACCCCAAGCAGGAGGAAGCTGGACCCAGGCTCCCTGTGCCCAAGATGGGCATCACCCTCAAAGTGGGGACAGCACATTGTAGAGCTGGGAGTCACTCCCAGAGTGGGGACAGCACTCTGCTGAGCCGAGCTGACGTGGCAAATGCCAACTGCACAAATCCATTCACTGCAACAGGCAGCACCCAGCAGGGAGGGGGGAGCAGGGAAGGAGGGAGCAGGGAAGGAGCAGGCAGGAAGCAGGGAGGCAGGCAGGGAGGGCCAAGGCCAGGGCAATGCCTGAGCACAGATGGATCGAAGAAGACTTAATTACTCATTTTGCCAGCAGCAAAGCTGCTGAGCTGTAATTACAGCGGGCTTAGCTGGAGGCAGGGAGGGCTGGGGGGGCTGGATCTCCTCCTCACCAAGCAGCCCCAAGAACCAGGATGCCCACCAGAACTGGGATGCTCCTGCTGACACCCCCACGCTCTCCCAGCACTCCAACCACCCTGCTCACCCTTCCAGCACCCAGATCCCACCATCCTTCCACCCACACACCGACCAAACCACATCATCCATATCCCCATCCACACCGGGGCGGGGCCAGCTCCAGTCCCACTGCCTCCCAGGACATTCCGGCTTCCCCGCTCCCAGACCTGGCCCAAACAACCTGAGCCAGGGTGTGCAGCCAGCCCAGTGGGGTTACCCACCTCCTGGGGGCCACGGGTCTGCTGGGCAGGGGAGGCAGCCCCCAGGTCCTCGTGCATGCGGTCCAGCAGCCAGAGCAGGAACTCGAGGGCGTCGTGCTGCGCGTTGCCCCGGAACTGTGAGCTGTGCTTGGAGACAATGTTCTGCAAGAGATGGGCAGGGCAGGGGTGAGCCACAGATACTTCATTAGCACCCACCACAAAACCCACCCCTGCCCCATCCCTGCAGTAGTGCCTGCTCTCATTCTGCCTCTACAGGGACATCGTGGCCACCCCGGGGACAGCAGAGAGGTGGGGACACCAGCACACCAGACAGTAGCTCCATGCCCATCATCGTGGTGTCCCAGCTGCTGGCATGAGACTGGGAGGGGATAGCCTGCTGTGGCTGGGCACAGGGCACACCCCATACGAGCCAGATCAGCCCACAGGGACCCACCAGAGTCACCTGCCCTGAGCACTCCAATGGCACCAACTCGGTGTCACAGCCAGGAGAAGGCAATTCCCAGCACTGGGATGCTGTGATGCTCCCTCTGGGTACCCTGCCCCAAAAGCCCATGTCCCCATGCCACCAACACCACCCCTGCCCCATCAAAGAGAGCACCTCCCTGCCTGTAACTCCATCACTGCCCCAATCAGGCCCTAATGTCCTGTGGTCCCTGCCTGCCCTCACTGAGCACTGGCCACGCCACAGTATTTGGGCTAATGAGCATTAATTCACCTCATGGTGAGGTGAGCAGTGCAATGCCCTTATGGGGGGTTCCCCCCTCACTGGGGGGTGTAGGGGGGAAAAACAGGGCTGGGAATGCCATGGGGCTGAGATGATATCCAGGCAGGATAAGGTGTCACCCACCAGGGTGATCTCAGACCACCAAGCCAGCGCTGAGCCAGTTCCCTTGCCGAGTCAGCCAAGCTCCCAGAGGTGCTACATGCCCGTGATTTGGGTGGCCCCAGGGTATGTGCCAGCAGCAGATGCCAACAGCCCACGAAAGCTGTGTATGTACTTGCCAGGATTGGTCCCTGACCCCGAAAAAGTAGGATGCATACGGTGTGAATCCCTGGGGAAGCCTAGGGGGCACCCAAAATAGCAGAGTTGGGGGGATCCCCAAGGACTTATCTCCAAGTCTGGGCTGGTCATGGCCCCTCAGAGGACAATTTTAGGAGCTCAGCCCCAAACCCAGCACCAGGAGGGAGAAAGCCTGACCATCCGTGTGGATTTTAACTGGGTGGCGCAGTTAAATCCCCACCATCCGTGCTGATTATAACCAGCATGTTGGGACCTGCCAGGACAGGGATCAGACCTCCAACATCGCTGGGAAACACCTCAAGCCAAGACCCCTCTGGCCACCGCTCTGCTTGTCCCCAGCCCTGCTCCCAGCAGTACAACCACCCCAGTACAAGCAGAGGGAGCAAGGCCACCACAGATGGGCTTCCAGCAAAACGAGTCACTGACTCGGCTCTAAATTTTAAAATCTTACTTGGGCTGCTTTAAAAAATGAGGTGGAAATTCGTGGAAGCTGCAGGTAACCACCAGGAAGGAGGGAATGCAAAGCAAAGGCTGGAAGTCTGAGGGGTTTTTTTTTGATCTGTGCCTAAGGAATGTGTGTGTTCAGGAGCAGAGGGCATGGAATTGTTGTGCCCAGCAGCACAGGAGGTGGTTGCTTTACTATAGGGCTGTTAAAGGCAATGAGCTCCTGCAGAAGCACCCTGTGGGGTGGGTGCTGCCAGCCTCCAGGCCAGGACTGGAGGAAGGAAGGATCCCCCTGGAAAGGGGGGCAGAGAAGTGGGTACCCCAGACCTTGCCCACGCAGATACAGACTGGCTGCTACCCCAGGGCAGGGCCTGGCTTTCCACTTTGCAAAGTTCATCGGCAGCACCGGGTCCCTCCCTGCTGAAATGTCCCTGGGACACGTGTCTCTGAGCATGGGGAGTTGTGGTGCCAGGCTGGATGTGCTGTCCTGTGCCTGACACTCTGTCCCTGTCCCTAGCTGGGGGCAGGCCCACAGCACACTGGCATGTGCCCAGCAGGGATGTGACACACACTCAGTGACAGGGCCCGAGGCCACTGAGTTGGGCTCCCGGGGCACTGTCCTGCCTTACCCCACCAGCACAGCCAGCGGGGGCTCACCCTTATGGCCCAGTGGTGTGGCCATGGCTGGGAGCCCACCCACCCACGGGAGCTCAGAGCTCGGGTGACAGCAGCCCAGCCACAGAGGGGTGATGGCAGCAGGGCTGGGAGGTGTCTGGCAGGACAGGGTCCATGGGGAGCACGAGGCAGCGGAGTGAGTGATGTGAGCAGGGGGTGCTGTGGGTGCTGTAAGTGGGGAGATACTGATGGGTCCTGTGAGCTGGGGGTGCCAGTGGGTGCTGAGAGTGGGGGGATGCTGGCAGGTCCTGTGAGCAGGAGGTGCTGGTTGGTGCTGGGAATGGTGCTGGATGCTGGGTGGTGCTGGTGGGTGCTGAGAGGAGGGATGCTGGTAAGTGCTGTGAACTGGGACTGCTGCTTTGTGCTGGGAGTGGAGGGATCCTAGGAGTGGGGGGATGCTGTTGGGGGGCTGGGGGTATCCTGGTGGGTGCTGTGAGCTGGGGTGCTGGCAGGGGTGTCAGAGGGTGCTATGCTAAGAGTGGGGAGATGCTGGCAGGTGCTGGGAGTAGGAGATGTTGGTGGAGCCCGTGAGCTGGGCATGCCGGTGGGCGCTGGGGTCTGGGAAAGGCATCAGTGGGTTCAGAGGGAGTGCTGGTGGGTGCTGGGGTCTGGGAAAGGTGTCAGTAGGTTCGGAGGGGGTGCTGGTGGGCGCTGTGAGCTGGGGACGCCAGTGGAGGCTGGGGATGCCGCTGGGGGCCGGGGTCACTTCGGGACGCGCGGGGCGGGTCCGGTCGGTACCTTGAACTCCGCGGAGAGCTGCGGGGTGTAGTCGCGGGTCCAGAGGGCTCGCACCAGGGCCGCCAGCCGGTGGGTGACCTCGGCGCGGGCCCCGCGGGCGCGGTACCGGCCCAGCGCCAGGCGCTCGGCCAGCGGCGCCGTGTTGCTCAGGCACTGCACCACGGCGTTCATGAAGCAGGTGTTCCCGTGGTTCCGCAGCCCCTGCGCGCCCGGCGGCCGCTCCCCGCCCGGTCCCGCATCGCCCCCCGCGCCCCCCGGGGCCGCCGGGGCCGCCCCGCCGGGCCGGCGCCGCTCCCCGCCGCGGAACCCGCCCTCGTCATCCTCCGGGGCGGCTCGGCGACCCCCGCGCCCCCCGGCCAGGCGCGCCCAGGTGCGGAGCAGCCGCCCGGCCAGGCTGCCCAGCGAGCGCAGCGCCCGCCGCCGCCGCCCCCCGCCGCCCCCCGCCCGGGGCCGCCGCCGCCCCCCGGGGCCGCCGCCCGTGCCCGTCCCCGCCGCGCTCATGGCCGCGGGCGGCCCCAGCCCTGCCCCGGCCCCGCCGGCCCCAGCCCCGGCCCCGCCGCGGCGCTCATGGCCCCGGGCGGGCGCTGGGCGCCGCCGGTGCCGGTGCCGGTGCGGGGCCCGGAGGGGCCGGGCGGGAGGTTTTGTGCGCGGCCGGCTCCTCCCCCGGCCGGGCTGGCTCGGGAGAGGGAGACGGAGACGGGAGGAGGAGGAAGAGGGAGCGGAGAGGAGGAGGAGGTGGGGGGAGAGCGGGGAGCTGCCGCTGGCGGCACGGGCGGCCGAGCCCCGCCTGCCTGGTGTCCCCGGCATCACCCCGGGTGCCCCAGCCCTCCACCCCCAGCATCACCCTGGGGTGACCCAGCCCTCCACCCCCAGCATCACCCTGGGGTGACCCAGCCCTCCACCCCCAGCATCACCTCTGTTACCCCAGCCCTCCACCCCCAGCATCACCCCGGGGTGACCCAGCCCTCTGCCCCCTCCACGGTCCCTGGATTTTCCCAGGAATCCCAGCCATGCTCCACAGGTGCTGCCCTGCTGCCCTCAGCATCATCTCAGGCTGACTGTGAGATGCCCCAATTCTGCCACCTCTGGATGCTCTCAGCTGGGACAGTGGGACAATGGCCACTTCTGCACCCACCACACTGAGGTTTTGGCACATAACGAGGGTTCCTCCACACAGAGACACAAAACGAGGGTTGCCAACCCAGCGCTGGCAGAGCCTGGAGGCTTTGCCCACCTCCTTCCCACCCTGCACCATCTGGCACCATGCTCAGGTGCCCATTTGGGGTCTGTCAGAGCCTGGCTGGGGAGGGATGGTGCCTCCTGAGCCCTCCCTGTGTGGTGGGAGGACGAAGGATGTCCGAAGACAACAGGTCAGCTCCCTGCTCTCCATCTGCAGCACCTTCAGCAGAGAAAACCCACTGTGGGGTTTACAGGCAGCTTTCAGATGGATTAGTGCCCTGGTCCAGCTGGACCTGTCCCATGGCACCATGCCAGCACAAGGAGGGGGTCTGCAGCAGGACCAGTTGTTTCTGCAGTAACTTACCTTCCACTCACCCACAGCCTCACAGCAGCACATTTCTCTTCAAACATCTCTGGGGGACTCAAATTGCCAAAGTCAGTCCAGATACATGAGGCTGGCACCTGCATTCTTCTGCCAGCAGCCCCAAGATGAACTCTCACCCAGGACTGCTCTGATGGCTCCCACCAACCCCCTGGGATAACAGCCTGGAGCGGAGATGGGAGGCAGCAGGGCTGCCCAGTGTGCCAATGGACCCAGCACATCCCAGCAGCTGCTGTCCAGGGCCACAGGGCTGGGAAGGGACAGAGCAGGAAGGAAGTCCCTCTGCCAGGCAGGGGTGGCCACTAAGTGTCACCTTACTGCAGGGCAGGGGGGTGGCAGTGGCCCCATTGCAGCCAAGCAGCTCTTCTGTCCCTGAGGAACTGCCAAGGCTGATGCTGAGCTGGGGAGTCGGTCCCTGGGGGGTCTAAGCTTGATTTTGGATGCTGCAGGCTCTTCCATCCCTACAGGCCTTGGCAGCATCCAGCAGCGTCTCCCCATGTCCCAGGGAAGGATCTGCTGTGCCAGGCAGCATTCCCACCACCTTCCCCACCCTGCAGAGGAATGAGGCACCATCAGCACCCCAGGCACAGGGATGTGCTGCAAGCCCTGCCCTGGACACAGCTGGTGATGACGTGACTTCAGAAGACATGGAACAAAGTAATGGAGCTGTCATGATCCCTCCTCCCTGCAGGCCCCGTGTCCCTGTGCTGGGGGCTGTGAGCTCAGGCAGGGTGGTGGCAGGGAGATGGTGACTTCTCTCAGAGACACAGGGCTGGCACCTGTCAGTGTGCTGGGCACAGAGGAGGGCAGAGGGCTGTGAGCTGCCACTGGGGCCAGGAGTGATCTCAGACTAAATCCATCGTGTCCTGGCGATGCTGAGCTGATGGAGGGGGATCAGCCACCCATGGATCCTCTGGGGATGGCTCTGCCACAACTGGCCCCGGCTTATCCAGAGAGGAGAGAGGGCTGAGCCCAGCTGAAGTTTTCCTCCCACCAACAGCCAGCCCTGGTGGGTACGGGATGTCCCCCGAGAGCCTGGCACTGGTGGGGTGAACCCCTGCCAGGCCTCCCAGGGAAGCAGCCCCCTTCTAGGAATTATCCAGACCTCTATCCCAGGGGGCTGCTGCCCTGGGGCCAGCTCAGTCTTTCCTGCCAAGGAGGTGGGAATGACAGTGGGAAGCAGCCCTGCCTGGCAGGGTGGAGCCCACCCTTGGGTGGCCTGGGCTGGTGGGATGTGGTGTGATGGTTCTGTGCAGGACCTGGTCCTGGATAAACCCACTGGCACCTTGTTGGCTCACTGCTCCCAGCCTGGCTAAGGAAAGCTGTTGGCACTGTGGGGGGGGTCTCACTGTCCCAGGCAGTCAAGGAAGTCAGCTCCAAAGCTGAGCAAAAATTCCAGCTACAAACACCCTCAAATTCAGAGGTTTGACTCTTGAACTGGCTCTGAACCCACAGTTAAAGCTCATTTCTCAGCATCCTCCTGGCCAGAGAGCTGTGAAATCCATCTTTATCAAACCAGTAGATAAAATGCTCTTTTGGGAAATACATCCTCAATATTAGTCTCCCTTATCCTATACAAAGGTCACAATCCATAAAGCAAAGTCCTGAGCACTCCCTGGACCCCCAGCAGATTCCTGGCCCTGCTCACAGGCCCATCCACTGCAAACCCTGCTGTAGACCCTGAGGAGATGGAAACTGGGATCTACCAGAGCGTTTGCATGAGGACATGGGGATTTTTTCTCTCTGAATTATTTAACAAAGGCAGGTTGTGCTTCACGCAGTGTGGGAAGAATGGGTTTATCGGCTCTAGAAAACTCCCAGCTCACTGAAAAGGAAAGTACTTGTTGTTTCTCTCTGGTTGGTTTTGGCTGGACACTCGAGCCCAGCAGCATCCCACACGAGCCAGAACAGCAGTGGTGGGAGTGAGGGAGGGAACCCGAGCAGGGCTTAATGCTGAGCTAAGTGGAACCAGAAATCCAGAGCAACTTGCTAAAGAAAGCAAGGAAAAACTGAAAGAAAATGTGAGGGGAGTGGATAGTCCGAGAGGAGGGAATGGATTGAGAGAGTCAGATCAGAACCCGGTGTTTGTTGGAAGGGGATGGATGGAAAGCAAGACCTGATGAACACAGGAAAGGTAAAGAGTCTAAAATGTGACAGTGAAACACAGTCAAGTCAAAAAAACCCAAACCTGCCAGAATTTGAAAGTATTGGGTAATGAAAGTGGCTTTCCCAGGGCCCTGTCAGCCCCCCAGCTGTGCTCAGCTATGCCAGTGCAGGGAATGCTGACAGCACACGTCAGCCAAGGACTTAAAAATCTGTTGGATTTTTATCTCAGTGTCTTTCCAAGCACCAGGCACGGGCATCCTGTGACTGGTAGCACAGCCCACCCAGCCTGGTGCAGCCAGTGGTACCTTTCCAACAGGTAACACCAGTTTTTTCCAATCTAAGGCAATTTGCACGCCAGGGTGAGCTCCAGGAATGCTCACCATGCTAATCTTCCTTTCAATAATATTGTATTTGTGATCTTCCCTCTTCTTCAGATCATTCCAGATGCGATGCCTTCCTATTCAGGCTAAATCAAATATTTATTGGCGCTGCAGCACAACGGCACCGCTGGGTTGCATCAGCACTTTCTCCCTAAAATGCCTTTTTTGGGATCTCCTGGCTGTCTCCAGCCTCTGCCTTTCCAGCTCCTGTTTTCTCTGTACCAGGCTTAGACTTTGGAGCAAATGTAGAGTGGGGAAAAAGTGGGGAGGGGGGAGGGAAAGAAAGAAAAGGGGGAAATGCTTGGTCACTATTATGGAAAATTCCTTGCTGTTATGGCATGAACTGTCCCAGTGCTTTGGACACCAGACAGCTGGGATGAATATAAAAACATGGACAGTTTGGGTTTGATTAGGGAGACACGGTGACAGGATGGCACTAGAAATGTTCCCTCTGGCTGGGCATGAGCCTCCATGCCAGGGAGGCACTTGGATATTGGGATGAGCACTAGGATAAAATCCTGAATAGATTGGAGCTGAGCTGATTCAGGCCCGAGAGAAATCCATTTTCACGCTGCCAAGTCATAATGGTTATAACAAAAAAGGAGAAATCTTCCTACATGCTCGCTGGGCTTTGCCACAGGACAATGTTTTCTTTCTTTAAGCCTCTCCCGCTCTCTTGGCACGGGCTGGGAACATCTGTGCGGCGGAGTGGAAACTGCTTTCAACAACCCCCAGCCCGCCGCCGGGGCTCGCAGCCCGCGGGCAGGTGAGGGGGGGTGGCAGGGCGGCTCTGGGGGAACCAGCCTGCTCTGGATGCTGTCCATCTCGCTGCCCCTCTCCCTGCCTGCACCTCTACCCCTCTCCCTGCCTGTAGCGCTGCCCTTTTCCTACCTGCACCCCTTCCCCTCTCCTCCCTCCACATCTGCCCCTCTCCCTCCCTGTGTGCACATCTGTCCCTCTGCCTGCCTGCACCACTGCCCCTCTCTCTGCCTGCATCTTTTCCCCTCTCCCTGCCATTTTCCTGCCTCCACTTCTTCCCCTCTCCTCCCTGCACCTCTGCCCCACTCTCTGGCTGTACCTCTGCCGCTTTCCCTACCTGTATCACTGCCCTTTCCCTGCCTGCACCTCTGCCTCCTCCCTGCCTGCACCTCTACCCCCTCCCTGCCTGCACCACTGTCCCTCTCCCTCCCTACCTGCACCTCTGCCCCTCTCTCTGCCTGCACCTTTTCCCCTCTCCTGCCTGTCCCTCTCCTTTTCCTACCTCCACCTCTTCCCCTCTCCTCCCTGTCCCTCTGCCCCTCTCCCTGCCTGCACATCTGTCCCCTCACTACCTGTACCTCTGCCACTTTCCCTGCCTGCACCTCCACCCCTCTCCCTGCCCGCACCAGTTTTATGGCTGAAGGCAGGCAGAGGAATCTCCCCCCTGTCGAAACACCTCCTTCTCCAGCCTCTCCAAGTAGGATTAAATTATAGATAGCAAGCTGAGTTGTTTAGTGCCCCGATTAAAGATGCATGGGGCCTGCCTTTTTTGGGAGTGTGTTTGAGGAGGGACAGCATCAAGGCAGGTAAAAGCTGCTTTTCCAGGGACCTGGGCTCGTGCTGGTGAATAGCCATGAACATGCTCCATCGGTTCAGAACATGAAAGCAGGAGATAACCCCGAGCTGCAGGAACTTCTGCACTTTGTTTGCAGCAATTTCACTCTGGTTTTAATGCATCTGTACCATCCCTGGCTGCTTCACTGAGCAGGTGTCTCCGGGCTCTTTCCACCCATTATCCCCCTGAACTGAGATGCTGGGATCTCCACAGCAAGCACTGAACCTGGGGGTGAGAAGAGGCAGCTGAGCCCTGATACACCAGCACTGAGCAGGGTTTGTGCTGTGGAAACCACCTGAGGCTCCCTCAGGTCAGGCTGGGGGAACTCTGAGGCCTCAGCTGGAAACCAGTCTCACACCTTGGGTATCTCCAGGATCAATAAGCCACCTTCCAGAGCTACACACATGAAGCTACATGGCTTGGCAACAGGGCAGAGCTGGGAGCACCAGCAGAAACCCAGTGTGAGGCAATGGGAGGCATGTCCATGGGGAAGGGTGAGGCTCCAGTGTAAATGGGTCTCCAGGATCCCAACTAGGTGCCAGCAGCCAGGGAAGGCATTTCTAGGGGGACAAGGGGATTGTAGGTGCTTGAGGCAGCAGCAGTTCCCCCCTTTCCTAGTGGAACTCCTACAGCCCAAGTCCTCAGGGTGTGGACACACCACCCAGCAGGGATCTCCACAGAGCCATCACTTGTGGCCACTGGAATTCATCACAGGTCTCCCAAGAGATCCATGGCCTGCCTGGATGGAGATGCTGAGCTGCACCAGAAAAGGAGGTGTCCTCCTTCTCCAGAGGATTGGCAAACACTGTTCAACCTTCAGCTCCCAGTCAGCTGGTCTGGGAGCTGCTGGAGGAGAACAGAGCCAAATGCCATCCCTCCCTTACTGCCCACTGCCTGGTAGAGGAAAGCCTGGGTACCTGGGGAGCAGCCAGGATGCACATGAACAAGCCTTGAAGGACCTGCGAAGTCCAGACTGACTGGACAGAGCAGAGGGCAGCGGCCAAAGGTCCAGGGACCATGTGGAGACCCCCTGCTCCTTGCCAGCAGATCAAGGGGATGCCTCCTGCTAAATCCCGTTGTTTAGGGCTGGGACACCACAATGGCTTTGCCCTGAAGCCTCCAGCAGTATATCCATGCTGTGACCTTCCTTGGAAAGGTTCTGGTGGGCTGAATTCCCCAGGGACTTGCTGCCCCCTTTTAGCCCAGGGAGGGGCTCCTCTTCTCCTGGTGCATCATCCCAGCTCGGCCATGCATTTGGGCACCTGAGGGGATGAGCACCAGGGAATCCATCTCCACACAAGCAGATGCCACGAGGTGCTGAGGCGTGTGAAAACCACCAACAAAAATACGAATTTCAGATGCTCGTGTGTTATAACCCCTTAGTGTGAAGGTTTTGTGCTGAGAACAGGAAGGCAAGGGGGGTGAAGCCTTTCAGTGGTGTCCATGGCCTGAACCTGGGAAAAAGAACTCACTGTGGGGGTGGCATCAGGGGGCTGGAGCCAAATTCTTACTGGTCAAGGGCTCTTATCCCAGCACTGATGGCACAGCTGGCACCCGGGTGTCCCTCCCTGGCCCAACGCCGAGAGCCGATGGCTGTTTTCCCTGAGAGTTGGACAGCACTGAGATGTGTTTAACACAACTTTCTTTTATTTCCCCACACAATAGTAAATAAAGCCATTTCCAAAACCTAGTACGTTCCTGATTCTCACTGATATTCCCTTCATCCTCTCCCCCAGGCCCTCAGGGGCCAGAATTCAACTCCACTTTGACATCTCTGGGGTCAGTCAAGGCAGCGTAAGGGAGCTGGTGCAACAACAGTGCCTGTGCATTTCCACAAGAGAAAATTTGGCAAGATGTGGGGGCTGAGGTGTCAGGAGCAGATGCAGCGGGTGTGCAAACACATCTTCTGCCAGTGACACCTCTTTGCTGCTGCGGATACGACTGGAGCAGCATCAGCTGCCTTTGCCTGGGCATAGACGGGGGCACTGCCATCCCCAGCACACTCCTTATGGCTGATCCTGCACACAGGAGCTGGAGATCTCCATTATCCACCAGCTGTTCTTCATGACTCATGACAGCCTAATGACACATTCCTGCTGTACAACACAACGTGCCTGCTGTCAGGCAGTGCAGAAGGAGGAAGTTGGGACTGCAGCTCGTGTTTGCCAAACACAAGCCGGCCGCTGGCAAGGAGCAGCACAGGTTGCTGTGCATATCTGCTCCTGGAGTTATTCATGTAGGTCACATCCATTTGTACTGCTCCAGGGGCTCCCTGGGGACCTGGGATGTGCTGGTGTGGAGCGTGCAGAGCTCTTAGCACTCATGAGATGTGCTGGGAGGGACAAGGCTGTGCTGGGGGAAGAGGTGCTGCCGAGTTGCCACGTAGCTGAGCACTGCTGGGGAAGCCTGGAAGGTCATACAGCTACCTACAGTCACAACCTGTGGGGTTATCACCACTATTTCCTTTGTGGGAATGTGCCCCAAATCATCTACCCCTACAGCAGCAAGGATGTGATGGCACAGCCTTGTGCATGGACACAGGGGTGAGGGGCTAACGGGGCGTGGTGTGCCACAGGACAGGGGAGATGCTGCTGCTGCCACTGCACCATCACCCTGGGCAGTGACCTGCATCAGCTGCACACTGCAGCAAGAGAACTCAGCCGGTGTCCCTGTCTAAAATCTGCCCTGGTTTCAACAAAGTGACGCTGCTTCCCACCCAAAAGCAATCTCAGCAGGACAGGGTTCCTCCAAGGAACCTCTGCTCCCAGATTTCCAGTCTGGAGGGTGGAAGTCTCAGAGCCTGAGCTGCCTGGCTGCAGCCACAAACAGAAAGTGTGGTTTGGCAGCCACAGCTCTAGAGGGTGACAGTGGCCAGGGGAGTCAGGAACTCCCGTCTCACTTTGCTGCCTCTGGGGCGTGAAGAACCAGCTGGAGCAGCAGGAGAGTCCAGGGCTCTGCTCTTTACAGCCCGGGAGCAGCCACACCAAAACAGGCCTGTGGCTCCCCAGTGGGCACTTGGATCCTCCCCACACCTGCAGTGAAGGTTTGGTGTGATCTGGTGGGGACAGAGTGGCTTTGCTGAGGTGGGGCTCTGACAGACAGTGTTCTGCATCTCCGAATCCTGCACCGTGAGCAGCTGGGGGTGACTCGGGTCTTCAGGGCTGCCTGGTTGGCTCTCACAGGCTCCACTGCTCGTCTGTGTTCCCCCAGCACAAGCACAAACATTTTGCCTGCCTGTCCCACATTCCAGTGGTTGGATCCTGCCTTCCAAACCACAGCGAGCGTTGCTGCCGAGCTTGTAGAACCTGCTGGAGTGTTTATTGCTGCAGAGCATCAAGGCTCAACTCCAAAGGGAAAGAGGAAGGAATGACTTAATTCCTTTGCTAGAGGCTCTGTTAATGAGAGCAGAGATATTTCAGCCAGAAGGAATATATTTGCATAGTGTTTGATGGACAACAGAGGTGCACAGATACCCTCCAGGCCAGTCCAAAATGTTCCACCTTTACTGTGCTATAAGCAGGAAACATTTTTAGTGGCACAAAATGAAGAAAAATGAGCAATCATACCTTTAAATCCTTGTCCTCCTTTGCCTACCAGAACAGCTAATACTGTCAGTACAGGTGTGACACTACCTATTTTGTCACTGCCTGTAAATCATCTTTATTAACTAAAACATCTAAAATCCTTAACATTAAGGACTGCAACATTTTACTGCATTTTAATTCATGACAGAATTCTCACAGGTCTTCAATGCCTGCAAGAGAAATACTCACTTCACTTGATCACTACACAGGCTGCTGCCTACACTGATCTTTAAACAAACAGTATCTTGAGAGCTGTTGCTTTTAATACTAGATATGATATTGAGTAAGTAAAAGTACAAATACCCACTCAGTGGAAATTTTGAGCCTGTTTGAAAAATTAGGCAAGCAACCAGGAATTTGAGTGTGTCTAGCTGGAAACACCCAGGCATTTTTAGAACTGACTGCACTCTCACTCTTGAAAACCAGGCCCCTGAAGAGAGTTTTAAATTGTACACAGCAAAAGAAGAAGCCCCGACATCCTTGTATTCCTTTGAGAATGTGGATTTAAAATCTTGACTCAAAAGAGCTTCCCAGTTAAATGCCAGAGTTGGAGCTGAGGGCTTTTTCCTTAATCAGGACCAGACAAATTAAAATAAACACAGAAGACTGAATTTACACAACAAGTCATTCATTAAAGGCAGGGCGAGAAGGGGGGAGGGAGAAGAGACCACGTGAAAGCAAGAGAGAGCCTACAAAACTGAGCAGAGATACAAGTCAGGCTGTGCCAGAAGACTATCAGGAAAGGTGGCAGTAACAACATGTAAGTGTTAGAACAACAGCCAAGATGATTTTCAGAAGTGATGAAACCTTTCACACCAGTCTAAAAGGAACAGCAGATTCATAGATGCCCTGAAAAAGTCAGACCTGTTTAGTCAGTGCTATAGGGGCTCTCTGGAGAATCTGATAAATGCATACCATATAAAAATAGTGTCCCCTCTTATTGTAAAAATGCTTTAGAATTACCTCAGCTGTAAGAGAAAAGGATCATTTGGACTGGCTGGGGAATCCCAGACCAGACCACCACCACCTGGAATCCCAGAATCCCAGAGTAGTTTGAGTTGGAAGGAATCTTACAGATCATCTCATTCCATGTGCTGCCATATGCAGGGACACCTTCCACTAGACCACTAGCCCTGTCCAACCTGGCCTTGAACACTTCCAGGGACAGGGAGTCCACAACCTCTCTGTGCCAGTGCCTCACCACCCTTGTATTAAAGAATTTCTTCCCAATACCTAATCTAAACCTTCCCTCCTTCTGCTGAAGGCCATTCCCCTTATCCCCACAGACAGGGGAATACTCAGACACTCATTTGATTTGGGCAGGGTGGGATACATTGCTTTGGGCATTATGGCAACAACCACTTCTTTCCAGCTGAAGTGCAGAGTCAGTGCCAGGACAGTGCTCAGGGTCTGCACCAACAGTGAGCTCTGGCCAGCAACTGGTGCCAGGAACACAGAGGGCCTTCAAAATGCTCTTAAGCAACATTCATTTACCAGGTTAATCGAAAAGAACTGACAGTAAATCCGTGGGTTTTAGCTAAAGCCAAGGTACACAATCCCACAGCTCCCCTGTGCAAGGGCTGGGCTCCCAGAGGAGATGTCACACTGGTGGGGAACATGTGAGCCTGAGGCTGGCTGGAGCCTGGAGTCATTCCTGCTTGTAACCTGACAGGCTGCCAGGATTCTGGAGTAGGTCACTCGAACAAATCACTGGAGTGCACGGAGAACACCACTGAACTAAAGGAGGAGCAGGGCACGAGGAAACCCTGCATTCCCCAGAGAGGTTTGAGCCCTGTCTTCACCTCTACATTACACCTTGCAAGACTGAACCTCAACATCTCCCCAGGCTGAATCACAGCCCTTTTCTAAGTGGTTTTCTTCAGTGGTTCATTTTATTTTCCCCTTTAGCTGACCTCTCCTTTTAATTTTTTCTTTCCTTTCTGAGATCCTGGCTTCACTGCTCTGCCTTTCCTGGTCTTGGCATGACCTCCTCTTTTCTGGTTTTACCCACCCCCTCACCTGTGACAAAGTGTGCCCCATCTGATGTGATGTCCAACCCCACTGATGGCACCTGGCACAGACCCTTCCACTTCTCTGGCACTTCCCAGGAGCTCATCTGGAGAGCAGAGCAGAGGGAGGGCTGTGCATGGAGACCCCACAGACTTCAGCCCTGCTCTGTAACACAACCTTCTGTGGGGGCACAGGAGTTTCACCACGGAACAAGCCCCAGACTTCGTGTTTTGGAGTTTCTGCAAACAGAATTCCTGCAGTTTTTCTCACCATGGACTATCTGGTACCCTTCAGGATGGCAACACACACATCTGAAAGAGGACTGGGGTCAAATGATTTGTTTTCTTATAAAACAACTGCAAAACACCCCCAAATGAGAAAAAAGCAATAGGGTCAGAACTCAGACTTTGTCTGCCTGAACTATCTCTGCCTGTGCTGTACTCAAATCTCTCTTTCTACCTGGATATTTCTCAGGTCCCACTCTGAGGTCAGAAGCCTTATTGGGGTCATCAGTTCTCTCACCCATCACAGCTGCCTTGTGACACTTTTGCTCTGCTGTCATATGAACTAATCTTTTTCAATCCTGAATGCTTTCTAGGTGCTCTTCACTGCGCAAAAGCTTCCTTACCCTCACCACAGTGCAGAGAGTTTGCAGATCTGCAGTAGCTCAATGAGAGTCATAAAGTCCTGGAAAAAAGAGCTACTGGGAAATAGGAAATTACCTGTTCCATCCTCTTGGCCAAGCAGGATCCATTATGAGACTTTTGACAAATGTTTGTCAAAAGTTTTCTGAATTGTTCTTAGCACTGAAGGTTCTACCCTCCCTGACTTGATTGTTTTTTCCAGTAATTTCTATTTCCAAATGCTCTTTTTCCTCTGCTTCTCGCTATGAGATATCCCAAATAGGGCACAGTGACCCAACAGAGACATTCCCAGCGCTTTAAGTGCTTTGCAACACTCATCTGTCTCCTTCACAAGATCCCACATGCTGCACATTCCATCAAGGCTGGTTAGGACACAATCTTGGTTGTCCTTCTTCGTCTTCACTCAGGACACAGCAAAGAATCCTGCAGAACTGCCTGCCCTGATCTCCCAGACCCTCCCCTGAAAATCACCAGCAACATCTGCTCTTGTACCACCTGCTCCTGACTGAGCTCAGTCAAAGGCTTTTCTCAGCTCTTATTTCCTCTTATAACACGTACTCACAACTCAAACTCAACAACTGCCCCTATTTTCCTGTGGGTTGTTCACAGCTGCCTCATTACACTTATCTGAGTTCTTCAGAGTGTGATCCACTTGGTTCAGAAATCCCTGACCATTAACCCCTCACCTTGTGTTTGTCATATTCTCACTCTTCCATGCTTCAGTTTACTCATTTCTGGAGTAGGAAAAAGCCTCTGGTCCAGGAGATATTTCCAGCGGTGCCTTAAAGAGCAAAGCTTCTGAAATGGAATATAAAAAAAGAGCTGCCTGCTATTTGTGCTCCACATAATGCCAGAAAGTAAATACAAACCAGCTCTTTAAATCTTTGATGTGAAATACGTGCCTGAAAGCACCTCTTCTCGCAGTGGTGGTAACAGCAAAAATCTTTCTGCTTTGAGGGCTTGATCTTTCACACCTTCCACTTACTGCCCCACCAGGGCCAAACTTCACGAAATCCATTCGCTTTTAAATTCCAGCAAGGTCAAATCCTGGGGAAAATGTAGAGATTTAGACACTGACAGAAGCAGAGAGAGCTGACTGTCCACATTTCCCAGTCTGATGCTGAGTTAACTACAGGATCTGGGTCTCCAGCTCCCACTTGATGAATGTTCAGAGCATCCAGGTCCTTCAAGTGGCCCTGGAAGTGGCAGCTTTCAGATGACTGATTTTGACAGAACCATTCCCATCTCAGAACAGGTTTTTTTTGTGTTTCCAAATGAACACTGCAAGTGCTCCCCTGCAGTTCTCGTTTCTGTTTAACCAACCTTTAGCTTTAATTCGGTCTCAGCTGCCTTTGTCAGCTCAGAGATGAACTGAGCAGAGCCTGTGCCAGTCTCCGTGTGTGAAACAGAATCCAGGTCCTCATCCTCCACATCCTCGAGAGTTAATCACCCGAGCTGCTTTAATGTGCTTTTCTCAGGAAGGGCTGGAGTGGCTCATCATGTCTAATGTCTTTATGCAGTGAGACAAGGCACTGCTGCGTCACTGCTCCACAGGAGAGCCGAGGTGCACAGTGACTCACCAAGATGGCTCATTGATTAGGACACCAGCCCCAGATTTGGGAGCCCTGCCTTCAATTCCTCCCTCTTCCAGACTTCACCGTGCCCTCACCAGCACAGCACGCTGAACCCTTAATTTCAGGGCACACAAACAGAGCACTGAGCAGATTAATCACAGCACAATTAAGTGTTTGGCTCTCACCAGAATGCAAGGAGGAAGCCAAACCAAGCCAAGAAACTGAACATGAACTTCCCAGTCAAATCATTTCTTTTGAATATAAATAAAACTCCTCTGCTTAAATTATTTAAATGTTAGGAAAGGAGTGTCACTTTAACTGACTGAACAGGGTCATTGCTTTATGAAGTTGCTTTATGAAGTAGCTGAAGTACACGGTGTTTGTTTCGCATGGCTGGAAATAAATTGTTGAATGGCACAGGTATGATGCCTACGACATGTTTTCTAACTTTATTGTTATTTGTATTGGAATGTTTCCAAAATTGTATTAGGAATGGAGTGCTATTATATTATTAGAGTCCAATTAACACCTAACCACAGAGTACCATCCCAGAAAACTGGGAAGTCACCCAATAGAGAGTACAGTGATATAAAAGGAACTTTGTGCTGTGAAATGAATTCATACAGGTCACTTTGGGCAGGATGAGGAGCTCCAAAGCAGCTACAGAAAGAAAATCTGTGCTGGAGCACAGTTAGATGGAGGCTTGTAAAGGATGACTAAAGCAGATAAAGCAAATACAGAGGAGAGACAAATGAAGAAAAAGGATTAAGAGCATATTCTGCATTAGAAGGATTTCCAAGACTACTAAGGCTGAAGAAATAGTTTTACATCATGCCCCCTGAGATTTGCACATATCAAAGCCAGTGTTTTGGAGCTCAGACCTTTGCTGAAGTGGAAAATGAGAACAGCTCACTCTGACTCTCTGTGATGAGAGCACAGACCTGCTCCAGGGTTTTAAGCAAAAATTTCCTGCCCTTCACCTCCTCCACTAATGATCCATTTACAGTCACTTGTAGCAGCAATTCCAAGCTACAGGCACTGTCAATCACATACATTGACTGCCCAGTCTCTGCCTTCAAGGCATGGATTTTCCCATGATTCCAAGCTGATGAACATAAAGAAACGGATTATCCAGGCCCACAGACTTTCCTTGTATTATTGTCTCTTTTTCCTTTCCTAATGAATCCTATTTTAATTAAGCTTATTAAGCTTTTATAAGGCCCACCCTGCTAGGTCACCAGTGTACATGTGAAAACCTCCCTGCTGCAGATGAGCCCACAGAGTGATAGTCCCACAGAAACCATTAAAATTTAATTCCTTTTTGATTCTGGCTGTGGACAAATTGTTTGGTAGCAGTGGGGGGAGATGGGATCTCTGCTCTAGGACTGCAGTGGGTCCTGTGGCAGCAATTTGCACATGGCAACGGGGAGCAGCTTTACACAAAAGGTGCTCTCCATTCACCACAGGTCTGGAAACCACATCCAAAGCCAGGTCTCCAAACCTTGTCTTCCACGTACACCACAACCACAGCACCAGGACACTGAGGGCTGTGAGCAAAGTTCCTCGGAGCAGCTGCCAGCAAAGAGGCCTTTGGGTCAAGTCATGAGCTGAAGTTAAACCCATTCCCAATTTAATCCTCTCTTCATTCTAACATACTGATGTTTATTTAATTTGGCAACACTTGAAGACTGAACTCATCTGCCTCTTATAGAGTATCTCTTACAAGGACAGGCTGGGAGAGCTGGACCTCTACAGCCTTGAGCAGACCTAACTGAGGGGATCTTATAGATCTCCATCAGGGGCTGCAGGGAGGGGGCAGAGGATGGACCAGGCTCTGCTCAGGGGGGCCCAGCAATGGCACAGGAGGAATGGGCAGGAATTGATGCCCAGGAGGTTCCACCTGGACAGGAGGAAGAACTTCTTTGCTGGGCAGTGACCCAGCCCTGAACAGAGACCAGAGAGGGTGTGGAGTCTCCTCACTGGGGATATTCCAGAACAGTCTGGTCACAATCCTGTGCCATGTGCTCCGATTCTGGGATTCAAGTATGTGTGCTCTGGCCTGGCCATTACCTGAAACATCTCTCTGGCCATCCCCCATAACCTCTATGGCACTGCAGGTCGTGTTGGAGATGTTGATTCATAACACACCCCAGGTCATCATGGCTGAGCTTCGCGAACGAAGATTTGGGAAGGCTTTATCCACATTTGTTACAGGCACGTTGGTGACTTATGAGGCCAATACGTGACAGACATATCCGGTTGCAAAAGGCACAACAGAAAGACTCCTTAGATGGTGTATTCCGCAAGACACGGTTCTTCCTGCGTTGCCTTTTCTCCTCGAGAGTGATCCTGCGTGTGTTCTCAAAGGCTTCCGCAGCGTTATGGATGCTGTGTCTCCAGGCCTCCCGATTTGAGGCCAGAGTGGACCAATTATGGTGATCAATAAGGCCAAGGCTGAGATGTTGTTTCAGGGAGTCCTTGAATCTTTTCTTCGGGGCTCCTCTCTTGCGGCAGCCAGTGGCAAGTTCACCATAGAGCAAGATCTTAGGGAGGCGGTGGTCCTTCATCCTGGAGACGTGCCCTGCCCATCGCAGCTGTGTTCTCATCAGCATGGCCTCTACACTTGTGACTGCTGCCACACAGAAGCAGCTCTGCAACGTTTAACATCCTGCTTTGCAGATGCTGCTGAGCTCTTTGGGCTGGAAGTCAGCCTAAAGAAGACAGAAGTTCTCCATCAACCTGCACCTCAGGAAGTCTTCCATCATCCCCATATCACCATTGGCGAATCAGAGCTCAAATCAGTCCAGCAGTTTAATTACCTAGGTAGCCTCATCTCCTCGGATGGTAAGATTGACGGGGAGATAGACAACAGGTTGGCAAAGGCATACAGTGCTTTCGGAAAACTCCACAAAAGAGTATGGCGTAATAAACACTTGAAGAAAAGCACAAAGATCAGTGTTTACAAAGCCATAGTGTTGTCTACTCTCTTGTATGGTTCCGAATCATGGGTCATCTACCGCCACCACCTGCGTCTCCTAGAACGCTTCCATCAACGCTGCCTCCGTACAATCTTAAACATCCACTGGTCAGATTTTGTGACCAATACATCTGTTCTTGAGCAAGCAGCAGTCACACCCCAGGTAGCAGGTAGTGAACAAGTCAGGAACTCCTCTGGGGAATTCAGAGAGAAGATGTGATGAGGAGAGGCAATAAAAAATGCTTCTTTCTTAGTCAGATCTCAGATCATCCTTTGAAGCTTTGCTGTTTCTAACATGCACCTGTAACCTTCCCAATAGGGATCACCAGGGTTAAGACAAAGGCCTTTCACAAAAAATCCCCCCAGTCTGGCTTCTACTCAAAGATTCGTTTTAAGGAACATTGAAAGTAAAACTTAAAAAAATATTTCTACCTTTACAATCACAGAATCATTAGGGTTAGAAAAGCCCTCTAAGATCATCGAGTCCAACCATTAACCCAATGAGTTTCCCTTTTTGGATGCTGTGACCTGTATTTCCCACATTCAATCTCAAAACAACTTCACGTGTTGTGTATAACAGACACAGAAGTGGGTGTAGAGGTGCTGGCTGCCCAGATTTAACATCAGGGAGGAAGAGCAGCCTCACATTGTAAAGATGTCATTTTTTATCTTGCTTACTGGATGATTCCTATTCAGCATCGCTGAGGGCAACAGAAACGGCGGCAGGAGCCTGTTTGTAACACACTTGTTCTACATGTTTGAATAAAAAGAGACCTGCCACGTTTCAAAAGCCATGGGGCTGAATGCTTTGAAATCAGCTCTGAGCCACACATCCCAGGGATATGACAGAAAGGAGAACCTAGAAAGTACCACAAGCTTTTGTTCGACATCCCCGTCTACGGCGGAAAGATGAACCAGGGCAGAGAAAACTGGCACAACAAAAGTGTGGCCCCTTTCAAGCCCAGTTTGTGTGGGTGCTTTATAAAGTAGGATAACATCTGCAATTCAAGTATTCTGAAATGTCAGAACAGGGAAATGAAGCCTGTATTTCCCTCTCAGCAATATTCTCTGTTCAAGAGCAGTTGGCAGATAAAGATTCAAACATCTGTGCAAGGGTGTAGTCCTGTAGTGCTTACAACCATCCCTAAATCCAGCTCATCCAGGTACCTCTGTGGCACAGGTGCACCAGTCAGGGATATTGGCATCAGAGCAACCTAAAGCTGCAAATGATTCACTTGTTACATTAGAAGGATGTGGATTTTTCAGGCTGGTAACATCTTACACTGTGCACTTTGCTGCACCTTGGTAAGGTTTGATCCTCTGTGTCATGTCAAGAAGTGATGTAATAATAACATGCCAAAAATGAAAACTTTCATTGGGATCAAATTCTCATCCAAGGTCATTTTGGATGGAGCTCTGAGCAACTTGGACTAGTGGAAGGTATGGTTGGAATGAAATGATCTTTAGGGTTCCTTACAACCCAAACCATTCTAGAACTCTAAGAGAATTTGTTTTCTGAGAGAAAACAACTGATCCATTGTGTTTTTTTAAATAAAGTGTCATGATCCTACCATACAGAAGAGGAGATGTTTGCTGTCCATCCATGAGACACACCAGGATGCCCAGCAGTTCTTGTCACAAGCCTAGAATTTAATTCAACGTGTCACGTTGTCAAACAAGTAAGTGATGCTGAGACCCAAAAAGGCTCTTGGAGCAGCTCTGTTAGCCAGATCTCAGCTGATGTTATGGGGGCAGTAAAGCTGACACCTCTACAAACTGCAGAAAAGCAGAATTTCGGGTTCCCACTGCTGGCACCCAGAGAGGCCCCAGTGTCAGAGCACCAACCCTGGGAGAAAAGGGGGAAGTTGGCATCGCTGCCATAACACAAATGTCAATAATTCCAGTCTTTTTATTAGAATTCTTTCTGTAGATCAATGATTTTTCCAACTCTCAAGCTGAACTGGCTCCTGCTTTCAGGCAGCTGCTCATTGTCACCCTTGTGTTCACTGGGAGGTCACAGGACAAATCATCCTGTCAGGACTTCAACTGGTTTGGGGTTCCTGTTGGTTAAAAGAGGCTTGATATGTATCCTGACCTTAATTGCAGCTTACTGAAACTTCTTTGCCAGCCAGAAGCATCCCAGCTAGTCACAAGAAAAAACCAATGTCATTGATGCTTCCTTGTGACAGGCAGGAATCAGCTCCTCTTGAAACCCAGTGTAGTTCATTCAACAAATCTGCCACTCATTTGTCCCTGCAAAGAACTGGTCACCCCATCCTATACATGTCAGGGAAGTTACAGCACCCTGAACTTGAATTTTCCTGTTAAGAGATAACTGAGGTTTGGCTTGATATTGACCTCAATGTACTTATTTCCCATCTCCTCTAGAGGGTCTTGACCTCCCTCCTTCCCCAAAAAGCTCCACGTTTGGCTGTGATATCAATATGCAAGAACATGGTCAGGACTAACATTTCATTCCCTCACCTGCTAATATTTTACATGATCTTGCCTGTCCCACCTGCCTGTGCCAGGGTGTGCAAAGGTAACACTGCAGAGACTTTGTTTTTTGGACCAGAGTCTAATGGCAACAGCTCCTTGTTGATATTCTTGCTCAAGTGCACTTCAATATCCCGTATTCAAGAATATTTCCAGACAGCTTAGGTCTTTGGGGAATAGTTTCAATTGTACAAGGCTAAGCTGGCAGGACTGTGCACTGAAGCTGGTTACTCAAGCAGTGCAAAATGAATTGCTGTGAGCCCGACTCTCAAATCCCCCGTGAAGTGACGCCTGCAGGTTTCTGTTTTGTAGGCAGAGAAAAGCCTTGCACGTACTCCAGCACTTCCAGACACGTGCCCACCCAACCAGCAGAGCCTCCTTTACAATCCCTCCTCCAACAAACCCTTTCTCAGCTGGCAAATCCTGCTCTTTCTTAGCTGGGGTAAATAAGAGTAATTCTGCTGACTGCAACAGACTTGGGCCACTTTGCACCATTTTAGCATCTGTCCTAATACCTGAAAGGAAAGAACACTCACTTAAATGAGGGATGAGTAGGGCAGTTCACCTCTGTGCAAACACAGGCTGTAATTCTCAGCCTGCTCTCCCTCAGCTGTGGAACCACACTGGCCATTTTGTCTGTGGGACTGCAATTCTGATGCTTATTTGGATTATGCCTTAGGTAAAAACAAGTGATTCTTACACTGTGTCCCTTTGGGGGAAGCATCACCTCTGCCCTCCAAGCTCACTTCATCACTCTGGAGGTGGAATCTTTTACAGAGAGCTCCAATCCCTCCTCCAGTGCCAACTGTTGTGTTTCCTGTCTTTAGCAGAAGCAAAGCTGTGATTCCCTCAGAGAAAACAGGATTAAAGCACAATTGGATGGGATTGGAGTCTCCTTGCTGCTGCAGCCAATGCTGAACAGCATCAAAGTCTCTCCTGCCCCTGGTGCTGGTATTTGTCATTCAGCCATGGCTTTTTCAGTGTTCTTGGACTGACCTGGGCTAGAGAGTGACTCTCTAGAGGGAGAAGAGAGGAGGGAGTTATTAATTATAGTTGTATATGAACTATTACAGTGTAAGGAGCAAGTAAATATCATCACTGTGGGTCTTTCAGCACAGCAGGGATCACTTATGGTCCTAAAAATCCTTACCTCGTTCCAGCAACACACACATTTTATGTCAGTGTCTCCACTTCTCCTTCCACTGATTCTTTGTCTCTCAGACATGAAAACAACAGAGGATAAAATTCAGCCTCAGCATCCTTTCCTAGAGCTGCTTTTACTGCAGGTCCTCTGTGTCCCAGGCCCCTCTCCCTGTCTGAAGGATGCAATCTCATCTCCTGCCTGTCAGTAATTAATCACATTTGTCACAGAAAAGCTTTGAAACGAGTCAGCCCATCATCAACACGGGTGTCTGCTCTTTCCTAAGATGAGGAGAACAGCAGGTCAGCCATTAGGAAGAGGAGAAATGATTTTCCACAGATAAAGTACCAGACTATAGCAAAAAAATCCAAACCAACCAGCAAATAACTCAAACCAGTCCTTAGCCTTGTCACAAAATTTGAAGTATAAGATGAAGTCTCTGCTTCAGTTCTGTCACCTGTGAAGGAATATTGCTCTTCTGTACAGAACACAGCAGATTAACTTCAAAATCTGAGAGACCTCAAAATAGGCTGCAAGTGGGGTGAAACTACTTCTGTGGGGTTAAGTCATAGAATCACAGAATCACAGATTGGTTTAGGCTGGAAGGGACCTTAAAGCTCATCTCATTCCACCCCCTGCCATGTGCAGGGACACCTTCCACCAGCCCAGGTTGCTCCAAGCCCCATCCAACCTGGCCTTGGACACTTCCAGGGATGGGGCAGCCACAGCTTCTCTGGGCAACCTGTGCCAGGGCCTCCCCACCCTCACAGGGAAAAACATATTCCCAATATCCCTTCTAACCCTGCCCTATGCCAGTTTGAAGCCATTCCCCCTTGTCCTGTCACTCCAGGCCCTTGTGAATAGTCTCTCTCCATCTTTCCTGTCACTCCTGGGAGGCCACAATCAGGTCACCCCAAAGCTTCTCTTCTCCAGGCTGAACAGTCCCAACTGTCCCAGCCTTTCCTCCCAGCAGAGCTGCTCCATCCCTCTGCTCTTCTTGGTGCCTCCTCTGGACTCTCTCCAGCAGCTCCATGTCCTTCCTGTGCTGTTCCCAGGGCTGGAGCAGCTCTGCAGGGGGGTCTCACCAGAGCAGAGGGGCAGAACAACCTCCCTGATATTCTGAAATCCTCCCTGAAATCCTGATATTCTTACTCAGAAAATTATCCCTCCTGTCAGGGCAACTACACATGAGTGATACGGAAAATAGATAACAAAAAAGGGAATAAAGGAGCTTTATGCCATCAGAACTTGGACTGAGAACAAAGCTCTGGCACGAAGCAAGTGCATACAAGAGGCAGAGACCAGCTGGTGGCAGCTCCAGGCTCCCCAGGGTTTGTGAGGAATCTGGTGAGTTTGACATTTTAACTTGCAATATAAACTCCAGCAACATTTGCCACTACCTGGGTTCACGGACAGTGCTGCCCAGTGATTCCCATTTTTTCACTCCAAACCCAAGCTCTATGTGTGAAGACACCATTTTCTCTTTGGTAAAGTGTTTTCTCAGAAAGAGAAATGACCTCTGGTATTTGTTGTTGTGAAAGCATGAGAAGGGAATTCTCAAAAAATAATAACAGAGATAAATCAGAGTAATTCTGCATTTATTCTTAAAAAAACAATCACTGTCATGTGCTTGGTTTGTGATTTTTGAACAAATACAGGTGTCAGCACTTCCTGATAAAGTTTGACACCTAAGCAGCACCACCCAGTATTCCTGTCCTTTCCAAGCATTAATCCATCCTAATCTCAGCTAATTTTCAGGATTAAACACTTGCAGAGTGTTTCAAAGAATGAAAGCTGGGAAGTGTTGATTTTCTGTGTGGAGGGAACTGAAGCTCTAAGGAAGGGGAGAGAGGAAGGGAGGAAAGAAGGGAAACCAACAGGGCCATTGGGCTCTGGAGAGGTCTGATGAGTTTGGAAAAATTACTTTGGTTCAATTATAAAACTAAATAGAAGTAAATGATTGTTTTTAAAGTCTTGCTTATAGAATCATAGAATTAGGGAATGGTTTGGGTTGGAAGGGACCTTAAAGCTCATCCAGTCTCACCCCCTGCCATGGGCAGGGACACCTTCCACCAGCCCAGGTTGCTCCAAGCCCCGTCCAACCTGGCCTTGGACACTTCCAGGGATGGGGCAGCCACAGCTTCTCTGGGCAACCTGTGCCAGGGCCTCCCCACCCTCACAGGGAACAATTTATTCCTTATATCTAACCTAAATTTCCTCTCTTTCAGTTGGAACCCATTGTTCCTTGTCCTATCACCCCAGTTCCTGAAGAAAAAACATCACCATATAAGTAACTGGGCATTCCAGTGCTGACATTCCAAGCAGCTCTTCACCCACCTATGCACCTATGCACCCACCTATGCTTAAGGAATATTTGAATATTTACCAAACACAAGAATCAGGTAAATGTGGATGTCAGGGGAAAAAAAAAAAAAAAAAAAAAAAAAAGAAGAAATAAAAAATAATTCCTGATTTGTAATTTAATTGCACTGGATTTCTTCCTTGGTCTGCCTCCAGCAGTAGCACTTCCAGAGCCTCCTGTAGTATCAGGACTGATCCCTGTGAAAAACAGAACCCCCAGCGAGGGTTTCATGCCACACTCCCACAACACCAGCAGCCAGGAGCCAGGCTTCATGCAAATATTCTCTAAAGCAGGAGAACAAAGGGATCCTTTCTAATCAGAAATGTGATACACAGGCAGAACTGTTTCTGAACAATGTATTTAAAAATTTCCTATGAGGTGCTGGCAGCCTTTTGGGAGTCCTCTGTTATCACGGGCCCATCATCTGGCTTTTGATGTGCTGCTTTGCAGTTTTCCCTGTAAAAGGCTCCCACCTCACATGCCCTTTGGGGTTGGCATTAGGGCAGGAGGTGGCATTTGAAATCAAACCTATAACTACAGAGTTTATCTGATTGCAGCTCCCTGCTGCTTGCTGATAAATCAGAGTTTTTGCAGCACTGCTTTGATTTGTCCAAGGTATTCTCTATAGTTCTTCACTTTGAGAGGGAAGAGGGTATTATTAACACAGAAAAAAACCACCTTAGAATGGACAGGATTCATTGCCAGGCTCATAAAATCATGGTTTGGATTGGAAGGGACTTAGAAGACCATCCAGTTCCACCCCTGCCATGGGCAGGGACACCTTCCACCAGCCCAGGTTGCTCCAAGCCCCGTCCAACCTGGCCTTGGACACTTCCAGGGATGGGGCAGCCACAGCTTCTCTGGACAACCTGTGCCAGGGCCTCACAGCCCTCACAGGGAAGGATTTCTTCATAATATCCCATCTAAATCTACCCTCCTTCAGCTTAAAGCCATTCCCTCTTGTCCTGTCGCTCCAGTCCCTCTCCAGCTCTCTTGGAGCCCCTTCAGGCCCTGGAAGGGGCTCTGAGCTCTCCCCAGAGTATTCTCCTCTCCAGACTGAACGCCCCCAGCTCCCTCAGCCTGTCTTCATAGAGTTCATCAGAGTCTGATTTCAACATTAACTTGATAATTGTGCTTCTTTCTTGTCCAGGCTGTTCTTTGAATCCCCACGAGTAAATGGCTTTAAGTTGCACTTGTTATTCAAGCAGTCAAGCAGTTCACATTAACGATGCCATGAATACCCTGGATGCTGCCAGAGCTCTTGTAGATGAAACACAGAGTCTATGTAGGAGGTTAAAAATATCACCATTCATTATTTACTTCTTGCAGAACGAAACCACTGCTTTGAAGTACGATTATAAATAAAAATACCAGCAAAAGTCCCGCCCGCCCGTTCCCTCCCCTGCAGGGATACTTGCTCTTTGTCCTGTTCTGATCTCTTGTGAAGTTCTTCAGCACCCTATGAACTCTTCCAACACATCTTTAAATATATATATATATATATTTTTTTATTTTGCAGTGCAAATCAGCTCTTTCTGAAAAGGCATTTGCAGTCGTCCATCCCACTTTGCATCTGCACTTAGAGCTGCTTGGGCTGTGACAGGGAACAAAATTAATTTGGTTGTTTATTCCAGTATTTATAGACATTACAGAAACACACTTAAAGTTAATTCCATGTAGATGGAAAACAAGTTGCATCATCACAGCAGTGAAGCGTTCTGCCACTCCCCTTCAAAACAGAAACAAAGAAAACTTCAGATCAAGCCTAAAAGATAAACACCTTCTCCTATATCTAAAGGCAAAGTTCCTTTAAGGTTGACCAAACTTATTTTCAATAAACATCTTCTCCTCACCCAAGCAGATCTAAACCCCTTTTTTTAAAGATAAGCTCATCTTGGGGTGGCTGTGGATTCCAGGTTTAGAGTTTCATGCTGTGCCATGGGCTCATAATTCCCTGGTGTGATGGGTGAACAAGGTGTTCAGAGATAAAGGATGATGTTTGGTCACTAAAATGCATCTTTTTAACACCCGATCCCTGGAAGTGTCCAAGGCCAGGTTGGACAGGGCTTGGAGCAACCTGGGCTGGTGGAAGGTGTCCCTGCCCATGGCAGGGGGTGGGATAAGATGATTTTTAAGATCCCTTACAAACCCAAACCAGTCTGTGATTCTGTGATCTTTGCAGGTAAATTGCAACAAAGGGATGAAAATGGTTCTGCAGGGAGGGAGATTAGGACAGTTCCACCATTGGAGGCTCCAGGTAGGGGGAAATTCCCTCTCAGGACAGGCAGTACACATCCCAAAATCCACCTTTTGGAGCAGCCATGCCGACCTGGAGCAGCAGGACTCAACTGAAACTGCAACTGAAAGCAGCCATGGGGCAGGAGACGTGAGAATTTTCATCACAACTACCAATACCTGGTACATCTTCAACAAAGACTCCCCAGACGTCCTGTGGAATCACACAGCTCTGCAGGGGGGAAACAAAAATCAACACTTCTCCCAGAGTTAGCAATACCTCGTGCCAAATTGTGTGAAAACAAGGATGGAAACACTTTTGTTTTGATAAATGCCACGGCTTTGGCTCGGAAAAAAACATCTGCAAAATGTCTCTTCTGTCACTGAAGGGAATTTCTGCCATAAGACATTAGATGCTACGTGCATTCAGAGAGGACTTGTTGACAGCCTCGTGACAAGGTATTATTTGTATGCAGAGATGTGGGAGGGGAATCACAGGATGGAGTTAGGGAGCGAAAAATGGAAAGCACAAAAATGGATCTGACAGGAGTGAGAGACAGAACTGTACCAGTTTCTCACTGACTGCAGCAACAGGTTTGCCCTGATGGATCTCCCATTTAGGGCATTTGGAAACTGCATTTGGTAAGAGTGAGGGAAGAGACCAGAGAGGAAGAAAGGAAGAGGGGAAGGGTTAAAAGCCTGTCTTTGACCAAAAAGTCTGTTTTGAGCAACAGGGTAAAGGAGGAGATTGGAGGGACTGTTTGTTGTTTCCACCCAGTGTGTCTCATTTTCT
Organism: Chiroxiphia lanceolata; assembly: GCF_009829145.1. Lineage (NCBI taxonomy): Eukaryota > Metazoa > Chordata > Aves > Passeriformes > Pipridae > Chiroxiphia > Chiroxiphia lanceolata. Next base: position 2,424,648 of record NC_045655.1, on the reverse strand, counting down.
CTCCCTTCTTCCAAAATGGCCAGTGTTTTGTCTTTAGTGGATGTCACCACATAACACAAATAAAGTGCAGAGAAGACAGATTAATGCCCACCAGCTGCTCTTAGTGGGGATAGTGACAGATCACAGAATCACAGAATGGTTTGGGGTGGAAGGGACATTAAGGCTCATCTCGTTCCACCCCCTGCCATGGGCAGGGACACCTTCCACTAGCCCAGGTTGCTCCAAGCCCTGTCCAACCTGGCCTTGGACACTTCCAGGGATGGGGCAGCCACAGCTTCTCTGGGCAACCTGGGCCAGGGCCTCCTCACCCTCACAGCCAAGAATTTCTCCCCAGTGTCCCATGTAACCCTGCCCTCTGTCAGTCTGAAGCCATTTCCCCTTGTCCTGTCACTCCAGGCCCTCGGAAATAGTCTCTCCAAGCAGAGAGATCTCATCAGCCTCTTGCATACCCAAAGGTCCTGTTTTCCTTCATGTTTTCTCTGCCAGAAGCTATGGCAGATGAAGCTCACAGTGCTTCAAATGTCCCTTCCACAAGCAGCAGGACCCATGGATGTGCTTTGTGATAGAACCCCTCCCAGCATGGACTGAAGTGCCATCAGGCTTCGAGCCTCTGCTTTTCTCTAAGAGGCTCTAAAACTCTTTCAACCCCAAAATTGACGCGTTCTTGTCACTTAATGTATACACAGAATGGAATTTCTTACATTCCTACAACGCAAGTGATTAAAAAAATGAGTAATAACTTCTCCAGTCTTCTGGAAGACATAAACATTGACATATATTTCAAAGAATTCAGTGGCTCCAAGTTATCCCAGAGATGTGAGTATGCACTTGTAATCCAAGAACCATGACATTTGGAATGGGCATGAGTATGGTTTGTGTGTACACGTGTTGGTACAAGCAAAGGTCACTGGGTTTAGATAAACAAGTCCAGAGTAGGTTTTTCTTTGGGGTCAACTGATGAATTCATCTGAAAGTTCTTGTTAGTTTTGTGTTTGTTCTCAAGCAAGTTCTGCTGCTTTGTAGGAGAGCTTCCCCATGGCATCCCCAATGGAATATTTGGGATTTCTAGCTTCATTGCTTCCCATGCTGCTTGCTGATCATCATGGTTGCTAAGTGAATTATAGGGTTCATAGATTCATAGGGTTGAAGGGACCTTTAAAGGCCATCCTGGATGGCCTTCAGGATATGCCATGGGCAGGGACACCTTCTACCAGCCCAGGTTGCTCCAAGCCCCGTCCAACCTGGCCTTGGACACTTCCAGGGATGGGGCAGCCACAGCTTCTCTGGGCAACCTGTGCCAGGGCCTCCCCACCCTCATTGTAAATAAATGTATCCTAAGATCAGGTTTTAATTTTACACCACAAAATACATTCATCCTCATGCAAGAAAGTTCTTCAGGGAAGTGTTTAAATCCCTCAAGTTTTACTCCCTCCACTGGGTGTAGACAGAGAAGTTACAGGAAGTCTTATATCAATAAATAAAGTGAAATAAGAACAAGTGCACTAAGCTGGTGCTGAGGGTCCATCATCAAAGCTCCTCCACGCAGAATTATCTCCAATGAAAGGCCAGAGCTCCTTATTTCAGAGACATTCCTGCCTCAGGATCTGCATTCTGAGACCCCTGAGTGCCAATTATAGACAAAAAAGGCTAAGTTAAGAGAACTTTGGGGTTATGAAGTCAAGCACTTCTGGGGTTATGAAGTCACAGAGCAATAGAGTCAATGTACCCTGAGCAACCTTGTTTTGCCCCAGTTGCACACCGGCATTACAATAAACTAATTATTTTATCTATTCTATCTTCTTCAGTAAAACCTCTCTCTCATCAGTGGTAGAATCAGGATTTCAAAAAAAAAACTTCCTGAAGGGAAGGAGGAGGAATCATATGTGGAATGAGCATTAAAATCGAGTTGTTGATTTTTGGGGTCTTTTAAGTCTTTGGAGTTTTTCCAAAATCCTCTTCCTGTGGCAAATAATGATCTTGGAAAATTTCAGCCCAGATGATTTAATAAATCTGTTAGATCTGAATATAGACCTTATAGCAGTTGGTGTGGGGAAAACCTCTCAAATAAGCACTTCTGCCATTCCTAGGAATATCTTCTGCCTCACTCCAGCTAATATCTCCCTAAAAAAAAAAAAAAAAGCAGCTCAGGAACTAGTCCATTTTTATGCTCATTTTTAACTTTTTATGACTTTTACCAGATTTAGTATAAAAGAACTCTGCAGGATGACACATGAGATTCAGGAAAAACCCAAATTCTGAGTGAAATGAAACCCAGCAAAGCCAAGCCAAGGGTCTCAAACTTCAGGATCGAGATTGAGACACTCACAAAGAATAAATAGCACAGGAAAAGGGTTCATCTGTGAATCAATTTTGTGATGCTCCTGTGGAGGTTGCCCTACTTTCTGCTACTAACAAAGAGGAGGATAAGGAAAAAATTCAAGTTGCAGAGCTGCTCCTCACCAAGACAATCTTCTTCTGAGGCTCACAGTCAATCATCACCTTGTTTGTATTTCACTTTCAGAACCTCACCACTCCATGTGCCAACTGAAAAATAACTACCATCATCTATAATCGATAGGAAAGCATAAAATAAAGGAGACTGTGGTCTACATAGCAAGACACTTGTCCCAGGTCTAGCTCTGGGCTGCATAAATAGCTTTATTTATTTCAGAATGTTACCAAGATCTAATCAGAGGGGATCCAGCCAATGTTTTCACTCAAAGATCCACAACACTGTGGAACACGAGACATTTCCTAACCAAATCTAGGTAATATTTTGAAGCAAAAGCGGGATTCTCTGGGTGTGTGACTAAAAATATACACTGCCTCTCCTCATTTCAGCATTCAAAACTCTCTTTCCCAGGATAATGAAACCGTGGGAGACCATCTGTCACGAGCCAGCACTTGGTAACTTCCCGGGCATCGCCCAGCTCTAACTGGCATTTCTAGCACTGCTATGAGAGTTTGTGGGTTTTCTCTCCTCTGATGAGGATCTCTCAGTTCAGCCAGATTATTTTGGCTGAAACTTGCCTTTAACACACGTGGCCACTCTTCTCAGTTTCACTGTCTGGCATTTGGTTGGTTGGGTTTTCCTACATGAAATATCCAGCTCCCACAAATGGTCCCAGTGTGTCAGGAGATATTAGTTGTGAGGCATAAATAGGTTTAAAGAAGAAGGAGTCACACAGAACTATAACACTGTGGGATTTGGTATGTTGTTTGCTTGGCTTTACGAGCATGAGAGACTGGATTTGCTGAAGCCTCGGGCCACAAGCTCTGTATTTACACCTAGAGATGTTTTCTGCTGCAATAGATTTAATTTTCTCAGTGATTTCCCAAGTAGCTGGTACAGTGCTGAGTTCTGGCTTCAGTAAGAGAAAAATATTGTTACCACACTGATGTTTTGGTTGTTGGTAAAGGATTTTTATCCTAAATGTCAGGCTTTTTTAGTTTCCCATGCTCTGTCAGGTGCACCAGAAGATCAGGAGGATACAACCATCAGCAAAACTATCTCATTCCAAACGCCCTGCCATGGGCAGGGACACTTTCCACCAGCCCAGGTTGCTCCAAGCCCCGTCCAACCTGGCCTTGGACACTTCCAGGGATGGGGCAGCCACAGCTTCTCTGGGCAACCTGTGCCAGGGCCTCCCCACCCTCACAGGGAAGAATTTACTCCGTACATTTAACATAAATTTCCCCTCTCTCAGTGTGAAGCCATTCCCCCTTGTCCCATCTCTCCAGTTCCTGATGAACAGCCCCTCTCCAGCTTCCTTGTAGCCCCTTCAGATCCTGGAAGGTGCTGTGAGGTCTCCACACAACCTTCTCCTCTCCAGGCTGGACACCCCCAGCTCTCCCAGCCTGTCTCCATAGGGGAGGTGCTCCAGGCCTCTTATCAACTTCGTGGCCTCCACCAGTTCCACTTCCCTTTAATGCTGGGGGCACCAGACCTGGCCACAGCACTCGAGGTGGGGTCTCACCTGAGCAGAGCAGAGGAGCAGAATGACCTCCTTCAACCTGCTGGCCACAATCCTTTTGGTGCAGCCCAGGATACAGTTGGCTTTCTGGGCTGCAAATCAAATATAGTGGGATAAAATCCACACATGCAGAAACATCCAGGGTTTTTCCCCCACTGGAAGAATTAAAAAGCCTTGACAAGGCTTCATTATTCTGAAATTTTAATAAGGAGTAGAAGAGCAATATCAGAGGGAGCAGCAGGAAGACTCTGTCTTTTCCACTGTCTCTTATGGTAATTTTTTCCATGTAAATCAAAGATCTTAAAGGTTCAGCAAAAGCACATACAAGGATTACAAAGGAGTATGTAACAACCTGGACACTTCATTTCCCAGACACATGCCACAGGGAAATCTTAGTTCCTAGAATGAGGAATGAATGGTATGGGACACTCCCAACTATTTTCTAACACAATTTAACTGATAACATTGGAGCCAATACAGAATCTTTACACAGAGCCACCTTTAACAAAGTGTTAAAATTGCACTTGTAAGGGCAACTGCAGCCAAGGACATCCACAGCCTTCCCAGATTTCTGGGGAAGTGCAGGTCCTGGACACAGCCTGTCTCCAAACCACACAAAATGTGACTTTTTGTACCGAGATTTGTTACAAGCCAGTGACCAATTGTATCTCACATCTGGTGGGGGCAGGAGACGATCCAGCAACCTGCGAGATATCCTTGTTCCTACATTAATTAACCATTGTTCAGAGCCACTCACTAATTGCTCTTCTTGTGCAAACACTGGCAGCTCAAGGTTTTAAACGCTGCACGGGCAGTGCTGAGCACAGAATCCTGCTCTTGGGAACGGGGAGTGACACAGGCGGGTCCCTGTGTGCTGCTCTGAGAACCTCGTTGTGTGGAGATGGAGCAGAAATGCCTTAAAGGGACGAGCTGATGGATATTCCGGGTCCATTCAGAGCAAAAAAAGAAAAAGCCACAAGCACACAGGGGCTTCAGTTTCCTTGTGTTTGAGTAAAGACTCTTTGTAAAGGGAAATAGGTTAAGGGGTGGCACAGTGGGGAGCTGTGGGGACACGGGGTGAGGGGATAGGCTGCTGTGGAGATGTAGGGTGAGAGGCTGGAGTGCCATGGGGCCGTGGGGTGAGGGATTGGGGTGCAATGGAGCTGTGGGATGAAGGGCTGGGGTGCCATGGGGCAATAGGGATGAGGGGCTGGGGCACTGTGGGGCTGTAGGGTGAGGGGCTGGAATGCAATGGGGCTGTGGCATGAGGGGCTGGGTTGCCATGGGGTTGCAGGGTGAGGGGTTGGGGTTTCACAGGGCAATAGGGTGAGGAGCTGGGATGCTATGGAGCTATGGGATGAGGGGCTGGGCTGCCATGGGGCAATAGGGTGAGGGTCTGGGGTGCCATGGGGCAATAGGGTGAGGGACTGGGTTGCCATGGGGCTGCAGGGTGAGGGGCTGGGGTGCAATGGGGCTGGAGGTTGAGGGGCTGGTGTGCTGTGGGAACGTGGGGTGATGGGCTGGGGTGCTGTGAGTGAGAAGTTGGGGTGCTGTAGGGACACAGGGTAAGGAGCTGGAGTACCGTGGGGATCAGGGGTGATGGGCTGTGGGGTCAAGAGTCGAGGGGCTGGGGTGCCATGGGATGTGAGGTGAGGGGCAGGGGTGCTGACCCACTGCAGGCAAAGTGACAGCACAACACAGATAGAGTCCCCTCAGCCTCCTGGCCCTGCTGCTTCCCCACTGCGTGGTTTTGTGGGGTTTTTTTTAATTCTCCAAGAGCTTTGCACTTTATTCAGTAATGGAATAAGGTATAAGGAGAAAGGACTGCAGAGTCCCTTTCAGACACAGCAAAGGCTCAGCAGAGCACAGGGAGTGCTGCAAGCACTGACACCCACTGTGACAGATGGCTCTGACCTGGCAGTGTGGGCACGTGGCACGTGTAGCTTCAAAGGGACTGACAGGCTCTGCCACTGCACTGGAGACTCCACAGCCTGCACAGCACAACCCCAGCCTCTGGTCTGGGAATGCATGAGATGTGCCTGTAGACCTTTACAAGGAAATCACGGAATCCCAGAATGCTTTGGGTTGGAAAGGACCTTAAGGCTCACCTCGTTCCACCCCGTGCCATGGGCAGGGACACCTTCCACCAGCCCAGGTTGCTCCAAGCCCCGTCCAACCTGGCCTTGGACACTTCCAGGGATGGGGCAGCCACAGCTTCTCTGGGCAACCTGTGCCAGTCCCTCCCCACCCTCACAGGGAACAATTTCTTTCTAATATCCCATCTAACCCTGCCCTCTGTCGGTTTGAAGGCATTCTCCTTTGTCCTGTCCCTCCAGGCTCTTGTCCAAAGTCTCTCTCCAGGTCTCTTGGAGCCCCTTTAGGCATTGGAAGGGGCTCTAAGGTCTCCCATCTCTGGGTGGAGAGATGAAACCACCTCTTGGGAAGAGAGAGGGACTCCTATGGGTAACTTTCAGCCAGATAGAAAGTCCAGTACATGATCATGGAAAGGAAAAAATACTGAGGACACCCTGGCAGAGCTTTTTACCTGAAGGGAAAGAGCAATTCTGCAGAGTTCTTTAATTTGGGCTCTGTGGGTGAAGGTCAAACACGGGAGCATGAAGGGTTGTGCCTCACCTCCTCCTCTTCCCTGGATACCTGTGAAATCTGAAGCTTTGAACCCTGGTGTTGGGTTTTGCCTGGGCTCAATTCCTACAAAACCTGCCCATGCTGTGGTGCCACTGGTTTGCTGAGCCCCAAGCTGCAAACAGGCCAGGGAGGTGTGAGAAGCACCAGACTGGCTGCCCTCCCCTCCAGCTTCCTAAACTGGGCCAGACTGGGTGGAGCAGGCTGGGTCTAAACTGCAGAAGGGACCCCGAGTGTCCCCAAAGGCAGCGCCCGCGGTGCCGTTCCTGGCTCTGCTTTGCCCTCTCTCCACAGCACCGCGGTGGCTGATGGTGGAGGGGGGATGGAGAGTGGAGCTGCAGCAGAGACGGCCCCAGGCCGGCCGGGGGTGCCCAGCACGGGGAGAGGTCCCCGTGTCCGTGGGCAGCACACGAGGGGCTCCGTCCCCCACGGGACCTACGCGCTCTGGAAGCCCCACACTTCCAAGAGCTGCACCTTGAAGTCCTCCTGGCAGAGCGGGGGGTTGTCGAAGGTCTCGCAGTGCCCCGTGTGCCCCCAGAGCAGGTCGGCGTCGAGGGACAGGGCTTGGCCTCCCCCTCCACCTGCAAGAGCGAGCGCCGGCTCAGGGCTGAGCTCCCGCCTCGGGCGGCTCCGGCCCAACCTGGGAGGGCTCAGGGCTGCGCCCACCCCTCGGCTCTCTGTCCCCGGCCTTGTCCTGACCCTGCTCCCGGGGCTGCCAGGGGGGCACAGGCTGGCGGTGCTGCAGGGGTTTCTGACACCCCAGCACGGGGGGCACAAAGATCCCGCTCCCAGCCCGAGCCTGACCCGTGTGTCTGCTCCGGTGGCCGTGCCCGGCCCCTCCTCGGGCTGATCCCCTCCCGCGGCTCCTCCATCCCACCCAGAGTGGAGGGAAGGGCTGGGGAAGGACACACCAGCCCCAGGGGCACAAACCTCTCCCGTGGTTCGGGCTGTGCTGCTCCCCCTCGGGGCTCTCGGAAGGAGCAGCTCGGCACTGTCCTGCTGAGGTGAGGAAGAGGGGCTGCCTTCACCTGCCCTGCCTTTAAACTGACATCCCCAACCAGGAGGTGTTTACCCTCGGGCAGGTTTTAACCTGGAGCAGGGCCCTTTTCAGCCGGAGCAGTGGCGGGAGGTCGGTGCCCACCCCCGGGGGCCCCGGTGGGTAATTAATTACCGATAACGATCCCTTCCCGTGAGCCGGACATGAACATGGAGGCTGTTTTGGAAGGCAGGAGGAAATGCCTGACGGCCAGGAACGGGGACAGGCGGCCTTTCCTGGGCGGCGTGGGCACGGTGAGGCGATTGGAGCTGGAGCTGGGGCTGCCCGGGCAGGAGCCGAGCCGGGAGTCGGGAGAGGGGGAAGGCGAGCGCTGGCGGGAGCGCGGCACAGCCTTGGCCAGCTCCGGCTGCTTGATGAACACCCACTCGTACCTCTCTGCCTCGGGGCGCACCTGGAGAGCAGGAGACACGTGGGGACAGAGCCTTTGGGACACTTGTCACTGCTGGGGGAAGACGGGGCTGCCTGGCCAGGGTGGGCAGGGCACAAATGATACAATCATGGAATAGTTTGGGCCGAAGGACCTTTAAAGGCCAGCTAGTCCCTGCCATGAGCAGGGACATCTCCAGCCAGGTCAGGTTGCTCAGATTAAATGCTGTGAGCCAAGGCCAGATCTGGAGTTAGGAAGGGACAGGGCTGCCCTGGAGGTGGGTGTGGCTGAGAAGTTGGTTTTGGTTTTGCCAGGTGCTGCCAGAGATGGGCAAACCTGCGCTGCCCACAGTGCCAGGTGGATGCTGGGTGGATGCCAGTGGGATACCAGATGGATGCTGCACTTTGTCCCCGGGATCTCTTGGTCCAGCTCAGCCTGTTCGTTCTTCGGGGGTACCAGAGCTGATTTGGGAATGCCCCATCCAGGAGCTGCCCTGAGCAAACTGGGCAGAAACCTGCCCTGCTGCCATCCCAGGAGGGGCTCCCAGGCCCACCTGGGGGTATCACACGTTCCTAGGGGGCTCAGGGCAGCCCCAGCTCACTCAGGGCAGGAGTTGGGTCTCCCTTTGCTCTGATCCAGCACAGCAATTCCTGCCAGAGCTCAGGGCAGTGCTGGGGCCGTGGGGAGGAAGCACCTTGGGGCTCACTGTGCCCTGAGGGGTCAAGGAAACAGTAATGAAGGGCCAAAGCCAGAGATAAACCATGACTTACAGTGAACACAAAGCACTCCCCTGTCCCAAAAAAGGCTGATGCTGCCCCACTCTTCTTCCTTTCACTCCAGTCAGAGGAGAGAAATGCCCCACACACCTTGGGAGAGAGCAGAGGGATCAGTGGGGGCTCAGGACCAGAGCCAGCCCCTGGAGCACTGGCCATGGCCCATGGGGTCAGCAGGGCAGGGGCTCTGCTCAGTCCTGGGGGAGTCAGGGAGCCAAATTCTGCTGTGCCAGCTGAGTCCTGCACTGACAATCACTGGTGCTCTGGCTGTGAGTCCACTTGGCTCCTGTGCCCAAAGCTGACCCTGGTGTGGATGTCCTTGACCTGACCATGGCTGGAAGGGACCTACCAAGGGCTGGAACTCGTGCCTGTCCTTGGCACAGCCAAGGAATAACATCAGCTAAAACGTGTAGGAAACCAAGTTTTACAGGTCACCTGCACGGGGCCCTGGGGGTGGCAGGTGTTTATCTCCACACCACACTGAAGTGTCAGGCTGGGGACATCAGCACTGGTGGGTCAGTAAATCTTTGGGAGGCCTGAACAATTCACAGAACTTGCCTCCACTGTTGGATGAGAGTGGAGAGAGAAAATACAGATTTCTGAGCCCCTGTCAGAGCCCCTGGGAAGATCCCTGGCTCAGGGGGGGTTGCAGTTATTTCACAGCTTCCAGCAGAAACTGTCCTTGTTTCTCCTCCATTTCCCTTGTGTGGCTGCTCCTACAATCAGTGGCAGAACCTTGCATTTAGTGCTTTGAAAGCAAGTCCTGGCTCAGACAAAGCATCTGCTGACTTGAGGAAAGTCTGCTCAGCCAGGATTCATGACTTGTGTTTGCAGTAAAAGAGCATCACTCGTGGCCCCTTTTCCTCTCACCAACTCCTCCTGTTCCCTGCAGCATCCCCTGTCTGAGGGGTGTCCTGGTGGCTGGAGGTGCAGTTTGTTCTCTCCTGGGAGGTGGAACAGACCCCGGGGCAGGGCAGGAGAGGGATCACACAGACCCAGGGCTGCTCCAAGAACTGCCAGTGGGGTCAGCCCCCCTGTCCCCTTCCCCACCTCTGCTTGGGAAACACTCACCTCCCCCTCGGTGGTTCTGATGAGCAGCACGGTCGGTTCGTAGCCCTCACAGCACGTGTAAAACCTGCACAGATGGACAAGGGGGTCGGGCTGGGGGCTCTCAGACCCCAGAGCAGTGAGCCCAGCATGTGGCCAGCACGGGGCTGGGAAGGAGAGAGGAAGGGGGTGGTGGCTCTTCTCAGCTGGCTCAAGGGAGTTCGTGGAAGGACACGGCAGAAACTCAGAGTCACGAAGCTTGAGCATCTCCAGGGTTTGTGCAGAGCAGAGGGAGTTGCCTTATGGGACTTCTCAAGTCATCACCTTTGCTTGGTGAAGCTCAGACAAACCCAAACCCTCAACCCTCTCACCCTACCCTCAGACACCAGGCTGGGGGGGATGTTTGGGGGGAGCTTACAAAACAAGCTCACTTTTTATCTGGATGTGTTTCACAATCCAGGCTCTGCACCCTGTGCTGCCTTGGAAAGGTCAGGGCTGCGCTTCCCGGGGCTGCATCACTGCCATGGGACACCCACTCACCTCTCAGAGGCTGGGGGAGCTCGGGGTGCTGACTGAGGTGCCCATCACACCCCCCTTTAAACACTGCCCTGAGAACAGGGGGTAGTGGGCAGCACCCAGTCCTGGACATCCCAGTGATCCCAGTGCCCTTCCCGCTCTGCCCTGAGCTGCATCCCAGGAGAGAAACACCCCGGCACTGAGTGATGTGGGGATGTCCCTGCTTCCCACGCCCCCTGCACTCCACAGCCAGGGTGTCACTGGGCCCTGGGCTCTCTCCTGCTCTGACACATCTTGCTATTGCAATTTTGGGCATTGGCCTTGACACCTGGGCTCTTTCAACTGGAGTTTGGTGTCTGTCCTGGGCAGGATGTTCCCAGTGCCCCTGCCCTGAGCTCAGCACCTCTCACTGTCAGGGGCTCCTACAGAGGACAGGGTTGGGTTTCCTGCCTGTTTTGAGCCACAGCATTGACTGCAGTGCCCAGCACCCCTGTGTCCCATCCCTGGGAGGGAGCTGGAGCCCTGGGGATGGTGTTCTGGCTGGACCTGGCTGCTCACAGCATGGCCAGTGTGGCACATGGGACGTCCCCTGCACTGCACATCCCCAGGGCTCCGTGTTCCCCAGTTGCTGATCACCATCTGAGCGAGCCTCAGCCCTCTCCCCTGAGTCAGCACCAGCCCAGATCACACTCAGGGTCTTGAGCTGAGCCCAGGACAGTCCCCAGCAGACCCCCGATGTGCCCTGGGGACACTCTGTGTTGCTCCTTTCTACCCCACCAACCCCTGCCCAGTTTTCACCCCACACATCCGACCCGCCCGGCCCCTGGGCAGGGGCTGCTTTACCTCTGCAGGCTGCACCCATCCTGGGAGGTGGAGAAGAGCAGCAGGGGGGGGAAGAGGGAGAAGCGCTCGGGGATCCAGGACCAGACGAGGCGCATCTCCTGAGCGGTGACGATGCTGGAGCTGAAGTTCTGCATGTCCACGGCCAGGTGGAAGGGCTGCCTGCACAGGGGGATGGACATTGTGCCGAGCTCTGGGGCCCGTCTGCTTTTTGGGGTGCAGCCCCCAGGCATCAGGTTTTGTCCTGCTTTTTGCACGGTGAGATTTCTGCCACCACCACCAGCTCTGGCTGTCCCGTGTCTCCCAACAGGGTCCCCCAAGGGGCTGGGAGGCCCCAGCACAGCCAAAGCTACGAAGGGTCCCTGAAGCTCCCCCTGTGTGTCTCCACAGTAGCTCACATTCTGCCTGCTCAGCCCCACGGGCTGGCAAGGGGAGAGGTCTCCTTACCTGCTCTGCACCATGGTTATGCCCCTCTCCATTAACGCCTTCCTGTTGGCCATCTGGAGGAGCCAGATTTCCTTGCGGGAGAACAGCCGGATGCCAAAGGCTCTCTCCAGGAGTTTGTCGACAGTGACGTGCTCGGCAATGTTCTGCACGAAAGCCTGCAGGTCCGCCTTGATGTCAGAGCCCTCCGGCTCGGCCGAGCTCCCCGAGAGCCTGAACTGCCTCAGCAGGGCCAGGGCGATGCGGTACAGGACCTTCTGCCCCTCCAGCAGGAACACGTCCAGCACACGGACGGCGTAAGCGAAGGGCAGGTCGTGGAAGAGCCACGACAACCACTCCGAGTAGACCTCAAAGACGTTCTCGGAGGCGCTGGCTATGAGTTTGTGAGCTGCTGGACAGTGCTTGTTGGCCAGGTCCCCAAATGTCATGCAGGAGGCCTGGTGGGCCAGGAAGGACTGGTCGATGTAGCTGGTGTGGGGAGCGTTGCTGGCGAGGAGGCGAGAGATGCTCTCGAAGCACTGAGCTTCGTCCTCGCTGTAGTGCAGCAGCAGAGCCACCAGGGAGGGCAGGATCGGGCTGTAGGTTATGTCAGGGAAGAGGTTGCCAACACAGATGAGGATCTTCTTCAGGGCAGCGACCCCTTCTGGGTTGAGGCAGTAGGTGGGCATGGGGCATCCCTCCAGGAACTCCGGCAGAGGGTGGGAGCTCGCGCCGGGCTTCCCGAAGAGCCGGCTCGCCACGTCCCTGTAGACGACAGCGTCTGGGGTGATGAGCCGGCAGGAGACCTGCTGGATGAGCTGGTGGTAGAGCCGAGCCCTGAGGGCGTGGCTCGTGGCCCAGCAGCCTTCCCTCGCCAGCTTCTTCAGCTCCTTCTGGGGCTTGCTCAGGATGTCCTGGGGGATCTGTGCCGGCCGCTGCGGGTCCGGCATCCTGTCCCAGTCCACGAACTGTCCACAGCCCGGGCAGGAGGAGGCGTCGGTGTCCCAGGTGTCAGCCTCGGATGTGACCACGATGGTGACTGGAGATGAGCCCAGCTCCTCTGCAGGACAAAGACCTTTTATTCAACACTCTCCACCGCCCCAGCCAACAGCGTTTCACCCTGGCTGAGGGTACTCTGAAGTCTTACAGCCACGTCCTGTATTTCTTTATTGTCCCCTGCAAGGGGAAGGTTTTCAGGCTTTGCCTGGCTGGAGCTGCTTGCTTTGCCCTCTCCTGCTCCCCTTGGCTCAGGACCCTGGGGAAGCTCAGGGCCAGGTCCCAGCTGGGTGTCAGGGCTGCTTCTCCCACCATGAGGGGCTTTGTACCCCTCAAAAAGCTCCTGACTTCCCAGCCTGTGACCTGCTGAGAGGGAGGTGCAGAGAGCAGGGACACAGTCCCTGTCCCCCGGGGACATGTCACACCACCGAGGAGGACGAGCAGCTCAGTCCCAGCCCAGCTCTGCAGGGATGAGGAGGGACCTCACGGGCAGCGGGGCCCAAGCGATGCTGAGGCCGAGAGGGACCATCGGCATCGTGTCCCCTCCCAAGGACAGCGCGGGGCAGGAGGGTCCTGTCCGGGTCGGGCAGCCCAGGACGAGGCTGCTCCGAGCCCAGGCAGAGGGGACAAAGCCGCCCTCGGGTGTTTGCCCTCCTCTTGCTGCCTCCTGCCAAAGTCTCCCGACCCCTCCGGCTGCTCGGGAGCCGGAGAGAAGGGGCGAGGAGAAGGTGCTGCAGCTCCAGGGGCTCGCCGGGGGTGCGGGGCTGCTCTAGGGGTGCAGAGGGTCCCTGTTCCCCGTGTGCCCCCAGGCACCTGCAGAGACCCCGGCCGGGGACCGCACGCAGGGACTGGTGAGCACCTGAGGAGCCCCTCGGGGTCAGAAGGTTCCCATCGCGGGAGGCTCCCGCACACAGCACAGGGGCAGGGCTCGGGCAGCCGCCAGCCCTGCTCCGGGAAGAGCAGAGCCTGAGCTCCTCCTAGAGAGACGGGAGCGGCATTTCCCCGGGGCTGCAGGACAGCTCGGCTCCGAACCCTGCACAGGAGACGGGAGCTGTCCCCGCCTGGGTGAGCTCTGCTGAGTAGGGATTCATTGGCAGGGATAAAGTCAATTCACACACGTTAATTCTCGGCTGTATCTATCTCGGATGTGCTCAGGCGCCTGGGGAGTCAAGGATGGATTCGCGCCGAGCCAAACCTCTGCTTTGGCCCCGAGGGGACACGAGAGGACAGCACGTGGTGGCACATCGAGAGGGTCCTGACGCCTGGGCTGGGTCCGGCTCTGGCTCTTGCTCCCCAGCTCAGTTTGGCCCCTGCTCGAGGTCAGGAGGACCAGCAGATCGAGTTCAGTGCTGGTTCAGGGGAGGGGCAGCAGTTTGCTGCCGTGGCTGCTCATCCTGACTCCCTGCCCTGGAGACAGCCCGACCCCGAGCCCAATCCCGCAGGCTCCTGGCCATAGAAACCAGGCTGAAACAACACCGGGGCTGAAGCAGGGGCTGTTTGACCCGCGGTCCCCAAATTCACCTCTTCCTCTCAGCCGGGTGCTGCCCTGCCCGGAGCCCTGAGGAGCATCACCCCGAGCCCACCCGGTCCCCGGTGCGGGCTGGTGGCTCCAGCTCTGCCCGCCCCGGGACAAGCCCTGGGATTGGGGCAGGAACTGTGACTCTGCTCCGGCCCCTCTCCTCTATTCCAGCCCCTGTCCCTGCTCTGCTGGACGTGTCCCCGGCCCGAGCGGGGCCGTCCCGCACTCACCTCGCCCGGTGCCCGTGTCCTCGCCCCCGGCCCGCTCGGCCCTGGGGAAGCCCCCGGCCGCCCCCCCGGGGGAGCCGGGCAGGTTGAGCCCCACCTGCAGCATCGCCCGGGTGCGACCACCGCTGCCGGGTCCCCTTTGTCCCCGTCACCTACCCTGACTTATAAGGCGAGGGCACGGGGGGTTTATTTGGAGTAAACAGAGCGAGGGGTGGAGCAGCTCCCGCGCCCGCGTCGCCCCTTCCTGCCCTAAATCTGCACCGGGGCCGGGCGGGGATGGAAACACCCCATGGAACGAGATATCATCGAAGAGCAACGAGGCCATTAAACCGAATCCTTTGTTTTCCCCAAGGATAACCTTCATTTTCCCGCTCTGGAGTTCAGGGGCAGGAGGGGCCGCGGGGCTGAGGAGGGGCCGGGGCTGCGGCCGCCGCCCGTCCTTGAACGAGGGAAACACAGAGCGTGGGTTTGGAGCCGCTTCCCGCTGGATGGTCCCGGGGGAGCCGGGAAGAGCGGCACGTGAGCAGCAAGTGCCAGGAGCCGGTGACGAGGAGGGATCGGGGCCACGAGGAGCCAGTGCCGCCCTTGGGACGCTCCTCGGGGCTGTGCCGGCCGTGTGCCCGGGGCGGCTTCAGCACCGGTCGCCAAAACCACCAGGGGAATTGGGGGCGATGTGCCCGTGCCCCCAACAGCCCCCCGCCCCTGCCGCCCCCCCAGCAGGAGCACAGACCGCCACTGCTGCAGGCACGGCTGTGGTGCTGCAGCCTTTCCAACCTGCCCCCGGGAAATGGTTGTTATCGATTGACTTTTAGCCTCAAAACGCGTTGCAGAGCCACAAACCGTACGTTGTGTTCACAGTTGAAGGAAAAGTCCCCTCCAACAGCTGGGAGATGCTCCCAGCACATCACCCCGATCCAACATTGCTGCTGGAGAACTCACAGCTCAGGCTGCACTTCGTGTGTATTTTTATAGATTTTTAAAGATTTTTA
Source organism: Chiroxiphia lanceolata (assembly GCF_009829145.1). Lineage (NCBI taxonomy): Eukaryota > Metazoa > Chordata > Aves > Passeriformes > Pipridae > Chiroxiphia > Chiroxiphia lanceolata. The sequence goes on along the minus strand of NC_045655.1, from coordinate 2,409,277 downwards.
TTTCCCTTTAAAAACCTGATATTTTCTGTAGCGGTAAGAGCAGCTGCAGGTTGTTCCTGCCCTGCCTCCCTGCCTGCACGTCCGTCTGCCCCTGCAGCACATCCCTGAGCAACCACCGGCACCGGCGGTCTCGGGGCATCTCCCGGGCAAGTGCAGCCCCTCTGCAGCCCCTCTCCTTTCTGGATGAAGCACCTTCTCCACTGTGTGCCAAAATCTGTTGGGAGCAGCACGGCTGTCCCGTCATCCCTCTCCTCCCTTTGCTCCTGATGAGCCTGGAGCCCCGGGGAGTGGGGGCGAGGGGCTGTGTCAGCAAAGGGCCCCCAGGGGCTGTGCTGGGTGGGAGGGAGCCAAGGGGGTCTCCCAGTGGGAGGCTCCCAGTCTGCACTCAGAGCGTGCCTGGGCACCCAGTGGGCAGCTCTGGCTGCACCCAAAGGGGCAGGTGGTGGCCCCCAGCCCTGCTCCTGGGAGTCCCGGGGTCCCCACACCACATCCCACTCTGCTTCCCGGTGCCGAGGGATCGTTCAACTCAAACCCTTTTTATGTATTCTCTCTCCAAATCAAACCCTTTTGCCCAGGCTCGTGGGTCCTGCTGCCTTTCCCTGGACCTTGTTGGCCGCCTTCTCCTCCTGTGCCTTTTCCAGGACAGCGGGTACCTCTCCCCGCCAGCCCGACCCAGCTCTGAAACCTCCGGCAGCGCCGCCGCCACCTCCCGGCAGCCGCTGCGGAGGTGGGAGATGGAAGTGAATTAGGGACAGGGCGAAACGAAACATCACTTCATGCGTTTTTAATGGTGAAAAAATTAAATATGTAGAGGCCGCGTGGCTCCAGCGGAGCAGCGCAGCCGAAGGCCATGAATGTTTGATGCCCAGAGCTGCGGGAGCAGCCGGATGTGGGAAGAGCTGTGACAGGGGAGATGGAGCCCACCCCGGGGGGCTGCCAGGGCCAGCGGGGAGCGCAGAGCCCGGGGCACTGCTGGCACCTGGGTCCTCCCGAGCGCAGCGATCTCAGCCCCGCAACGGCAGGAGTGGGACGCGTGTCCCTGCTCCCCACCCCAGCACGTCCCCAGCCCTGCCCAGGGAAACGAGTTGGTGCCTGGGGGTGCTCAGCACCCCCCAAACCCGCCCCGGGGCAGCTTTGCTCGGCGGGGCTGGTCCCCAGGGCACGGGGGCTCCTCTGGCTCCGTGTTCAACACTCACCCCAGCCCCGGGGGCTTTGCTGTGGGGTCGGGCACTCACTGGGAGCACAGCGGGGTCACAGCCCCCAGGAATGTGGGAGCACAGCGAGGTCACAGCCCCCAGGAGTGTGGGAGCACAGCGGGGTCACAGCCCCCAGGAATGTGGGAGCACAGCGAGGTCACAGCCCCCAGGAATGTGGGAGCACAGTGGGGTCACAGCCCCCCGGGAACGTGCTGATGAGGATGCACTTGTTATCATTATTGTTATCACTATCGTCATTATCGTTATCTATATCGTCACTGTCGTTATCAATATCGTTGTCATTGCAGCAGCAGCCCCGTGTCACGAGGACAATAAAGCCTCTCTGTCAGCGTCTCGTGACTGCTCCTCAGGCACCGGGGCCCAGGTTTGTGCCTGCATTGATTTGCGTCACCAATCACACTCAGAAACAAAGAGGAGAGGCCAAATCCTGGAGGATCGGGGTGGGAAGGGCTCGTTGGGCTTGGACAGAGGCTGCTGTGGGAGTGATGGGCTGTGCCCACTGCCAGGTGACTGCAGGGCCCTTGGCAGCCACAACAGGGACTGTGCCAACACCAGCAGTGTCACCAGGGACCAGGGGATGGGGATGAGGGGCACAGGGACATCAGCATGGCCAGGGCAGGGCAGGGACTGTCATCAGGAGATGGGCAGGGAAAGGGGATGGAGCTGAGGATCTGGAGAAGGGAACTGGCAGCTGCCTCAAGGAAGGGAAAGGCCTGAGCCAGGGATGAGAGGCCTCTGGAGCCCATGGGGCTGCTCTGCCTGAGGGAAAGCCCCGGCGTTGGGCACTGCAGGTGACACTGTGGGGGGTTAAAGTGACCCTTGAGCATCAGGAGCTGCCACCCAAGGTCTGAACGGGATAGGGTGACCCACTGCTTGGCATTGGGGAGGAAGGGAGGGTGAGATGTGAGGAGGAAGGGGAAAGAGAGGAAGGAGAAAGCGAGGAAGGGAGGAAAGAGGAAGAGAGGAGAGAGAAAGGAGGGAGGCAGCAGGAGGAGGAGGGGTGGAAGGAGGAGGAAGGAGGGTGGGTGTGCTGCAGAGGTGCCAACCAGGGCAGGCAGCCCTTGGGAAGATGCAGCACTGGGATACTTCCCACGCAGTGCTGGATGGTGGATGTTGGGGATCAGGTGCCAGGAGTGACCCTGCTGGGGAGAGACAGCAGGAAGGGCTGGGCAGGGAGGGATAGACATGGCTCTGTGCTGTGAACATCTGCACCCTGTACCACACAGATCTGCACCTGTACCGGGCACATCTGCACCTCTGTACCTGTAATGGGCACATCTGTACCTGTATTGGGCACATCTGCACCTCTGTACCTGTAATGGGCACATCTGTACCTGTATTGGGCACATCTGCACCTCTGTACCTGCACCCTGAATTTCTGCCCCTCTAAACCCTGAACTTCTGCACCTCTAAACCATGCACCTCTGCACCCACACCCCACACATCTGTGCCTCCCACCGAGCCCCTCTGCACCTTGTACCACACAACCAGCACCGCTGCACCCTCGGGCTCCGCACCGGGCACCCCATTCCCCTGGATCAGGCACCACATTCCCATTCCCTGCAGCCCTGCACCTCTCACTCCTGTACCCCCGTATCCCTTTATCGCCATACCCCTGTACCCCTTGATCCCTGATCCCCTGTATCCCCGTACCCCTTTATCCCTGTCCCTCCGTACCGCTGTACCCCGATATCCCTATACCTCTGTACCCCTTTATCCCTGTTTCCCTATACCTCCGCATGCCTATACACCTGTATCCCTTTATCCCCGTACCCTTATATTCCTGTTCCCCCGTACCCTCATATCCTCGTCCCTCCGTCCCCCATATCCCCGTCCCCCTGTACCCAATATCCCGTCCCCCTGTCTCCCCGTCCCCCCTCTCCCGGTCTCTCCCCCTCTCCCCGTCTCCCCGTGTCCCTCTCCCCTCTCCCCTCCCTCCCCTCCCGGCGCCTGCGCGCTGTGGCCGCTCGGGCGGAAGCGCGGGGTGGGTTCGGGGCCCGCGATGGCTCCGGAGCCCTGGTGAGCTGGGCCGGGGCTGGAGCGGGGCCGGGCGGGACCGACCCTGCGGGGCCTCCCCGGGGCTCCGGGGCCCCGTCACGGGCGGCGGGAGCGGGGCCGGGCAGGGCCCGAGTGTGTGCGGGGGGGTTGGACCTTCCCGTGCCGGCCCTTTCCCAAAGCCCGTCCCGGGGTGTGTTGGGGGTGTTTTACCTTCCCCTCCCGGCCCTTTCCCAGGCCGATCCCGGGGTGTGTTGGGGGTGTTTTACCTTCCCCTCCCGGCCCTTTCCCAAAGCCCGTCCCGGGGTGTGTTGGGGGTGTTTTACCTTCCCCTCCCGGCCCTTTCCCAAAGCCCGTCCCGGGGTGTGTTGGGGGTGTTTTACCTTCCCCTCCCGGCCCTTTCCCAGGCCGATCCCGGGCGGTCCCGGTGCCCCTCCCGGTCCCCCCGGGCTCAGCCGCTCCCCCGCTCCCTCCAGGCTCTCCCTGCTCGATGCCACTCGCCAGCTCGCCCAGGACATCGCCGAGAAGATCCAGGAGCGGAACCGGTGCCAGCGGAGCGGGGAGAGCTCAGCCAAGGTACCCCGGGATGGGGGCTCAGCTGGGTTTTGGGTTGGAGCGTTCTCGGGGCGGGTTCAGCTTTAAATCTGCGGGGGCGGGATGTGCCCGAGGAGCCCTGAATTCCCTGGCAGGGGGTGCAGAGGGAAGCGGGAGCTGCTGGAAGGGGCAGAGCCGGTGCCAGGACGGGGGTGACGCTCCGGCCCTGCCCCGGGTCCGGCTGTGTCGGTGTCACCGCTGGGACCTGCAGGGACACGCTGTGTGTGATGGCAGGAACCCAGCGCCAGTGCTCTGTTCGTCGGGGGTCCTGTAAAGACAACAAGGGTGCAAACTCTAAATTAACAGAGGCCTTTCAGCCTCCCCAAAGTCACCTTGGGTTTAACAGAACTGATGTTTCTGTGGGCGATCAGGCTGGTTTGAAAGGAGGAGAGGAGGAGCCCTGGGAGCGTTGGGCTCACCCTGCTGACTGCTCGGGGCTGTCGCTGCCGGGATCAGAACTTTCCCAGAGCTCCCGAGCTCAGAGGTGCTGGGATGCACATCAGCTGCTCTGTGCCCCTCTCTGGGAATAGGGAACAGATGTTTCTCCCCACGAGATTGGATCGCTGCCTTCTGCAGGGGCTCTACAGCAGAGGAAACAGGAACTTTGCAGCCTTGTTTTAGCCACATTTTTGACAAAACATAAGACCAGAATTAAATATAAATGAGAAGTGGAAGTGAGAGCTTACCCAGGAAAATGTTCTCCACGTTTTCACACTTCCTGTTTAAAAAATAAAATAAAATTGGGATTCTCAGGAAGCTTCTGTCTCCAGGACTAAAAGCCTCATCCTTTCCTCCAGGCAGTGCAGGAGCAGCTTCATGCCATCAACAGGTCCCTTGGATGTGTTAAGTTAAAAAAAGGCTGCAAGTCCTTGAGTTGGTCCTTTATAATAATTGACATAATTAAAGCCCCACTGATTTATCTTGCAGGCTCTGCTCCTCTTTAAAGCAGGGGTTTAATATGATACCCAAGCACTGAATCTTCTCTACCATTTTAAAACCTATCAGCTTTTAAAATAAAATGCCATTTTTTAAATGTTTCCCGTGAAGAAATGTTGAGGAAAACTGTGTGGGCTTTGTCCAATAATCAGTGCTGCTGAATGAGTGACTCAAATTCAGCATGAATTGAGAAGAGGTTTCAGAAGGCCCAAATAAGTGGGATTTGAGGGAAGTGTTTTCTCTGGCTGTAGCATTGAGAGGAGTGTTTGGGGGTTGGTCCCTGCTTGCAGGATGGTGAATTATCACAAATTGCACAGATATGCCCAAGCAGTAGAAGACTAATAAAAAGATTGCAGCTTAACCTGTGTGTATTTATAGAGGACAAAGTCCTCCATTTCCATCAGTGCCATCCATGACGTGTCCCCAAACCCCAACAAAACCTCGTGTTGCTGTTGTTTGAAGCCTTTCTGGGGCCAGAACTCTCCGAGGTTGTGTTTTATGGAAACATTACATGGTTGACTTAGTTCTTCATAAAATCACTTGTTCCATGCCCTGTGTTTTTGAGTTTCCCTTTCATCCATTAACAGGTAAAGATGAATATTTGGCAGTGTTTGATTCTACTATAAACAAGTTTCCAACAAGGAGAGAGTTGTTTTCACAACAGAAATGCCTGTTGAGAAATCCACGGCTGAGCAGTCTTGTATTCTGTGCCTCCTGAACACTTTAATGCAGGGAAATGTCTTTGTACATTGTTTGCCTGTTAGGGAGAATATAAACAAGTTTTTATTTTTATAGTATTTTGCCATTAGCATGGCTAAAAACCCTGTTGCCAAAAATAAAGCGTAAAACTTAAAATGTAAATATAAACTATAAGGAAAGATTTCAAGGCAGCACTTACAGTCTGTGAGCTCTGCTCTGTCGAGCTGATCTTAAGCCTTCCACTGGTTTCTTTTTTTCTCTGAAGGAAGTGAAATGTTGTGTTGTGCTGCAGTTGTGGCCAGTGGTGTCTGTGTTTGAGGACTTTCTTGGCCGTGTCACCTTTATGTTGTTCTGCTGTTCTGGGTTGATTAAATGCAGCGTTCTCCTCCTGGGCAGTTTTGGGTTTGATGGAGTCACACGGGTGCTGTGTCCATAACAAACAAACCACATTAGGCACAGACTTGATATAATTCTATAAAAAGACATTTTCACTGCAGACATGGCATCCTGTGAGCTCTGTGTGCAGTGGGGTGAGGAGGATGGGTTGTCAGTGGCCTTTTGGGTTTCAGTTTTTGCCCGTGGAATTCCACTCCCTTGGAGTTTTGTTTGCTCCCCTGGGCTGAACTTGAGAGCTGTTGGTGGCTTCAGTTTGTGCCTGAGCATGTGTGTGTGTCTTGCTGAGGAGCAGGAGTGTCCTGGCTGAGTGTCCTGGGCTCACCCTGGAGCTCTGCACGGGCTGGAGATGGGCCAAAGGCTCACGAGGCTCTTCCTCTTCTGCCTCTTCATTTGTGTTGTAAAAGTTGATTTTTCTTTCAGGCTCCTTTTTCCTTCAATGTGTTCAAACTGCCCAATGAATTAATTCCTGGAGGAGAGAAGAGGTGACAATAAACAAGCCTTGTTCCTAAGCTGGTAGCCAGGCTGCAGACAGCAAAAGGAATCTGCCATTTCCTCCTGAGTGGTGAATTCACACCCCTTCCAAAGTCTCCCTCTTGGGTCTTGGTTTTGGAGGTGCAGGCAGAGGTGTAACCAGGGTCTGGATCTTGTGCCAGTAAGTCCAGCCTTCCTCTCTTGCCTGGGCCTGGCCTGTGTGTGGGCTGGTAGGGAAGGAGTTTGGAAAGGGCTTGGAAGGAGCCTGGGAGGAGCTGGTCTGGGGCTCAGAGCCCACACGTTCCATGGGGTTCAGCTGCCATTGCCAGCTCAGGGGTCCTTTAAAATCCTTGCAGAGTTGTGACCCAGCTTTGGGTTTTCCTGGGAGGCAGAGCCCACTCTGGGCTGTGTCTGAGGCTGAGCCTCAGCTTTTCCCCTGCATTAGAAAAATCAGCACCTGTTGTTTGATGAAGTTCTTGCAGTGACACTTGTCCCGGGTTTTGGGCTGGTTTTCCGTATCTAATCCATCTCTGATGTGACAGCCCACACTTTTCCAGCAGTCCTTCCTTTCATTAACCTTCTTGCACCACTGATCACATATTTACTGTGCCCATGGCCTGGAGCTGGGAGGGTTTCACCAGAATTAATCTGCGTTTATGTTTGGTCACCATTCAGTGAGTTTTACCTCCTTTGAAAGCTGCTGTAAAGCTGTTCCTGGTTGTGCAGTACAGTTTGTTAATGCTCCAGTATTGATCCCAAGTGACAACTGGGGCCGGCACACGGGGCAGGACACTCCATTCCTTTGGGACAGCATTCCTTTACCTTCCGGCGTGTCAGCCTTAATTAAGATGCAGCTGGAATTTTCCAGGGGAAAGGTTGTGCTGTTGACGTGACTCCCCTTGAGCAAGGTCAGTTAAATTTCCTTTAATGGGTTTTCAATAGCAATTTCAGTAGCTTCTCCCCTCTTTTCTCCTTGGAGAGAGATCTGTGCAGGTTGTTGTAACAGAGACTGGAATGGGGCAGAATTCCCTGTGGATTCACACCATTTGAAAAGCACAAGGGGAAGAAGCAACTTCTACCTTTTCTCTGGGTGTAATAATACAGGGTGCAGCTTCTTTCTAGAAAGAATTCTTCTTTCTCATAGCTCTCTTTGCTGAGGGGTGCAGGTGGGCTGTAGAGGTGAGACTGTTTCACTGAGAACTGTATGAGCTGGGTTATAATATATTTCATATTGTGCTATGTCCAATCTTGCTTGGAAAATAAGGGATGGTGTAGAAAGAAGACAGTAATGTTTGATAGCAGCATTAATCTGAGATTAATATTTATTGTGGAGTGTATTTTGAGGGTTTAAATAGGAAAATCAGACTGATGTGAAATAAAATGTGGCTGTGGCACAGCAGGGCAGGCTGGATGTGCTCTGGTGTTCAGCATCACCAGGGTGCTTAAGGGAGATGGTGTGGTTCACAAAAAGTGCTTTTTAGTGGCTTTCAGCAAAAAAAATCACCTTTTTATTTTTAATTCTGACAGATCTGTTCCCTCAGGATGGAAGTTACATGACCACATTGCAATGTCCAGTGAGGAGAGGTGAAGAGCTCTCACGTGTGGCTGTGAACACAGTGGGAAGTGTGCCTGGAATTTACAGACTCACTCAGTGCTGGATTATTTCCCAGCAGTGCTGATCCATCTCCCGGCCAGGAGATGTCCCCACTTCACCACAATTCCTCCAGGAACTCCGACACAGGTTCTGGGTTGTGTTCAACAGTGTTTCCATCTGGTGTTTTGGAGAGAAGGAGCAAGCCCTGAGCACTGGGACAGTGGGATGTGGCTGTCAGGGGCCCTGAAATACCCACTCAAGGCAGCAGAGGTCACAAGGCATGGGGGGCCAAACTTAGGAGAGGAAGAAACAGAGAAGATGAAGAGAAGGAATGAAAAAAATCCTGGTTCTGGACACAGTGACTTAGTCCCACTGATGACAAGTAAACATTTCGTTGCCAAATAAACATTTAGAGGAGTTGGAGTGGCCACAGGAGGCATCACAATGGTTGGATAGCCAAAGGAGATGTCACAGTGATTGGATAGCCACAGGATCTGTCACAATGGTTGGATAGCCACAGCAGGTGTCACAATAGTTGGATAGCCACAGGAGGTGTCACAGTGCTTGGAGTAGCCACAGGAGCTGTCAAAATGGTTGGAGTAGCCTCAGGGTCTCTTTGTGGGATTAGAGTAGCAACAGGGCTTATTATGGGGGTTAGAGTAGCCACAGGGCTTTTCCTGGTGGATTAGAGTAGCCACAAGGCCTCTCCCTGGGGTCAGAGGAGCTGCAGGGCCTGTCCTGGTGGATTAGAGTAGCCACAGAGCTTGTTGCAGGTGTTGGAGTAGCCGCAGGTGAAGGCAGGGAGAGGAGCAGGGCCAGCAGGACCTGGGCTGTGGTGTCTGCTGGTGGCTGGAGCGATGGACCCCGAAGCCAACGAGGATGCCACCTATTACCTGGAACAGTACAGGGCCAACCTCCTGCCCCAGCTCAGGTGAGGGGGCTCCTCCACCCTCTTCTCCTGTCTCCTCCATCCCTCCTTCCCCCACTGTGGCAAACTGCCATCCCTTATCTCCATCACTTCCATCCCCTCTTGTACCTCCCTTCCCTGGCCCTGTTCCTCCTGTAACCCCCTTGCTCTGTCAGGGGATCCCCCCTGGGGAGGGGTGGGGATGCCACTCTGACAGATGGGGTCTGAGATGGTGTCGGGCTGCTCTACCCCATCACCACGCCCAGAACACAGACCAACGCCCAGGGCAGTCCAGCACCCTGCAAGGACCTGGATCCAGTGTGTAACCTTGAGGAAATGCTCTCTCACAGGGCACTCGGAGAGCCAGACGAGGACCCCGCCACCTCGTTTATGTGCCTCCTGAAGAAGAAGAAAGAATTCCGATCTCTGGAAAATGCTGTGGCGGAGAAGAAAGAGGTGAGAAAGGTGGGAGGGTGCTGGAGCGTGGCTGGGAGGGCTTTGGGGTTCTTTGGTGGGTGGCAGCAGCAGGCAGGTGGCTGGTTCTGTACGTTGGCAGCCGTGTCACCCTCTCTCTGGTGCTGCCAGGCCTTCAAGAAGAGGCTGGAGGTCATTGCCGAGCAGTGGAGGGACCTGCACGCCAGGAGGACTCAGCTGAAGGCCCACGTGAAGAGATCTGGGAGGACTGTACAGGTACTGCCCTGCTCAGCTGACACAACCCTGAGCCACACCACCAACTCCTCCCCTCCCTTGGGAAAGAGAGTTTTGGACCAGCACACCTGGCCAAGGCTCCCGTGAGCCTGGGGGTGTGAGAACAGCACTGGCAGGACACAGGGGTTTGTACCACAGAGCTGCAAAGCCCTGTTAGGGCTTGGGTGGGGAGAGCTTGTCCTGTACCCATGTGATCTCCTGAGGGCCCCAAATGTCCCCCAAGGAGGGTCTCAGCCTTGTCCCCACTGTTGAGCTACATCAGTCTTCCAGGGACAGGTACAAGGAGGTCTGAAAATCAGAGTGCCATCCCAGGTGCTCCCTCCAAGACCGTGCCATGGCCCTGTAAAAGGAGAGGAAGATTGTTCCCAGGAGTGCTCCAATGCTGGTCTCTCCTCTCTGAAGGTGTCTCCTTCCAGTGCTGTTGAGTAACCCAGCTGCATCTTCCCTTGCCTTCCCTTCCCTCTGTCTGTGTGTGCTGATGGGGAAACATCACCAGGAAAATGAAATGCTGCGAAACCAAGCCCTGAAGAAAGCCAGCAAAGATAGAGAGGAGAAAATAAAAAAGGAGAATGAGCTTCTGAGAGCTAAGAGGGAGCTGGAAGCTCTCATAAAACAGCATCAGAAACTCTGCCAAAAACTGCCAAAATACTCCATGTTCAAGAGATACCTGGAGGATGTGGTGGAGATCTCACAGGTGAGGTTGGACCTGAGAGAGGCAGATCCTGGGCTCAGGGAGGGCCTTATCTGGGTGTTAAAATAGAAGAGATAAAGCAAGTCTAGGGAAATTAAAACACTTGGTCAAACCCAGAGACCTCAAGTGGGATGGGAAGGAATTCCCTACAACCAAGGTGAGCCACAGGGAGCAGAGTCAGGGGAGGAGAACCAGAACAGGAGGTGAAGGCTTGAGAAAACCAAGAAAAACCATGAGAAGGGGCGAAAGCTCAGGGCTGAGGGGCCCCTTTGGTGTCACCATTTCAGGTCATATTGGTGGTTTGGGAGAGGTAAAGAGCTGCCTGGGAATGAGACTCGGGCAGCTGCAGTTGTGGTTGTGTTTATCAGAGCACTGCTCACCTGGGGAAGAGCTGTAATATCTCCCCTTGCCTATGGCAGTGAGAGCTCCAGACCTGGCACAGTGGGATGTCATCACCCAGGGAATGTGGTGGTGCTCAGGAGCCAACAGGGACAATAGTCTTGTGGAGAAGGGAAGACCTTTCATCTGGGGGAGGTGTTGGCCCTGCTCAGGGCAGGGTGCCAGAGGACATGAGATCTGCAGGTGGTGAGGGAAGGTGCTAACACCAGGGATCCTGTGCTGCAGTTTCGGGACATCGAGGACGTCATTTCCTTCTACAAGTCACTGATGAGGTCACGCAGGGAGCTGCTGCAGTCACAGCAGTGGCACAAGGCAATGACTAAGCAAGCCAGGGTGCTCCTGGACCAGTACAGGGCAGAGAAAGGAGCTGAGATGCTGCAGTGCAAGAATGATCTGGCGCAGCTAAAACAATATTTAGACCAGGCTCGAAGTGACATCCCTGTCTGGGTAAGGAACTGTGGGATGGGCAGGCCAAGATCTCCAAGGCCTGGCTGAGTCAAGACTGGCTGATGGCTTATCCTGCAGCCATGGGCTCATGGCAAGGCCCAGTAGCAGCCTTTGTGGCTGGAGGAGATGGCTAATTTCTTCCCTCCATGGGGTTGCAGAAGGAAGAATGAAAGCCCTTCCTGGTCTGGGAGGGGGGTCAGTGGCAAGTGCTGCTGCAGGGGATCAGCTTCCCTGCTGTGGGGAGGGTGGATGGGGCTGTTCCTGGACCTGCTTCCACCACACTGAGCTGAACCACTTCCAGCACAGCCCTGGGCAAGGCTTCCTAAGGAAGCAGATGAGTGTGGAAGTTGGGGTCTCCGAGCCAGGGTCTCCTGTGCTGAAGCAGCACCTTCAGCTGGGCCATGTCCCCCTGCTCCATGTCTCCTCTTCCTCCAGGAGGCTCAGTGGATCGACATCCAGAACAGGGCTGCCAAGAAGGCCACGAAGCTGAGGGCCATTGAGAGGACCATCCACAGCCTCTTCCACGCTGCCAGCGCACGGCTGGATGCAAAGTGGAACGTGGCAGCACGTGACAGCCACAGACAGCTGGACATGGTAAAGCCAGGCCAGAGCCCTTCTCCCTTCTCAGAAAGAGGAGCAGGAATGACTCTCAGCTGCCCAAAGGGAGGGGAGAGCCCACAGGCCCAACAGACACCTTCCTTTTCACATGGGTGTTCTCGGGGAAGGGGCTGGGGACTCCAGGCAAGTCTGTCTCTTGTGAGGAGGGTGCTTGTGGGGCAGAAGTGTGAACCAGACAGGCTGGGACAGGGGATGCAGATCAAGGTTTGGTTTCATTCACCCACTTGCCCACAAAAGCCCATTCTGGTGGTGCAGATCCAGCAAGGCAAATGCCTTGTTTGTCCTCCTGCTCAGTGTAGTTGGGGATATTTGCCTCCAAAAGGGACAACAAGCTCCCCTCTGCCCCCTGTTCCCATCCCTGCACTGAGCTCTGCCTTCTCTCTTTCCCACCCTAGATCCAGCAGTTTATTGAAGACCTCAGGGACATCTCTGCAGAGGACATGAAGAAGTACAAATGAGAACCTATTCAGGGACCTGCCCTGCCAGCAGGGTGGAAAAGGAAAGGAGAGGACAAGAGAACCCAAGAGATACTGCAGAATAAAAAAACCCCAAAATGTTTTAAGGTGTCTCTTCATTTCCTGGGAGGATTGGACACATCAGAGCTCCATCCCACAGATGCCACTGGGATGCCTTCTCTGGCAGATGGGATTCTGGGTGCAGGAGACAGTGTCCCAGCAAGGTGGTGAGAGCAGGCTGGGACAGCAGAGTCTCAAACAGGGATCAGTGCTCACATTTGGACATCCCACTCAGCCTAACCTCAGCTATTTGAGAGGGATGTTACAACATGGTGGGGAGAATTGGGGAGAGCTTCAGAGAGTTTCCACCACCACACTCAGCCTGTCACCTCCTCCCAGAGAGCAGCTCTGTGTGCCAGGGCTGGATCTGAGCCCCTTCATCCCACAGGCATCAGCATCCTCAGATGCTGCCCTTCCCTGCTCTTCTGTGAGACCAAGCACACAGCAGCAGAAGAGAGAAACAAAACCAAGCAGGAGAGAATGAACTTTGCTATGGCCCTCAGGGGTGTCCCAGAGATTGGTAAATGTCTTGCAGAGGCACTGGTGATGATAACCAAGAGCAGTAGCTCTTAGAAAAGTCAGTTTGTGACTCATCCAAGAGCAGGGAAGATGATGTGCATTTGTGCCCTTGCATCTCGTCTCAGCTGTGACATATCCAGAGGCACCAGGATCATTTACACCCCTCCTGAGAGGTGACTCATCTGTCCCCTCTTCTTCCACCCACAGCCACCCCCTCACCCACTTTGTTACCTCTCGCTGGTGGCAGCTGATGGGAGTTAAAGCAAAAGGAGCAGCTCTGGCCCCTGAGGAAGGGGGGGCTGCAGTGCCTGCCACTCCTGAGTGATGGTCTGAGGGCACTGCTGGCTCCAGGGGCTTAAGGAGAAGACAGAGTGATGGGCCAGGTTACCTGAAGTCCTTTGGATACCGAGTGCTGGGCAGTTTGGAGATGTTAGGCTGCACCTCAAGGCCTCTCAATTTAGGAAGGATATTGAGGGGCTGGAGCAGGTCCAGAGAAGGGCAACAAGGCTGGGGAAGGGTCTGGAGCACAAGTGCTGTGAGGAGCAGCTGAGGGAGCTGGGGGGGCTCAGCCTGGAGAGGAGGAGGCTCAGGGGAGACCTTCTCACTCTCTGCAACTCCCTGACAGGAGGGGGGAGCCGGGGGGGGTTGGGCTCTGCTGCCAGGAACCAGCAGTAGGACAAGAGGGCACAGCCTTGAGCTGCCCCAGGGCAGGTTTAGGTTGGACACTGGGAAGAAGTTCTTCCCAGAGAGAGGGATCAGCCCTTGGAATGGGCTGCCCAGGGAGGGGGTGCAGTCCCCGTCCCTGGAGGTGTTTGAGCAGAGCCTGGATGTGGCATCAGTGCCATGGTCTGGGTGACAAGGTGGGGTTGGGTCATGGGTTGGACTGGATGATCTCAGAGGTCTTTTCCAACCCAACTCATTCTGTGATTCTGTCTCTTACCCAGATGCCTGAGCTCAGCTCCTCTGATGAACCCTCAGCACAGGACAACAGAATCACAGAATCAATGAGGTTGAAAAAGCCCTCCAAGGCTGTGTGAGTCGACACAGCTGCTCGGCCCGAACAACCATAAAAATCACTGAAATGCAAAGGCTAAATTTATTTAATTCCCTTGCTAACTGGAGGATCCTAAAGCAACACCAGGCTGGAGACACACAAGTGGGAACGCTGGCACCATTGAGCTCTGGTGATGGGTGGCAGGGCTGCTCTTGGTACCAATTTGTCAAGGGCCCTTTCTCTGGGGAGCTGGACAGCAGGAAACCCTCTCAGCTAAGGCAAAGCAGCCAAGGCATCCCTAGACCAGCAGAAAGACAAACTCTGCTCTCACCACTCGTGAGATGCCAGAAGATGCCGAGCTGGAGCTGTGCTGGTCCTGCTCCACAGAGGGGACTCTCAAGGTTGCCAGGCTTTCCTGGGCCACCTGCCATCCTTCTCCTGCCTGCTGGAGCCATCCTGCTGGCTCAGGGCCCTCAGCCCCAGCAGAGGAGGTGGCAGGACCCACTGCCCAAGCACAGTGTGCTGGGCATCACTACACTGCAGTTCCTTCCAGCTCTATTCCTGTCCTGGGCGAGGCCAAACCAGTGTGACTCATGGTGCCATGGGATATGGGGGCAAAGACTAAAATTACCTGATCAGGTATCAGGGTTTCAGTTCTGAGGATGATAAATAAGTTGTTTGTGTTTACAGCCTGCCATCTGCTCAGGGAATTGCAGGGGTTGGGTTTGTTTGCGTGGTGGTTTCGGGGTTTGGGTGGGTTTTTTCTAAGGTTTCTCTCTCTTGGCACAGAGAGGAGATGACTAAAGTATTGGCTAAATCTGCAGTGTTTTGCCTCTTTTTGATGGAAAATCCCCAACACACTGAGATGTTGTTATTGGTTTAGTCTGGACTCTGCCAACATTTCCTCTGGAGCGTCTGGCTATTCCATCAGTGTGGGAAGGGGTTAGCAGTGCCAGCATTCTGCTCTGCAGGGCAGCTCTGCCCTGGCACCAGTGGTGGCATTTCCCAGAGCCACCAGATGCAGAGTGAGTGCACATGACTGCACAGAAAGGCACTGTCAGCTGCAGATCCCTTGGGATGCTCTCACCTGGAGACCTGCAACCTCCCCTCCCAGGCACTGTGCCACGAGGACAACCCAGTGCCAGCACTGACCAGTGTCTCCAGTGGTGACCTCAGGAGACACTGCTGGCTTGTTAACCCCAGGATTAGCAGCTGGCAGGCTGAGCACCCCTGGGTGTCATTAAACCCAAATTAGAGCACTGTTTGTGCACATCCAGTTTCCAGCCACCTGATCCAAGAGATGATGCCAAGAGCTTCCTGGTCCCCTTTCTCAGTTCCTGGTACAGAAGCAGGTCACATCCATGAGAGACTGGAAGCTTCTCTGGTCCCACACAACTGATGAGGCCCAGCACAGCCCAGATTCTGTCCTGCCTTTCTGCTCCTACTCAGCCCATCTCCCACCTCCTCGTGCTCTCCTGCATGTCCACCACGAGGTGCTTCTCATCTGTTCTTTAATCACCCTTCCCAAGCCCAGGAAACACCAAAAACCACAAGACCCTGCAGCCTGCAGGCCCTGCAAGTCCAGCTCCTCCTCCTGGGAGAACTGGGGGGTGGGATACAGGAGGGGGAGAGTTGGGGTCCAAGGGAGGATGTGGTGCACCCAGACCTCCTGCCAAGAGCCAAGTGCCACACAGAGAAGACATTTGGTGTTCCACAACCCCCCTGTAAATGGTGCCATTGAGGCTTGGTGAGGACAGAAGGCTCCTCTTTTGTTATCACTGAACAAAGATGTCTAAAGAGTTCAGGGCCCTGAGCAGTAAGGGGTATTAACCCAGGGAGGCAGTTTCTTGCCTTTCCAAAGATTTTTCAGCCTGGCCCAAAAGTGAAATGTTAAGAGCCAGAAATGGCAGGGTTGGGTACAGGAGCTGCTCTGTTCTCCTGCAACTGTCAGGGAAGTCCAAAGTCCAGCCTGACTTTTTAGGATCTGGTTTCTGTTCCACCCTGCTGTGACACAGCCTGAGCCATCTCTCTAAAAAGGTCCCAGGTGGGGAAATACCTATGAACCAAGCTTCCAACAGACATTTATTGGTTTGGGTTGAAATCAATGCACATGAAACAGCATCACTCCCGTGTGCTGGGCACCTTTGCCATCACTTATAACAGAGGCCAGCATGCCCAGGCCAGCAGCCTGTCCCCTTCTCCATGAGCAGCCACTCAAACACAGCCCATAAACAAAGAGCAGAACAGGCCAGGACCTTTCCCATCTTCCCTGCCTGCCCAGCACTGCTCCACAGCCAAAGTCTGGGGCTGGGGGCCTTGTGGGGTGCAGGTAAGGATGAAGTAGGGGGGCAAGTTCTGAATCAAGGGCTCTTCCTTGCCATGGGCTCCCTCTCAGCCCAGCCAAACACACTGGTTGAGTTACTCATCCAGCCCAGTAAGACCCTGGGAAGGCAAGGACAGTGAGAGGAGCCTTCTGAGTCTTGAGCCTCTGGTCTGTGTGGATCAAAGCAAACTCACATATGGTGACTGCAGAGTGACCAAGCAAAGCACCCACTGGACAGTTTCTGGAAGAGCAGGGAAGGACTGGCCCAATCTGTCCCATCAGCTCCTGGATTGGATGCTACAGATGATGGACAGCTCTGACAACAGCCCCAGGGGTGAACTGCACCTCACTGCACTGCACAGGGTGGGCAGAGCAGAGGGGAGCTCTCTGTGACTTAATTTGCTCCTGTGATCTACAGGTGCTCCCACCAGTCCACACTGAAGCCTCTCCCAAGCAAGGGGAGCACCAGAAAGCGGCAGGTGATGTTTGTAGGAGGCTGTAGGGTAGGTAAGCTTCAAACAGAGAGAATTGAGGTAAACTCAGAGGTGACATGAACCAAAACAGGGTCCAGTTTGCTGGATTCACGTTTGCAGGTGTCATGTTGGCCCATTTGGGCCTTGCACCCTGGTCTGTCAGTGGGCAGAGGGACTGGTTTAGTTTGTGGACTTCTCTGACTGCTGGTAGGATCCATGTCTTGGGATGGAGGAGGTTGCCCAGGAAGGATAAGGGAGTGGAAACCCCCTTGCAAAGGTTAGAGAACACATTTCACACACTGGGTTCTCTGGCAGTGCTGATACATGAGGGAAGACTGAGACAACTGGGTTGTTCAGCCCGGAAAAGAGAAGGTGTGGGGGTAACCTAATTGTGGCCTTCCAGGACCTGAAGGAGCTAAAAGAAAGATGGAGAGACACTATTTATAAGATCATGGAGTGACAGGACAAGGGGGAATGGGTTCAAACTGACAGAGAATAGGGTTAGATTAGATATTAGGAAGAAATTCTTGGCTGTGAGGGTGGGGAGGCCCTGGCACAGGTTGCCCAGAGAAGCTGTGGCTGCCCCATCCCTGGCAGTGTTCAAGGCCAGGTTGGACGGGGCTTGGAGCAACCTGGGCTGGTGGAAGGTGTCCCTGCCCATGGCAGAGGGTAGAATGAGATGAGCTTTAAGGTCCCTTCCAACCCAAACCAGTCTGTGGCTCAATGAGGAACTTGGACCTGCTTATGGCACTGCACTGGGAAGGATCCCACCTGCATTGTGCTTTGTAAGGGTGAATGTGCTGTCAGGTGCTATGGGAAAAGCCAAAGGGTTGTGACCAACTCCCTGGCACGGTGACCAGTGACCCAGGCAGGAAAACCATCTCAAGACCCTGCAGCAAACTGCAGCAGGGCTGTGCTGGGGGAATCAGCATTTTGGCTGGAGGACAAGGCAGAAAGAGCTCCTGGGCAGCCACCCAAAGGGGAGGCCACCCAAGGCCACCCAGTAAAGCCACAGCAGGTACAGGGCAGAGGGGCAGGCAGGGTGGGAGGGGTGAGAGGCCTTCACACCCAGGGAGAAGGAAAGCTCCTGTCCTACTACCATGGGCACCAGCAGCTCTGGCTGTGCCACCTCAGCACAGGTGGCTGCTCAGAAGGGACAACAGGGGCTGAGCAGTGGGTGACATCAGGGTGCCCTGAGTCTTTTGCACAGGACTGTGTCCAGCTCATGGTGCCAAGCCCATGGGGCTGGGGCACTGGAGGGCAGGACTGAAAGCCCTCCTGGCACTGAGAGCATCTCACCTGCTGTCTCCACCTTCCCCTGCCATGTCTCCAGTCTCCTGCTGGGTTTTCCTTTCCTTCTGCATGTTGCCCTGTTCTGAATTTTGCTCCTGTTGTTCTCAGCTCCTCCTTTTTCTTGGAGCTGAGCACTGAATCCAGTGAGGTGAGGTGGGGAAAGCAACTCATCTGCCCGTAGTTACACACGCCCGGTCTGTGCTCTGGTGGTAACTCCACAGGGAGCATCCCTGCACTCAGCAGGCTCCAGGAACTGCCCTGCACCTTTGCTTGGTTCTACCCAAAGCCCCAGAGCACCTTGCAACAAAACCAAGGCAAACACAATAAAACCCAAACCAGAGACATTCCCCACCAAGAGTCCTCAGGAATCGTCCCACAGACACTCAAAGGTTGTACAAGGCTGAGGATGAGACAATCATCTGTGTGCACAACATGTCTTGGATGGTGGAGCACAGTGTTCTCCAAACATGTGCTTCTTTTAACCCTGTGTCCAGGGGAAGGATTGCACCAGTCCCTTGGTCGTGGCCTCTGCTGCCGCCGCTGCACACGCCTTCCAAGCTGAGCTCGGGTGGGATGTGGTGTTTGTTGATGCCATGGAGGACGTGGTACCACTGATGTGGTCACTCAAGCTTGCACCAGCCTGCTTGGGAAGCCCCTCCGGTGGTGGTGCTGCCGTGGGAAGCATGGACAATGACGGGAGGTTGAATCTCTCGAAGGAGAGCAGGTCGTGGACTCTGGCTGGAGACCTGGGGAGGAAAGGCAAGAGATGGGAAACCATGAGTTGCAACCATGGGATTCCCTTGGTACCTCTCTTCTGCAGTGGCCAGAGAGCCAACCCTGCCTTATAGAGCACCTAATGCCAGCGAGAGGAACTGTTGGCTCTCAGGCCACTGGCCACAGTGGAAGTCTCCAGTGATATTCAGGATGAGATGTATCCTCCCACAGAGGCTACAACCCACTGGACCTCCATTACCATCATCTTCCTCTCACACAGTCCCACATGGGGTCAGTCTCAGTGCTCAGCTCTGGCCCTGCTCACGCCCTCTGGGTGCAGCCCAGGCGTGGAGGAAGGTGGGAGCTCAGTAGGTGGATGGTTTCACCTCCTTGCCAGCTGCCCCGTGCTGAGCTGTAAGGTCTGCACTCAGATTTGTGGTGCTGGAGCACAGGATTTCACTTCAGCTGGAGTAAAGCACATCCTTACAGGCATAACTTCATCTCAGCAGTGACTTGGTCGCCTGTGTCCTCAGCACACTCTGGCCGGAGTGAGCTCAGCTCACCAGGTCACCTGAGCTCCCCATCAAGCTGTTCAGGCCTTGCTTGACTTGTCTGCACCCCACAAACACCAATTTTGGCAGCACGTGCTGTGGAGCAGAGTCACACACAGGCATCAGAGCAGGGAGGCAGCTTGAGCCAGGCAGAGCTGGGGATCCAACCTGGCCACTTCAGCCTCCTCCTGGGATGAGCTGGGAAGTCCATGCCAGGCTGCACTGGTAAGGAGCACCTCTCTATGGGTCTGCCACTCCCTGAGACTTCTACAAAGTGACTACTTTTAGAATGAGTTATGTCCTGAACCTCTGGCAAATGGACAGGGGCTGCCTGGTTGCCCCTTGCCAGCCAGAGGACAGTCCTGTGTCACGGACACGGGCTGGCCTTGGGTGATCCCTGTTTCCAAAACACTGGCACATCACTGTGCAGCTGAGCCAGGAAGGCCCAGCACAAGGAAGCCCCTCTTGCCCGGCCCAGCTTCCCAGGGTGTGCACACTCACCATGGTCATGTCCTGTGCCCAGGAGCTGGGACTGGCTACATGATGGAGCAGGTGAAGCCACAGCACTCCTTGAGCAGGGTGAGGCCTGTCTTGGTCATGTACGGTGCCGAGGTTTGCTGTCCCCTGGAAGTCATCTTCTTCTCTTTGACAGGAGCTGTGGAAAGAGGAATTGGTGACCAGGGCACAGGCCCATGGCTGATTCTTAGAGCTCCTCTTGGGGCTCAGTTGCTGACCCTCCTCAGACCCACAGCTGGGCATGAGCTCCTGCACCCAGGAGGCACATTGCCATCTGTGCTTCCTGGGTGTCCACAGGGGTCCTGGGCTGGAAATGCCTCCTACTGCACTGGGAAGGTGATGGAGGCACAGGGAAAAGGGTGACCTGCCATCAGAGGCTGTGGTGTCTATCCAGGCTGTGACCTTAGGTAGTGGTGAGATGGGATGTAAAGAGCTGGTTGGAAAAGGTCAGATGAAGCCCATCAGCTATGAAAGGACACCTGCCCATCCCCATTCTCATAGGACATGGTGGCTGGGAAATGCCAGGAGGGAAATGGAAGCACAACATCTGTACCAATTTGGGGCTTTTCCACAATGTGATCTCAAGCACCAGCATCCCCCAGTTGCCATTTCCCCACACCCTCCTCCAGCAACAGATGGTCTCCAGGTAAGCCAGCCCCAGGCAGAGAAACAAAATCTTGGAGACAGGGTGCTTAGGAGAGGGGAGAAACTGCCAGGGAGGTTCAATTCAAGGAATGAAACTCATCAACCACCTACTTGCTTTCTGGAGGTAGCTTTTGGAGAGCTTACTTTGCAGGAACTCTGCCATTTCCTTGTCTTCTTCCCTTTCCCTGTGACAAAGAACTTGGTTACCATTCAGGAAAGGAACAGGAGCATCTGGGAAGGCAGGATGCAGATCAGAGGACAGACTGCACTGTCCTCAGTGCAAGTAATAAGTTGCACTGAGCTACCTGAGCCTCTCAAATTCCACGTCATCCACCAAGAAATCCCGTGTTTCCACCAGCTTGTGTATCTGCTGGACCAGCTCCTCTTCCCTCTGCTTCTCCTCGTTGGACTTCTCATTCTCTGCAGCACAGAGAACACATTTAACACACCAACAGGGCCCATCCCCACCCCTGTCAACCCAGGAGCAGATATGAGAGTGGGGGCAAAAGCCAAGCCAAAGGAAGCAGCTGGATCCAGGCACAGGCTGCTAAATAAGCAACAACCTCATCCCAAGCCACCCTGGCTGGAAGGAGACACGTCTGCAGTCATCAGACTTCAAAGTTTTAGCTTCTCCCCAAAACTTTCATGGGGCTGAGCACTGCAAGATGCATCTCTGAGCTCTGCAGAGCAGAGACAGGGCCCCTCGGGACGTGTTTAACGCCCATTTCCCAAGCCAGCACATCCAACCAGCTCCAGCTTGGCCCTGAGCTGGGCAGAGGTCCAGATATCTCAGAGTCAGGTCCTTCATGTGGCTGAGAAACCTGCTGGGGATTCAGATGTGCAGGGAATTATCAGCACTGGGCAGATGCCCTGGGAACCCCTCACACCTCCATTTATGTCACACATAAATGACGTGAAAAACAATCCACTGGTTTTGTGGCCTTACTCCCTTGCTGAACATGCTCCTGGTGATCTCACCCTCTACATCTGACCTTCCAAAACACTGTCAATGCTGTTCCCATCTCAGCAACAATGGTGGCCCCAAGTTTCTGCCAGGCTATTTTGAATCCATCAGCTTTGGTCATCACTTGAACCCTCCCAACAGACCCACCTTGGGTGGGACCTACTCCTGCCACAGATCTTTGGGCAGAGAGTTAGTGAAGGCCTGGAAAACTCTCACATCACTATGAAGTCCTGTCCTACATGAATTTACAGGATCACAGAATAGTTAGGGTTGGAAGGGACCTCTGGAGATCATCTAGTCCAACCCCTTATTTAGTTTGTAGCTGCATTTTAAAAGCCCAGCACGATGTTTCCAACTCATCAGAAACTGCAATTGCTGTAAGCATCCCCAGTGAACAGAACCACACCTGACATGGACCTGGCTTTACATTTTCACTTGCTATAGCAGAGATGGATTGAATGAACAAGTTTAGCTCCCTATTGGTACACAGTGGTCAGTGGGATATGTGAGGATTGGAGTCACAGGGACAAGGAGTGGGAAATATCAATGGAGAAATCCCCAGCTGGGAACTCTGACTGTTTGTGCTGCAGCTATTTAATACCAGGTCTGAATTCAGCAGCCCAGCCCAGAATGGATCAGTCTCCAGCCTTCCTTCAGCTAAATAAAAATACAGAGAAATTCACAGTATGGAGTGAGCCCTGTTGGCAGGGTCTCAGCAGTGACCTAAACGGAGCATTGATTAGTGGTTTGAAGTCTGCTGTGGATCAGTGGAGGTGCTGCTGCAGGGCTCTGGGAAGGAGGAACCACTCAGAAACATCCCCAGCAAACAAAGGGTTTTCCTGCCACTGTGCTTTTGTGCAAGGAATGAGCTCCCCGGCAGAGAAAGCTTCTCTGGGCTGGGGGCTGGGCCACCCCTGCTGGTCATCCACCAGGAAGAGTTAATGCACAGTCACCTGGCCCTGGGCACTGTCCCTGTGCAGCTCCCACCTGCCTGGTGGGAACAGGAACACTTCCAAGTGGATGCCACACAAACGGGAAACATCAGGCTGTGCACAGCATCTGGAGTTAATCAACAACCTGCATTCCCAAGGTGGGGCATGTCAGAGTTAATGTCCCACTGCACAAACACTGCACCTTTCTTCCAGACTTGTGATGTCAGAGCCCACCATGACCATCACCCTCTCTGAATTACTGAAGGCACCGTGGCCTGGTGAGATTTCAAGCCCCAGGTCTGGCTGGGCCCTGAGTAAGCTCTGACGTGGTCAAATCTTTATCTGAACCAAGGACTGCTGTGATGCTCTCTCCAGAACAGTGATGGGCAGGATTTTTCCAGCACGGTCTGATCTGAATCAAGTAAGAAAGAAGACAAAAAGAGCATCCCTGATGTGAGCAGAATTTCTGCTTTCAGCTGAATCTGGGAGTGCTAAAAAGACAAGAAATGAAAGACCAAAGCAGATGAAGGAAAGCCAGACACATTTCTCCAGCATCAGAAAAGGCCAATTTATCTCTGGTCCTGAGCCATGGTTTAGGTGAAGTCTTAGTTTAGATGTTTGAATTAAAAGCCTACATGAGATTTGGGTCTGTTTTGCAAGCAGGTCCCATTTTTATGGCAGGATGCTCCCTTTCCTGTCTGAACCTCCCTCTGGATACAGGCAGGTTGTATTAAACTAATCAGGACCTGCATATTAAGCAGCATTTGGGCTCCAACTACGTGCTGAAGATTCACAAGCACACACAGCACAGCCCCACTGTGGCTTCAGACAGGGTCAGGATTTGCTGCCACTCTTGGCTTTGAGGTGACCTTGGATAGAGAACTGATGAGCTGAGGTGGTGCTTGGGGAAACAGGTCCGAATCCTCATGCTTGAGTGGGTACAAATAAGCAGGGATATGTCTCCCATCTGCCTCTGAAAGCAGTCCTTGCTGAGGGCTGAGTGAGTGTGTCCCAGGAGGAGGCAGAGCCTTATGACCAGGGAGGGACACAGCCAGGGAAGCCTTTCCTGCTCAGTCTCATTCCGACCTGGAGCTATTTGGTGGGTGCTTTGACTTAAATACTAAGAGAGATCCTTTAGAGAAATGAGGTTTGGCCTCTCCTGGGCTGTGAAGGGACAAGGGTGGCTGTAGCTGTGACAGGACGTGGAGGGTCACTGGTCATGGTAAGGGAGGTGACAAAGCAGCACTTCCTCCCAGCTGAAGTTTTCACACATATTGCCCTGGCCTGTTTGCCTCTTTTCAACATCCTGAATGGTGAATCCACCTAAATCAGGGACATCACCAAGTCCCTTTGGCATGGCATCCCCCTAGCACCCATCCCACCCTGGCTGCAAGCAGGAACCCTTCCCTGGCAGCTGCTGCCCTCTGCCCCACCACTGACACACGTTCTGACATGGCCACAGCAAGAATTCACTCCTTTTCACACACTTAAGGCCTTTGAAGGCATCTCTCCTTCTTTTAACTCCAAAGGGGTCCCTCCATGGTGTGGCCAATGTCCCCTGCTTGTCCTCTTGACTCATTTGGGATCCTCCCTGGTGCACTGTGTTGGGATTCACTCTCTCAGCTCCCCTTCTCCTGTACCAGACCTCAAAGGACTTATTTCTCTGCTTTTCAGTTTTCTCTGCCCTTTATCCCAAACCTGGACAAGGACTCCCTGGAAGTACTCCCAAGGAGAATCTCAGGAGACACTCAGGGAGCCCCATCTGTGAATGCAGCAGTGTCTCTGGGAGCATCCTGGGGTGGGAGCTCCCAAAGAGCTTCTTGTATTTCCTGGAACCTTTCTGCTGAGTGCAGCAGGGTGCAGTTCTCTGAAGCTCCACCAAGCCTTACCTGGCAGGGCTATGAGTTTTTGAAGCTCCTTTTTCAGCCGGCTGATTTCTTTACAAAGCTGAATGTCATCCATCCTGCAGGGACACAAGTGAAACTATTCAGGGGAGAAGACTGGGAGAGGAAAGGTTCAAAACCCCCAGAGCAACACCCAACCAATGCTGGAAGGCAATGCATTCAGTGCCTATGGTGGGGAGCACAGAATTACCAGCCTTCCCATGGGAAATGGGAGCCCACTTCACCCCAGAGCCACATGGGTTGGGTTGCTGGTTGTTGGCAAAGAAAGAGTTTCATTGCCCTAACAACAACGAAGCCTTATTAAAACCTGGCACACCCACCAGACAATAGCAACTGTGTCTCTCCTTCTTCCAGAAAAATAATCCCCAGAAGGTAAAATCCAAAAAGAAATGGATGCCATATAAGAGGATCTGACCTTTTCATCCTGCCTTTCTGCAGAATTAAAAGAAGTTAGAAATATAACAGAGGGGGGGAAATGTGCAAACTTTGCAGGTGTCTGCTGAGAAACAAGGTCATTTCAACAGGAGAAAAGGAGCCTGCTGAAGCCAAAGGCAATGGAAACACCTCTGGCTCAAACCCCACGACAGCAGCAAGGTGCTGGTCAGGGTGGGCCCAACTCAAACATCAGCTGCTGGAGCCAAGTGGGGACATGTGGCCCTGTCTGAGCTGAGGCAGTTTGGATGTCTCAGGAGCACCACAGGCACTCAGCCCCTTCCATGGGAACCAGCTCATGTGCTGCTCGTGGCTTACTGGGGCTGGCAGAGGAACAAACTGATTTATTTTTAAAACTCTCACACCTGTGCCCTTGGTAAAGCCAAGCTTCTCTGGGCAACCTGTGCCAGGGCCTCACAGCCCTCAAGGGAAAAATTCCTTCCTAACATCCCATCTGACCCTGCCCTCTGACAGTTTGAAGCCATTCCCTCTTGTCCTGTCACTCCAGGTCCTTGTAAATAGTCTCTCTCCATCTTTCCTGTCGTTCCTTCAGGTCCTGGAAGGCCACAATCAGGTCACCCCAAAGCTTCTCTTCTCCAGGCTGAACAAACCCAACTCTCCCACAGCCTTTCCTCCCAGCAGAGCTGCCCCATTGCTCTCATCATCTTGGTGCCTCCTCTGGACTCTCTCCAGCAGCTCCATGTCCTCCCTGTGCTGTTCCCCCGAGCAGGATCTGTGTCTGCAGACAATCCATGGCTGACTGATGAGCTGTTCTCCCCCTGCCCAGCTGTGCCACCGGTTCTTTTGGAAGTGGGAGTTCCTAAAAGCCTTGTCTGCATCTCCAACAATCCTGCTGGTCCTTCCACTGAGTCACACTGTCCACCCTTCTGGGATGAGTCATATTTACCAGAGCTGCCTGAAGATGCAGCTTTGTCAGCTGAGCTGAGGACACCAGAAATGGAAGGGAAAATAAACAATCTCACAAAGAGGAACCCTGTGAGATGTTGCTGAG
Organism: Chiroxiphia lanceolata; assembly: GCF_009829145.1. Taxonomy (NCBI): domain Eukaryota; kingdom Metazoa; phylum Chordata; class Aves; order Passeriformes; family Pipridae; genus Chiroxiphia; species Chiroxiphia lanceolata. Next base: position 2,383,818 of record NC_045655.1, on the reverse strand, counting down.
GGAGGGGATCAGCTCAGGTGAAGGAGAAGGCTCCCTCTTGGCTCTGTCAGACTTTTCCTCCAGCTGACAGAGTTTTCCCTGGTCTGCATTCCACACTGAACAGGTCCAGCAGTGCCAGTGCTTGGGAGCTGCACAGGGAGAGCAGGGAGGGCTCTTTGTCCTCCTCTCGGGTCCTGTGGTGGCTGAGCCCTGAACTTGGACAAAGAGCACCAGCTCTGCATGGGACACAGGGAGAACAGGCTGATTGCTGGTGATGTGCTTATCGAAATGAAAAATTAAAATGAAATTAAACAGTCAAATGAGAGCTGAAATATTATTAAATTTAAATTGGAAATTAATTCTGGGAAAATTGATAGTGAGAATAATAAATGGGCAATAATAAAAACTCTCATTTCCGTAAAACTCATGAGGGATTGCAAGGAGAAGCAACCAGAAAGCTGCTGCTAGAGGTGGGATTGCTTCTACCAATAGTTTTCACACCTATTGCAGAACCAGCCAGAGCCAGGGTATCCCTGTCTGGTCCCAGGGAGCAGGTCAGGGCACTGAGGAGGGTGGGTGCAGGGCTGAATCCCCCACAGGCATTTCAGACCTTTCCTTTTGCCCTATAAAAGAAGAAATATTGGGAGCTTCCTTGTTTTCCAGAGCACAGACACCTCAGAAGTGTTGGAACATTTTAGTTTGACATTTCCAAAAAGGAGAAAACACTGATTGCTATCGACTGACCTGCTTGGCAGCACACCCTGGGAAATGTCCACCTCCCCAAGGCCGACAGTCCAACCACCCTGAACATCACACTTTTTCCCCACTGGGGAAGAAAAAAACCCCTTGCAGCCCCAGTTCCCCATCCTTTTAAACCTTGTCCTGCAGAACACAGAGGTCTGGGATCTCTCTTCTCCAGCCCTCAGCCTTCCCTGCCCCACAGATCCACACTCCTCCTCACTCCTGCACCTCACAGAGCTGATGCTCGAGTTCCCACAGCACTCCCCAAACACCCAGACACACAATCCCAGCACTACCAAACTCCCAAGGGATCACTTTTGCAGCCATGCCCACCCCAGCATGTGGTTTCTGCAGGTGATCTCCCTTTGTTTTCCAAGTGCAAGGCAAAGAGCAAAACAAATGAAGGGATAAGAAAGAACAAGATCTGTGAGCTTTGACAGCACTGGAGAGAATCAGGCACCAGTTGCCATGGGAGGTATTGAAGAACTACATTTTTTATGAATTCCAAAAATCCTTTTCAACAATGTATTCAGGGGGAACTGTGCCTCAAAGAGGCCACTGTTCCAAATCAGCCACAGTCCAGCTCACAGCTTCCCCACACACTGGATTTACACAGGCATTTCCAGGCTTTGGTGATCCCTGCAGTGCAGGTACCACTGAGGAACCAGACACATCAAAAAAAACCCCAGCATATCAAGTGCTATAGCCCAGGAAATATGATCTTTGCCATTACCAGTACAAAAATTCCAGGTTTCTATTGGTCTGGCAGCATGGGATCTGAAGACTGGGCTGACTACAGCAATTCAGTGGTATTAAAAAGCTTAATCAACACAAACTTGATAGTTTTGATGAGTCCTTTTCCTCCCAAACCATAAAATCCCCCAGTATACCCAGGAAAAATGTTCTTTAACCCTCCTGTACCTTTATGTTGCAGCTGGTTTAGTGCTGCTGCAACACAGTGGCTATTTGATTGCCTAAAATCTGAAAGGCCTAGAGACTTTTACCCACAAACTGCTTTGATTATTGAAGTGAACCATGGAGAAAATCTTTCCCTCCTCACTGGGCTGCAAAGGCTGTGCTGGGAGTGGAGGTGCAGAAGCAGGGTGGAGATGCAGGATGCAGGGTGGCACCAGGCACTGATGCTGGTCCAATCCTGGTGTGTCCCAGTGATCCCAGGGGCCAGGGGATGGAGGAGGAAAGGGGAAGTTGGGAGGATGTGCAATCCTTCAATCTGGAAGGATAAACTGTGTTCATGTGGCTGTTCAGCAGCTGCAGATCTTCACGCTGGGGCAAAGCCACATCTCCAGAGAGCAGCAACAAACCACCAGCCTCAGGTCCCTTCCCAATCCCAGTCTAAGAGCCTCACACTGAGGAAGAGCATGGACCCACTGGGAACACAGGGTGCTGGTGGTTGAGTATGGAAACATTTGTGTAGCTAAATCCATGTGATAAACTCTGTTTGCACAGAATTAGGCTGGCTCAGACCTTCACAGCATCAGTGGCAGCTTTATAACCCATTAAAGCCCCTCCTGAGGGCAAGGCCAGAGCAGTGGGAGAGGCTGTGCTTCCCAGTGGAAAACAAGGTGGAAAGCAGCCTGAGCTCTGCCCACCCCCGGGGATGATCTGCTTGACTGGGCAGGAGAAGATGCTGGGATTCCCCCTGGGAATGGGGCACAGTGCCAGGGCAGGGCAGGTACTCACATGTACCGCAGCTCCGACTCCCTCCTCACCAGGATCTCCCTGATCCTCTCGATTTTGAAGAGCTCTCCTTCAATGTCATCGATGGTGGTGGTGGAGTCAGCCATGGAAACGATCTCATCCTCTGCCAAGGGAACAGGAGCCGTGTCAGTCAGCAGGAGATGCCAGGTGGGTGCTGAGGCCAACAGGGACCACGGGGGCTTGGAGCCTCCAAAACCAGCATCACCTCACCTGCTTCGTGCTGGCCGTGCTCACACCAGTGCTGTGCCTGGCTCTGTGCTGCTGAGAGAGCCCCAGATTTCCAGAGTCTCCCCCTCTCTGGACAGCAGGAGGCCAAGGGAGCTAAAAACTGCTGGAGGGAAGGACAGGAATACCTCTTCTTCCAGAATCATGTGAGCTTCAGCCACCTCAGCACAGAGCCATGAGCCTGCGTGTGAACCCTTCTCCAGTGCATGCCAGGAACAAATTCTGGACTCACACAGCACAGAGCGAAGGAATCATGGACATGAAAGTCCTTCAGCTGCTCCCCTTCCATCACAGGCTGGTTGGAGTCCCCCCCTGCTCCCCAGTTCACCAGGGGAAGAGGCCTCACGGCACCCAGCAGGCCAGTTCAGCTTCCTCAACCTCTGGAGTGCTGAGCCATCACCTCTGTAACCCGCTTAGGGAAACTGAGGCAGGGAAATGGGATGTCCCTTCCTGAGGGCAAGAGGCAAGAATTCACAGCAAAACACAGACAAGGAGAGTCTGTAACTTGTATTTTAGAGGAATGGACAGGGTGAAAGCCAAGCAACCCCCATCCATGGCCCTGATCACCAGCTCTGCCTCTCCCTGCCAATGACTTACACCCAGATGTTCCACTGTTTGCACAAGGTTGTCCCCCAGATTTACACGTGGATGCTGTGTGGATTCACACAGTGCCTGTGGATCCCACAGTGACTCCCAGACCATTTCATGGGAATGTCTCCCAGGCCAGCTGCCACCTCCCAGCCTGGTCTGGCTCTCAGAGACACGACACTGAGCTTGTTATCAGTGACAGGCAGCAGCACATTCATCACACACAGGTTAATCTGGCTCTCCTGGGATGTGCTACAGCAAAGCCAGCCTGTGAGAAAATATCCAAAAAAACACATGAATCTTTCTTTGAATCTTCACAGGGCACATTTTGCCTTCCTGCAGCCCTGGGACTTCCCCCGTGCAGGGAAGGGGGAAAGCACAGCCATGAAGCACCAGCTCTGGGAACAGGATTTTCCAGGCAAGTGGTGTTTGAGAACAGGAGTTCTCACAGTGTATGGTCTGGGCATTCCAAACAGGACCCAGGCCAGTGCTAAGGGTTATAGGGTAGTAAGAGACCAGCATTAAGGCACAAGACCAAACACTTCAGTCACTGGTCCTCTACCCATCATGTAAAACTACTTGGGAAATCACTCCCAAAGCGAGGGATATTTCCAAGGCTGCCAGCAGGGAAGGCTTATCAGGGAAATATGACTGGTTTGGGTCAGTGTGACTGGTTTGGAGAATAATTTTCTCCTGTTTCTGGCTTAAAAACTCATGAGGATTTCTTTGAGATTATGTCCCTCTTCCCCTAGACACAAACGTCATGTTCAGCTTATGCCAGTGTGGGAATCCTCCATCACTCCCTGTTCTAAACCATCAGGATGCTCTCAGGAGCCAGCACTTGCTCAGGACAGAAGGATGAATCCCTGGGCTGGACAGAGTGTGGGATTGGATGCACTGCTCTCCATCAGCTCTTGCTCAAAGGCTCTGCTACAAATGAGCACAAACCCCCTCCCTTTGCCTTGTTTCCATGGACCTGATGACGGTTGCTAAGGGACCGGCCTGTGGTTGCTACAGGCTCAGGATGCGGTTGCCAGGGGACCAGAGTGCGGTTGCCAGGGGACCAGGATGCAGAGGTCCCTCGTCCCAAGCATCCTGATGCTCTGCCACCCCAGAGCTCCTCTCTTGGCTGCACCTGCCCCCAGCCCTGCACCGGGGACAGGTGACAGATGCTGGCAGGTGACCCAAGTGAAGGTGCAGATGGCACAGCTGCCATGTGCCTGTAGGCAGCCACTCCCTGGGCTTGTACTCCAGCCCAGCTCTAGACCTGTCACGGAAAAACTGCATTTCTCTGTGTCACTTCTGTGACCAGGCTGAGATGACAACGCTGCTGGTTGTACAGATGTGCCAGTAAACACAGGTGTGAGCTCACTGCAGCCTCCACTAGCCAAGGACAAAGCCAACCATCCCCAGGAGCACGGGGGTGGCGCTGGGGGAGGGGGGGGCTGTCACTTCTGGCCTGCCTGGGTGGGTAAATAACCCAGAACATCTTTGATCACTGCTGGCAGAATCATTGGGCTGAGATTATCAGCCAGCTGTTCCCCAGGGGATGAGTGAGGGTTTGAAACAGCTGTCAGCATCTTTTCTTCTCCCTTCTCATCCCAGAATCTCATTAGCAGAACCATCCCAGACTGGGAGAGATGAATCCTCACCTGTATAAGGGAGGAAGTGACCAGGCTGGGATGGGGGAGGTGGCAGTGCTGGGTACAAAGGAGTTGGCAGTGCTGGGTTGGAAGGAGGTGCTGGACAAGCAGGAGGTGGCAGTGCTGGAATAGGAGAAAGTGGCAGTGCTGGGATGGCAGGAGGTGGCAGTGCTGGGATGGCAGGAGGTGGCAGTTTTGGGATGGCAGGAGGTGGCAGTGTTGGGATGGCAGGAGGTGGCAGTGTTGGGATGGCAGGAGGTGGCAGGGCTGGGATGGCAGGAGGTGGTAGTGCTGGGTCACTTTCCTCTGTCCACAGCAGGAGGCTGGGATGTAATTCCAGTCCATGGGCACTGCCCACAAGAGCAAGAAAGCTCCTGACTCTGCTCTGGGTGGTTTTCCCATCAGAGCCAGGGAATATGGTGTGGCTGGGACCACTCTGCTCTCACACACTCCCCAAAGTCCCCTTTCTGTTGGACACTTCCCAACAGCCTCCTGTTGCAGGCCCAGAGTGTCCTGTGCAGTGGGGGCAGTGGGCAGGTTGGCACAGCACAGCAGAGCAGGGGCTGCAGGACTCGAGCTGGAAGGTCTCAGCCCTCAGCTGTGCCTTCAGGTGCTGTGGTCGGGTCATGGCACTCTGCATCCCTCAGGCATTCCAGGGAACTGCTCACCAAAGCAGCAAGTCTTGGATGGGAAGTCCTGGGACTACTGTCATGTGCCTGGAGCTGCTTAATCCAGGGCATCAGCAGAGGGAGGGCAGTGCCAGGAGAACGTTCCTGCAAAATGAAGCCCACAAACCCTGGGAGGGAGCACCTGGACAAGGGGACACAGAGCTACACCTCTACACCTCTGCATCATAACCATCCACCAAAACCATCCATGAGAAACCAGTAAATCCATACAGGTGACTGACAGGCAGCTGACAGGATGGGGAGATAAATTTGTTGGTGGAGATTCCTTCCATCTGCACAGGACCACAGGTCATCAAGCCAAGATCTGAATATCTGAGTGAGGACAGGGGATGGAGCACAGAACAGAAGGGGAGAGGCTGAGAGAGGAAGGCTGAGGGCTGTTCAGACACTGGAAAAGGGATCAGGGAGGTTGTGGCATTTCCATCTTTGGTCCAAGATAACTCCTGGACAAGGCTATGAGCAACGTGATCTACCAAGTCTGCTCTGAGCAACAGGTTGAACTCAGTATCTCCAGAGGTCTCCTCCAATCCAATTTCCTCTGTGATTCCATGTAATGAGATTGATGACAATTGATTTTTGATGGACATGGTTGGAATGTGCATGAATCTTCCCTGCTGGCTCAGGAGATGTTTTCTCCAGGCAGACAAGGGGTGATGGTGAGTTCCTGAACCCCAGCACTGCAGGCTGGAAGGTCACAGCTGTTCTGACAAAGGGCCCTGTGTCCCCACAGACCTGTGCAAGGGCAGCAACACATCCAGCAGTTGCAAAGGTACAGACCCTGGGACCTCCTGCGGGATTAAATTCCAGACAGCTGGAGAAAAGATCTCACTGGAGGTGGTTTTGCCAAACCTGAGAATGGGTTTCTTACACCAGGTTTCTTCTCCTGCCCAAGGTAGGATGTTTATTAAAGCTGTGATCAAGCTCACAGTTTAAGTCTCCCTTTGGGGATGGCCCCATGTGTGGCCCAGGGGTCCCTTTGGTCCCACAGCTGCACACACAGTAGCACAGCCACACAGAGAAATCAACCCCACACTGCCCGAGCTGAAAGACTCCCCAGCTGGCACTATTTCAACCTGGCAAACCAAGGAGGGGGAAAAAGCTTTGATTGAAACTCAGAGATGCTCTAATCATCACACACGGCCTGGGGGGGTGGGGGTGGGCTCCATTAATGAGCAGTATAATAGCCAGAGACTTCCACTCCATATGGCTTTGGTGAAAACATTTAGACAGGCAGCAGCGAGCCTGGGATGAGTCACAGCAACAACCAGCGCAGGGTTGAGTTTCAAGCAATCTGCTTCATGATTAAAGTTGGACAATGGATTGACAGTCCCCTGTGGAGGGGTCAGAGCTCTTCACGGGGGCTCCATCCCCAGAACTCTGTAACTCAGCCCTGTGATTTCCTCTGCTCCAGAAAGCAGCACGGGCAGGGGGCATTCAGCCTCTCAAAATCAGCCCTTACTGCACAAACGTGGCAATGGGAGTGATGATGATGCAGGGCCCAGCTCTGGGCAGCCTTGTCAGAGGGGGTGCTCTGCCCACCACCACCACCCTGCCAGGATGGACACGAGGTCTGCCAATGTAGGCCCAGCACACCAGTCCTGAGGACAAGACCATGTTCACACAGGAGAGGTCACAGCTGCTGGTAACCTGCAAACCATGGCACTGCTTCCCTGCCAGCATTCCCTCTAGTAAACCAGGGAGAAATGTGCTGCCCTGGCCCATTGCAGCCAGAGGGAGGGTGTCTGGCTGTGTTTGTGCAGCCCCTGGCACAGCCAGCACCAGTGGGACCACGTTAGACATCTAAAGGAGCAGAGTTCATAGATGAGGACTTATGAGGGTATCACTAAGGTGTAGCCCCTGTGCAACACCCCACTGCTGTAGGTACCTCCCCAGGGTCACCTCCAGAGCACAAGCAGGGCAAGAGGCTGTTTGTGCTCAGGGCTTCACAGGCTTGGCCTGATTGTTTCCTTGTTGGGAGCAAACAGCAGGGCAGCATTCAAACAGCAGACACTGACTGTTGCCACGTTCTCACCCATCACAAGGGTCCCTGGGAGCTGGGAGTTCACAGAACTGCACTGAACCAGCAAACACTGCAGCCACCACAGCCCTGCTCACAGGCACCCGAGGAGGGGGGTGTCTGGGCCATACCCAGCACCCTGAGTCCAGCACCACCAGTCCCAGGACCACCCCGATGGCACCCAGCTGCTGGGAGCAGAGGATCCAGGTGATGGAAGTGCTCCTGTCCCCCAAGGATCTATGTTTCTAATAGACTGTGAAGGTTTGAGGAGGATACTGTGCTGAAAGGCACAAAAGATAAGGACTAAAACTTCAAACAGACCACCGAGGAGCTGAATAGCTTCACAGGCACCATGCACACACCCCTGCCAAGCAGTACCGAGCAGGAATTTGCTCCATCCTTCCTCCCCTGTATTTCCAGCTGCCTGTCCCCGACACTTTGGGTACAAGGGGCTAAGGAGTAGCAGAAAGGAATAGGGAAGGGGAGAGGTCGCAGAGACGTCATAGCAGAGGGATTGCAGGCGCATCTCCTCCTCACAGCCCAGCACTTCGACCCTTCCTCCCACCGCAAGGTCGGGGACTCTGCACAGGGCAATCCCCTTGGTTGGCATCCCCCCCTCTTCTCACCCCGTGTCGTACTGGAGGAACAGGTCAGAGAGGGGGAAAAGCGGTGAAGGACAGGGCGGGCACCCCAGTCTCCCTGTCACAGCATCCCCAGCACAGCGGCTCCGTGTCCGCCCGGGCAGCAGCAGCGGGAAGGTGGGATGCGACCCTCCTCCTCCTGCCGGTGCGTGCCCTCCAGCCACCCCTCCACCCAGCCCCTTCTCTCCGTCCTTTCTCTCCCCTAGCCACCCCTTTCCTCCCTCTATTCCCGCTTCCGTCCATCTCTCCCATCCATCCATTCATCCATCCCTCTCTTCCGTCCATCCTTCTCTTCCCGCCCCACTCCCGAGGTGCCGAGAGCGGTCTGGGGAGAACCTGCGGGGCTCCTTTTGGTGGGTGAAGCCGCCTGTTCCCCGCCAGCTCCCAGGGCTCGGGTGCCGGGAGAGTCCCGGAGCCGCCGGGGGATTTGTGGGGGGGGAAGTTCGGCTCTGGCCGTGCCCTGCCCGTCCCGGTCCCGCCGCGCTCACCTGGCCCCGCGGGCGGCCACCGGGTGGACTCCATGGATCCGTACCGGGGAGGGGTCCGGCTCCCCTCCATCCGCAGCCCAGCCCGCTGTGCCTCCTTCGGGGCGGGGGCTCCGGCCGCTCCCCCCCTCCGCTCCAGCCGCTCCCACCGCTCCGCTCCCGCTGATCCCACCGCTCCCCTCCGCCGGGGAGGGGGCTCCAGCCGCTCCGCTCCCTCCTCTCCGGCTGCTCCCACCGCTCCGCCGGGGCGGGGGCTCCCCCGATCCCACCGCTCCGCTCCCCCCGATCCCACCGCTCCGCTCCCCCGATCGCACCGCTCCGTTTCACCGGGGCGGGGGCTCCGCTCTCTGCCGGCAGCCCCCGCGCCCCCGCCCGCTCCCCGCAGCCTCACCCGGGAGATCCCCCGGGGCTCGTCCCCACCCCAAATCCAGACCCACCCAAAAACCGCAGCATGAGCAGCACGGGCAGTACCAGCGGCCCCGCGGGTGGGGGCCCGGGGGGCGGCCGGGGGCACTCCCCTCGCCCCGGGCACTGAAGGTGATCAGGCTCTGCAGGGCAGTGTGGGACTCGGGGGTGCTGAGGGTGAGGCACGGCACGGAACAGCCCCCCCAAAGCTATGGTGAGAGACCGAAGTAATTTTCTCTATGGAAAAGCCCAACAGCAAGTGTTTGAAGAATGTTCCAAGGTACGTGCTGGTCTGGAATCCGAAGGCTGGCTGACACACGCTGACAACACCCACCTCAGCGAGGGTCTTGGTGATCTCCTCCTCTCTCCAGCCGGGGTCTCCTGTGGGACACAGCAGTGCCCAGTCCCGCTGGCCTGCAAACTGGTGCAAACTGGTGCAGAGAAGGTGGGGATGGGGAGTGGATTGTAAACCCTTCTGCTCGCAGGGTTTTGTGATCAGCACAAGCCCTTCCTGTGCTGAGGATTCACACCCATGGACACAAAACTCACCACCACTTTCCCCCAAACACACAACCCTCTGCTAGGTCATGTCTCTCTGCTAGGATGTGCCTGTAGGGGACACTGATGTCCCCATGGTGCAGGCAGAGGTCTTGCATGGCTTGGTCAAGAGCACAGGTCCAAGGCAAGGGGGAGGCTGGGCTCAGGGACACTCCATCCTGGGGAGGGGGCCCAGGGTCAGTTTGGGAAGTGCCACACAAAGTGACCAGGCTGGAGAGCAGCAGTGGCAGCAGCAGTGGAGAGGTGAGGGCCAGGGGAGCAGCTGTGGGATTCTGTCCTCTCACTCTGTCCCCTGCTCAGTTGGCAGCCAAACTGCTGCAAGTCCATAGTTAATGCAATAAAATAAGCCATGGGTGAGCAAAACAGGCACAGCAACACAAGGGAGGGGTCTGGGGGAGCAGCCCCTGCACAGAACACCAGCAGCATCCTCACCTCCAGCTGCTCCCTCCCCAGTGAAACAGGCTGCTGAGCTCACCCGTATGAAATGCCCCTATGGAATGGGCATAAATCCAAGCAAAATCTTGGAATTCCCATCTCCAAAAGCCAGACAGGAGCTCCTGACTTGATCCAGTTCAGTGGTTTAAACCAGATCATGTGCAAGGGAGATGGTGCCTCATTCTTTGAGGATAACTGTGGCGTACAAACAGAACAAACACGAAGTCTGTGTGTAAAAACAGGGGAAAATACACAGGATATGGGAGCTGCTGCTCTGAGTTACAAATACAGCAGCAGCCAGTGAACTGTGGGCAGCCACAGGAGCACCTTGCTCCAGAAATCCTCTGAAAACACAGGATCACCTCATGGACAGGAACAGCACAAAGCCACGAGGCCACCAAGGTGGGCTGTGACAGACCCCAGAGCAGTGATCCTTGAAAAACAGAGTTTCTGTATTCAAATGAATTGTTCTGGAATGCCCTGAGTTTGCAAGGCAGCTGCACTGTGATTTCAACTGCCAGGCTCCCAGCTGGACAGGAAAGGCCAGCTGAGGGACACAGCCACTCTGGGATTGATTGGTTTGGTTGTTTTAATGTGAAGTGTAAGGATAGTCATGAAGTGGCTGTTCCTCAGCTGATTAAGTGATGAGCGTCCTCCATCACTAGAACTTCGAACTCGGGTCTGAAGTGACTCACCTGGTTTTGGTTGCTCCCCAGAGCACAGAAAATGAACCTGTAAATATTTTAATCAGTTCTTCAGTTGCATATTCTGCAGGATGACTTTCACCATGAGCAGCCAGATCTGCCTTGGGCTCAACTCAAATTGAACACGTTCGATACGGTCACTCATATTCTCAATAAAAGCACAGGCATAAATCAAACAGTCCAGAGTCACACACAGAGTTATGATCCAATTAACACATGCCAGTTGTTCTGCTGCATGGAATGGAACCATGATGTGCAAATCCATTTGGCAGAGGTAAGTGCAAATCAGATGTAACCACACGGTCCAGGATCCGTTTGCTCCTCACCAACTGAGGTTCCTCCTTCACCCAGGTACACTCTGTGTCCTTCAATTCTGAGGCTCAGAAGTTTTAATGGGCCTTGAGGTGACTCACGTTGGTGCAAATATTCCCTGTGTACAGTCCCTTCTGCAGAAATGAAGCACCTCCATGACAGAAAGCACACATATGTTATAGGGTTACAAACAGAGCACCAGCCTGTACCAAGCAACAGTAACACAATCCCCCAGACACTTGAAATGGGCTGACAAACACACAGAGAATTAAAATGCACCTTGGAGAGCATTAGGATGGACACAGGCATTTGAAGTTCTCAACAGCAAACACCAGAACAAATTCTGAGTCTTCAAAAACAGTTCCAAGGTGACACTCATGGGTCCTTCGCTGCCAGCTCAGGTGCATCTTGGTGACAGATTCCCTGAGAAAACACTGTGGTCCCAAGGACCTCAATGTCTGTTCTTATGGAGGGATGTACAAGTCAGAATAACTAGTCCAGAGTATTTACTAACTCCATTTTCCTTAGCATTTGGCAAAAAATGAGGTTTGTGTTTCTTAATTCATGCTTTGAATTAAAGTTATTTCAGCACATGACTATGTTTCCTGGTTAAAAATCCCTTTTTCTAACAACAAAACCCTGTATTGACACAAGCCTTCTGCTTTCAGTGTTGTAACTACCCCCATAGGTCTGACCTTCCAACCTGACTGGAGGCAGAAATGTTCTCAAATTTTCAAAACCAAAGTCATGTTACCAACAACTTCCCTGTCTGCTGTGCTGGGGGGGGGGGTGTCACAATACCTGTTCCTTGATTTCTTCAGGCAAGACTTCTCAATATACCAAAGGTGAAGCAAAGGTTAATTAGAAAGGTGCCTCATACCCACCTCTACATTTGGGATCACAGTTTTATGGTCTCAACTGACGGTAAAAAATGCCCTTGGCCAGAAAAGTCATTTATATGGCAGCAAAACCAGGCAGAAACCACACAGAGCAAAATTTATCTGTTCCCTGAGAAATGTACAGTGTAAATTAGCAGAGACTCCCTTACATTGGCTCCCTCCTGATAAATAGAACCATAGAATCACAGAATGGTTTGGGTTGGAAGGGACCTTAATGCTCATCTCATTCCACCCCCTGCCATGGGCAGGGACACCTTCCACTAGCCCAGGTTGCTCCAAGCCCTGTCCAACCTGGCCTTGGACACTTCCAGGGATGGAGCAGCCACAGCTTCTCTGGGCACCCTGTGCCAGGGCCTCAGCACCCTCACAGGGAAGAATTCCTTCCTGATATCCCACCTAACCCTGCTCTCTGTGAATTTGAAGCCATTCCCCTTTGTCCTGTCACTCCAGGCCCCTGGAAATAGTCTCTCTCCATCTTTCTTGTAGCTCCTTCAGGTGCCAAAAGGCCACAATTAGGTCACCCCAAAGTCTTCTCTTCTCCAGGCTGAACAATCTCAGTTCTCTCCTCTTTCCTCCCAGCAGAGCTGCTCCATCCCTCATCCTCTTGGTGCCTCCTCTGGACTCGTTTCAGCAGCTCCATGTCTCTCCTGTGCTGGGACCCCAGCTCTTAAAAACATCACTCCTTTTGAAACTACAGCTAAATAGATTTACCTTACATGGATCATACCTACAATTTTGAGAAAAAATTCATTACAAAGACACAAAAACCTCTCTGTGAACACATTTGGGCAGTTTTCACTACAGTCCACAAAGAACCACGCTGTGGTTGCTGGCTGAATCACAGAAATCTTTGGAGAGTCCTGGAAAGGATCTTACCATGCTGATCAGATCCACTAGAAAAATTAACATTTATAGAGTTTTCCCTAATTTCCCATTCTGGGAGTACCACACTCTTTCAGTCAATCACAGATGTGAGGTGCACACAGAGGAGCTGAAGGAATTACTTGTAATATTCCATCATAAAATAAAGACAGAGTCTGTAATTTTAGTTCCCTTATAATTTGGGAACGAGTTGTTACAAAGCAGGATAAAGATGCAAGGAGTTTCTCAGCTCCTGGGTCCGTTGTATCCTGAAACCACCTGCACAGTAGGTGCAAGTTGTTTCAAGAGGTCTTTGTTATTTTTTGGGAGATGGTGTCTCATCTAATAAAACTGATTTACTCAGCTCCTCTGAAACCTCTCACAAAGGACACATACACTGGGTTACGTCAAATTTAAAGTCTAAGAGCTACAAAGACCATCATTGTATGGAACTTGTTCCTCAATATTAACTTCTCTTTGCTTCCTGAGCTCAGTTACATCTAACTGTGTTCAGAGAAGGACAAAGCTCCACTTAGACCCTGGACAGACACCAAGGGGGGAAAAATTAGTATTTCTACATATAAGCCTTTAAAATTTGCTCAAAGTAGGCAAAGAGTAAAGTCTTACATGATCTTATAATCACTTTTATCTTTACAACTGCTGCTTAAGAATAAAAACTTGAAGAAACTGAAGTTTTTACATTAATTTTTTTGCAAATAGTTGCAAAGTAATGCAAAAATAATCCCTGATGTGGTTGGAAACACATCAAGAGAACCTATTTTCCCTAAAAGCAGTTTGGTTCTCCTCCATTAAAATTTTACTCCCAACAGCATTTAATGCCTTGGCACATTCTTACTTCTGCAAGAACAATAAAGCCACGCTCAGAGCTCACACAGAATAATTTAAGTCCATCTCCTTCCTTACCCTTTTGGCTTGGAGGGTCTGTGACCATCAGAGAGGAAGAAATTGAGTCCCCAGTGTTGCAGAGCTCCCACACAGAACTGGTTTCTATAAACCTCAGTGGAAAATGGTTTAATCAAACTGGTGGTTAAAGCAATTTCTTCAGTGAATGAGCCTCTGCCACATTCATTCCACAGTGGTTTGTAATTCAGGATGCATTTCAAGCTGCATAAATATGATTCTCCCCTGAATCAGCATCAAATGTGTTTACTGGATCGATAATTTAAAAAAAATAATCTTATTATCCAGTATTATTACACTGAAGTTCAGCCTTGGGCCATACCTTAAATCCTGCCTGTTCACAGCAGCAGTGGTTGAGCCCACCTACCCAAAAATGAGGTAAAATCCCAGGGGAGTCACTCCAGGCTCTGCCAGGCAGCCACCGCCCCTCTCCACAGGTGGATTGCACCAGCACCCGTCATTCCAGTTTGCAAAGCTGCAATTACAGCAGCCGATGTTGTGCTGAAGCAGACAAAAAGAGCACGGATCACCCAGGTAATTGGCTTCAAACGAGGGCAGGCACTTCCAGTTAAAGAAGTAACTGCATTTTAAACCATTCCAGCTATTTCTGTTCCTCTCATAAAAGCACTGATGGCTCTGGGATGTGCTGCTTGTAGGGATATATCTGACTGCAGTTGTCTATTAACAACTTTTGTTCCTGAGGTATTATATGATAATAAGGCCGGGATAAATTCTTGACACTAAAATTGCTCTCAACTTGTGTTTGAATTCCTGGGAGAAGATAATATCTTAATAAAAAGTTCCAGCTGTTCTTGGCACGAGGACAATTCTATCTATAGAGCCATTCCAGCAGAGCATTCTGTATGGCACTGAGGATTTGTGCCAGGAAAAGAGAGAGATAATTACCCTGAAAGCATCTGATGTACAGATAATGTGGAATCGATGCATACAGAGAAAGAGATTATCTCCAAGGCGTGTCTTTTCCTTGTCTCCAACCCCTTCCTGCCGAGCCCAGAACACAGCAGGGTGACAGATTGCAAGGCCATTTGCATATGACATATTAAATACGCATTTAAATAAATATTCTGCCTTTTGCAGCTGCCTTGTCTCAGGGCTTGTAAACCACTTAGGCAGATGTTATTAAAATCCATCCCTCTGCAAAGGAATGATGCAACTCCCTGTCCAAGGAAGCACTTCATAAACTGACAGCAGCTTTTGATGGTGCTTGAAGGGATGCTAAGGTTCATTTGAAGTCTGACACAGATCTTTTAATGAGATCAGACCACTGATTTTTCATTTGTAAGGAAACCTTACTTCCTTAAGAGGTGCTGCAATCTGTGTGCCTTTGAAGGAAAGGCAAGGCAGATAAGGCAGTGTTGGGAAAAATGGGTTAAAAGAGGAAGACTGGGAGGGGGACTGTAAACAAGTGACTTTGCAGCTGGGAATAACCCTTGGCAAGCCTGTGATCCTCTGGCATGGACTGAGTGCCTGTTCTCTGCCCTGCACCCGTGCCCAGGTGTTGCTTCAGGGATCCCCCACTTAGCAAGGGAACAGAAATAAATTCATCTCTGTGTGTTTCTCCTGTGGGTTTGTGGCTGTCCAAAGTGCCTCCCTGCCTGTGCTGACCGACATGTGCAGCTTGAGGATCCCTCTGGACTTGGCAGGGATAAAGGTGCTGCTCCCAGGAAGGATCACCAGCTTCCACCAGTGCCAAGGCTGAATGGATATTGCCTTCAGTTCATTCCCAGCCCACAGAAGTGACACAAGTCACAAGGGCTGGCTGCTTCCTGGTCACCTGGAATGCTGGGTGCCACACCTTCCATAAATCAACACAAAGAACCTCCACACATGGAGGTTTTTTTCCAACAGATTCCAAGCAGAAGCACACTTAACCACATACTTAAACCATGAAACAGGAGAAGGCAAATAGTCTGCAGCAAAACCTTATTTTACAAAGCAGAGCAGATGAATCGTTTTTTATTCACATCCCTTATAAAGTACAAAGAGTTCACAGACAGAGCACCTTGAGAGAGTTTCATGTACTGGCAGCATGACAATATTTTCCATTTGACTGTGTCACAGAACAGGTCACAGCTTTCACTGACAGCTCTGGGAGCAACAATTCAATTTAGGTTTGCTTTTGGACTAGAAACTTAGCTACGTTCATTCCAGCAAATGTATACCTGAAATACCTTATTAGGGATTTGGAAGCAAAATCATTATGTTAAAAAGGAAAAATTACTACAAAACACTATATATTAAGAAAATAAGGTTTATAAATTTTTTCAAAATAAAAATCTCTCCTGTCAGATATAGACTGTATATATTCAGCACTTCAAAATGACCAGTAATTTCTGGGCATCACCATCATACCATGTTACAGCCCCACAGATTCAAGTACAACTTAATTGTATCCAAATCCTGTTAAAACTTTCATCCTTCATAGCTTTTACCAGCCAGTCCTTCTCGCTCTCCTCATCAGAGTCACTCGTATCACTGAAATCAGCAGCCAGGAGACGAGAATAGTTAATTTTTTTCTGCCGTGGCAGCTTAGACCGGACGATGAAGAACACGAAGATCCACAGCACCAGGCCCACACAGCAGGCCCTGAACAGCACTGCCAGGCCAAAGCGCTCCACCAGAAACCCGCCTGCCAAGCTGCCCACGCTCGCTCCTGCTCTGCAGCACAGACCCCACAGCAGGGCCTGCAGGGACTTCTCGGTGCCCGGCGTGGCAATGTCACCCACTGTCACCTCCAGGGCCCAGCACAGCACCCTGAAGGCCGACAGCGCCTGGACGGGGAGCACGGCCCAAGGAGCGCGGAGCAGGGAGCAGCACAGCAGCTGTGCCACCAGCAGGCCCACACCGACCGCGGCCAGGCCCACACCGACCACGGCCAGGCCCACACCGACTGTGGCCAGGCCCACACCGACCGCGGCCAGGCCCACACCGACCGTGGCCAGGCCCACACCGACCGCAGCCAGGCCCACACCGACCGCGGCCACGCCGCCGCTCCACAGAGCCCTCAGCAGCCTCCCGTCGAAGGGCCAGAGCAGCAGCTCAGCCAACAGCCCGACGGACACGGAGAGCCCCATGAGGAGCTCGCTGCTGCCTCGGTCCTGCATCTGCCAGAAGAGGAAGCTGTGCCCGGCAGAGCTGGCGGCGCCGGCGAGGAACACGGTGCCAGCGCACAGCAGCGCCCAGCCGTCGCTCCACAGCAGCGCCAGGGCTTTGGGAAACCACGGCTGGTTTTCTTGGGAAGGTGGATGGGAAAAAAGGCGCTGATGAGCAGTGAGAGCGTCACCAGGACGGTGTAGCCGTAGAAGTGGACGGTGAGGCGGGAGATGGAACCGCTGAGGAAGCAATTCAGCTGATCCACCAGGACGGCAACGCCGCAGGCACCAGCAGCCTCACCCAGAGAACTCCACATCCACAGCCTGCCGTACCTGTCAGTGGCATCCACAAAGTCCAGGTATTCATAGACACCCTCGTCCACTGCCCTTTCCAGAGAAGTGCCCAACAGCTCCCAAAGCATGACAGTACCCAGGACCATGAGAAAAATCTGATGCTCTCTGTCCTGCAAGATGCTTTGTGCTGCCTCAAAGTTGACATCTTGAGTGTCTGAGAGGTTTTCAGACGTACTCAACTGCAACATTGGGAAGAGCTGCTTTAATCAAAGAAGGCTCATTACTTGCAGCAACAGAAAGGCTTTCCCCAGCCAGATCAGCTGCAGCAGGACCCACACTGCTTGTTTCCTCCTTGAGTCCAGGGAAGGGAGGTCTGTAGGAAGCCAGCTTTTCTGCTTCTTGTGTCTCCCAATTAATGTCTTCCACAGCAGTTCTCCATCCAAGTAGCCACTTACCTTTGTACCACCTTCACCAACCCCTCCGCTGTTTTCCTTAAGCGCATCCCTCCTGCCAAACAACCCCTGGCAGGCTGAACCGCTCAGTGCTGGCATCCTGCTCGCCACCAACTCACCACCAGCAGTTGTTCTCAGCATTTCCTTTGACACAGCTCTCGCATTTGCCACAGCGCTGGTGCTTAGCGCTCCATAGGTGCTTGTCCCGGGGCTGGGCAAGCGGCAGCTGGTGCTGGTGGGCTCGCTGGTGGCCAGCCTGCCCGTCCCTGCGGGCTCCCGCCCTGCGCTGTCTGCTGGCCCGGGGGGGAACAGCCGTGAGCAGGCCCTTCCCGCGGGATGTGGGATCCCAGAGTGGGCCAGGATTTTGGAAAGGGTCACCGCGTTTCAGTGGTCCTGTTGGGAATGATGGAACTTTCCTAAAATTTCAAGCAATGGTAGCGGTCAGCTGCGTTCTTTTTCTTACAGACTCTCGTCGATTTCAGGACATGGAGGGGCTGGAGCAGGTCCAGAGAAGGGACACGAGGCTGGGGAAGGGTCTGGAGCACAAGTGCTGTGAGGAGCAGCTGAGGGAGCTGGGGGGGCTCAGCCTGGAGAGGAGGAGGCTCAGGGGAGACCTTCTCACTCTCTGCAACTCCCTGACAGGAGGGGGGAGCCGGGGGGTCGGGCTCTGCTGCCAGGAACCAGCAGTAGGACAAGAGGGCACAGCCTTGAGCTGTACCAGGGCAGGTTTAGGTTGGACATTGGGAAGAAGTTCTTCCCAGAGAGAGGGATCAGCCCTTGGAATGGGCTGGCCAGGGAGGGAGTGCAGTCACTGACCCTGGAGGTGTTTGAGCAGAGCCTGGATGTGGCATCAGTGCCATGGTCTGGGTGACAAGGTGGGGTTGGGTCATGGGTTGGACTGGATGATCTTAGAGGTCTTTTCCAATCTCCTTGATTCTGTGGTTCTGTGATCTTTAAACCACCAAAGTTTTGAGTTTTCTGGACTGGCTCTGATGAGCTTCAGTAAACAAAGCTTGAGGGAGTTGAGGATTGAGCATCTGGGATCTTAAATTTATGGTCCTTCAAAGACATGTTGGAGTAATCATAAGATACAGAGGAGAATAACAAAAACATTACAGCCTGAAAGTGGGAGACTCTTTGTCTAAGGAAGAATGATAAGAGAACCAAAGAACGCGGACCAAAATAGAAAACAGATTTACATCCTAATCCTGCAGCAAGCATCAAACCCTTTTTGCATCACTCTTGGCTTTCAACTTCTCTGGAGTGCTCCCAAGGGAGCTTCAAAGGCCCAGGATCACCTGAGTTTTGGATGGCCATGGAGGGCTCAGTGAGTTCAGGCAAGGGGAGGGAAGAGCTGCCTGAGCAGGGAGCTACTGAACTCACCCTGACGGGATATGAAATATGGATGGGGCTGGGAACACTGCTGTTAGAGCTGAGTTATTCCTGGCATCTTGCAGTGGTGCTGCTGGGGAGGTTGTGTTACAGACTCATTGATCCCCCATTAATGATGCATTAATGTTTAACGGTGTCCTCCCCCTCCATCAGTCCGTAGCTTTTCACGTGGAGCTGGTGGGAGATGAATTTTCATTGTATGTAAAACTGATCTATACCAGGATTTCTTACCACTGGCTTCATTCTGCCTCTCTAACTTTGGTAGAGCCCCCTGGAAAACTGGTGATTCATATAAAATTTTTCACAAAGTGTTTAATAATTTACGGCTTTGGGTGTTTTCAGGTTGTCCAAGGCACTGTTTCAGGAGAGGTCATGGGAGAAGGAGGTTGTCCATAATGCAGAGCTCCCAAGCAGCTGGCTGGGGATCAGCTGAACTCCCTGCAAGTGCCAAGGTGCTGTTTGCTGCCTGGGCTGGGATGGGTTTGTGCAGGAGTTGGCACTGACTCATCCTGGGAGCCAGACTTGTCATGACACAGCTGGGCCTGTGGGGTGACACAGCAAAACACCACACAGGGACACCCATGGACTCTGGCCAAGTCAGTTTGGCATCAGCAGCAGATGGAAAGGCCACCAAGATGATCAGAGGGATGGAGCAGCTCTGCTATGAGGGAAGTCTGAGAGAATTGGGATTGTTCAGCCTGGAGAAGAGAAGGGTTTGGGGTGACCTAATTGTGGCCTTCCAGGACCTGAAGGAGCCGACAAGAAAGATGGAGAGAGATTATTTATAAGAGCCTGGAATGACAGGATGAAGGGGAATGGCTTCAAACTCACAGAGAGCAGGGTTAGATGGGATATTGGGAAGGAATTCTTCCCTATGAGGGTGAGGAGGCCCTGGCACAGGTTGCCCAGAGAAGCTGTGGCTGCCCCATCCCTGGAAGTGTCCAAGGCCAGGCTGGACAGGGCTTGGAGCAACCTGGGCTAGTGGAAGGTGTCCCTGCCCATGGCAGGGGGAGTTGGAACAAGATGATGTTTAAGGTCCCTTCCAACCCAAGCCATTCTATGATAACAATATAAATAAAGGTATTCAGTAGGGACTTTGAAGGGCCGGGAGGCTCCAATGAGATGAGGAATCCTGCCAGGTAAAACCCCTCACACAGCTGTGCCAGCAGGGTTTGTGTCTGCAAGCCCTGCTCCGGGCTCTGCTGTTTATGAATGCACCCTGCACTCAGGTTTCTGTCCTCTCCCAGTCTCCAGGCAACCATGTCCACCCTCATCCCTTGAGATCCACCTGCCGTGTTCCTCCAGGCTTTTGACCTGGTGCAGAAGATGAAGCTGCTCCAAAACCAGCAACTTTTGGGTACAGGGTACACCTGAACACTGTCCCTGTGCTACGGCTGCTCTGGGATCTGCATTTCCTGCCTGCAGTTTCCAGGAGTAAATGAAACAACCCATGAAATTCTTCTCACAACTGTGCTAATTCATTAGCACAAGTTTGTGAGCTGTTTCTGCTCAACTGATGAGCAGTTCCTGTGGTCAGTAGGGTCAGTGGGATTTAGGGGATCCTTGCAGAAAGCCAGTGGTTCACCCCTTTCCAGAGGTTCACCCCTTTCCCACCCTCAGGTGACGAGCCCCACTAAGGGAATGGGTTGCTTTGAAGTGACAGACTGTGAGGGGAACAGGCTGTGGGGACAGAGTGTCTCAGCACAGAGGGGGATCAAGGGGCAGCCAACATGGGGGTTATAGAGCCACAGAGCACTGCTTCCAAATTTCTTCAATTCACCCATTTTTGCCCATCCCTTCACAAATGACCTCTTTGGCCATGAGGTCTCTCTCTGTGTAACACAACCTGGAGCCCCAAGGTGGGGAGGTGGCACCAGCCAAGAGGGCCAAAGGACACTGGTGACTTTCTGGTCCTGCCAGCTCATTCCCCACCCACCCCAGGCACAGGGAAACATAAAACCACAACCAAATGGATAGTTTCTGCTGGTTTTTTTCACCTAATTTCTTTTAACTGGCATTAAAAGGATTGCACCTTCTGATACAGATCATTCATATATATATACAAATAATTTATACTCCATCTACATCATTTACAACTGTACAGAGTAAACTCTGGATGCCACAGACCACACTCCAACCCAACTCACAGTCTCATGGCTTTTTAAGCATTTCCCTTGTGTGCTGGGGTGCACAAAACCCCCAGTGAAGCCCCAAAGAGGCAAATGTGTGCAGAGCCACTGGTCACTCCTCAAATCCCATATTATCCCAGCTCACACAGAACAGCTGGTGCAAGCAGGCTGTTCCTGACTTGTTTGTGAGCCTCCTGTCTACCTTCAGCTTCCTTCAGGACCAGAATGTTTCCTGCCTAAGTCTGGCACAGGTGAGCATCAACAATTTTTGTTTTATGAGGTGAAAAACAGTACTGAAGGACCAGATGCTGTGGCTGAGACCTTGCAGCCTTGTCACTCCTGTGGGGGACGTTAAGGCTTGAGGACTGTGCTTGGCTCTGCCAGGAGCAAAGGGCTACATCTGCCAGCATTCCAAGGTAGCTTCCTTTGGAAATGGTCATGCTGCTGTTGCCCAGTATGATCTTCCAACTGTTGGTGCAGGTTCAGGATTAAATATTTCTTGGGACCTGGTGGCTTTTTACACTGTTAAATAACCTGTCGCCTGCTGACAGCTCTGGAGCTGCTGTGCCCCCAGGATTGTGTTTCAGCAGTTGTTTTGGGTGGCATGACACACTCAAAGTGAGAGCAAATCAACCTTTAGCTTGAGAACAGGAAGGGGCAATGCCTGCTGTGCCAGGCGACAGGAGAGGGAACACAGCTGCCCTGTGCTTGCTGGCACAGAGAGGGACCAGGGAGGGTTGAACCCCTAACCCTGATGCATGTGGTAAGAAATAGAGGTAAGATTTCCATGGGGCCTAACCAGCCAAGACAACCCACAAGCTGAGAGCAGTTCTGCTGAAGGGAAACTCCTCTCCAGTCCCCCAGACTGGGATATCTGGAGGTGGGCTCCTTGTTCCAGGTGTGGGTGGTTAAACAGAAGTGACTTTCCAGAGGTGCAGCTCCCTGAGGCTGGGCAGACCTGGCACAGACAGGCCAGAGGGGTGGATTTGTCCCATCTGTTGGGGCTAAATAAGGATTTGCCAGTGTCACTGCAGCTGGTTGGCATCACCGTGGAGCACGGAGCTGGCTCCAGGGATTCCCCAGCAGTGTCAGCCAGAGATGACTGGGGAGAGCTGTTATGTACATCTACAAAGCTAAAGGACACTTTCTTTGGACTGGTGATCCAAGCAAGCACCCCTGAGTGAAGGCAGGCCAGGTAACGAGTTTTTGGGAGCCAAGAGAACAAAGAAATGATAGTTTCATAGAAGGAATGCCCTGAAATTCCTCCAGTGTGAATTTAGGGGGGAGTCCCTGGACTCCAGAAACCACAGATCACATTCAGAAAGTCAATAAACACACACGGTATTTCATCCATTATTTCACTCAGCCAAAAACTGGAATGAAGATGAGGTCCTCCTCCAGGATCATCCTGAACACTGGGTCACTCTGACTCCCGGTCACTCTGACTCACTCCACAACTCCTGGTGGAAGCAGGAGCTGTGCTGTCACTGCTCAGCCTGGCCCAGCAGCAAACCAGGGGAGGGTTTCTACACCACGGGAGCAGCAAGAGAAAGGAACAAAGAAGTCTTTCAGGCATCCTGCCCATCCATCAATCCCAGGAGCACTCCTCTGCACAACGCAGCAGGCACAGACCAAACCAGGACTGCAAGGCAGGCTGGGACACTGAGACATTGCTGGCTGACCTCATGGGAGAGGTCCAGTCCTGCTGGGACTGTAGGAGGTTGTTCCCAGGATGTACAACTGGAGGAACACACCCAGCACTCGTGAGGTTCCAGACAAGATGCAGAGAGGGTGTATAGTGAAACCACAGAGAAATCCCAGGTGGACTCCAAGGTGCAGCCTCCATATCTGCTCAATGAAGGTCTCTGCTTCGAGCAGAGCCAAACATATCCTACAGCACTTCCTGGGCAGCACAAGCAGTTCTTGCCCTGTTCATCACTGTCAAATATTGCACCAGATTTCCATGTCCCTGTTTCACACCATTCATTGTTATCCCATGTAGCCCTTTGAAACAACAGCGGGTTTTCCACTGACTTCCAGAGAAGCCTCATTGAACACACATTGTGGCCAGGCTTTCCTAAATCAGGCTTTTCCTAAATCATTGCTGGTTTGCCCAAATACATCACCCTGTGCCAGAATGAAGAGTTTGCTGTGCAGAACCCGGCAGTCAGGCCCTGATCCCGTGCTGGGCTGTGAGACATCATCACAATAAATATTACTGCCAGCAACTGCCCTGGGATGCACAGCATAGAGAGCACCAACACCACAGCCAGGTTTTCTACCCAGTCTTCCTGAAATGAAGCAGCTCAGAGGTTTCCCTTGACTTGTGCAAAAGGTTAAAACTCAGTTCTGCAGCAAGACTCTGCCCCTTGGCAGGGGGCTGTTAGCCGTGGTCACACTGTCACCCAGCAGGGCATGGCTGTCACCCCGAGCCCTATCCACCCCTGCTCTCGCAGCTTTTCACACCATTACCATTGTAAAATCACCATGGGTGCCTTTTAGTGTGTTTTCTTTTTCCGTGTCCTCTGTGATGACCCAATGTCACATCTCCCACACCAGCTTTCTCCCGTTTTCTTCACTGTGTGACGCCTGCAAACGTGTTGATAGGCAGGAGCAGAGACTTGGGCATGTATTTCACAAGCCCCACGTCTTCTGTTTCGTGAAGGCTGAATTTCATGGTCCTTGTCTTCTGCAAGCAGTAGCTGGGCTCTAGGCAAGGAGACACTTCCAGGCTGCAAGAGCACAAGAACACATTTGCTGCATGCACAGATCTGCCCTTGAGGGCCAGAGCCTCATCTCAGACCAAACACCAGGTCTCTGCACTGACTGTTGAGGGAGGATGGTCACACTGAAATGTGCAGCTGCTTTTGTGCTTTTTTGCAACTGTTTTTGGCTGGAAAGATGAGCTGATGTGTGTCAGTTTGACCACACCACCAGTGTCCATAGCCCGGCCCAGCCTGATTCTCAGGAATTCAGTTTATGTGTGTTACATGAGGCCCACAGACCTTGAACTACCTGCTTGTTTCCAACATATCATACAGGCACATTCTACAGGCACATTAATCCCTGCTACTTTCACAGGGCTGGATTCTCTACCCCTTGAGACTCCCTGGTGAGAGGTACAGTCAGTGGAGAGAGCATCAGCCTCAGGAGATAATTCAGGAGATCCAGGATCTGTTTGCCCCTGGAAGTACCTATTCTTCTACTGTCTTAATGACAGCACCTCATGTACAATGAAAAACCATTTTGTTTCTCACACCATCACCCAAAAGCACAAAGCACCCCTCTGCCCTACATTCCCTGCATTCTTTTGTCCTGCATGAGGATGAGGACTAGGACTCCCTGGGAAACAGCCCTTCCAGGGAGATGGGCAGAGCCTGGCACACGTGGCACTCTCACCTGATCACGTTCCTGTAGGTTCTTCTGCTGTCCTTGTCCAGACACACCGTGAAGGGTCTCTGCTCTGTGCTCCTGATTGTGATATTTCGTGTTTTCAACCTGTTTGCCACAGCCTGGATGGAGAGAGGAGGAGGAGCCCAGTGAGTGTGTCCCTCCCCTCCCTTGGCTGCACGGTGGTGGGTGGTGTGTGCATGCTGGGTATGAAAGGGACAGATGAGGACATTCCTCTGGTTTTTATTTTTTAACCTCAGATGTGACACAAGGCAAAGCCTTTTCCTGTAATCACAACCTGGTCAAGTTTTGTAAGGGCAGGCTTTCCAAACTGGCGATGCTTGCACAGGCTACAAGGTCTGGGATGTCTGATGTGGGGCACGGCCTGTTCTCCACGGCTGTGGGGTATCTTTGTGGGCAGTGTGGGCTGCAGCACCTTGCTGTTCCCAAAAGCCAGGTGAAAATAAGCAAAACTGTGCTGACTACTTAAAAACACCAACTGAGAGACTGGAGACTCTGGGGCCTAAATGACCAAGGCACACCAACACTTAATGCCACCCAAACTGCAGGGACAGGTTCCCGTGAGGCAGGGTCGCCTCTGGGGTCTACCTGAACTCTCACGCAAAACAAAAAGGACAGAAACCCAAGATTTCAGTCCCTTCTCTTACATCTCCAGCTTTCTGAGCTGATAAATAGATTAACTGAATTTCCTGCTTCATGTTTGTGCTTTGTTAAATTATTTTTTGGGATCTCTGTGGGGAATAACATGCAGGGTCTGCAGCTGAAGGTGTGGAGTAAATGGAGTTGGTAGCAAAACTACAGACCCTCTCCTGCACCCAAGTGGAGCCACAAGGACTGGGGCTAAGCTTTATTTCTCTGCCTTGTCCTGTGGACACAGTTCAGTCATTTATGGTCTTCTGTGACAGAATTCCACGTTGCATTGACCAGCAGGGGCTTTGGCTCAAAAATCTGGACTTTTCCATGGAACGTAACTACAAAACACCCTCTAAGCACAGTGGTCCCAAAGCCTTCCCCTCCCCACAGTGTTTCCCCTTTCACTGCTGTTGCAAGGGATTTCCAGGCAGTGACCAACCCCTCCAGGGCTGTGAGGATCCCACAGGTACTTACTGAGAACGACCGTCCTGACAAGTTGCTGGTCCTGATGATTTCAGTGATGGTCACGTTCAGACACACCAGGTCTGCAACAGAACCAGCATGTTAATCTCAGGCCATGGGAGGATCTCAGCTCAGCTTGCAGTGGGTCTGGTGCCATACCCCACATTTGGGTGCACTGCCTGTGGGATACATAGGGCAGCAGAAAAGGAGGACTCTGGCAAGCTCCATGGGCTAGGGATTCATGTAGGATCATGCTCAGGCTGGGAAGCTCACAGGGCAAGGTGAAAGAGGAAGGCTGGAGCAAAAGGAAGATGCTGCCAAGCTGAGATCATGTCTGAGCCTCAGACACATCATTCATGAGAAAAGACACCACCAGACTGTGGTGACACCGTCAGATTCAACACCACAGCCCAAGCACAACTGGCACTAAGGGTTGTGCTCAGACTTACTCTGTTGAGCACTTGAAAACTCAGCAAACCCTCCTCACGTGGTTCCAAGCAGGAAGAACCCACCTTCAGCCTCCTGGGAAGGGATGGCTTTCATCACCAGACCTGTGGAGCGCAGGGACATGTCCAGCTCCTTCTCCCGGTCGCTCACCACAACCTGCAGGCAAAGCTCTGTTAGTTCCTCCTGGCAGAGAGGTTGGACATGGAGAGGTCTGGGGCGGGTTTTCACAAACACAGGGTTAGCTACCAGGCTTTTAAAGCTCACCACAACCTCTCTGTCCTCTCCTGGAGTGCAATTCCAGAGGAAAGAAGGAGGGCCAGAGTCCTCCTTTTAGGAGATCTGTGCCATGCTGGGTATCCCTGCGAGCAGAGACATTTTGGGCTGCTGAGAGCCCTGCTTACCTTTCTGTATGTTACTGTGAGATCTATGCCAGGGCCATCCAGAGTTGTTTTCTTCTTGGTCATGCTTAACTCTGCAAGGAGGGAACCGAGTGAGATTGAGGTTTCACTCGTGCCACCCGTCTGTGGTGAGCAGAGGGGAGTCCTCCCATGGGATGAGCCACCCCCTCCATCACAGGGTGGTGTGGCACATCAGCCCTTCTCTCCTTGCCTACGGGGGCTGAGGCTCCGTGCACTCAGCACCTCCAGTGAGATGGACTCACTCGAGGGTCTGTGCCCAACCTCAGTGGCAGACATCCATTGAATTGAACACCACAGTGCACTGATGGAAGGGCTGGGTGTGCCTTCTGTAATGGCCCAGCCTTCAAGCACTCTTGTTCCATAACTGGCACCTCGAGAAAGCTGGATTTCTAACAGGGAAAACACCTGACAAAGGGGATAGCTGTAAAGCCCAGCTTATTTCCTCAACAAAATTAGGGCACTGATCCAACTCCAGAGGGTCCTGGAGCCAACCAAAGGCACAGTCTACAAAAGCTGGTTGAGACCAGGAGCCAAGTGACCGCAAGGTCTCCCATTTAGCCTGGTTTTGTGTGTGTGAGAGGGAGATGGAGGTGTTTAGGGAAGCCTCCTGCTTGTCCCATAACATGGCTTTGGCTGCTGCAGGCTGAGGGACAGGGTGAGTGGGGTCTGGGGGTGGCAGGACCCCTGCCCAGGGTGGCAGTCCCTGCTGCACGGCTCAGCTTGGTGGGACACACCCACCTCTGTGGGAGATGCTGTCCTGCCCCTGGGTGCACAGCTCCGTGAGGAACACGTCCTCAGCCGGCTCCTGTGCCGGGTTGTTGAAGAAAATCTGAAAGAGAGGAAAATCTCTTAAGAATGTCTCCTCTGTCACCTGTGGCCTCACCATGGCAGCCAGGGCACCTATGGGACGGGGAGAACTGCTTTGGCTCTGCTTCCTGAAGCCCAGGAGTGTGGCAGACCTCGGCCATGGTCAGCAGAGCCACGGGCAGTGTCCCCTGCCACTGGATGTCACTGTGCACTCATCATGAGTCAGCTCCCAGCCATCCACCCCCTGCTCACAGGGAGCAGCTTCCCAGGCCTGGCTGAGATGCTGGCTGAGCTTCAAGGTGCCTAATTTCTATCTGATTCACTTAAATCATCAGGTCACTCCATCCCTATGAATTATTTTCTTTTTGTGGTCTTGTACTGAGCAAAATGTGAGGAGAAGGTCTTGGAGAACCTCTCCTAGCCCTACATCCAGCTCCTGTGGGACTTGAGTCACACCTCTAGGAAGCTTTCAGCAGCCAAAGGGGAACAGTGGGCTCTTAACCAAAAAGGCAAAACAGGGTCAAGTGTTTCCAGATGAAGCAATATCACACTCTGTATGGCAAGAGATTAGTTTAGGTGCATCTATCTGAAAACCACATCTGGAATCAGTTCCTCTTCCCCTGCTTGAATCACCCACTCTCTCAGTTGCTGTTGGTTTTTGTCTTGGAGGAGAATTGAGTGGAGTAAAAATTCACCAAAAAAATCAAAATCCCCAGCCACACAAGCTGAGGACCAGGTGCTCCAAGTCTTTACAGGATACATGTTATTAGTTCAAGTCCTGGTGATGCTACACCAGGAATTACCAAAGTTCTTCCAGCTCTTTGCATGTGCCAATTTGCTCATCCAAAGGCTGCTCCTGTGCTGTTGTCACAGTGGCTACAAGTAGATTAAAAGGAGATCTGTGCATCAGTGCCAGCCTAAGCTTTGAAGGGGGGAACTGCCAGAGGAGCAGAGCAGGGGATTGATGTTACGTGCCCAAAGACAGTTTGTCTTGGCTCTCAGATCTGGCATATCAGGTGCCAGGTCTCACTCTGACACCTTTTCAGAGAAAAGCTGAGAGGAAATAAATAAAATAGTGTTTCAGGAAACCCTGCAAAGCCCCTGTGAGGTACAGAAAGGTTTTGGCAAAGCTGCTCAGAAAAGTCCTGTTTGCTTAAAGAACAAGCAGCAGGAGGTACCAGGGCTCCTGTTCAACCCCGAATCCAGCAGAGCAGGTAATCTGTGTCCCTTCAAGGCTCACTTTTCTGACCTGTGTGATCCTGAAATAGCCTTTCCAGGATCACTGACTCCGTGAGAGTCCGTGAGCTGTGCTACACGGACTCATTGAATCTGGGAGCCTGGCAAGGAGGGGACAGGCTGGGGGGCACAGGGATCCAGGCTCAGATCTGCTGGAAGTCCCCAGGCCCTGCTGACTCTGCACAGCTCCACAAGCCCTTGCAGGGCCATGTGAAGGCTCAGGAGATGTGACACCCACCTTCACAGCATAGACCTGGAAGCAGATGGGCTGGAGGCCCATGCGGACGTAGTAAGCGATGACGTCTGTGATGAACAGGTCAGTCACGAGGTGTTTGCTCGGCGAGGGAGGCTGGGCAGGGGGGCAAATCACATCATGGATCAGTCCACAGTCACTTCTCAGAAACCCTGCCACAAACCCTCACACCTTCCCAGACAAACAGTGAGTGATGAGCTGTGGCTCTGCCCTCACTGGTCAAAGCAAACGGGAGAAGCCAAAGCTGTGCCCACCCGACAGCCTTTTCTTGTAGGCTGTCAGTGATGGCTCAAACTGCCGGGAAATGAGAGCCAGGGGTATTTCAGCAAACACCTCATCTACCTTTTCTTTCTTGAAATCTGCCATTTCCTGTCCCTTGGCCAAAAAACCCCACCACAGCAAGCGGGCCTTGTGGGCTGAGGCAGTATCAGCCACAGACACCTTCCAGCTGCCGGGCCCAGGGGAGGGTTTGCAGGAGAAAAGCTCTGCCTGGGGCACAGAGGAGCCCTGCAGGGGCACAAACTCATCCTCAGGTGTCTTTGGGAAATGGGCCAGGCTGGGGAGGTGGGAAGGTTCTCCTCATACCATGGTGGCCAGCTTGGGAATCACGTGGCACAGGGTGCTGATGTTGCTCTCGTACCACGGGTCAGCTCTGCCCAGGTACCCAGCCACCTCACAGAGCTCCTCGTGGCCACTGGAAGGGTGGTCCTGTGGGAGAAACACAGCTCAGAGGATATACCAGGAGCCAGAGAGAAGCCAGAGGGAGCTGTGCCCTTCCCTGCTTGGTCCAGAGAAGATGGCAAACTCACTTAGGGGGTGCTATAGGGCAAAAATTAAGTGAAGAATGAAAAGAAGAAATAATCATTTTTATAAGAGCACATTTGTCAGGGTTCACAGCCAGCTCTGGGCCAGCTTAACATATTATGAGAAGTGCAAGTGTTTATTTGTCACTGTCTCGAGGCTGTCAGAGGGGAAAAGACATGTCCAAGATAAACTGTAAGGTAGTGACTTACAGATCTAGAACTGGGGCCGTGACCAAGGAGGCAAAGCCCTCTGTGAGCAGCAACTACTTCCCCTAAGCATTTAGGAGGTGGGAAAAGCACAAGTCCTTTGCTAAACCTCATCAGTCCTCCTATAGGTGGGTCACAGAAGCAGGACTGCATGAGTTGCCACCCATCAGGGAGGCTGGAGCAACCTGAAGGGTTCCCAAAACCAGTCTGCAAACAGAGCCCAACCACCCTGACTTGGCTCCCACCCTCCTTGTTCTAGGAACAGGGCATGAGCGGATGGGAATTCCTGTATCCCCCCTGCTCTCCCTCCAAAAACACCGTCATCACTTGCTGGCAGTTGGCAGCAGCACCCGGAGCTGCCGTGCTCAGACTCACCACAACAGCCGAGGTGTTTGGCTGCCCTGCCACCACCGGGATGTAGTAGAACTGCAGGTTCAGCCTGGGAGTCAGGAAAACCCGCCGTGTTTCCCGCTTCCTTGAAATGGAAAAAGAAACAATCGTGTCCCAAGGGGAAGAGGGAAGAACATGGTTCGTGGCCAAGGCTGGGCAGTGCCAGGAGATTGCAGGTGCTCTGCAACAGGAGCATGTGCCCTCCTCGTGTGCCTCCCTTTGCCCTGTGTGACAGGATGGCAGTAATGCCTCTGGGTTCCCAGAGACAGAATTTTTTTCTTGGACTGGTGGTCCCTCTGCACCCAGCTCTGACCCCCAGGCTGCTGCCTGCACCACAGCCTAGACCCACCCCATGCTGCTCTCCTGGCCCAGGTGAACCAGCTGGGAAGAGCCAGCTGGAAAACAGCTTTTCTTTAGAATTTTTCCCTTTTCCACAGGAAAACATCTTGCCTCGATTATTCTTTATTAGCCCACTCCGTGGACAGAGAGAAGAACTCGCTGTGTGCATCGTTTGGGCCAACAAAGCCAAAAGATGCCGTGCAGCCAGTGAAGTCCGTGGAGTGCCAAACACCAGAGTCCCACCCTGTTCCAGGTAACGCTGGAGTCCAACCCCATCCCCAGCCATCCTGGCTGCTTCCAAAGGCTGAGGAGCACAGCCCCCACTCTGTCCTGCCCTTCCCCGAGCCCCCAGAGCCCAGGAGGCTGTGGCCACCAGTTACCTCAGAGAGTGGTAGGCCTGGGCCAGGCGCCCCAGGATCCGGTCGTCCCCCAGCAGCACAATGCGGGCAGTGTGCAGCTTCTGGACCGGGGCTGCAGCATCCTGGGGGACTCCTGATCTCTTCTGCAGCTTCACTGGGGGCTTCACCCCGGCACTGCAGCAGCCAGCCTGCAGGAAGGCCACGCTCTCCAGCGGTGACGGCTTTTTTTTAATGCCACCCCTCCTGTGCAGCCGGGATTGCTCCGTTTCGGCACCGCAAGGGGCCAAGGGCTCCTCCAGGGCCACAGGCAGGTCTCGTTCAATCCCACTGTCAGTGGAGAGGACAGAGAAGCGGGTCTGCTCACAGCATTCACAGTCTGAGACGATGTCCTGGATCTCGAAGGTGTCCAGGTCCTGGCCAAGGCAGTCGGGCTCGCAGCTCTGTGACAGCGGGCGGATGAACAGCACCAATTCCTTCCCTGCGGGCAGAGAGGGGCGTGAGGAGGGAAATCCAACCAACTCCAGGCTGAGCCCTTGCCCTGTCCTGGCTTCCCTCTTCTCAGGCAAACTATAAAGCAAATATCTCCACCAGTGGGCCCAAGGGGAGTCTGTCTTTCAGTCCCATTTCACATTGCACCGTGAAGAGAGCTCAGTATCACCCAAATCATAGAATTACAGGCTCACAGAATCGTTTGGGTTGGAAGGGACCTTGAAGATCATCTCATTCCAATGCCCTGCCATGGGCAGGGACACCTTCCACTAGACCAGGTTGCTCAGAGCTCCATCCAACCCAGCCTTGAACACTTCCAGGGATGGGGCAGCCACAACAAAATCAGGTACTCTGGACACATCCTGCTGCAGCCTGTTCCTCTCCTCACTCCTTCAGCCCATTGCACCCCTAATCCCCTGATCTGTGACCAGCAGCCCACAAGAAGGAAGGCTGCTGCATTCAGCACAAAACTCCATGAGCTTGGGTGATGGTTACAAGAATCACTGCTCAGGAGTCAGGGCTAAATGACAAGTTTTGCACAGGATCCCCACCCTCAGGCACCACCCCAGTTCCCCAGAGCCCCCCTGGGACACTCACAGAGCTGGTTATCTTCTGTCCAGAGGTGAAAGCTGATGGTGGGGTGGGGCAGAGGTGTGTCCTGCAGCCCTCCCAGAGGAGCATTGCCTGGGGGAAACGAGGTTGCTTGTAACACACAGGAGCATTTTCCCCACCCAGGTTCATGAACCTCCCCAGTGCTGAGCACCAGACACTGGCTGAGAGACCCTCTGCTGAGTCCCAGGGGCTCTCCCACCCTGGTTGCTTCTGGCCAGATGTGAGGCTGTAATCGCAGGGCCTCTGCTCTCACAAATCAGCTGTAAGAAGATGCCTACACCCTGAGTGGAAGGGAGGAGTGAAAATGGGGAGGCTGAACCGTGGGCAAGTGAAGGACCTTGCTTTGCGGAGAGCAGAGGGGTTGCAGAACAAATCAAACAATAAATCTTCACAAGGGAGACCTCTGGTCCCACCATCACCATCTCTTTTTAACCCATTATGGTTCTGGGAAAAGCAGTGACACACTTTAATAGCTCACTGCCTCCAAAAGGTGGAGATGGTCCCACTCCTGTCCCTGCACCACTGGCTGCTCTTCCTCATACCTTGCACTGGGACAGTATCCAGTATTTTTGGGGAGGGGATTGGGATACAGGGAGTAGCCAGGAGAGGAACCATGAACCTCATTTCCCTCTGGCCTATCCCAGATTTGTGTGAGGAGCTGTAATGACTGGAGACCTTTTTTATAATCTATGTAGCCCCAGTGGCACCAGGATGGAAAAGAGCACTGCCAGGGATGGGAGGAGATGGCAGTGCCACAGTCCACCACGTCTGCCATGGGCAGGGACACCTTCCACTGTCCCAGGTTGCTCCAAGCCCCATCCAACCTGGCCTTGAACATTTCCAGGGATGGGGCAGCCACAGCTTCTCTGGGAAACTTTGTACATCAGTACAAGGAGGTTTCAGGGAGGGGTGCACAGTGTCCCCCCTGTCCAGGCCATGGTAGGATGTTCCTTGCACCAGCAAGGTGCTCCTCAGAGCCTGTCCAATCTCCCCCAGCTGCCATCTCTGACACTCTTTGCAAACAACAGAGACAGCTGAATCAGGAGCAGAGATTGCCACAGTCCCTTTCCTCAGGTGACAAATCTGCCTTCCACTGCCAGTTTTCCATCCTGGCCATCAGGTCACTGGAAGGACCTGATCCTGGTCCTGCTGCTAAAGCAGAGGCAGAGGGAAGGTGGGGATGGACACCTGTGGGAGGGCATGGCAGAGACACAGCAGGGAAGCAAGGGCCTGCCAGCTGCTCCTCTATCCCACTGGCTGGAGCTCACCTGCTTGCGAGGAGCTGAGGAGGGTCCGGTAGATCTCCTCCAGCCTGGCTGTGTGCTGGCCACGGGCTGTGCTCCCCTCGCTTCCTGCACACTCCACTGCCACCACCACCTGCTGGAACCAGTGCTCCACCTCGCTCCTGGGCATATCCTGCCGTGGGAAGCAGCTGTTAACACCCAGAGGTGTGAAAAGAGGGGATGCTCCACGGGCAGAGCCATGGGAGTGGGCAGAAAGAGGGCAAATGAGTCCTGCAAAAACTGTTTCATAGCAGAGGACACAAAGGTCCTCCTGTCCCCAGGGAAGGCTGGCTGTGCCGTCTGCTTAAAGCTTTTTTCTGGCAGGTTTGCAGCTGATGGACATTGTGTCCCCTGGGGAGTCAGCAGCAGTGCTGGCACTTCAAATGACTCTGAGGAAACGGGGACAGCAGGCACACAAAGGCGTCCTTGGAGTGGAAATTGCGGAGAGCCCCTCCAAAGGTGCCTTTCTGAACCAGGCATTTGTGTTCCTGTGGCCCCACAGCTCTTTCAAGGAGAAAACTCACTGAAACTGTTCCACTGAGATGTTTCTGCAATGCCCAGGGGCTCACAGGGGAGCTGTGTTTCAGTGGCAGAGCCCTGCTCTGCTGGGCAAAACTGACAACTCAAACTGAAGATTCAAAACCTCTGGCTATTTATAAAACCTGTTTTATATTTGAAGACTGTTTTAGTTTTACACCAGCTCTGCCAGTAACGCTGGGGCTGCCAGGGATGGAGACCAGCGGTGAGGGGCTGGGTGGGGGTGATCTCTCCACTTGACAAAACACCTTTTTCTTCTTCAAGGTGTCCCAACAAGAGCAGGACGATTGGAAAACCATTGGTGGTGCTGCAGGGGTGCTGCTGTTACCTGGAGTCTGCCCTTCAGGGCGCTGAGGTCGCAGCCCTCGCCCAGGGCCGCCTGCATGGCGTGGGTGATCACGTAGCACATGCACACCCGGGGGCTCTGGGACACCTGAGCTGCCTCGGTGTCGGTGAGCAGAGCATTGCAGATGGCTTCAGAGAGCAGCTCGGGGTCAGCAAAGATGAAAATCCTGTGTGGGGCAGGAGGGTGGAGAAAAGAGAAGAGAGGAGAGTAGAGGAGAGTATGCCCTGTTACTGACATTACAGAATCACAGAATGTGTTGAGTTGGAAGTGACCCACAAGGGTCATCGAGTCCAACTCCTGGCCCTGCAGAGGCCCATCCCCAAGAGTCACCCCCTGTGTCCCAGAGGATCAGCCAAACCCTCCTGGAGCTCTGGCAGCCTTGGGGCTGTGCCCACTGCCCTGGGCAGCCTGGGCAGTGCCCAACCAGCCTCTGGGGGAAGAACCTTTGGCTGAGATCCAACCTGAGCCTGCCCTGACACAGCTCCAGCCATTCCCTGGCTGCTGTCCCTGGTCACCCCAGAGCAGAGCTCAGTGACTACCCCTCCTCTGCCCCTTCTGAGGAAGTTATAGATTGAGCAGCTCACATTTTCCTTATTGGGTGTAGAGAAAAAGTATTGCTGTTGATATTCCCCTTCTCCACCCTGTCTCCCCACCAAGGGAAGCTCCCTGCCTCCCAGGACCACAGAAATAAATTGGGACACACAAGAGGAATATGCTCCTCCCAAAGCAAAGCTCATTTTAACAAGGTACTGGATGCCACCAAATTGTGTCCCCCAAGACCACGTACTGCCATTGGGTTGAGGTCCAGATTGTCTGTTCCATCCAAGACTAATTTAGACCACTGGGAAAGGACAGATTTCATTAAGAGACTGCAAAATAAAAGTATCAACACATTCAAGGAGGCACTACTCACTTTTCCTGGTAAGGGTACGGGTCGCTTTTGAGGCTTTGTTCAGAAATGACCATTCTTTGGTACAAGGTACCTGGCAAGTGCAAGGAGCAAAACACGTGGGAGTCAGAGCACAAGAAATAACACAACTCCTTGGAGCAGCTCAGTGCTATTCCCAGTTGTAGAGGCTGGTGGTGGGCCTGCCAAGTCCCATTGCTGGGGAGATGATGTAAAGGAGCCAAGAATCAGGCCCAGAGTTAAAAATACTCAAAGGCAAAGATAGGTCATGCTACATAAAAAGAAAACCCCTTCTATTCAGGGATGATTTCCTGTGTTTCCCTTCCTTTGTTTAGTGGATTATGAGCTCGGGAGGAAGCAGGAGGAAGAGCCCTGCTCCTGGCCTCCCTCCCCAGGGCCACACAGGGGGACAATGTCTGAGGGGATATGAAGAGCACAAGGGGCTTCTGAATCAGGAGAGATGTATTTTACCCTCACCCATCTCTGGGGAGGGGAAGATACATCCACCTGGCACTGCTCAGGTACAATCATCTTGGGAACCTTGTGGTGCTCTGAGGGAAGCCCCACTGGAGATCCCCATCTCTCCACGCTGAATCATTCCTTTACCAGAAATCGGGTGAGATAAAGGTGGACCTTGGAGCTCCAGACAAAGCAGTGCTGGGGAAGGGTGGTTGAGGTGATGGGGGTGAGCTGAGAATACCTAAAATGGCATTTTTTAATTTCCCACCATGTTTCTCATGTTTTACCTCCCCCTCACAGGGTGTCTGCACCCTGCACTGTTCTAAAGGATTACTTTTAAAGACTCCTACTAAGGAAAACTGTAAAAAGAAGAACTTTAAAAAGCAATGTGGAGAAAAAGGGAAACAAAGTTGTCCCTTAGCTTGCTTTTTGGAAGGGACAGTTCTCTGCAGACACTACTGGCATTTTAGTGTCTACAACCTGATGCACTGGTACATGGAGGTACTGGAGGGACAGCCCATGCTGGGCAGCTGCAACTCAGACAGAAAATTCACTTCGCAAAAAGGAGACCTCCACAAAACATATTGAGATGCCCAGGCTGGGAGCAGAAACAACCTGTTTCCCATACAGAATCATAGAATCTGCTGAGCTGGAAGGGACCCACAAGGATCATGGAGTCCAACTCCTGGTCCTGCACAGGCCCATCCCCAGGAGTCACCCCCTGTGCCCCAGAGGATCAGCCAAACCCTCCTGCAGCTCTGGCAGCCTTGGGGCTGTGCCCACTGCCCTGGGGAGCCTGGGCAGTGCCCAACCAGCCTGTGGGGGAAGAACCTTTGGCTGAGATCCAACCTGAGCCTGCCCTGACACAGCTCCAGCCATTCCCTGGCTGCTGTCCCTGGTCCCCCCAGAGCAGAGCTCAGGGCCTGCCCCTCCTCTGCCCCTGCCCAGGCAGGTGGAATTGCAGTGAGGTCTCCCCTCAGTCTCCTCTTCTCCAGCTGAACACACCAAGTGACTTCAGCCACTCCTCAGAATGCAGAGGGTGTGTATCTATCTATCTATATCTATATCTATATCTATATCTGTATCTATCTATATCTATATTTATATCTATATCTATACCTATATCTATATCTATCTATATCTATATCTATATCTATATCTATATCTATATCTATATATCTATATCTATATCTCTCTATCTATCTATCTATCTATATTTTTATATATATAGCTGGCCTTAGATGGGCTGGCCTGGACTCTGGTGTGCCTGTACTGATGGCAGGATGACCCCAAAGTTTTCTGCTAGTAACTAAGGCTCAGCAGCCTGAGGTCAGGAGAGGGGAACCCTCCCACCCAAATGCATGCCTAAGACCCCCAAGCATTTGACCATCTCCCTGCCATGGCTCACTACACTGGGTAAAGGCCAGCTCAGGCATGGAAATCCCCCAGAGCCCCCATGAGCTGGTTTTGGCTGGGGTAGAGTTGATTTTCTTCGTGACACCCCAGTCCCATTGCCTCAGGGGCCCAGCCATGCCCAGTGCCATGCAGGGACAGAGCAGGGCACCATCATACCTGGTGCTGTCCTCTCCACCTTCAGCCTGGTGGCATAGTCCAGCCCAATGGTGCAGAAAGGCTTGGGCAGGGTCAGCAGCTTCTTGCAGAAGTCATAGACTCTGTCACAGAGCTCCTCAGAGATGCAGGGAGCCTGGAGAGAGATAAGGAGATGCCACGGGCAGGGATCTCTAATGCTACTTTCCCCACAGATCCCAGAACTACACCAAATTCTGTCTGGATTTAAATGCAAAATGCAGCAGAATGTTGGGAAACCTCCAGCAATAACCGCTGAAGGATGTGGGCACTTTTTTTACCAGATTGTGGCTTCCTGCACCACCAGGCACCTAAACACCTCCAGCAAAGCAGGTCAGCTGAAAGGACCTGTCACTCCTGTGCGTGTCACAGGTGACAGAGTCTCAGCCACCAAACAGCACCCTGGGAAATGCCCAACTGAGTCCACTCATGGCAGTCCCAGGGCTTTGCTGGGCAGGGCTATTCCAGCACAGGAACAGGTCATGAGTGACTTCAAGTGGCCCCTCCTGTGGCCTCTGATTTCCCTGGCTCTTGCCCCAGCAAGGCCCACGGTAGGTTACCTTGATCAAGGTGTACATCAGGGTGTGCAGCAAGGGGATGATGTAATGCCTGAAGTCACCCCGCTCTGCCTGTGGAAGCAGAAGGAACAGTCGGTGCCCGCAGGATCCCGGGCTGGGCACCAGCACTGGGAATGAGCTCCCAGAGCCCCCAGGATGTGCTGGGTTCTGTCTCTCAGCAGCTCAGATGCCCAAGGTACTCATCCTGGCTTAGGGGATATGATCCCTGGCCCAAGGTGGGGTTTGGGATCCCCTCACAGGCTTTTAGGGCGGGTAGGATGTCTCTGGAGGGTGCATGGACCACACAGCCACGGTGGGAGAGGGAGAGCAAAGGTTTCCAACAGACCTCCTCCTTTCTGTTGCAGAAGCTCATATGGAAAACCAAAACCTCTGGGAAAAGTCTGTCTTACATTTGGTGGATGTGGGACCAGAGTGAACAGGGAGGAGAGCTGTTCTTGCATCCCCATCCTGGCCCATGGGGAACCAGATGGATGCTCCAGCTGACACAGCTCCAACCCTCCCTGCAGCCTGGTCTGGCTCTAACAACAGCTCCAGCAACAGGAATGCCCAGGGATAAACTTGGGAAAGGTATTTCCACTCCAAAGATATTTCTAGCACCTTTCTTCAGGGCTGATGGATCTGAGTTAAATGGAACTGATGGCAGCAAAGCTTTAGAAATGATCAATGAAATGAATAACACTGAATTGCTGAGCTCAGTTGATATTTGCCCTGGAGAAACTCAAGCGTGAAATTGCTAAATTATCATCTCTGGTCGGTATTGGTGGCTCAGAGCTGCTGCAGTGCCAGAGGAGTGAAAAAATAATAAAACCCAAACGAGTGACACAGATTTCCAGGAAGAGCTTCAGGGAGATGAAGGGAATTACAAACCAGGAGCACTGACACCCCTTCTGGGCAAGGAAAGATAAGAACTGCAGAGTGATAGTAGGTATGAGGAGGACTGACATGGCTTTAGCAGAGGAAAGCAGCCCTCAAGTCTCTGGGGGAAATCCCTGGATCCACAGCCAAGGGTGATGTGGGTGTTCCTGTCTATCTGGATTTGCAAAAGCTGCTGGATAAAATCCCTTCCCAAGGCACTGAAGGAAGTTGAACTGCCATAACATGAGACAGACAGCCTGTAAGTAGCCTCAGAGCTGCTACAAGGTAGAAATCTGGGATTGGGAATAACTGGTGGATGTGTGCACAGGGATCTGCACTGAGCTGGCATGGCCCGTGTGTGTGGCACGTGCTGAGGGAGGGAGGTGGCAGCCTCGGCAGGGCTGCTCCATCCTCCCAGATCAGAAGGAGAAATTAGTAAAAATGCAGAGAAAACGGTGCAGGGAGGTTTGTGCACACAGGATGAGGAGTGTGGGCTCATCAGTGGGGTGAGGAGGAGGAGGAGGAGGAGGAGGAGGAGGAGGAGGAGGAGGAGGAGGAGGAGGAGGAGGAGGAGGAGGAGGAGGAGGGGAACAGGGACTGATCCTCCCTGCACTGGAATGAGGGCACTGGATAAAATGAGGCAGGCTCATAAGAGAGAAAAAGTGCTTCTTCTACACATGACACCTCAGCAAACCACAAACCAGGTCATGCCAGGATGCTGAGGGTGCTAAAGGTTTATACAAGACCAGAAAATGACAAAGTAAATCAATGAAACCAAAAAGCCATCACAGGTTTCCACTTGTGCTCCCGGGACAGGACACTGAGTAGGGTCTTTCATCACAATGGCTGATGTGGAGGAGTATTTTCCACTCTACCTGTGACCACAGCTGGTGGGGTGGGATGAGGGAGATTTGGGGTGGTTGGAGGTGTTTGTCACTATTTGCAGACTGTGAGGGCTTTGGCTGCTGTGACACTGAGGAGCCTGGGGAGGTTCCTGGCTCTGCCCACGGCTCATCGTCACTTTTGGGACAAACCCTGGCCCCTGCAGACATCAGCTGGGGACAAGCTACAGCTCTACCCTAGTGTCCCACAGAGTTTTCCACTGTAAGCCACAGTCCCCAGCCAGGCTCAAGGCCCCTGAAAACTCCTGTTTGAGGTGGAGTTGAGTCCCCATCCCTCTGCCCACCCAGCAGGGCACATGCCACGGAGGGGCCAAGCCTGGCACTCAGGGGACATCTCTGAGGTGGCACTTACCCTTTCCAGCTCCTTCACCAGGATCCTGACCAGGACAGAGCTGTTACTGGGATTCTGGTCGATTTTTTTATGCAGGGTCCATCGCAGCATCCCTGAGAAGTGAAAGCCAGGAAAGGTCAGGTTGCCAAGCAGAGCAGTGAGGGATCAGGGTGTTCCACAGAGGAACCAGGAGACATGGGCGCTGCTGGTGCAAAAAACACCCCCTGGGATGCTGCACTGACATCTCTATCAGAGCTAAACCAGATTTGTCTTCCCTCTGCTTCAATCATTGTCCCTCTGCAAGGGACAAGACAGGCTGCTGCCCTGATTCTGGATGCAGAATTGAAGTGTTGTATCTCTAGTACTGGCAAACCTTTGGAAAAAGGTCTCCAGCACTGTGGGGG
The DNA here is from genome assembly GCF_009829145.1 of Chiroxiphia lanceolata. Taxonomy (NCBI): domain Eukaryota; kingdom Metazoa; phylum Chordata; class Aves; order Passeriformes; family Pipridae; genus Chiroxiphia; species Chiroxiphia lanceolata. Next base: position 2,343,560 of record NC_045655.1, on the reverse strand, counting down.
CTGGAGAACAGCAAGGCAGGGCAATGGACATGAAGTTTGTTTCCTGTTGCCTCTGTTGCTCTGTGCATCACTGCCTGTTTCCACAGCCTGCCCCAAGGAATTTGGGTTCCTGCTGGTCCCCAGCACACAGCACCTGAACACTGCCTGCCAACAGCACTCAGAGCAAGGACTGCAAAGCATCTCAGCCCTGAGGATGTCAAGGCTCATTCCAGACAAAATTTGACTTAATTAACTGTAAAATATTCCGCATGCTTGAAGAAAAATCAATTTTTCAAAATTAATTAGGTTTCCTAAGGCTGTGACAGTCCAGTGGCTGGCTCAGGTAGAGTCTCATTCTCCAAATCCGTAACACAGAGAAATCAAGTGACTCTTCAGTGAGGAGCTGAGCAGTGCGTGGCAAAACAGTGTCCCCATGGAGAGAGGCAGGGAGACTCCAGTTCACAGGTGCTGAGTGAGTTGGACAGGCATGTACCAGGAGTCACTGTCAGATCTGGGAGCTCTGCATTTATGTCCCAGCTTAATGCTGGACCCCCTGGGCGAGTGTAAGGTGGGAAGGATGTAAAAGCCACGCAGAGGATGATGAAAAGGGCTGGGGCTGGTGCACGGCAGTCACAGAACAACAGTACCAGAGGATATTCCGAGTTGGAAAGGACCCACAAGGGTCACTGAGTCCAACTTTTGAGTGAATGGCCTGTGAGGGGATCAAACCCACAACCTTGGTGTTTTAGCGCCATGCTCTGAGCAGCTGAGCTGATCTCAGGGTCACCAGGAGCAAAGATTTGGCACCTCCAAGAGCAGCTTAGGGAGGTCAGAGCAGCACCAGGGGGGAAGCCACCGTGTCCCCCCACCCTGGCACTGCCTGAGAGAGGGGAGCAGGGGATGCTGGGGCCAAGCAAGCCCCAGCAAGGCGGGCACTGACCCCGGGGGCGGTGCCAGGGCTGTGTCTCACCTCGGTCACACTGGCAGGCCGGGTGGTGCCCGTCCAGCTCTCGCAGCAGCGTCCGGACCCGGCGCAGGATGTCCGACTCCACCTCTGCGGGGACAAAGAGGACGTGAGCAGCCAGGCCAGCACCCCTGGGAGACTGGGACAACCCCGGGGGAGGAGACGCTGGTTTGGGTGAGCACAGGGACTGCACCCACCACACAGCCCTCAGGGTGGCTCTCCCAGCAGGTTTCAATCCTGAATGAACCTCTATGGAAACAGAGCAGAGCTGCTGCAGCCAGGTGGGAATGCCAACCCATGGAGTGGTGGTCCCTGGATCCATACCGGAGAGCAGAGTGCTCCTGCAGGGACGTGGTGGTAGAGGGGCTTTGCAGAGGAATGCTCGTACATGAGCTCTGCAGAGCCTTCCTCTCCCCCTGTTTGCTAAAAAATCACACATTAAATATAGAACTAACAAAATTAAACCACAACTTGGCACCAGGAACGAGCAGAAACACCTCTGCATTTTGGCACTGCACGGATTCAGCCTCAACCTCACACCCATCACAAGGAGCACTCTTGCAACAAGGTCTGCTGCCCACACCAGCAGCTCACCCCTCATGGGAAACACATGCAGAGCCACCAGGCTGGCATGTCCCCTCCTGCCTTCACCTGTGACCCCTCACAGCCTCCCCCTGACGTGCAACCACCCACCCCTGGGCCTGGAGCACCTTCTGCTTCCTCAGGGAGGGACTCTGGGTCAGTAACTCTGCCTGGTAACCACCACATGCACGTTGTACTCGTCAAAACCAAACTGCATCCTGCTCTTGGCCAAAAATAAGTTCTATAACCTCAGCCCCAGTTTGGGGCATGACTCACAGTGGGCTGAGGGCTCATGAGCATGAGCTCACTGGGTGACAGCAGATTGGCCACACACAAAAATCAGCCCTGAAAGCACGTGGGTGAAGGACAGGAAGGCTGCAAGGTCCCTGTACCCCACCACGGTCCTGCCTTTGTGTCCCTCCTTACACTGGGCTGCTCTTTCCCTATCAGCAAAATGATTCTTGCTCCCTTGTAATGAAAAAAAGCATTATATAAAGTTGGATATTATCAGGTGATGTTCTCCTGATGTAGGAAATTCTGGCTGGAGCAGCCAGAACATGCCTGGTCCAGGGGAGGATCACAGGATGGTTTGGGTTGGAAGGGACCTTAAAGATCATCTCGTTCCACCCCCTGCCATGGGCAGGGACACCTTCTGCTAGATCAGGTTGCTCAAAGCCCCATCCAATCTGGGCTTAAACACTTCCAGGGACCTCAGATGTTTGTGGCAACTGTGTCCCAGGGCCCTTTCCTGGGGCAGGTTCCTGTCTCCACGTTCACTGGTGGGATCCCAGTTATTGCCAGCAGTGACCAAGTGGGTCTTGCCTGCTTGGCAAGGATGCAAGGAGCAATTTATCCAGTTCCTAAGGGAACTCCAGACAAATACTGCTTGGTCAGAGTTGTCTCATCCACATGGGATTGCCTTTTGGGATGGGTGTCATTACCACCACATTTCCTGCCCAGTTTTGCTGCTGTATTTTCTCATTCCCTCTGCACCCTCTTCTGCCACATTTCCTTTTTCCCTGACATCAGAGCAAGAACAGAAGGGTACTCAGTTCACTGCAGGATCCAGAGCTGTACTCAAGGACCACAGCCTCCAAACCTCCTCCCTTGGCTCCTGAAGGAGAGGGTTGAGTTGCTGGAACAGGCTTTGGGCTTTGTGAGGAACAGTGACTGGGGAAGTGTGTTGGGAGCTGGTGTTGGTAGCTATGGGAAGGAAACCAGGAAAATACTGAGGGAATTTTACAGCTCAGCTGAAGGTTCAGACTAGCAGGGGCATCTCTCAGGCTTCCCAGGGCAGTGGTCACAGCCCCAAAGCTGACAGAGCTCAAGGAGCGTTTGGACAACGCTCTCAGGGACAGGGTGGGATTGTTGGGGTGTCTGTGCAGGGCCAGGGGTTGGATTGGATGATCCTTGTGGATCCCTTCCAGCTCAGGATATTCTGTGATTCTGTGGTTCTGTGATCTCCACTGAGTGCTCCTGTGGGCAGAGGACCATCCAGATCTCATCACACAGGCAATGGGGCAGCTCTGATTATCTGGCCGCTTGTCCCATGCACCATCTCAGGAGGGGTTTGAAGCAAAAACTAGATGTTTTTTTGCCCTTCTACTGTGTCTTTTAGTGGTGGCTGAGGGTCATCAGGCAGGAGAGAGGATGTGGCACCCCATTATTCCCACTGGCAATGTCCACCAGGGAGCAGGAGCAATTTGCCCCTCACAGCATCTCTGGTGCTGCCTCGTGCCCAGCTCTCAGGGGAACATCACAGCCAGTGATGAGCCACTCTTTCCCTCTCCAAGTCCAAGCCTGCAGTGCCAAAGGTCCAGAGAGATGGTGATGAGGGAATAGGGGCAGCAGACACAAGCTCTGCATAAGACAGCTGGGAAATGCAAAATTTAAAATATTTGGGATGGCCTATTCCTGAGTACACCCCAACAGCCAAAACAGTTCTCCTATTTAGTGACCCCAGGGGAGTGCATCCCTTAAGGTGCTTGTAGGGAGGATTCATTCAATCCAGGCTTCTGCAGAGGAGCATTTATTGCTGGGGCTTCAGTCAAGGCTGTGTCAGGAAACAGCCACACTCAGGGTCACAGTTATTCACACATGCTGATGAAGCTCTCTGTGTGCACAAGGGGAGCACAGTTCATGTCATAATACCCACACAGGGAGAAACTACAGTGCAAAAATGTCCTTTGAAACGGGATTTTCCTCATTTTGGAAGTGTCATTTGGGGAAATGTCTTGGAAACTTGTATTTTCCTTCCTTTTTGTTTTGTCTCCGGTGATTTTGTGAAGCTCCTCAGTTTCACTATTCTGTTTATTGGTTTTGCACTCAGGGATTATGCAATAATGGACTATTTGAAATTTCCTGTTCTTTTCATTTGTATATGTTTGTAATTACCAGGGGAAGCTTTTCCTGGGCATTGATATAAATACTGTCCTCTCCTTCTAAATCAAAGCAACCTCAGCCGAGATGCGCTGAGGTTTCTTCACGGGGAGCAGAGCGTCAAAGAGATTGTTCCAACACAAACAAGAGGAGCTTTGATCTAAAAACAGGCTCAACCTACCAGCAACAAACAGTGGCTCAGAAATTAGATAAAATGTTTCAGCAGTAACATCCTGACCTCGGGGTGCCAGGAGATCAGCACCATCTTGTCAAACAGCATGAAAATAAAATAGGGGGGGGGGCGGGGAATGGACACCAAAAAATACAACAAAACATAAAACTGCTTTAAAACTCAAATGAGAAACATTGCAGTCCTGAGGCTTTCGAAGTGCCCCACTACAGAAATCTTTTGGCTGCCCCTCCACTGCTTTGTGCCTCATTCCCACCCATCCAGCAGCATCTGCCAACTCCTCGCAAGGAGCGAGGTCTGCCCAGTTTAGGGGCCTGTGTGTTTTCCTGGAGGGTGATTGAGGCAGAAGAAGGTGGCTGAGGGTTCATTCACGGGGATCCCCCCAGCCCAGCACCCTGGGGGGCTCAGCATCACCCACCTGTGCTGTCCATGGCCGAGCTGGGGCTGCAGCACGGGGCGGGCACGGCGGCCGTGGGGCGTCTGCGCGGGGGGGGATGCACAGCTGCTCCTCACTCCACTCGGGCATGGCCTTGGGCCCGGGGGCTTGCCTGCAAAACATTAGGGCACACATGGCTCAGGCTTCTTTTGGAGACCAGGCTCAGCCTGAAACTTGGGAGGGAGCACAAAGTCATCAGGACACTGTGGGTGTGGGACCCCGGCGTGGAGGGTGTCCAGGAGGGAGGCCTAGAGTGAGCACAGGCTTTGCTGGAGAAACCCTCAGCTCAAAGCTAAACCCATCTGAATATTTGGCCCCCAAAGCCTCCCACAGCAAGGAGATCCCCAGGGATGAGCATCAGCATCACTGAGAAGGGCAGGATCAGGAACCTCACCCTCCCCAAGATTTAAGGAGAGATGTTCAACTTAAGTCAAACCGAGTCTGAAATGCTAAGTCCAACTAAAAAAAAAAAAAAAATAAATAAATAAATCTGAAAAAAGCCTACATTTCCATGAGTTTTTTATGCTTGATGCTGATCCACTGCCATCCTGATCCAGCATCCCAGAGAAAGAAACCCTGAGGAAAGCTCAGGGGACAGTTACACTGCAGAGGGAAGCCAGCCTGGAGCCAGACAGCTTCCCTTGCCCTCCAGTATTGTTCTCTCCTAAGAAAGGAAAAAAAAATAAGCCTAAGAGCTGAGGAGGAAGGAAGGGAGATTTGCCTGTGACACAGCTACAACCAGGCTGTGGAGCTGGCATGGGGCAGCCACAGGGGAGCAGAGGAGACATCAGTGTCTTCTGTGCAAAATATCCCCTCAGAGGTGCTCAGCTGCAGCCATGTACAGCCATGTACCCCCAACTGGGTCCTCCTGGCACCTCGTGGTCCTGCCCCCCTCGTGCCCACTGCAAAGCATCATCTCCCCCAGTGCATGTCCCTCTCCCATCTCCCCATCCAAGGGCACAGCAACACCCTCAGGACTGTGGTGCCTGTATTTGCAGCCAGGGTGAGCTGCAACACGGCTTCCAGCATCTCTAGATTGAGGCTCTTCCAGCCTGCAGGTTTTGTCTTCTCTTCTTGCCTTTAGGAGTGAAAAAAAAAAACCCAAAAAAAAACAAACGAAAAACCCAGGCCATAGGTCTGACTTCTGTGATTTCCCTGACATGCCCACTTTATGGCTGGTAACAGGGAGCCCCCCTCCATCATGCCCCAAAGCAGCACAGGCATCAACAACAGTGCAGTGCCATCAGCCCTCAGAATCCCTCCAAGCACAGGCAGACCATCAGCCCACACTTGTCTTTGTTCCATCTAGGATCTGCTCTATTTAATTTGTAGGTTTAAAACCTAACTCTAGCCAGGTAGTTCCTAAATCTGCAAATATCCATGACCAAATCCAACAGCTCTGCAGCTGCAGGAGGAGGTGGATGGGCACATGGAGGAGTGCCATGGCCACACACCACTCGGGGCCCGAGAGCATCCTGCTCACAGCAGCTTCCAGAAGCCCTTTAAAGGTTTCCTGCAGCACATGAAGTCTTCAGATCCCATCCCAGCCCCTTGTGGCCTCTGTTCCTGACCCTGAGGATGGATAAAGGGTCTGGCACTGAGCCACTCCACAGGATTTCCACTGCCTGCCAAGCAGCACCACGGGGGCAACTCCTGGCCATGGCTGACAGCAAGGACAGGGGTCCATCTGCAGGCCAGGGGCTTGTTATAGCCACTTCCCTGCCTCTACCTGCACAGCTGGTAGGCAGCTTGGTCCAGGGCTGGGGGCAGGGAGCAGATCTAAGTCTCCTCCAGCTCAGCTTTATGCCTTATACCTCAGAATTGCATCTCTGTGGCACGTGGGTACTGCTGCAGTGATGGATGTGCCCTTTCCCCCAAGGTGACCATGCTGTGGGGCAGCAGAGATGCAGAGCAGGGCAGAGGGCATCTGTTAAAGTCAGGAAACCATTTCTCCCTCTGCACCCCATGCTGATGCTGCCCACAGGCTGTTCCTGTCTGTGACACAGTCACCTGCCTTCCCTGGCACCCACACTGCCCAGCTCAGGCACCAGCTGGTTTCCTGGAGGTGCTGAGCAGAGCAGTGAGCACGGGAAGGATGCCCTCACACCCTGGCCACCACTGACCACAGCACTGACAGCCCACACTGAGCACCAGCCACGTGTCTGGGGCAAATGGGGCTCTGCTTCTGCAGGCAGAACTGGGATGTGCCCCCTGGTATGCTAGGATCTGGGCCGGAGGAGAAGAACATCAATTAATCCTCCTCATTTCAAAACTTGCAGATCACCCCCCCGAATCACTGGCTACAGAAGGAAAGGGAATGGTTGTCCTGATCCCTTGCCTGCATAAGAGCACCAAAAACCACCCAGCAGCTTCACACAGAGGACGAGCTGGTTGGCACTGCCATGCTCAAAATTAAATTTCCTGCTGGGTGGAGAGCCGTGGGAGACCTGAAGCCGTGGGAGACCCGAAGCCTCTGTGCCGAGTGGTGGAGCCGGTGCCGCGCTCCGGGCTCCTCTGCCCCCTGCCTGCCGCAGGAAACAGCCCGTGCTAAATGTGTCCGTGGTTTTCCACATCCGCATCCTACCTGCCTGAGCGTGGGAGGGGAGCTGCTGGCCAAACATGAGACCTCCGTGACAACACTCCGTTTCTAAATTTAGCAAAAGGTTCAATGGGACCAGATCGACGTGAGCTCCTCCTGCCTGAGAAACTTTGGTTCTCTCTTCACCTGTCTGCTTAAAAAGTGCTCGTTTTCCTCACTCTCAGCAAAGAGCAGCTGAGACTGAATCCACAGTCCACATGCTCAGTCTGAGTGCTTGGGTCTCCTAAGAAAATTCAACATAAAATGAGAAAAACTGGTCCTGAGCATGTTCAGAGTGCAGTCACACTGCCTGTGGGAGAATGGGTAAATGTCATACGAGAGGAGGCATGAAAGGACATACATAGAAAAAGGCTGGTGAGGAAGACTGGGCTCAGTCTGGTTCCTGCCAGGTTCCAGCCACTGTTTGTCACTTGGCCTGGCACAGGAGAACGAGCAGAAAATCACCCCTTTTCACTGGGGTTGTTTTCTGCCTGCTTTGCTCCCAAGGGTGAGGGTACCAGGGCTACCAAAGGAGGAGGAGGGATGAGGATGGGAAGGGTTGGACCACATCAGGCCCAGTTTGGAGCAGTTTGTACAGCAGGGCCACATTTGCCCTCCCCAGCCACGACAGACAGGGCTGCCTGCCCTTCCCTCCTGACTTCATCCAGACTCTCCTGACAGCCACTGGCCCTGCAGTCACCCCAACACAAATTCAACCCCAGTCACATGGAAGGGGAGAATTTGAAGCCTGTTGTTTAGCCAAGGACTAAATTCTGCCTTTGTGCAGAGCGTTTCCAGACAGTTGCCTCCTGTGGACATGGAGTCTGCTCCCCAGCCAAGGTCCCTGGGGAGTTTTTGGGTGACATTAATGAAGCCAGGCTGGTGTGTGTCCAATGACCTGATCTTGGCAGCTCTTGTGCTGAGCAGAGAGTGTCAGAGAGCAAAGACCCAACCTAGGCCCCTCTGGGAAGGCTGACCATGGGGGATGAAGCCCATCACCTGGCAGGGGGCATTCCTTGAACGTGACCTAGGAGCCACGTGCCACTGCAGGGACACAACAACACTCTGGAGCTCCAAAGACACACTTAGAGCTGCTGATTTGGGTGAAAATCCATTTTAGCAGAGGATATGTGGAACTACAGGCACAGTTCCACAGGGAGACCACAGTGCTGGTGTCAGAGCCCTGGGAGATGTCACCCACTGACACCCAGAAACCTGGGGTGTGGCAGGATCCCCATCACTGCACCAGGAGGTTTCTTGGCTTGCCAAGACAAGATCAATCCCCACTCCCACCCTGTGTGCTGCCTGCCCCACTGTTCCCAGGACACAGCTGCCATAAATCCCTGGGAGACCAGACATGGCACATTGGCACATCATTGCTGTGATGCTTTGACAACTCCTTCCCTGGAGATGTCCCTTCATCCTCTTCCTCCAGGGACAAGTCCCTTCCTGATGGATCCTTTGCTGTTGCCACCCCTTCTGGTTACAGACCACAGGGCTAAAGACCTGGTTACAGACACCTCTGTGCTTTGTGCCCCTGAGCCCTGACCCCACACTTGCCAGACAAGCCCCCCATGCCCAGGGCTTGCACAGGAGCTGTGTGGGGATGGATGGCAGGTACAGAGAAGTGTCTGAGCTGCACTGCAGACCCCCTGCCTCATCAAGGCAAGCCAGGTCCCCCTCTCTCAGGTTTGAATTGCTGCCCTGGGGTCTCATGCAGGGACACTCAGCCAAGGGTTCTTCACTGAGTCCCTGGACCAGACCTTCAGCATTAACTGTGCCTGGTCCCGAGATCCCAATGCAGCAGACAGGACTTGCTGCCGACCCAGAGGAGGGGGAGCACCAGACATCAGAACCCCCCACTACAGACAGCCCTCTCTGCCTTCCACACCTCTCCCAAAATGACTGATCCCTGGCAAAAGTAAGGAGAATTGTCCCTATTTCTGGGGATGGAATCTCTGCTGGTCCTTGTGGACTAACTCAGACCTTTCACCTGCCCAGATGGTTGGGGTGGGACCCCCCCCCAGCCTGGCCCTGGAACCAAAGGAGGGACCCTGTCCCAAAGCAGTTTGGATCCGCGCTGCACTCACCTTCCCTTGTGACCTTCCAGCTCCCGGGAACACCGCTCCTTTTAGGGCAGGGGACCTTCCCGGCAGGCACATTGTGAGGAGGAGGAGGAGGAGGGAGGAGGAGGAGGCAGTGGCAGGTCAGGCCCAGCTGAGTGCAGTAGGTGAGATCTGGACGCAGCGCTTCCTACTGATCCCTACAGCAAATCCCTACAGCGGATCCCTACAGCAGATCCCTGCGGCATCCGCACCGGAGCTCGCACACGATGCTGCCGAACTCGGGGCTCGCTCCTGCTCCTCGTGCCTGTGCCTGATCCGAGCAGGGAGCACAGCCTGGTTCCCCGGCACAGGAAAGCTCCCGGTGCCAGCCCTCACATGCCCGCGGGGCGGTGGTAGATGAGCTGAGGGGAAATAGGGCGGTGCAGGGTGTAAAACAAAGCCGGCAAGAGGCAGCAGCCTCTCAGTTCCCCGATCACACCCGTGGGGGTTTCTCTGCTTTCTGTCCCCCTCCTCCCCACTTGGATCTCTTCCCTTCCCTGCAGCAGACACATTTCATCCCATAACTGGTTATTTTGCTGTCTGCCAGCTCAGCAAGACCAGAGACTTCTCTGCATTCATCCCACTACTTTGCAGAGCTGCAAATCTCCACTTCCTCTGTGCAATTCTTAAAATACCCATGGCATCAGCTGGATTTTATTCCATTTGCAGGGAAAAAAAAATTAAAAGGGGAGTGAGAGAAGTTACATTTCTCCCTTCGGGTTTCAATAACTATGAGATTTATAGTGAAAAAAACCTTAGTGACTCAAAAGCCACCTTCCCCAAGAGTTTGGGGCAGTTATGAGAACCATCTGGTTAAATTCTTAAAAATGAAGAACTTTGCACTGAAATTATCCTGGAAACTGGCTGATAAACCCATGGATTGAAGGGCTTTGCAGCCTCATCCTCCTTTTCCAGACTACCAGGGGGCTGGAGGCAGCGTGAGCAGGACCTGGCTGATCACCAATCCCTCCTCAGGGCCCTCCTCTGCAGGGCAGCAGTCGTGGGGACCCAGAGGTGGGGAGCCCCTGTTTTTTGAATCAGGGTGTTTTTTTATTTTAATAGAGCAGTTTCCTACTCTATTTCATCTGAGTTGATACAAGATGAAGTGCTGTCCCCTTTCAGGGTCATGTCACTGGGGCTGGGATCTTCCAGCGTCTGCCTCCCTCCTCACCTCTCCATCCTTCCCCTGCTCATCCCACTGAACCTCCTTCCTCCTAAGCACAGGGTCTCCATTTGCTCTGGCCCAGATGTGCACAAAGAAACAGACACCTTCCTCCAGGGCTGTCCTCTCCTCTGTCCTCACAGCCAGGGATGGTGGGGACACCACACTAATGCCCTCTCCTTTCTCTGTCATTGGCAGGGCAGACACCAAAGACCTTGCTGTGAGGTGGGTCTCAGCAGATCACACATTAACCTCTTTGCTTTTTGGATGTGTCTGGAGGGTCCTGTCTATGGCTGGCTGGGCACCACCAGGTTGTACAGACAGCAGATCACTGGCCCCTGTAGGATCATCAGTCCCTACTGCACAAAGAACTGAGCTGGGCTTCTTGACCTCCCTGAAGGAGGAGCCATGTTCACTCAGCCCTTGTTAGATTGCTTTAAATATATCATGGGCTGGCACCCTTACTGAAGTTGGACTTCATCCCCTGCACTCCCAAAGGTCCCTGGATCAGGCTCAGGACTATGTGGTCCCATGTCCTGCCCCAGGGAGGGCTCACCTGACCACGTGCCTCCCAGCACCCTGAGCAGCTGCAGCCCAGGCAGAGACAGCCAGAGCCAGGCATGGCACAGCCACAGCCTCCCCACCCACGGGGATGGGGCATTTTTGGAAGAGCTGCCAACACATTGCCAGCAAACACCCAAAAGCCTTCACAGGTTGCAGGCAAATCCAGCCTGACCAGCATCAGAGCTGAGACATAGGAGGCCACCTGAGCCATGTCCCAGCCCTCCAGCAGCCCACCTCCCCCTCCTGTTCCATTCTGCTGACATGACAACAAGCACAGCCAGGCACAGCCATGGGGTTGCCTCTGCTGGAGGAACAATCCATCTCTGCAGGAAAGCACATCCCCATCCCAAGAAAAGGGTGTTTCCCCCTTAGCTCCGTGGCAGGAGTTGAAGCTCAGCCCTTTGTGAGGCCACTGGGGTGAGACTGAAAGTCCAACACAGAGGAACAGAGACGTGTCCATCCAGGTGAGTCACTTCAACCCATCCTACTCAGTGGGGGGAAGTGACTCAGGCTGTCCCCTGCAGGCAGTCAACGAGGGGATGCACAGCCCCTCAAGAAGATGTGCTGCTCTGTCTCATGGGCTTTAAAAAGCTGTGGAAATCACCAAAAACCAGACCCCCTAGACTAAGTGAAACACATGAGACACAGACTCAACGATTCAGAAATATCTGAAGCCGTGAAAAAAAACCTAAAGCCAAACCTTTCAGCAGTGCAAGCAGGGCTAGCAGCAAACAACAGGCTCCCTTGGGAGCTTGGCTGCACTATCCTGCCCCGTTCTCCAATGTGTCCAGGCATCCTCTGCTGCCTGGCACACCCTGCCTTGGATCCTCGATGCCATTACCTGGAGCTCTGCTGACCACAGCCAGCCCTGGGGGATGTCCCCTCTCCCACCTTTGCCCAAGGACAGCAGTGACACAGCAGGGCAGTCCCAGCCCATGGAGCACACACGTTTGCTTTCTTTGAGTTATATTTAGTCCCGCTCTGAAGCCAGGCTCTCCACGCCTCCTGCAGCCCTGTGTTTAGTTACAAATTCACTACACAGGCACATCTAAGGTTTCCTGTGGTTGTTTATCAGCTCCACTACAAGTGCCTGAAAAGAAAAGCCGGTGCCTTGCCCAGGCACGGAGCGTGCAAAGCTGCTCCCCTGGCCGTGCTCTCCCCTCTCCCCCATCCCACCACCAGTAACTTCCCCGATCCCAACTCTTCCCATCCCAAAGCAGACCCCCTGGCTGGCTCCCAGTGCAAGGAAGGATGGTACCAATACCATTGTCAGCGAGGAGTGAGCTGTTCAGCGCTGGACCGTCCTGAAGGGAGCCGTGGTGAGTGCTCAGCCTCAGGGCACACACACCAGCACAGCCTTTCGTCACCGGGTGACAGATGTCCCGTGGAGCAGCCCAGAATTCACCACCCCCTCGTGCCTGCCCTCCCCCTGCATCGCCTTTGGGTGAGACTGGTTATGAAAGTAGCACATCACAGGCTCTGTCTAACGTTACACAGCTCGGCAGTGGCCGCCCAGCCTGTGCTTCCTTCTGGATCCGGCAGCACTGGCTGGAGCACAGGTTTCAGCTGGGAGCCAAAGGGGGATGTGTGGGCTCAAGGGCTGCTTCTCCCAGGTGAACCTGAGGGTCTGGCAGTGCATCCTCTGGGCAGCTCCCAGAACGCTGAGCAGCTACTCCTGTGGAGCCAGAATCATCCCTGGCAGCAGGACAGGCTGATGCTGCAGGGGAGCCCATCAGAGGTAGGTCTGACATCCTGTTTGCACCCTCCTCTTAAACCATATCCATCTGCCAGCGGAGCAAATGCTATTTCTGGCCCTCATCCCGACCTCCAGCCCAGCTGCACAGCTCAGGTAGGAAAGCAAGACAAATGCAGCTTTCCAGCCTCCAGCCCTCCTTATTGTCCAGCAACAGCAGCTCCAGGCTCCCCTGAGGACCTGAGCCTTGGCCAAGGATAAACACCAAGGGCAAGGATGCTCCACCTCCCCTTCCATCAGTCTCCCAGAGTGAGGGGTCTCAGTTCAAATGAAAACTCAGCAAAACTTTGGTTCTGAAACTCAAACCCCACAGAAGGATCACGTGTCTCCCTTCTGTCCCCATTCAGACACACTGCACGAGCGGAGGGGACCTGCAGCAGAGGTGGAGGGACCATGTGTGCTGTGGCCCAGCCCAGAGTCCCCCTTCTGGTCTGATTTTCAGATTTAGCTCAAAACCTGGCAGGGCCTGTGGTTTCAGACAGCTCTGACATGAAACCAGATGCTCTCCCTTGGGCTCTTACTGCCAAGGAAAAGCATCTTGAGCTCAGACTCTGCTTTCCAGCATCTCTTTGCGGCGCCGCTTTCCTGCGGGTTGCTCTGGCAAGACATGGCCCTGCCAGGAGACTCGTGCCCATGGAGGGACAAATAAAGGATGGATCTTGGAGCCATTTCACTAATGAAACACCTTTGCAGCTCAGGCTGCAGAGGACTGTTCATCAGCCCATCAGGACTGAATGAGCCCCAGGGCCCTTTGCTAAAGCTGGCGTGGAAGTCGAGCAGCTTCCTGGACACTAACGGCCCTTCGGAGACTTCCTTGCCAACGTCACATTTCATTCTTTCTAAGGAAAGGAACGAGTTTTCCGGAAACATCAGCTTTTTAGATTTAGCATCTCTTTCCATTCCCAGAGACGGCTTTGGAAAAAACAATCAGAGGGAAAAAATATGTGTGATTTGAAAACCACTGCCAGGTTTGTGCGCGCAAACAGCCCAGAGCTGCCCGACTGAGGGGGAAATAAAAGCAGGCAGAGCTCAGGTTCCCAAACGTGGCCAGCCTGGGAGAGGCCTGGCTGCTTTCCTGGGGTGGAAGAGGCTGTAGGATGGCAGAGCTATTCCCTGCCTCCATACAGACCCATTCCCTGAGCAATACCTCCCTCATACCTTCACCAGCAGAGTCGCTGGTGGTACAGTCCCTGCAGCCTTAGACATGCTCTGTGTCACCAGCTGGGAGACAAGAGTTCTGAGTAACAGCAAATCCTTATAGAACCATGGAATAGTTTGGGTTGGAAGGGGCCTTAAAGCTCATCTCATTCCATCCCCTGTCATGGGCAGGGACACCTTCCACCAGCCCAGGTTGCTCCAAGCCCCGTCCAACCTGGCCTTGGACACTTCCAGGGATGGGGCAGCCACAGCTTCTCTGGGCAGCCTGTGCCAGGGCCTCACAGCCCTCACAGTAAGGAATATTTCCTAATATCCAATCTAAATCTACTGTTTTTCAGGTTGAAGCCATTCCCCCTTGTTCTGTCACTCCAGATCCTTGGAAATAGTCTCTGTCCATCTTTCTTGTTGGCTCCCTTCAGGTACTAAAAGGCTGCAATTAGGTCACCCCAAAGCCTTCTCTTCTCCAGGCTGAACAAACTCATTTCCCTCAGCCTTTCCTTGCAGGAGAGATGCTCCATCCCTCTGATCACCTTGGTTTACCCCTCACGAAGAAATCTGGGGTTCAGAAACATCAGTTTCAGGGTGTGCTCAGGATTGTTTGCTGCAGAGCCAGCAGTTCCCCCCTGGCTGCAGGAGACCCTGAGCAGGGCAGGGCTGGTGCTGCAGCACTGGGGGGCTGTTCCTTGCAAACTCTGAGAGCATGGCCACTGGTAAGACACAGGTACCAACCTGCTTCACCTGACCACAGGTCCAACCTGGCCACCAGACCATAAGAGACCTCCATAGGGGCACCCGTATTCAGAAGCCTCAGTGGTGAATCCAGCACTTTTTATGACTTAAGCCCTTTGTCCCCAGATGATGTGACGGTGTCTCAGTGCCCAGCTCTGTGCAGGGACACAGGATTGTTCTCTCCACAGTGGAGGAGCTTCACCCAACCTCTGCTGGAAGCTGCACTCAGGTGGCCACATCTGCCTGACAATGGAATGGAGGTCACTGGGACTCAGGGAGGGCACAGGGTGATTACCCATGGCCTTGGGGGGTCACATAAGGAGTGTGACCAGAGTCAGAGTGACCAAAGCAAGTTGTGTGTGGCACCTACCCCTGCTGTCAGCAGATACAGCAGGCTGGTGGTGCTCTCTTGGCACTGCTCTGGCAGTGGGGATAGAATGATGTGACAGCTGCTGACAGGGCTAACACAGAGAAGATTAGCAAGGAGAGGATGGGTATATGGTGTTGTACCAGGAAGGCAAGGTCAGTAATGAGATTTGATTACATGGTACAGGCAACAACAGAAACCTCAGCTTTCAGTAGGACCACAAGCACCCCTGTAACTCCAGTCTGGCCTGGAGAAACACAGCAGAGATTCACTCACAAGCAAAACCCTTCCCAGCACAGATCACTCACGACAGCAGCTCCCTTGGAGAGCTCCTGCCCAAATCACATCTGATGAACGGGGCTGTTTTCAAGGCATGTCACACCTCAAAACAGAAAGACGTGACTCAGCCAACACAGCATCTGCCTTCAGAACAGCCATTGACACCAGCAAAGCTCACCAAAGCAAGAAAGAAACTGGGAAAGCAGCTCCTGAGAGCTGAGTAGGAGATGTGTCAGCATTAGGAAGGCTGGGCACAACTACAGTGAGAGTTCTCTTGGGTCAGTGCTCTCCCAAACATTTGGAGCAGAGGAGCTCCAAGTGAAAACAGGAGTTTGGGTGCTGGGGAGTGGTGCTGCTCCTGCCCACACCCCAACAGGCAGCTGCCACTGAAAAAGGGTGGTTATGGCCTGTCATAAGTGCAGCTGTGCCCACCCCACGTATCACAAGGTGATGGGGTGGGGGCAGTTCTGAAGGCACCAGTGAGATGGTGCACAGGGCAACCCCTGCTAAAGGGGCCACACACAGGTTGTACATCAAGACTCTTGTCACCTGTGGAGTGAGTCCAAGCAGGACAGCTCTGAGACAGCTCACAGGATCCCAGGGGAAACCATCTGAACCAAAAGAGAGAATGTGGAAGCTGTTCCAGTGGGGATGTTCAGGTTGGTGCCTGGCAATGAGGAACAGTGGCCAGTCTCCTTCCCCACAGCTCCTCCATGAGCAGAGATAATCTTATTTTTGAGACAAAAAGGAAAGCAGTGTTCCTGTCACAGTACAACCTGAACACTTGGTCCAGGACACTCCTGTAAAACCACTGGTAGTTGCCCTGATCCATCTCACTCAGGGCCAAGAAGTCTGATTTGAGGCCAGTCAGTCAGGAATATGGACAGGCAACAAATAGTGATGCCTCATAGCTCTGTTTCTTTAGGAAGTAGGGCTAAACCCCAAAATATATGGCAAATTATTTTAAGGTAGAAACACCATCCCAGCTCATATTACAGCAGCCCTCCAATACCTGCTGTCAGGGCAATCCTGTGGAGCCCCATCTCAGGGCCAGCAGGGAGAGCCCCTAGGACAGAGCTCTGCAAAGGCCCAGGTCAGAACAGCTGGAGGCTTTGAGGACTCAAACTATTTCCTCAGGTCAAATTAACATTTGGGGGAAAGCTGTGCAGCTTGAACAGCTTCATGTGACAGGCTGCTCATGGATTTCACCAAACTGACCCATGTTTCCTTCCATTGCAAATGCAGGATGTACCTTTAGCTGTAAAGGCTGAATTAATGTCTTGTTGATTTGGGCTGCCAACAGAGGGACTCAGAAACATTGGGAAAGCCTTGGGAGCCACATACTCATTCTGTAACCCCAGTACCAAACAAGTGCACACCTAAAAGTTTGTGTAATACTCAGAGGTGATAAATCAACCCTTGAAGCCCAGAGGAATTTGTTTCTGTGTTCAGCCTTGGTCATGAAACAGAAAGAAAAAGTGCTGCTAAGTTGCACAGACACTGGGAGAGCTCCCGTGGGAGTCAAGAATATCCCAGGGAGCAGTCAGGGTGCAATGGCTCAGTGCCTCTGGTGCAGACAGAGAGTGCAGAGGAAAGCACTCAGGGGAGGAGGACTAAAACGTGCCTGTTGCACAGAGTTGGCTTATCTACATTTTTTTGCAGTTTTGTGCTTCCTTTCTGGACGGGGCTCTGCGCTCTCCTCGTTATCGCCGCTGCCATCGCTCTTTATTGCCCGTCACTGCTGCAGCGCCCGGGGCCCCGAGGGACAGCTGAGGCACCGGGCCAAGGGGAGGGGAAGTCGGGCAGCCACAGCACTGCACAGACAGCCAGCTCTGGAGTGTGCACCACGCCAAAATCCCGAGCACAGGGCTCCCTCCGGCTGGGTGTAGGAGTGCTGCCTGCACTACAGGACAAGGAGCTGGGAAGGAGGAGCCCCCGGGTGATGGCCGGGAGTGGCACTGGGCAGGTGACTCTCTTCCCTGCAGCTGGGAGTTGTTTCACACAGAGCAAAATGAACAAGCATGAGCTAGTGCTGAACCAGCCCCAAGTCAGTGATGTAACTCACCCATCTGGGCTGTCTGTGCAGGGGATGGGCGAGCAGCGAGTGCCCGGGGGCCTGGAACGATGGCCAGAGCAGTAACAACATCAAAACTACCCGTGTCTTCTCCGGGGCTCTGGCAGCAAAGTTCCCACACTCCTCCCTGGGACAGGCTCCAGAGCAAACCCCGTTTCCCCCCAGGATCCTGCTCTCTGGAAAGGTGGAGCAGGAGAAGCTTTCACAGATATTCCTTTCTCGTGGAGAAGCAGCACATTCCTCATCTCCAGCACCATCGGTGCCCCCTCCCCTAATTCTTCCTGAGAAAAGGAATCAAACTGCCCCTGTCTGTGGCTTTCCAGGTTCTTTGGTCCACCGGGAATGCAGCACTCATGCACAGCCTCAAAGACATGAAGCATTCCCCAGTCGCAGGGGACCATCAGAGCAGCAGGTGCCGCTCCAGGGAACAGGGAGAAGACAAGGCAGAGGAGGAGCAACACAATTCCCGTGCACAGACCCAGGAGCAACGCGTCCCCCGGAACTCTTACCTGCTTCTTCAGGGCAGGCACCGGGACCCCAGAGAGTCACACACACTCCAGAGGTCCCGTCCAGCGCGGGGGGCACGGGAGGGTCCTGGGGGGGTCACCGCAGGGGCTGCTCTGCCCGGTGAGGAGGTCGGTGGGGGCCGGCAGAGCGTCGGGGCGGCTGCTGAGCTCTGCAGCCACTTCAAAGTCTGCACGGCAGAAAGGGAAGCGACGAGTTATTTCAAGACAACTTCCTCTTTCATAGAGAAGTCCCCCAAGGAGAAATCTGTCCCCGCGCAGGTCGCGCTCGCCCGGCGCTCTCCGGACGCGCAGGAGCAGGAGACAGAGGGCTCAGTCCTGCCCTGCCTCTGATCCCCACAGACCAGCCGTGCGGGTCGGGCTGCTCTGGGACGAGCCCGTCCCGGGACAGCCGTGGGGAGCCCTGGCGCCCGCACAGCCCCCGCCGTGCCACCGAACACCCCATGCCAGGGCAAACCCGGCACTGCCGCCTCCCAGCTGCACACCCAGGACCTTGGAATAAACAGCGTTGCTACGAGACACGAGGAGGAGTCCATCCAAGAGAACACTTTTCCAGCTCCCCGTTCCAGACACAGTGTTCTGTGCCTCTGCCAGCACCTCCCGCCCGCAGCATCTGGGGCACATCTGCCTTTGCTCAGTGCCAGCCCCTGCCTGCTGCCAGCTGCGGGATGCAGCCTGGGCAGGGGGTGCCCGGCCCCTTCTGGAATGTGTTCATGGAGAAGTTTGGCTTTGCAGTGACAGAGGTGTTGGCTGGAGCAGTCTGGCTGTGCTCAGCAGGGCGTCACGTTGTCACCACTTGTGACTCGGTGACAGGAGTGCAGCTCCCGGGATGAGTCCGAATAGGGCCCTGGATGAGGCTGCTCAGGGCTGCTGAGGTCTGCCGATGTCCTGGTGCTCAGTTAAGACTGGGATGTGTTGGCATGAGCCCAGGCTGGTATATGGGAGGAATGCATGGATGCAGCAGACAGCCCAAAGCAGGAGATAAATGTTGATCCCTATGGGATGTGGGTGCAGGGCTGGAATGAGCCTGACAGCTCTGTTGTCCCAGAGAGCTGCTGGAACACAAGTGTGTGTGTGTCCCATGCTCTGCTGCACAAAGTGCTCGGGACAGACCAATGCATGGGCCAACCCCTCTGGCCAGTGACTGCCACCAGCAGGACCATTCCCATTTGTGGCCAGGGACCTGCTAGGTCAGCTCCTCACCCCAGTTCTTACCCAGAGCAGGGTTTGAAGTGCTGAGCTTTGCTGAGGTGAGTTGGGGGGAGAAAGTATTTATGGAGGGAGTGTGGGAACTGCAGCTGATGCTGCATCACTTCCCATCTTCTTCTACATGAGCAAAAGCATTAGGTACAGTTACATACCTGGGTCCCATATTTAAAAATAACCTGCTTCCTTCCTGACTGGAGAGAAAGGCAGGAGGAGGCAGTTAAACTGGCTGTCAGCGTTACTCACATTCAATTCCCGTTCCCTGCGGCGGTGCCAAGTTGCCGCGCGGAGCAGCATCCCCATTCCCATCCCCATCCCCATCCCCATTCCCATTCCCATCCCCATCCCCTTCCCCCGCCCGCCCCAGCAGCCGCCCCGCGGGCAGGAAGGCTCCGTGAAAACAACAACAGCAGCACACACCAGCACACGATAACATCCTCGTTTCCCCTGTCTTGTTTTCATTCACAATCGCTCCCATTCATGAAGGACACACACACACACACACACACACACACACACACACACACACACACACACACACACACACGTGTCCTGGCCCCGGGACAGAACCGCTGCAGAGCCTGGCCACTGCAGGCACTGTGGCTGTGGGATGTACACCTGGAGTCCTGTTTGCAAAGCTTTGTCCCTGCTGGAGTCAGAATTAGCACCTTCAACGTGCCCGGGCTGCATCATTCTTCAATTGTCCTGTGCCTGTCCATCCATCCTCATGCCATGTTTGTCTGTCCTTCCTCTGCAGGAGTTACCCAGCGTGCAGGAGCTCTGGCCACATGCAGAAGTTGCCATGCTATCCTGTTCCCTGTGCAAATGCCAGAGGAAAGCCAGTGCACTCACGGGAGTGGGGGGATGAGCCCCACATGTTGCAAAGTAGGGGGAAGGAAGGAGTGACTCTGGTCCATGACACCCCCTTGTCAGATGTGCTCTCACTTTGCTGGGGCTTCACAATCATCTTTCAAGGCCGGGATCTCCCACATGCTGCTGGATATTTTCACTCCTCCCCTCTCAGCTGGTCACTGCAGGCCCCAAACCTTCACCATTGCCCTTATTTTCACCAGAATTGGACTCTCTCCCAGTGCACAGCTATGGAAGGAGGAGGCCAGAGACCTTCCTTGGACCGTCCCCATAGCACACATCCAGCACCTCCCTCATTGCCACCAGCTTTGGGATTCCAACCCAAAAATTCATTTAGCTAAAGGGTCCTTCTGGAGACCTTCCCCCCTTGCCTTTTCCATACATGCCATCTCTAGTCACAGCAGCAGCATCAGCCCTCCTGGTGCAGGGCCTCATTCTCTTGTGGCAACACATGGAAGGGGGAGAAAGGGGTTGGTTCTCC
The DNA here is from genome assembly GCF_009829145.1 of Chiroxiphia lanceolata. NCBI lineage: Eukaryota > Metazoa > Chordata > Aves > Passeriformes > Pipridae > Chiroxiphia > Chiroxiphia lanceolata. The sequence goes on along the minus strand of NC_045655.1, from coordinate 2,323,180 downwards.
GTGTTTTCTGCAGCTGATGTCATTAAACACCGAAACACAGCCAAGGGGCATCCTGAGAACAGGACAGGGAACTGCCAAAAAACCCCAGATAACATCACACTGCTGGCCATGGAGAGAGGAAGAGCCAGGTATGACCCTGCTCAAACAAAGGCTTCATTCAGAAGACTAAAAAAAAAGTAGAAAAGAACCAACATGAAGTAGAGAAAGAATCTCTTGTGTGGCAAAACATCTCTTTCTCCCTGCAAACACTGTCCTCTCTGATTTGAAGTTATTGTGGGAGCCTTTCTTCTTCACTTCTGTGCATGAGAGGGGTACACAAGAATTTTGAAGCAGTCTGAATCTCTCTCAAGTGGAAAAAGTCTGTCCCCTGAAATGATCTTCTGATACTCCAAGGGCTGGAGCCCCTCTGCTCTGGATCCAGGCTGAGAGAGCTGGGGATGTGCAGCCCGGAGAAGGGAAGGCTCTGGCAAGACCTTAGAGCCCCTTTCAGTGCCTAAAAGGGCTCCAGGAGAGCTGGAGAGGGATTTGGGACAAGGGTATGGAGGGACAGGACAAGGGAGAATGGCTTTAGCTGAAAGAGGGTAGATTTAGATGAGATATTAGGAAAGAAATTTTGACAGTGAGGGTGGGGAGGCCCTGGCACAGGTTGCCCAGAGAAGCTGTGGCTGCCCCATCCCTGGAAGTGTCCAAGGCCAGGCTGGATGGGGCTTGGAGCAACCTGGGCTGGTGGAAGGTGTCCCTGCCCATGGCAGGGAGGTGGGATGAGACAACCTTTAAGATTTCTTCCAACCCAAACCATTCTGTGATTCTGTGAAACAGAAAAAGCTCACCTGAAGTGCCAATTCAGGAGATGAGGTTTCCAGCCTGGAGAGGAACTTGCTGCCCAGAAAGGGACTTTCCTGCCACGGGAAGCACACAGCTCTCTGTGCTCTTGAGGTCCCACCGCTGCCTGAACTCGCGCCGGCAGCAGCAGCTCCCCACCGAGACCAGCAGCGACTCATCAGGTCCGGGTCCCTCCCGGTGGTCACAGCCCGGCCCCTCACAGCCCCTCTCTTGGCACTGGCACTGACAGGGCTGGCAGAGCAGCGGTGGCAGTGCCAGCCCTGGCATCAAGTGGGGCCGGCAGAGGCGGGGCTGTTTCTCCTCCCCATCGCAGCGCTGACGTTCCGTTCCTATTTTGGCCACTGCTCCACACCCTCCCCGTGAAAGGGGAGCTCTGGACAACTCTCCTCCTGCCCTGGTTTCTATTCGTGGATGCTTTACTTCTCCCTGCTTCAATTTTCCGTCATTACGTGGCTGCTTCAATAACATACCTCCCGGGTCATCTGAGTTTCTGAGGGAAGCAAAGGTATTTGCTTGGTGCTGTCTGAGCTCCACTCCCATCCTGCAGGGAAACCTCCTCCTGGCACATGTCCAAACCCCCAGCACTTCTGTCCGTGGATGATTTCCTTACAGTTTAAAAGGGAACAGGTCACAAACCAAGCAATATTTTGATGCTGCATCTCTATTTTCCACCCTGGCACTCAGGCCTGTTCTATTTTTATTCCGGCTTCAGCAAACATAGATGATGGGTGGATTTGGGGAGAGGGAAAGCCAAGCAAACAGCCAGTTTGATGGTATTTAAGTTGCCTTTTTCATTTCTCTAAACTGAGTCATCTCCAACTCTTTTTATTTGTCTTGAAAAAAATCATAATAAGGAGAGAGCAGCAGAAAAAGATAATGATAATGATAATGATAATGATAATGATAATAATAATAATAATAATAATAATAATAATAATAATAATAATAATAAACCACAGACTGTTCAAGTCTCAGTTTGTCCTGCAAAGGTGGAAAATATCATTGAATTGACAAATATTGTACAGGTACCAGCACCAGGAGGTGCAGTTTCTTACCTACAGATTGATCAATCACAGGTTACCCACTTGTGAGCAGGAAACTTTGAGGCACCTGGAGGAAAGGGATCCATGGTGGGTGCTGGAACTGCCTGGTGCTGATGAGCTGGGCATGTCTGTGCTCACAGGGGTTGTCAGTGACTTGCCAGTGCTGAGGAAGAGATCAGCCTCTTGAAACGGGGACAGATTGCTTTTTGCCCAAAACCTGAAGTGCTGCACACGTGTACCCCGAGGGTTATGTGCCTGCTGCTCACACTCCCAGGATCTTCCTCCCAGAATTTACGGCTCTCCCCCGTGGGTACCAATGTGACGCTTTTGGAAAGAGCCCAATTCCTTGAGCTTATCGGTTCTGCCAAAGTGCAACAGGAAACAGCTCATTTTAATCACAGTCACTGCAGCACTCGCTGAGCTGATAAGCTGAGTGGAGAAGCTGTTTCTACAGTTGTTGTTCAGGATGAACAGAGCAGGGCTTTTGAAATGCTGATTAAGCTTGCAAGGCAGAGAAAGGAGCAGGTTGTTTCTGGATCTCAAGGTTTGCTTATTTGGATAAGCCCAGGAGAGGGCTGGACTCAGAAACCAGCCCCTAGTACATGCCCGGGGGGGACCATCGAGCAGCTCGTGCTGCACTGCCTGCTCACCCTGCCTACCCCGAATGTGTCCTGCAACATCCTCTGTCATCAGCCTTCTCCACTCTTGCAACCTCACTTCTTCTTCACCTATTTCCAAAAGTGCCTGCAAGAGGGAGCCCCTTGCTGAGTCCCAAAGCAGGGATCTCCCAGCAGACCCTCCCTGGAGGACCCAGGTCCTGGGTAACCTGACAGACCCTCCCCAGATTTCCAGTTACAGGGGCAACATCTCAACCTGCGTTTACAGGTGTCTCCTGGAAAGACACTGCAATCACCAGCACACAAAGGCAGCCAAGCCCATCCACAGCTCACTACCACTGGACACTGTTTGCACTCTCCCTGGTCACAGCCACGCCGTTGCTTTGGCCACAGAGTGGTCGCACAGGAGCCCTGATGCAAGAGGAGCCACAGCCAGAAGCAAGACTTGCCCTTGTGAGGACAGAGAGTGTTCATCTGACTGAGCCACCCTGCTCCAGGCCCTCCCTGTGGCTGGAAACACCAGCTAAACACACAGCATTACACTGGCCCATTGCTGCCCAGAGAGTTTTATGCAGCCAAAGCCAAGTCCAGGTTATCCTAGAGATGGGTAAACACCACAGAATATTTTTCATGCTTGCTTCGACTTGGATTTCAGTTTTAGGATGTGCTTTCCAACCTCTTAACCTTTGCATGTCTTTCTGTGAGTGAAGGTGCCTGTGGAGAGGAGAGGGGATTCTGAGGGCACAGAGAGTACTGGAAGAAGGTGAGTTGGGGACTGGGACAGAAAAGCCCCCCATTCCTCATGCAGTCATCTGTCTGCACAGACTCACAGCCAGACAGGCATCGGAACAGACTGGTAATTAGGCAACTTTGCACCACTAGCACACCATTACTGCTCTCCAGTGACTTTTCCCTGCCAGGAAAACTCTGTTCCTCATGCAGGCACAGGGAGCCTTATTAACTTTTAATTGATCATTGATTAGCACCGGTAAGACAAGGGCAGTGGAGCAGAGGCACTGCCAGGAGAGGTGAACAGCTGCCTGGAGCCCAGGAAAGTTCCACTTGTCCAGCTTCACTCCCGTTAGTCCTGAGCAAAGGTCAGTCCTGAAACAACCAGGGATGCCCTTTTCAGTCACAGGTGCTGGACAGAACCCTTCAGAAATCAGTAAAATTCACAGAAGTTTCCAACTTTTACTTTACAACTGCCTGTAAAAGCAGCTAAAACGTGCACATGGGAAGCAGCTGGATCTACCAGCCCAGAAACCTGCAGCCACAAGAGGGAACCAGGGCAGGGAATTTGGCAGAAGACATTCTCTGGATTTCTTTTGCTTCTCCCTTTTCTTCTGGAAGTGCTGTATTATTGGTGTGTCTCTGGACAAACCCCTCTGGGTCAGGCAGATCCTGTCCCTGGCACAGGGGAGAATTTGGGCACTGTAGCTGGCTTAGCCCATCCCTGACTCAGGCAAGGAGCCCAGCTCAGGGCTCGCTGCCAGCAGGACCTGAGCTGGCCCCAGGTGCCCCTGCCTTGGCTGAAGGAAATTTGAGCTGCAGGGATGGGAGCAGACAGGCAGCACAGAGACAGAAAGGAAGGGATGATGCTATGGGGCTGGGACCCAGGAGACATCCCAGGCATGCTAATCCTGGCCCTGTAATGGAACACAGGGACTGAGCACTGCTGGGAAGCTGACTCTGCTCTCTGCTACTTCTTGCTACAGCTGAGAGAGCAGATGAGCACCTTTGACATGCCTCCTGTAAGAGATCTCCAGGAAATAATTCAGGTCTTAATTCAGCCTAACTGAGGTCCCCAAAACCCCAGGTCTTTGTGGGCTTCCACACCTGGTGTCATCCCCCCATCTGCTGGTCTCTTGCTGTGGGACACCTAGAAATGACACCCATGGGACCACACGTGTGTCTGCCAGGAAACAGAAGGACAAGAGCAAGGTTTGCCCCACAGTTGCAACAACCAACCAGTTCAACACATGCAGTGCTGAGCTGCAGGAGCCCACGGCCATGCCAACTCATTCCTGTCCTTTGATGCTAATTAATTCTGTATTTCTAATTAACCACTTAAGTGGCCACTTAAGAACCCCTTCTCTGGATGAGCACTGGCTCATGACGTTCTTCACCTCACGCACTAGAACGTTCCAGCTCTGCCAAGTCCAGCTGAGGTGGCTGTGGATGACCAGCCCTGAGAGAGCAGGGCACCTGAAACTGCCACTTCACCTCAGCTGTGCAGGACTTCAGGGATCAGACCTGAACCCTGATCCCAAACTTCTTGACATGCACATTTTTAGAACAAAGTGCTTTCTTACTGCTTCGGATTTAATCATACCTGTTCCTCTTTCCACTTACCTCTATAAAAGAAAAGAACAGAGAGGGGGGGAATTGGTGGTTTAGGGGTGTTTTTGAGAACAAACAAAAACAGATTATCACTCCAGCTTAGAAAATATTCCTTATCTGCCTTTTCAAAAGACCTTTTTAGTTAAAATACGCTTTTTGTTATTGTTTAATCAGCGTGAAAAAAGACAGCTAATACATGACAAAGTGCTGATTAACAGAAGTTATTCTCATCTGGTTGCTGGCTTGTCTGAGCTCAAATGACTTTTCCCGTGTTGTTTATTTGATCATGACACACTGGCCCTCACACCTACCAACTGAGCCTCTTTCCTTGAATATCCACAGGTGACAGTGGAGGGAGTTTAATGTTTCCAAGTGTCATTTCATATTTCAGAGCACTTTCAGCAGCAACAGCTCCAGCTGCCAATCTGCATCCCCAGAGAAGCAGAAGGGATTTTTCCAAGTCAGAAATCCCTCAGTATCAGCATATTCTGTCATTCTGTAATATCCACCTGCTGACCCTGAGCAGGGACCCTTCACACCAGAGCTCTGCTCTCCCCCCAGGCTGGACCTTGTCCCTGGCCCCAGGAGCAAATCAACACAGCAAAGGTCAGGGAGCCCCAGAGAAGGGAAGGGCACGCACAGATCTCACCTTGCACACACAGGCTCTGCTCGTTTCTTTTCTCCTTAATCCAGCACGAAGCCAATTTGGGATTTACAACACCAAACCTGCTTTTTCACTCACAGAACAGAAGCAGCTCAATTAACCTCCGGAGGTCTCCGTGTCGTGCCCTCTGGGACCGAGCTCATGACTATAATGGCCTTTATAAGCTTTTTCCTGCTCCCAGAGCAGCTCCTCTGTGAGGGACCTGCGTGTCCTCCTCGTGGAGATTCCTCCCCTGCCTCCCCCCCTGCTCAGGAATTACTTGACCCAAACTTGTACTCGAAATAAATCAACATTTAATACTTTACAATTCCTTTAAAAGTTCTTCGACCAGTATTTTACAGATCAGCACAGACTTTACACAGATTTGGTGAGGCTGCACATATGTACAAAGATGACCTGAAAGAACCCCGCAATTCTTTTGTTTCCAGAAAGCATCAGAGGTCAAAACCTCAGCCAGGATTATGAGTCCTTAGAGTTTGTGCTTGTTTTTCCTCTATAGGTTGGAAATTCTCTTCTCCAGTATTCCTGGAGGGCCAGCTGAAACCAGAGTGGTTTATACCATACCAGTGGCAGGGATATATTTAGCCACGGATATCAAGATCACAAACAGCAATGTTTTGACAGGATAAGGTGCTATTTTAAAGTATTGAACAACAATAACCAGCTGTCAAATTTCAGCCCCATTGGAGAAAACACACACAAACCTGCCTGGGAAATGAAAAGTCAGTGAAGAAAACTTATTCCAAGTGCATGGAAAGAGCCATTAAAATCTGTTTCTGATCCCTTGAGCCTGTTGGATTTACAATAGTGATGCAGAGAAGTGCACAGCAGTGACCTCAGTGGTCCTGTCTCACCCTGCAGGCAGCCTGTGAGGGAGGAGACAGCCCAGCCCGACCTGCCAAGCCTGTGCTGAGAACAAGGGATGGACACTGCTCCATGCAGGAAGAGATGGTGCTCCTGGAGTTGGTGCATGGCTGGGGAAGGTGGGTCCTTGCTGGGAGTCTAAGCTGGCTCTGCATCCTGGTGGAGCCAGAGCTGTTCAATGTTCATGTTCAATGGATCCTTCACCCCACATGAGGGTTTTTTCTTGGAGTCCCCAAGGCAACACCATCCTTGAGATGGTTGATTCAAGTGGAAGGATGGAGCACAGAGGCCTCAGGAGCGTGTTCATGTCTCGTATTTGCTCATCTCTGGCCACTGGCAGAAGTTACACACAACTGCTGAGGACACCAGAGCCAGCAAGGACCATGATGTCACCCCTGGGGTGTCCCCAAGGGTGTGACTCCCCCCCCCAAAGTGTCACCAAGCTGTCCCCAGCCACACAGTGGGAGCAGAAAGCAGGACCAGCAGCCAGCAGGGCCAGGACCAGAGTTGATGGCACAGGAGGGATTCCCCAAACACATCCAGGAGATATGGGGGAATCCACACACACCTGACCCATCACACTCTGGGTGAACCCTGCAGCCCCCCAGCAGTACTGGGGGCCCCTTTCAGACCTTTCCAGGGAGCACATGTCCTTGGCATCAAGATCCTGAAGCAGGGAGCTGCCTCTTTATCTCTAATACAACACCCAAAAACTACCAAGAAACACCTCAAGGGCTCTGAAACCTGGAAAGGCTTTTCCAGTCTTATTTTTTTGCTCGTTGGGTCAGAATACCTCTAAATACCCCCAAATATTGCACCTTTCTGTACCTAAAGCCCTGCAGAGAGAAGGAAGAGGGAAGAATGCCTTTTGCCAGGGAGAGGGATCTCAAATCCTATTGTCCCTTGCAAGTGTCATTAGTGGTTCTGGTGCTGGGTCTTTCTCTATCAAAGGTACCTCTTCAGGTGAACTTAAGGCAATCCTAATGGTTTCCCCAGTGCTTCCCTCCCTCCCTGAGTTCAGCATGGTTCCTGATGTATTTCAAGTAGCTATTGAGGATTCAGACTCTGGGGCGTCTCCAGCAAACAGTGCTGGGAGCAGGAAGCAAGACCAGGGGCTGAACAGGGAATATTCACAGGTGAATGCTGAAATTCTGCAGAAATTGGAAACTCCTCTCCTGCAGGTCCTGGCTGTCCATTAAATACACGGATACACGACATGCTGTCCATGCCCTGGAATGGCCTATGGCACTCAGTTCACTGGAACACACAGCAGTTTACAGCCCATGCTGGGGACTTGCTGGGCTGCAGTTGGGTTGCTCTGCTTGTCTACAAGACACCCAACCTTCAGAATTTAAAGGTAACCTTGAGAAAGCCCATCCCCATCCCCATCCCCAAGGAACTGCCCTGAGCATCCTCGGCCTGTTACAGGTGAAATGGCACCGGCTGGGTGATCTGTAACTGCACACACATTGCAGGACACCTACCACCACTCAGCCAAGGACATTCATTGGCCAGAATATCCCCCCATGAGCTCACTGTCCCCACCCCAGATCCCACTGGCCTTGCAGTCACTGTCAAACACAGCCACAGCACCTTTTGCTGGCAGGAAAATCCCCCGGCCTTGCCTTGCCTTCTTCACCCAGGTGTTGCCAGTTGGCTGAACCAGGTGGAGATCTCAAGGAAAGCACTTTCCTCCCATTGCTGAGGAACCCTGAGAGATACCAGAGCACACCACCAACGTTCCCATTTCCCAAGGATGGGCCAAGCCCAGACCAGGAGCAGCTCAGCCACCACAATAACACTTCAGCTACAGGACATCTTGGACGAGCACAGCTGGGTATCCAAAGAAGGACAGTCAGCTTCCTTTTCCTGAGCCTGGATTGGTGTGGGGTGGGAGCCTGGTCTGGAAGGACACAGGGATCTTCAAGGCAGTGCTCCACTGAAGGTGGCAATGGGTAAACACAGGAGAGAGTGGAACTCAGAGGGGTCCTGGGCAGGCAGAGAGCACCCTCTCAGTGCAAAGGGATCACTGTCTCTGGGTTTGTAGCACACAGAGATCTCACACCTGCAGGGGAACAAAGAGAAAACAACATCTAAGTATACTCTAATATTAGAGTATAGTATATTCTGATAATATAGAATATTCTGTGTATATCCTGGTATTCCTCAGGTGCAGCAGGAATATCTAAAACCAAACAAGAATCAGTGCAGCCTTTAACAGGACTGGAGTCTGAGTGCTGGGAGTTCAGGTCTTTCAGCTGGCTCAGACTGGGACCAAGAGCAGAACCATCCATAAAGAGTATTTGCTGAAACTCATTGGAAAAACAACAACTTTTGCACCCCTCAGGTTTTGGGGAGATGGAAAGAGCTCCTTTACCATTTCATGCACTGAACTCCACTATCCCCTGAGTTTCATGATAAACAACTTTAGGAGAAACACTTCTCTTTGGGGTTATTTAAGACATAAGATCCCCAATATTTCTCTGTTAGAGGCAGCATAACCTTGCAGAGTTCTGCTCAGTCTGAGGGAGAAATTACAATGTCTGTACATCAACTGGTTTGATCTCCTGTGCTCATGGAAGTATCTTGTCTACACTGAGATTTCAAATTTCACCACCTGGGGAGCCACTCTGGTGCCCTGAGGAGACAACAGAGAAGAACAGTCCAGTGAAGAATTCCTGCTCTACCCCAGACTCTCCTATGAACGTCATGGATTCCTTCTGCAGTGGGGATGCCAAAGGCAGGGAAGGACCCAAATGAGGTCTAAAAGTTGAAGGCTCTGCTCATGTACCCAGTGCTCTTCAAACTCCTCATTATCTCACATAGCCTCTGGTTTATTGCTGAAAAACATGTCTTCAGGTTTGAAGAGTTGACTGGGGCCTTCATGAAGGTAAACTCCTGCTGAGACATGAGCAGGACCACCCATCCCAGCTGAGCTCAGCTGCCCTGCAGAGCTTGGGGTTGTATCACCCAGCTTGGGCAGCTGGCACAGACCCACCACGATGCTCAGGACCTCATCCCCCCCCCTTCACAGGCAAGCCCTGGACACAGGATGCACCATCCCAGGAGTGCAGTTGGCCCCATTTCAGTTCCCACCTGGTTACACTCTGCAGGATCTTCTGCTCATCCTGGTCCAGGCACACGGCAAAGGAGGACTGGACACCGATAATCTGGACCTTGTCTACTTTTATCTGGGACACACTGATCTGCTGAGAGAATGAGAGCTGGGGTGAGGGAGCTGGGGGGCTCAGTGCACTGCCCTGTGCGGGGAAGGGGAGCTGGGCACCCCTAAGGCAGGTCTGGGGGCCACCAGCAAACAGATCCCCAAGGAGCTGCTCTCTCCAGCTGGGTCAGGCCAACCTCACCTTACCAAGTGTAAAAGCACCATGATTAGAGTTACCTGATTGAAACTTTTTTTGGATTTGGAGTTTTGCCTTTTGACCACCTCTGTCATGGTTAAGTTCAGACACTCTGTCTTTGAGGCTGTAACAAAACAAAACTGCATCAACTGGGGTTTCTAGACCACTGGTGAGAACCCAAGTGGTCCCTCCACCCCTCAAAGCACCCCAGGGCCAGTGGCTCCAGCAGGACCCCATTGCTGGGGGAAATGCAGTACAGGTCCAGCCTTCCTTCCCTCAGGCTAATCCACATGGAAAACAAGCAACAGGGACACAGAGGGAAGAGGACATTTAACTGTCTTAGGACCCCAACAGGAGAAAAAACACTGCCCCATCATCATGAGGAAATTTTAACTCTCCCAGCATGTCCACTTGGAGATGCTTCTTCGTGCCTGGAATCACAGTGACATCCTGTGGTCAAACTGCTGAATGTGAAAACCAATGGAGATCATCCAGGGGACCAGATTTCTCTTGGAAGGAGGGAGATTCATGAAGCTTCTCCTCAGAGTGGAGCTGAGGACACCTCCTGATACAAAGCCACAGCACTGGCAGCACAGGTGAACTAGAGCAGAAACAACCAACTCGAAGTATAGAGGAGGTGAGAAACTAATTCCTGCTGGTTTTTCTCCCAGAGTTGTCTACATGGCTTCATGGATGGGGCAGCAAGAGGAGAGAGAGGAGGGATGGAGGTTTAGGTGGAGCTCCATGGAGCATGTAGGGGATGTCTATCTATCTGCCTATTTAGCAGATCAGCCATTTGCCCTGAGTATTCTGTTCACAAACCCCACATCTGCCAGGAACAAAGTACTAAAGGAAAAAGGAACTAAAAATCCCTCAGTTTATTTAGAATTGGATGTGTGAATGCCAAACCAGCAGTTCTTAAGCAAGAACAAACAGATCACTTCACTCTCGTGACCAGTGAGGGCACTTGAGGAAACGGCTGGAGCTGAGTCAGGGGAGATGTAGGCTGGATCTCAGAAAAAGGTTTTTCACCCAAAGGGTGGTTGAGCACTGGAATCACAGCACCAAGCCTGTCTGAGTTCAAGCAGCATTTGGACAATGCTCTCAGGCACACGGTGTGACACATTCTGTGATTCTATTGCTTCTAAACACACACACGGACTAAAAGTCTTGGTGCTTTTAAAGGGCTCAAAGCTTTATTAATTGGAAACCTGACTAGAAAAAGAGACTTATGGAGCCAACCCACATGGCAGGCAGCTCTCTCTGAGCTGCAGGAAGGGGACCAGGCTGAAGCACCAGGTTAGCAAGAGCTGCTGAAAGCTGGCTGTGGATGCAGGACAAGCACCTTGCCCTGGTCCTGCTTCATCTAACAACACTGGTACCTCCTTACTAAACAAGTGTTGCTCTGGAAAGCACTTCCCTCCAGTGACCATCCTGCTGTTTGGACCATCCCAGCCCCATCCCTAATGGATATTCCATTTTCCAGCTGGAAGCTTTAGGACAGTGGGACATGAAATTCCCTTTGTCCCTGATGTGATGCCAAGGACAGCCAAGGACTAGGGAACACCAGGCACCTCCCATGTATCTCCTGCGTTCACACAGCCCTCATTTGCCCCAGCCAGAAGATCCACACTGTCCTGTCGCTCCACCAGTCCCTCCCACTGTTCCCTAGGCACAGCCACCTCTACTCACCAAGCTCTTCATACTTCTTGCAGGCTTTGCTAAGGTTGACAGACGTGCAGACCTTCTCAACATCATTCCAGTGACTTCTTCCACTGACAGCTGTCTGCAGGGACCAAGCAGAACCCAGGAGAGAGAATCACAGAATCATTTAGCTTGAAAAAGGCCTTTAAGATCACTGAGTCCAACCCTAAATCTGGCACTGCCAAGCCCACCACTAAACCATGTCCTTAAGCACCACATCTACATGTTTCTGAAGTACCCCCAGGGATGGTGAGTCAAACACTGCTTTAAGAAGCATGTGCCAGGGCTTGACAACCCTTTTGGTGGAGAAATATATCCTAAGATCCAACCTGAACCTGCATTTCCTTTTGTCCTGTCCCTTGTTCCCTGGGAGCAGAGCCCGACCCCCCCCCCGGCTCCCCCCTCCTGTCAGGGGGTTGCAGAGCCAGAAGGTCCCCCCTGAGCCTCCTTTGCTCCAGGCTGAGCCCCCCCAGCTCCCTCAGCTGCTCCTGCTGCTCCAGCCCCTTCCCAGCTCCGTTCCCTTCCCTGCACACGCTCCAGCCCCTCAGTGTCTCTCTTGTCTGAGGGGCCCAGAGCTGCCCCAGCACTGGAGGTGCCCCAGCAGTGCCAGCACAGGGACAGTCCCTGCCCTGGGGCTGTGACACACCAGGGCTGGCACAGCCCAGGGGCCATTGGCCTCTTGCCCCCCTGGGCTCACCTGGGCTCACGTCCAGCCCCTGTCACCAGCACCCCCAGGGCCTTTCCCACCAGCAGCTTTCCAGCTGCTCTGCTCCCAGCCCAGAGCTGTGACCCCACCACAAATGCCACACTCCAGGCTGGTGTCACTCTACCTTCCACCCCACACCATCCAGTGTGGGCTGGCTCACATCTGGATTCACTTGGAGCTGCACAAAGTTCGAGTAGGCATAAAAATTCATTTAATCTTGGATTCACAAAAAAATTGCCCAGGCAAAACCACTAAATGACTGCAGAGGAACCAATAAAACAGGAATACTGCTGTGCCCAGCACAAGATTGCTCCCTGGAGGCAAAGTCTACCTGTGTAAAGTGGCACTGAGAGCACAAACAGCCTGTGGAAGATGGCTACACATTCCATTTTACTGGGCTGAACAGGAGTGGAAAGCCACCTCCAATTAGCCACTAAATGGACAATTAGCCTGAATTTGGCTTGGATTCGAGCTCCTCCAGCAGACTGTCAGCCTTGCCTCTCTCAGCCCCCAGATGAGACTTGCCTACCCAGCACAGAGGTGGATTCTGCCCCGTTTGTCTGTGTGAGTCCCACACACTCACCTTGCTGTAGGCAATCTGTAGTGTTAGTGGGATTGCTTCCCTGTCTCCATCTATGCCCAGCCTTTTGCTGCCTGGACCTGCACAAAACAAGGAGCAAATGTCACACAGTGGCTTTTTATGCCCATCCTTCACTGGCTACTGATAGAGCAGCACAATCAGTACCTACAGAAAGGGGGGGAAATGGTTTGCTGAACACGGCTGTGGAGCAAAAAGGCAAAAAAAAGAAAAGGTGGCTTCAAAGCTGCCAGAAAGCAATTAATCCCGTGCAGAAATTCCAACACAAAGCACCACAAGCTGCTCTGCAGAACTGAAAGAGGTGCTGGCTAAGCTGGTGCAGAGGGGTCAGTGCTCCAGGGAAAACACAAAGCAATAAAAGGCCACATTGCTAACCCGGCTCCTGTTTTTCCAGGCATATTTCTGCCCACATTAAATTAGCCTTGAAATACAGTGCCCAACACTTCCTAAGTCTTCCCCCCCCCCCCCCCCCCGGATAATTTTTTGCAGATGTGGTGTTTCGTCACACAACCCAAGGGAAAACCATCCGAGTCAGGATTGGTGGTTTCACGAGTTAGTGGGAAGAGGTCTTGCCCAAGCCTGGATTTTGGGGGACTGGGGTGGTGACACTTCACGTGGGGGATGTTTTACGAGCTCTGTTTAGAAAGACAAGGCGAGATCACAGAAAAGCAGTTGGTTAAGGACACGAAGCCGCGTGTTTATGTGCAGTACTGTGGGTTGGCCACGAGAGGTCTGTGTGCTCTGCACCAGAGCACGAGGTCCCGGGTACCGGGACGAGCTGGAGACCACGCTGCAGGCGGATAGATGTTCCTGCCATTGCTCCTCCTCTCTAATACTATTAATTTTTACAAATTCCTAACATAAATGTACATTCAGGAAGGCTCCAAGTGTGCACACACACAAACCTTGCTTTGCTAAGGAAACGGAAATATGGGTTTTATAAATGCCATTTCTGGAGAAAGCACAAACAGCAGCAAAAAGAAAAGATGTAAAGCTGCATTTGACCAGGTGCTGATGAAGGGAAGGAAATGGGCTTGAATCTGTTTTGTTGTAAATCCATTCTAGAGTTAACAGCAGCAAAAACAACAAGGCTTTGCCATGTCTTGGCTCCTGAAGAGGAGCGCGCGAATTAGGATATTTCTCTTCCAAATTAGCAAAGAGCTGTCTGAACCTTTGCTCAGGCTGGGTCAGACATGTCCCACAGCCCATGCTCCCTCCAGCCCCTCTTTCCCTTCGCCTCCCAGCCCCATGGTTTGCAGACCCCCACAGTGGGTGGGTGGGTGCAGCAGCAGGTACAGACCTGATGCCTTGATGGCCCGTGTGGCTGCTGAGTGGCCCAGCTCGAGGGAATGGATGAAGACTTCAGTCATCTTTTCTCCCCCGATGAAGGTGAGCTGCCAGGGGAGAACAGTGAAGATGTGGTGGTGAGACCACCCAGCCTGTGCCAGGCAGTGTTCATCCCTCTTAACTCCTTTTCACAGAAAACAGGTCAGTTTGGGAAAATCCTTTCATGTTCTCAAAACACACCTTTCAACAGCTGCTCTGGGTGACACTTGTCTTTAGCTGTACTTCAGGCTGCTCTAACAGACCACCAGCAAGTCAAACAACCCAAACCCTAACTTTCACTTTAAGAAAACTCCACAGCCCACTGGAAAGAAACTCCATGATGAGTCTGGGCATTGCTTTTTGGGAGCACAAATTCCACGAAAAGCAGCAGCTGGGCTCACGACAGCCCCGCTGCATCTGGTCCCGAGCCACAGCACCAAAACAGTTGTTGTAGCCCCACATTCAACCTTCCCCACCACATCTGCCACAGGCACACAGCTGGGTGTAGAAGACAGGTTCACGGAGGGGCTTGGTTTGGGACACAGAGCACTGGAGAGACTTCCAGCAATGTGAATAACCTGCCAGCACTGACAGGCATTGATTTGTGTCATGAGGAAAGGAATTATGATGGAAAACTGCTTGTGTGACTTCAGGATTGTCTGAGCAGGACCTGCATGCTCTCAGCTCCTGAGCCAGGAGCATCAGCAAAGCAACGTAGACACTCTGAGACCGAGCTCTGCCTCAGCAGCACGTGGTGGCTGCGACACACCCACATCGCTTCACAGGCAGGTCCCAACCTGGTGGCACAGGCAGAAGACCCTCCCTTTCCCCTCAGAAGATGGGGCTGAGCCCCTTTGCCTACCTCTGTCTGGTAGAGCTGCAGCAGGACGGGGCGTGCGGCGAAGCGGCAATAGTAGAGGATCATGTCTGCCAGGATGGGCAGCTGCTCCTGGGAGTCCTCCTGGGGCTCAGCCTCCGGCTTGGCAGACTGTGGTGGGAGAATAAGTCAGCAACATGATGGGGTATGTGGTACTTACATCCAGAACTGTCCATCCCACCCCACTGGGGACAGAAACCCTCCTTCTGACCACCAGGAACGCCCCATCTCCATCCTGTGTCCATGTAGCACAGGCTCTTGTAGAGGATCGTGGTGGCCCAGTGCTAAGCGGAAGTTTCTCTGATCAGGTCCCCAGTTCCTCTGGGAAGAAGGATGAGCCCTACCAGCTGGCACACACACACCTGACACAGGACGTCCATGGGCAGGTTCATCAGCCCAAGAACGTTGCGCTCGTACCACGGGTCCAACACGCCGATGTAGTGGGAGATGTCGTTAGTGCTGCTCTCCGTCCCAGCCGAGGTGGGATCCTGAAACCACACGCCCTGGGGTCACTCCGAGGGCCCCCCAGGCTCCCCTCAGCCTGCCCTGCCAGCCCTGGTACCACAAGCCCCGTGGTGAGCAGGACACCTACCTGTGCCCGGAGCTGCGGGTCCCCCAGGGCTGGGGAGGGATGATGCATCAGGGGGGTCGAGGGAGCCAAGCAGCTCCTCTTCACCGGGACGTAGAAAAACTGCAGCTTGAAGTACCTTGTCAGTGAGGGGCAGGTGCTCTCCTTGAGCCTGGGAGAAGGTGGAGAGGGCTGGGTGAGCAGAGCAGCGCGGGATGTCCCAGCAGAGCCAGGTCCCCGCAGTCAGACCCCGCACCTCCCGGCTCACCTGAGGTTGCTGTAGGCTCGGGCCACCTTCCCCGAGATGCGGTCGGAGCCGAACACCACGACACGCAGGGTGGACACCTTGGTGTCCTCGTCGTAGCTGAGGAAGGGCCGCCGGGGCAGGCTGAGGTGCCGGGGGGCCAGCGGGGCCGGCAGGCGCTGGCTCAGCACGTGCTGCGGCAGCGAGTGCGCGCGCCGGGAGCGCGCCGGGACGCGCAGCCGGGCCTGCGACGCGCACAGGCTCTCGGCACGGCGCAGCGGCAGCGAGCCCCTGTCCGGGCAGTCCTTCAGCTCCCTCCTCAGCACCAGCTGGCTTTTGCTCTTGAACAGTCTGTAGATCTTGGTGGTCAGTGTTTGCCTGTATTTGTGGTGGGTCTTCTCCGCCTTCAGCTCCGTCCTCCCCACCATGTCCAGGGAGCTCTCGTCGCTGTCCTCTGCGTACCCGCTGTCCATGCAGTCCTTCAGGCTGGAGACAAACGACTTCAGGGACTTTCTGGAGACCACTGTCAGCTCCGAGATAGAGTCCTTGGAGGAGGTGAAGAGGGACATTCGTGAGGGCTTAGATCCCTCCTCTGACAGCACAGAGTACACGGAGTCACTGGAAATGGCACAGAGGGGGGAAAGCAGCGAGTCTCGCTCAGGGGAGCAGCCGTCGGTTTCCACATCCTCCTCCTCTTCGTCCTCCTCCTCGTTCTCCGAGGCCATGGGCTCAACAACGCTGCACTCCTTGCTGAGGACATCATTGAGGATATCTGAAAGGCAACCAGAGGCAGATCACGTCCACCCTGGGCTCCAGTAGAACCACTGCATTTGTGATGGCCCCAGATGTGATGGCCCCAGACAACACCACCACTACATCATGGCCAGTACTCTCTTTGATCCTGCACGGCTTCAAAGAAGGAGCTGGAAACCTCCTCCTGAATGTTTTCAGATTTCCCTAAAGTGCTCAGTTGCAATGCAAAACAAAACGTATTTCTCTCCCTAAGGTCACACTCTGTTTGGGTTCTCAAAAGGCAAACACCACTTGGGCTTCTGCTTCCTTCCTATACAGCTTTCACAATGCACTCCAGGTTTAACCAGAGGGCAGGAGGAAAGCCAGGTATTCGGCTGATCAAACCCCAAATTGAACCCACTGTGGCTTCCTGGCAAGGCTGGACTCACTGCAAAGCCTGAGCCAGAGCTCTACTCCAGCTTGCTGGGGCCAGCAGGCAATGACCACTGAACATTCACAGGAACACACAAGGTCTTCCAGGAATGGGGAAGCTGGAGAGACCAGCTTGGCAGAAGGGGAACCCACTGCTTCCCCTCCAAAACTGCTGTGGCCGGGCTGAGAGCACAGCAAAGGCACCCATTCCTTGGCCATCCCTGCTGAAGGGGCGAAGAGCTGTCATGTCTGACCAGTTTCAATTCCACAGAGTCTCAGTATCCCAGTCAGGCTTTCCCAGCAACAATTATTTCTAGGGCATAAGCAAGGTTTCCTCCTTGCAGAGGAGCTTCCTACCAAACAACATCTTGTCCTACCAATACTCCCATGGACTTGGGTGCAATGAATTTATTCCAGCTTAATGCAAGGTATAACCCTGCCCAGGAGATTAAGCCCTGCATGATTTGTCTCTGGAAAAACGTGATTTGGGGCCACCAGTGTCCTGTGCCCTCTGCTTGGGATCACAGCAGGCATCACACCTGAGCTGTCACCCACATCCTGTCCCATCTAGGGGACACTGGCACCCACTGGGTCATTTCTCCCTCCAGCACCAACAATGTGTTATCAGCTCTTTCACCCAGTTGGATGTGGCAGCCCCAGCCAAGCTGAGACGTTGCTCAGTCACCCCTGGAATGGGGAACAGAGGGCTGTGGTCTCACTGGGATGACTGGGGGACCCCCTCCACTTACCAAAGTTATCCTGGTCCCAGCTGTACGTGTAGCAGCGGGCGGCAGGGATGGGGATGGTGTGGAGCTTGTGGGGCTGAGCCTCACCTGGGAAGAGAGGAGGGAGAGGACTTAAGTTTCCAAGGACCCCCAACACCAGCCCTGCCAGCCTCTCCTGGCCAGTGGGAGTTGCCATCCACCCCATGCACACATTTTGGGCAGCCCAAGTCATGCTGAACACCAACGATGTCAGTCACATGCAAAGGGGATGAGGGGACATTTCACACCCCTAAGAGCCATCAGACATCACAGCTACCAGCAGTTTCTGATTTAATGTTTTCATCTCACCCATACAGGCTGGACAGTTTGTTTTGTTGCTGTTTTAATGAAACCCTTTCTGGCTCATTGTGTGGTTACGAAGCAGGACCTGGGTTGGTGCTTTTTTTGTTGCAGTTTTTTCACTCGGTCAAAACTTTGTGCAAAATGCTCGCTGCTGCTGCTGCTGCTGCTGCAGGGGCTGAGCCTGCAGAACACCCCGGAGAAAAGAGGGGCCTGGGGGGGTTTCTCACCCGTGATGGCAGGAAAGGAGGCGGCCCCAGCGATGTCCCTGAGCACAGCCTGGAGCCGCTCCCGGGCCAGCCCGGGGTCGCTGCTGGCAGCCGCGATCTCCTGCGCGTCGGCAGCACTGGAGTAGATCTCCAACAGCTCTTCCAGCGTCTTGGACTGGGGGAGCAGAGCCAAGGTGAGAGATTGAGGGGTTCCCTCCACACAGGCAACACACAGGTCCTTGGGCAGGATCACGAACTGGGGGACTCTCTCCCTCCACCGCCCTCTACCCCCTTTCAAGTCGCCCAAAACTTT
The DNA here is from genome assembly GCF_009829145.1 of Chiroxiphia lanceolata. Classification (NCBI taxonomy): domain Eukaryota; kingdom Metazoa; phylum Chordata; class Aves; order Passeriformes; family Pipridae; genus Chiroxiphia; species Chiroxiphia lanceolata. Next base: position 2,304,677 of record NC_045655.1, on the reverse strand, counting down.
AGCGAAGAAAATAAAAGCATGTTTGAAAACACCCAAGGGGTTTTCTTCAAAATTTTTTGCCTCTCCTCCAAGCATTTCTCCGGTCAAACAAACGCTTTTGCTACACTTCAAATCTGAGGGCCCTTCCCCTCTACACTTAGGGATTGAGAAAGGAGGAATAGCATAAAAGGCAAGTGACCCCGCCACGCACACTTCACAAAACCCAAGTGCAGACCTCAGGTCTGACCTGAGAAGTGAAAGACACATATCTCTCCTACAAGAAGTGTTATCAAAACTTCTTTTCTTTTGCCAATTATGTACTATTTTGGTCAGGAAATCCAGCAGCCAACTGCACGAAACTGTTCTCAGTGGCATCCCCAAAGCCCAGGCTGTCCCAGCCCACCTTCAGGAGGTGGTGCAGGCTGTCCAGGTCGCAGCAGGTGCCAAAGTTGGCCTGGTAGAGGTGCTCGAGGAGCAGGACGAGCGTGGCGTGCTGGGGGTGCTCACTGGCACTCAGCTTCTCGGCGATGGAGAGGAACTCGCTCTGCACCTCGGAGCGGTTGAGCAGCAGCACCGTCCTGGGGACAGGGGGACACCAGTTAGGCCAGGCTTGGACACTGGTGGTGAACCCCAGGCAGGGCTCCAGCCCAGCAGTCCAGCATTAAGTGGACATGGGATGAAGTGAGACATGAGAGTGGCCCCCAAACTATCTTTCTCCTCCAAGATGCAGGTCAGAGAAGAAGCTTTAAGGAGAAGAGCCACGTTCTTCAGCTGCATTTTTGCTCCAGACCACAACACGAACATCCACAGGCTTTGAATTCCCAAACCTGCAGCCCAGACAGCATGTGCTTCTGTTCATGGGCAACAGCACTCAGTGTCCACTGAGCAAAACTGGCTCTGAATTAAGGATGTGCTAGGGTGTGCTTGGATCTAGAAAGCTCAGGCAACGGGCACGAGCTTCCAGTAAGCCCAGAGTTCAGGAACTGGACTTGATGATCCTTGTGGGTCCCTTCCAACACAGGATATTTTAGGATTCTATGACCAGTGCCAGGTTTTCAGGGCTCTTTATGAAAATACAGCCAATACACCAATGCTGCTGGGTGAGATAAGGGTGCAGATCCAGGGCTGCACAGCATGAGTGGACAAGCCAAAAGAGAAGGACACTCCTCCTGCACAGAGTGGCTGTGCCTGAAGGACTGTCCCTGGGGCTGGGGCTGAGCCAGGACAGCAGACACCACCCAGGCTCATTTCCCTATTTACAAATGAGGTGCCCTGGTAGGGAAAAAGGTTCAGCCCTCAAACAAGGAGCAAAGTCTGACTTGTGCTCAGAGCTGCAAGGCTTTCCTTCAGCGCTGCACTGGGACTGGGATGGACTTGCTTCTGACCCCTGTTGGGGTGGTGGCTCCCAAACTCACAGATCACAGCATTTCCCAGCTGTTCTCCAGTGTGTGCTGAGATCAGCAGCTCCCTGTGGAGGAGACTGTGCCTTCCCCAGCTGTTGTCACCCAGATCTGCAGCCCTAGAGCTAAGCAGTCCTGCAGGATAACTGGCTTGGGGAGTCCACAGACCTAGTCCCACAGCTGTGGAAATGCCACAGCCACTCTCCTCATCCCTTCCCACAGCTCAGCCCGACTATCCAGCCCTTCTCCCCAGCACCCACCACGACCCCTTTGAGATGCTGCTCAGTGTCAGAGCGTGGGGGTGCCACAGAGGGGACCAGCAGTGCCCATGGCCACACTCACACAGTGGAGCTCTGGTAGTTCTTCACAGGCAGCCCCTGCTCTGTCCTCACCAGCCTCTGGAAAGTGATCCCTGGGGAGAGAGCACAGGACATGAGGAATGGAACCACTGCAGACTGTTCTGCCTCAACAGCACATTGACTTTGCCTCCCAGTGTAGTGCAGACATGGCTGAGTTGCTGCTTGGCATTGGAATGGTCCCACCAGAAGTCCTCACAGAGACAAGACACAGCCATAGTGTAAAGGGACCAGCCCAGAAACAAGGAAGCTTGGGAGGTAAAGGGTAAAAGCCCAGAGTGATGGGAAAACAACAGATGAGACAGGAGAACTGCTCCACCTCCAGTCCCTTCTGCTCCACTGCTGATGTGGGATGGGAATTCCATGGATTTGGCAGCTTTTCCCCCTTGCTTTAGCCACCCAGGCCCTTGATGTCACTTATGGACAGGAGGTCACTGCCACCTTCCCTCCCACAGGTGGAGCCCAGACTGGCCCCAGCAGAAGAGAGGCTGGTTTGGGCAGCCACAGCCCTGGATGCCTCCCTGGGATTGTCCCCAGGATGCCACTGGGAACCCAAACCAGGTGACATCAGATGGATCTGCACTGGGTGGGAACAGCAAAGCCAGTGTCACCCCCAAACAGCAGGATTGGGGCACATCTTGGGAAAGATCTTATGGCATCAACAAGATCCTGCCCCCTTATCAGTGCAGGCAGCCACATCCCAATCCAGTTCAGCAGCCTGGGAGCAGCACCCAGGGGGGCTCAGGTCGATCACACAGGCCCCCCTGATGACAGCAGCATTCACCCTTCTTGCAGAGGCACCAGCCCCAGTGAGCAGATCAAAGCTATTGCATTCTTGGCAAATATTGACAACAGCTTGTTCTCAGTTAATATTTACCCTCATCTCAATAAAAAGCTTTTGCTTCAGCCTCACAGCAGGTCACAGAGGCCATGCAACAAGCCTGGAAGAGCCTGTAAGGCCCTGGCCAGCTTACCAGGACAGGACATGCTCTTGCTGGCTCTGGGTCCAGCTGAGGGGAGAGGCCACGGTGAGGGGCAGCACTGGGCTCCCCAGCCACTGCAGCCAATGCCTCCCACATGGCATCTTGGGCAGGGCTGGGGGGATCCATTATGCTCACAGGAGGGGAAAGTTTTTGGACCAAAGCTCACACAGCACTGGGCACCAGTGATGGTGGTGATAGCACAAGAGCAGGGTGTAGCAGCCCCCCTCCCCAGCACTGGAGCTTTCCAGCAGTGCGTAAAACACCCCTGACTCAGCCAGACCCTGCCTGGTGGCCATGGCCATTTATGCTGGGGGTAAAGCAGCCATCCCAGCACTCACAATGCACAGGGTTTGGGAGTTTTTTCATCCTTTCGTTCCTTTGAAAGTACATTTAATCCCACCTAGATCTACAAGCTCCCATCTCACAGGATGCTGCTGCCATGACAGAGACCCTGCATTTCACATCCTCACCAGGGCTCTCTGAAGCAGCTTCCCAGTCTGAGGAGGTGGGGAGCACCCCCAGCCTCAGCCACAGCCCACACCCCCCTCCAAGGCCTCTCAAACCCTCCTCAGAGTCAGTCTTGCTGCCATGGCCCTGCACAGGATTAAACATGGGCTGGAATCTGCTCTGTGTGATAACAGCTCTTCAAAAGCCACCAAAAGACTGGGAGATTAGGAAAAAGGGCCTTTTAGAAATAATTGGAAGAGCTGCTCCATTGGGAACAACAGGACATCTAGGAGGAGTCCTTAATTAAGGGGAGCACTGCTGCTGCTGCTGGATGTGGCCAGGGCTGTATCACAAGGTAGTGTCTGGGCTGTAAAGAACGAGCCAGGGAGTCCCTCAGCCCTATGGAAATCTCCACGCAAGGGCAGGCCCAGAGGCTCCAGCCACCTTGATGCCAGTGAATGGACTCACTGTTATCATCCCAGTTGCACCACTGAGCATCTCAAACAAAGGCCAGGGCTGGGAGGGAGCAGCCAGCACGTGCTCTGCCATAGAAAAGACTCACCAGACTGAAAGGCAGCCTGGAAATAGTTACCCATTTTGCTAATTCCCTGAGTTGGGAGTCCCCAGGATGCTCCCACCACCTTGGCAGCCACCAAAAACACCACCCTGCCCTGCTCCTCCTGGGGAGTCTGGTCTCACCCTGTGCTGGACCATATCTCAAGGATGCAGGGCAGAGTCCTCACCTCCAGGGAAAACTGAGGTTTGGGATGCCCAAGGTAACTGTGGATACCACACTCACAGGATTCATGAAGCAAGTGGGGAATGAGACAGCAACACCAGGGGAGCAAACACGGGCAGTGCAGGCAGGGGGTGTTTTTGGGGAAGCACTGGCAGCAGCACGTGCAGGGCAGGAGCGCTCACCAGGGGCCCTCAGCTCATTGCTGATGAAGGTGAGCAGCTCACGGAAGATGTCACAGTAGGGCACAGGCCAGGTCAGGAAGCTGTGGTACACACTGGCAGCTTTCAGGAGCAGGTCGGAGCCCGGCGGGAAGTGAGGAGCCTGCGGGGGACAGGGAGACACGGTCAGAAAGGGAGCAAGGACACAAACTGCAAGTGCTGTGTAAAAACTCGAGGGGTTAGGCTGGAAGTGGGAGGAGGAGAAGCAAAGCAGAGGTTCACCCTGTGACACCCCATCTTCTCCCAAGGAAGGGCACAGCTCCAAGAAGGCTCCTTCCGCTCTGCACCTTCCCAACCTCCCGACTGTGGCTCACGTGCCAAAGCCTATATATAAATTCCTTTTTAACCACCACAGACACATACAGATGAATTGCATTACAGCCTGTGCTTTTGCAGGATCTGGCAGCAATGATTTCCTTGAGATAATGATGCATTGTGCTAGTAATAATAATAATAGAAAAAAGTACTTCCTGTGAAGGCTCCACTCCTTCTTTTCATTCACACTGCCAATGTATTTTGCACAAGTATAAAGGGTAATGAAAAAATTTCCCTCCTCTGCACAGAGATATTGTCCATCTCCCTTTCTGATTAGCCCACCCTTTAAAAAATAGCTTAAACATCCTGAAGCTCATTTTTTTTTTCACTCAGCTTGTGCAATGGTTGTTTGATCCTGATCCCTATAGACTCGTACGGAATCTTTTTGTGAGATGAACTGATCAAAGCAGGCTGTGGTGTTTCAGACAAAGCCACCCTGATTTCAGTGACTGCTCCATGTGGCTCCATGGCCTCCCTGGGGCTGGGATCCAGCTCCATGCAGCAGCCTCAGCACTTACAGAGAGGACGGCAGAGTAGAAGAGCAGAGCCAAGGGTGTCACCAGGTCGTAGTCGCACTTCTCCTGCACCTGTAGGAAACAGCCCGAGGGCGGGAGGATGAGCTGGGCTGTTTGCCATGAGCACCACCCAAAAGGATCCTTGGAGGTACCAGGGGACTCCCCAGCAGTGCAGCCAAGAACCCAACCTGCACCACCACACCACCGTGCCCAGCAAATTCCCTCATCCCGACGGGAAAACAACCCCTAAAGCCCCACTAATCCACACCAATGGGACAGAGAGATAAGCACAACCTCCTGCTCTGCCTTTGCTCAGATCTGGCCAAGCTCCCAGCCCTTTGATGTTCCTGATCCTTGCATGAAATTCCATGGAAGTGCCTCAAAGCAGGCAGCCAGGAGAGGCAAGGAGGCAGCCCAGCCCCCGCAAACAGCTTGCAAAGCTCACCAGCACAGTGAAATCCATGTATTTCCATCCCAGGCTTTGCCAGGGAATACCCAGCAGAACTATTTCACTGAGGGACACAGTGATAGCTCAAGGATACACTTGCAGACAGTCTCCCCTCCTTCATGAGCACAGCACAAAGTGCAATAAACCTCTACAATAAACCCTAATGTAACAAACCTCTCTCTGCAACAAGATCAATTCCAACCATTACAAAAATACATAAATGAATGTAACCAAACTGTGCTAAACTTAACTGCTATCAGCTCTGCAGCCTTTCTTCCCCCAAAAATGAAAGGCAGCATTTATCCCATCACATGAATACCAGTGCTGGGGATTTAGGAAACACATCACTGTTTCCTGCCACATCAAGGGATTCCTCCAAGGCCTTCCCTGCCACAGTCTGGGATGACCCTGCTCAGCCAGCAATGCCTTGAGGTTCTCTGGCACATGATGGGACCACAGCAGGTCAACAGATTGGCCCCACTGCCACTTCACCTCCCTGCTGTGCCTCACCCCACTGTCACCTGCTGGGCTGCAAACCCCATCCATGGTCCTCAGTGTCACAGCTCCACAGGAGGCCTGGCAGGGATAGAGAGAAGTTTCCACCCAAAACAACAGGAACCTTTCAATTTGCTCTGCTCTGGACCAGCAGCTCCCAGCTGATGGCTGGGGAAGGCCTGGGGAAGGCTGGCTCCATCCATGCAGCCCCATGGTGCCCCAAGCAGCAATTTGGGGAGTCAAAACCCACCCCTGTGGATCTGCAGTGCTACCCAAAGAACAGATATCATAGCTGGGCTTTTCCCTTGTAGTTCTCATGTGGGAGACACAGCATTACTCCCACCAGAGTTCTGTACCTGCTGCCATAGCACCACCTGACCCCAAGCCCTGGGGCTCCAGCAACACCTTACCACAACCCAAAATCACCCCCAAGCTCAGCAAAACTCCATTTTGGGCAAACCACAGAGTTGACCATGTCTCAAAGCCCGCAGCCCTCCCTGACAGCCCCCCCAGCTCACCTCTTTGGTCTTGCCAAGGATCTTCTCCACGAGGATGAGGTAGTTGCCAGCGTCTCGGCTCACCAGCTCCTGCAGGCTCCAGCAGTTCAGGCACAGCCCTGCTGTGGGGGACACAGAGCCACTGTCACAGCCCCCATTCAAGGAGGTCCCGAGAGGGAGGAACAATGGGAAGGGGTCAGGGAGGAAGGTGTTGACCACAGGCATCAGATTACAGCAGAAGAAAAAACCTCACGCCCTGGTTCTAGACAGACCTGACCTCAAACAACGGTGCTCGTCTCAGCAGCACCGCCTCGTACCTGAGCACCTGTGTGTTCTCACAGCCCAACACATCCAGCCTGGCTGGATGCCTCTCCCCAGGTGCCAGCAGGGTAGCTGACATGCCAGAGCTGCCATGTGCATGTGCAGAGGCCAGAGGGATGTGCCTGGCATGGGTGGAACCCACGTTCCCTCTGCCCAGGCACAGATGACCCACCAGTGCGACCCCTTGCCCTGCTGCCCCCTGCCTCAAACGCCCCAGATGCACAATCCCAACTATAAACTCACTCAAATCTTGCCAAATTCAGCTTCCTGTCAGCAGACATTCAATCCCCTCCAGCTGCATCACACCCGTCCAGCTTCCCCGGGCCCTGGAGATGCACTAACACAGCAGCACCACAGCAGTCAGCAGATATGAATCTGCACTGCTGTCAAGCCTGCCCAGCATTTAGTCCACCTCTTGGCACCTTCAAATTTTCATTAAATCTCTTAAAACCCCACCAGAAGATTAGCCAGACTGAAAGAATTGCCATGCAAAGGGATGGTGGGTCCTTCACCCCAGTGGATTGAAACCCCCCAACCTCCTTCCCCCAGACATCTGCTGGGATCCGACTGGTGACAATGGCCCAAGGTGTTTCCCGACGTTCTTCTCAGCGGTCAGGGCCACCTCCCAGAGGGCCTTAGAGGAAATGATCTGTGTGAAGGCTGTCAGGCCGCCTCCATTCATCCCAGCCCCACGTCCCAGGGGAGGAGGAGGTGCTTGCTGGCTGCCGGCAGTCCAGGAGCTGCAGAGCAAGGAGGGAGCAGCACCCCCTGCTCCCCTTCTTCCTCCTCCTTCCCAGGGACCTGGGTACCCCACACAGCCCCAGGGAGAAATGTTGCGGGGAAACTTCAAGCAACCAGCCTAACAAACACCTGGGAAAGGCCCACATTGGCATCTCCCCCATCCTGCATTGCTATGGATTTTTCCAGCAGAAGGGGATGCAGGGTGGACACTACACAGCTCACCTGCAGCCCACAGCACGGTTCAGGGGGTGCTGGAACTGGGGCTCTCCCAGCTTAAAAGAGAAAGTAAGATTAAGAGAGCATCTCTCACTGCAGAGAAGAGGTGCTAAAGATCAGAGAGGAAAAATAAATCAGACAGATTTCACTCACACGGTCTATTAAGTGGCACAGGACATAAACACCAACCCAAGCTGGAGCAGGGAAGAGAACACAACGAGCTGGCACAGGACAGCAGTTCAGCACAAACCTACAGATCACATTGTCTGGCTCTCAAACATTATTCCCAACTGCAGAGGCTACAGATTCATCAAACACAGACATGTCATAAAAATATCTTTACACATCTTCTAGGTGCTAAGCAAGAGCAATTTAAACCAGGGGAGAGGGTGACATGGCCCAGTGGGAGAAGACCAATGTCAAGACAAGCAAAACTAGTGCTGAGGTTGCAAAACCAGACTTGTAGACAAGTGTTTGCTCACCAGGACATGCACTATTTCTGTGGCTCTATGCCAGGCTTGTAGCTGAATTAACAGGGCAGGAGACTTCCCCCGGGGAAATCCCCTGGGCTGCCACACAACTTTTTACTTTCAATGAATCAACATTTTCCAGTGGAGGAAAGATCCCTCTGGAAAGTTTCCAAGCAGCTCAGATGCACTTTCTAATTTGCCTCCGCTACTCACAGTATCTTACTGGGTTTGCTGACACCCACCAAGATACTGTGGTATCCTGTCAGTGAGGGAACAGCCCCAGTAACCCAGGAATTCAGCAATGCTCCAGTTTTCCTTTGAGCCACTTCCATAAACCAGCGGATGCCACAAAGCCACAGATCAGCTGGGATGACTCCAGCAGGTTGCCCAAATAAATCAATATTGTCCCAGAGTGTGGCATCCTCCAGGGAAAGCTCCTGCACCTGGGAGATAGGCAAGTAAGCAACTGGCCCAGCAGAAGTGGTCAGAGCTGCCAGGAGCTTTGCTGACCTCGGCAAGAAGTCTCTGGGCTCACGTGGTGCCTTGAAAAAACCCCTCCTGCTCCAGCTGGGAGGATTACTTATCTTAGAGCCCCTTCCAGTGCCTAAAGGGGCTCCAAGAGAGCTGGAGAGGGACTTGGGACAAGGGCCTGAAGCAACAGGACAAGGGGAATGGCTTCCCACTGCCAGAGGACAGGGTTAGATGGGATACTGGGAAGAAATTCTTCCCTGTGAGGATGGTGAGGCCCTGGCACAGGTTGCCCAGAGAAGCTGTGGCTGCCCCATCCCTGGAAGTGTCCAAGGCCAGGTTGGACAGGGCTTGGAGCAACCTGGGCTAGTGGAAGGTGTCCCTGCCCGTGGCAGGGAGTGGAATGAGATGAGCTTTAAGGTCCCTCCCAACGCAAACCATTCCATGATTGTTTCACCTGTGAGACTCTGGCCCTGCTACACTACCAAGGGCAAAGCCTGGCCATGGGGAGCATCTCCCAGCGAGGAGAACACCGCATCCTGCACAACCATAACCACAAACACCAACAGCCCAGCACGACGTGGGCTCTTTCCTTCCTCTCACTTGTAGCGAGGGAGGAGGAAACTGCGGTGGCAGCGGCTCACGGCGTCATTTGTGCTGAATGGGGCAGAGGGAGAGGCACTGGGCTACTTCCCCTGGGGGAAACTGGGGCAAACCCACCATGGAGAGGCTGGGAGGATGGGCAGGGAGCAGGGGCAAGGGCAAAGCTCAGTGCATAGCATAAAGGAACAAACATAAGAGGGAGCAGCTGGAGCTGTGTCTGGGCAGTGTTAGGCTGCGTATTAGGAAAAGGTTCTTCCCCCACAGGGTGGTTGGGCACTGAACAGGCTCCCCAGGGCAGTGGTCATGGCTCAAAGGCTCCCAAAGCTCAAGGAATGTTTGGACAAGACTGTTGGGGTGTCCTGCACAGGGCCAGGAGCTGGACTCAATCCTTGTGGGTCCCTTCCAACTCAGCATATTCTGTGATTCAGACCTGAGGTCTTCTCACCCATTTTTGGGTCTTTACAGGAACTATGAGCTGAAGCTCCAGGACACAATCAGGTATATTTGAATGATATCGCTATAATCAAATTTCTATTTAACTCATGGACATAACAAGGCTCTGGGATTAAGCTACTCGGTGCTGGGAAGCAGCAGGCTGCCAGGATCTGAGCTCCTAAATCTGGCACAGCTGCATTAACCAGAGACACACCAAAACAGCTGTACCCTTGCAAAAATAGTCTCAAGTACAAAATGCAGCTCGGAAATCCTGCACACAATAAACAAAGACCACACAGTAAAGCAAAGTGTCCAGCACTGACAGGCATCAGTCAGGACAGGGGTCCAGATCTGGGTGGGAATTCCCTTCCCTCCTCTCACAGTGCAGGTCACAACCACCCACTTTCCCACCACTGGGAACAGAGTTAGTCCCTGTAACCACATCCCCTGCACCCAGACCAAAAAGATTATTGGGCAGGGAAGGTGATGCTCATAATGTGCCCAGGTTAGGCACAAAAGCCCAAGGTAACTTTAACAGCCGTAAGAAGTTCTCTCTGTCCCTCTGTAGATGTCCTGTGTCCCTGTGGGTGGCACCCGGGTGGCTGTGGTGGCACCCGGGGACTTCATGAACTGCAGAGCAGCACTTGGCTTATTCCCAGGCCAGGGAGAGGCTGCAGCCAGGTGAGAAAGTTTCCAGGCAGGTTTATTTGCAGCCATCCCTCACCTCAACACGCCCCAGCAGATGTTACACTGCTGCTCTGCTGCAACACTGAACTGTGTCACCACAAAGGACCAGGCACAACAACCACAGGGACAACTCAGCAGTGATGTTTTACACCAGGCCAGAGCAGCACCAGCACAAAGACAAGCTGTGTCCATTCCACTGTGCCAGGTGTGCTCAAACCCAGCAGCACCAGACCATGCTGGGCACCCTCCCTGTCCCGGGATGGACAAGGGTAGATGTGCACCAAGGGCATGTGGGAAGCTGGAACCAGCCTTTCCCCTGAATTTTGCACTTGCTCTTTAATTACCAAAAAACATTTTTCACTAGGAGATGCAAGGGAGGCCCCGAGTCTGTGTGGAGGGTGCAAGGTCGGGGATGCCCTGGAGAGTCCCCAAGGCGAGTGCAGGGATGCTCCCTGCCATCACTGCAAGCAGGGGCTGAGCTCCCTATCACCCCCAGTCTGTTGAGCTGTGCCAGGTCCAGGAAGTTCTGTTTTGGAGGGAAACACTTCACCTCACCCACCCAAGCCCATGGCAAGGCAGGGTTTGCAGAGAAAGGAGCCTCTTGGCTGAGGGAAGTGGGAAGTAAAATCATGCTCACAAATCCCTCAAGGCCTCAAAGGAGAGCAGTCCTTTGAGACCGGCTCCAGAGGTGTTCAGATCAGCATTATAGACGCCCTTTGTACAGGCAGCACAAGCCCGAACTCCACCTTCCAGCCCCTAAATCCAATGAATTTGTCTCAAGAGGCACAGGAGACCTCCCAGTAGGGCAATGGGAAGCCCCACAGCTAAAAAACTGCTGACATCCACCCTGCCCTCATGCTCATCCGTCCGGTTTTGCTTCACTAAACCAGTGACCCAGCACTATTTATTTTTTTCTTAAAACATGGAAAATGAGTCAGATTTATCTGCCAGCTACACAGGCAGCCCAGAACACATCATGTCCCCAGCTGGGAGAACCTGAGGCTGCAGCACGTGGAGCCGCAGCAAAAGCAGGACTAAGCCGTGCTTATCCCAGCATCCAACAGAGCACGATTCCACTGAGCCCAGCATGACACAGACCCGAAGGAAAACCTCCCTTTGGGAGAGCAAAGACCACAGCAAAGCTGCCAAGCAGGGATGGGGTGCTGAGCAGGGGCTGTACCGAGCCCCTGGTGCCGGGAGGGAGCCTGGGCACAGCACCTGCTCACGCTTTGATCGCTATCGGTGCCAACAGCCCGGGCAGCAGCGGCCCCGTGGGCGGCCTCGGAAGGATGAGGCTTTGCCATTTCTTTTCTGAGAAGTGCACCGAGATGCCCTCTTCCTCCTCCTCCTCCTCCTCCTCCTCCCAGAGTAGCTCCTTCCTGGCCTCGTGGAGGGGGTGGCATTTCCCCTCCGCTGCTCTTTGTAGTGGGCAACCGTCAAGTCAGCAAAGGAGAGAAATAAAGCAGAAATACCACGTTGTGCCCAAGCTGCCCACGGTGCCTGGGCTGGGCATCGGGTGCTGGTGCTGTCCAAAGTGACACAGCTGGAGGGGTGAAAAGCAAACAGCCCCATTCCCTCCCTCCCCCAGGCCCTCTCCCACCATTTCCCCTACGTCCTTCCCCAGAAGGCGGCTCCTCCAAGGGACTGCCCAGATGAAGGGCCGACTCGCAGCAGTTTGTAAGGAGGGGCAGGAGGTGCCCGAAGGTCCAAGCCTCTCAGCCACAGCATCCCCTTGGGATACATCCTGCACTGCACATCAATCTAACCCACAGCTTCCATATCCAAGCAGCTGCTTAGATATGGAATATGGATATCCAGCAGCAGGGTACAGGGGCACCTCCCAGGGCTGGAGCCACTCCAAGCACTTCCACCCTGGGCAGTGATTTTGGCAAGAAAACCCATGACAAGCCTGGAGAAATCAGCTCAAAGGTTAAAGTTTGCCAGGTTTAGTAACCAGTAACCATAATTCTGCACCCCGAGCTGCATTCAGACACTGCATTTCACCACTCAGTAACAAAGCTGGAGGAGCCCCACACCAGACTGGTCCTTCCCCATGAGGGTATTTAGATGCAATGGAACAGGATCTTAAGTTTCTCTTTTTTAGAGCTGAGCACACTGAATTTCTGGGCACCACGTGAGACACTGTCCAGCTCACTAGTGACATTCTTCCACTTTCCCTCACCAGCATCCATCATCCCCTCTGACCCATGTGGAGCCCGTGGTAGATACACAACAGCTCCTTCCCAGCAGATCCCAGTGCTCCTTCCAGGCACTGGGCTGCCCTCCAGACTTTTCAGCAACTCCCATCCACCACAATCCTCTGGCCTCTCTCCCACCTCTGATTTCCAGCATGGCATTCCCAGCAGTGCCAGCAGCCAGACCCAAGACCAGGGCTTTCCTTCACCAAAAGATCCCTGTTTCTCTGCTCACCAGCAAGAAGTAAAATATGTTTCTTCCTTTATCACACTCTAATTTGTCAACAGTCTTTCTCCAGCAACACGAACCAGGCAAACCCTGAATGGAGTCTCCATGAGGAAAAGGGGGTTGTCCTTCCAAGCACTTTTCTAACAGGGATTTTTATGAGTCACAGACAACTCATTTTAATTTGGTCCTTCCAATAAACTCTACAGAAAGATCTTCTATTTAGACCCCAGAGTTGGTCATGGGCTCACCCAGAGTATAAATCTGGGATGGCCAAAGCCTCACAACTTCTCCTCTTTGCTGACTTCACACACCTCAGCTATTCAGTCACACAGGGGGGAAACAACGCCTTGGAAACAATTACTCACCCACTCTGGGGCAACCTCCTATAGAATTTTCAGATAAACCATTAAATAATGAACAAAACCCTAGCAAGGCCTCAGCCCAAAGAGCTGCAATGTGGTGTGTGCTATTTTGGTGTACGGAAATGGTAAAAAGGAGGGGAAAGCAAATAAATTGGGAAATAGAAGTGACGCAAGAGGTTAAAAATGAAAGAGGAGAAGGTTACAGCCCAGCTAGGAACAAGACAGAAGTTCACTGACTACATGAGGAACAACCCTGCCACAAATAACAGTCTGGATCTGACATAGAACAGGGATAATGAAACTGTTGCTTGTAACATGGGGAAGTCAGAAGGATGTGAAAACATTTCTGCTCTGTTTTTGAGAAGCAATAGGATGCCCTGCTATGGGGTGTGGGTGCACCGTGCTCTGTTTTCCCTAAATTGTACATGTTACTGCAAATACTTCCTACTCCGACTGCAAAGGCGTAGGATGTGAAAGAGCAGCACGTTAAAACGAGGGACAGCCCCCATGGGAAGGCACTGGAGGGGTTGCCCTGGGGGCTCCCCAGCAGCAGAACCTGGGCCAGGGCACAGCAGAGCCACTAACACCCACCCAGCGCCGGTGCGGAAACGGGGAGCGCTGGTCACGCTGGAGAGTGTTGGCAAGAGCACAAACCCTTGGATGAAAGGGGACTTTCTGATGCGTAACACGCCTGAGATTGTCCCAGGAATGCCAGGTCATTCTGCCAAACCCCACGAAACCCACATGAAGAGGACTGAGAACCAGCAGGCGGAGAGATGGGGGGAAATCATTAGGAATGAGGACTCCCTGGGCAGCACAGCTGCCTCCAGCAGAGCCCACCACCCCCAGTCCCTGCCCTGTACAGTCTGGTCTTCGCTAATGAGCCGGAAAAATTACAAAGTCGTTGTTTAAAGGCTTCCCTAACTCAAACACCAGCTCTGAGGGGGCTGGGATTAGGAGCTTGTGAGTGACACAGGAATTGATTAATCGTAATTACAGGAAGAGGTGAGTTCTGCAGAGCACAATGACTCGCTGGGCGAGATGGGGCTCCTTTGGACACGCGCTGTCACGGTGCCAAGCGCGAGGTCGCGCTTCCAGGAACCAGGAACGTAGGTCACGCCTCAGGGCCTGGTTCCCAGAGCATGGGGAGATGAAAAGGACACAGGAGTCTTGGTCATAACTGCACAAACCAAGACCCCAGTTGATGCTACAGCTACAGCATCACCTGGCACTGCTACAGTAGGTGTGAGGAAATGGGCATGGCAAAAGGGATTACTCTGGTATTTGGCAGCAGGTGGGACATTATTTGCATCTCTTTGTCAACTTATAGCTAAAAAGAAAAGCAGAAAGGGTTGAAAGAACTGCAAAGACAAAAAGGAATCTGAATTTGACAGCCCCTCAAATTCATTTCAATTCTTTCATCCGTAAGAGGATTTAGGAGTGATTTAATTGCATCTCACAAACACGAGCATGAGGAAGGAAGGTCAAAATGACATTCAAAAATTACTTCTGCTCGTTGCTGCTCTGCCCTCACCACCGTCATCCCAAATCCCTTCGCAGCCCTCTGAACATGGCTCACCTCTTTATGGTCACCACAGTGTCTGACCCAGGTTTAAATGAAGTCAGTAACAATATCTCTGTGCTTGCTTCTGACAATGCAGCAGAGACCACACCCATGGGTTTGGGGTCTATGAGCATCAAAGCAAGGCTGGCTGATTGCACAAAGGAATCCTTCCCCGTGATGAGCAAAGACTCCTCCTCCCTCCGCTCACGCATGGACAGCTGGCAACACGCACGACTTCTCTGCTGAGCCTTTACACAGGTAAGACCTAACGTGACTTGTTCAGTGTCTTGGAACATCATCCTACCACAGCAAAAGGCCTGGGAAGACTGACTAGGTTGGATCCCGCATATAACTTGGAACACTGGAAGGGAAAAAGGTCTCCAAGCCCCCAGCAGCACCAGCAGCTCTCTCTTACCCAGCTGCCCGGGTAGGTCAGCAGATCACACAGAAGAACAAGCTCATGGTTAACAGGTCACCTACCAGCCCATCTGCTGGAGACAGCATCTCTGCTAAGCCCGTGTAGACATCTTTCCAGTGCGTGGTAGATCCTGTCCTCTGTGCACGTGGTGTGCTGCATTTTAATTCATCTCCTAAAGGGGAAGAAGCAGGGAGGTTAGTATTGTATACAATGTCCTTACTGAAGTGTGAGGAAGGGAGCACTGCCATGCTTCTGCTGCAGTGCAGACAAGGTGCTCCTGGTGAATCACCACTCTGTTACTGCCTGGTGTCACCCCTGCCAACCCCAAAGCCAACAACACACCCCACTCTGCTGGCTGTCACCTTCCCTCTGCTCCCCAGTTCCTCCCAACCCTGGCAAAGAAAAGGAGGCACACATGTCCACGACTCAATCAGGAGAGGCAGTGGGGCCAAGGCACCCCAAACCTACTGCAGACATCTCTGCCTTCTCACAGCTTTCATCTGCGGGGCAGAACGGGTCTCGCTTACGTGCCTGTGGTGAGGAGGTAATCGTGGGTTAACCTCCTTCAAAGATAAGACTGCAAGAGATTACAGCACAGATGGGAATCCTGGAACAGCCCAGGCTGGGAGTGATCTCAAAAGATCATCTGGTCCAACCTGGGAAAGGTGGCAGCAGAGTCCACACTTCTACTCCTTGCATTAGGCATGGATTGTCCTTGATGCCTCTAATGTCCACTGACAATGGTCACAAACCCATTCCAAGCGGCCAGGAAAGCCACCAGCACTGTCACCTTGCTGCCACATGGCCAACGTGAAGAAAAGGTCCACGTGCCTTTGTGGCAATGCAGGAAAACCCAGAGGGGACCTCAGCCCCAACATCCGAGGACATTGTGAAACAGCGATTGCAGACCGTGGGGCTGCAGCCCTGTCACATCCCGCCTCTCCCCCACAGCCCAGGCTGCAACCTGAAACCCTGGGCTGGGGGAGGAAGATTTTATCCCACCCAGTTCATATGCATCTGTCTGAGAGGTCTTGAACATACAAGCCATTTGCCCAGAGGATTTACTGCTCAGATCTGCCTGGCTGTGAGCAGTCAAAGAGGTGACCAGGCTGAGATTCCCTCCTCCCCTGCAGTGCCAGCCCTGGAGTCCAGAGGGACCCTGGTGCTCAGTATTCAGTGATGGCTGCACACATCACAGCCCCCCATCTCTGCCCTGGAAGGAACCAAAGTCACTGTGATCTCAGGAAAGGCTCCATGGTCCTCCCTGCTTGGTGCACTCAGCATGGCCACCTCCACCACACTTAATTCCCAGCAAATCCCCCAAAAAGGCTCAGGAAAGCTGTACCTGGCTGTTGGGGTTCCCCAAGAGCCCAGGCACTGGGGAAGGTTGGCTCCAGCCTTGTCCCTTGGTCCTTCCTGCACTGGAGAGAATCCACCAACAGCTCCAAACAGGTGAAAGGAAACACACAAGAACAACCACTGACCTGCCAAATACAAGTTCTCTTTTTCACCCCAAAGAGGCTCATGGGCTCCTGCCTCTTGTGTCCCACTGCCACAGCCTGTTCTTATGGTCTTCACCATAAGCTTTGTCCATCCACAGTGCACTCGTGAGGAACGCCGAGGAACGCGGTGCCGTGGCTGAATGAGCGGGGAATCACACACCAGCACCTCAGTCACAGCCTGTGGCAAGAGGAAAACGGTGACTACGAGCACTGTGTGACTCACAGGCACCCCTTACAACACCCAGCTCACAAAAAACACACCTCCCTGCTCATCAGCTTGTTTCAGGGCACAGCTTGGGCCCCGGAGAGGAACCCGCTCCTCACCCCACACCAGCCCAGCCATCCCTTCCCACTGCCTCTCGTGTGCCAGCACACAACAGGGAGGGGATTCAAGGACAAAATATAACCAAAGTATTACCACAACTTTCAAAACAGAGTCTTTGGGGTTTTTTTTCCTGGTGTGCTACAGACCACACACAAATCTAAACCTCCTCTCCCAGGGCAGTGCTTATGGAAGCATTTTTCGTGGGAGAGGACTCCATTTGTCCACCACAACCAAGCAGGAACTTTGCAACCTTTTCTGCTGTGTATTCCCTCGACTCTCCCTTCCTTCCCACCCACACTGAATGAGATGACAAGGCAAGGGGCAGTTCTGGAGGACACAATCTGACTTTCCAAGGAGCCCTGTTAAGCATCTCAAGAACACTCAGAAAAACGAGTGTTGAAGTCAAGGTTTTGGATCAATGCTTTGCTTTTCACAAGGGTGTTGAGCAACTCTGCAGGGAAAAAAAAAAAAAATCTGTTCCTTCATCCTCTTCTCCCAGCTGGACTCCCAGTAGAAGAGCACAACCACCACCCAGGGAAGGGAGAAGGGATGGATCAACTGAGACAAAACACCAAGGAGAGACCTTCTGACATCAGATTGTCACAACTCTCCTGCCAGCAGCTCTGTCAGCAGCACAGCCTGGTGCCCACACATCTGCCCAGCCCCTGTGTGAAACACCTGGAAACACTGCTCCCAGGAGAAGGAAAAGAGGAGACACCAAAGCAGCTGTGGGAAACATCCTCAGGCAATGACTGAGCATCACCCTTAGACAAGGCATTAACCACGAGCACATCAGACTGGACATCAGGAAGAATTTCCTCAAGGAAAGGGTGGTCAGGCATTGGAAGGGGCTGCTCAGGGAGGTGGTGGAATTCCCATCCCTGGAGTGTTCAAGAAACAATGGGATGTGGCACTCAATGTTCTGGTCTAGTGGACCACGTAGTGATTGGTCAAAGGTTGGATTCAATAATCTTGGAGGTCTTTTCCATCCTGAATGATTCTGTGATACTGCATATGGAAGTGTGCCCAGGTCGAGTGCCTCTCCTGCTCTGCACAGTGTTGGTAAGAGCTGAGCAAAGTAAGCAAAAGGGCTTTATCCCACCACACATCATTCATGCATCAGACCCCAGCCCTGCAAAATCAAGCTTGGGATTTCAAGCCTTGAATGTTCTCCAGTATGAGGTTGGTTTATGTTCTCCAGCAACTGCACCTTAAAAGCAGCCTCCAAACACTGTGCAAACCATACAGTCACCATTGAAGAAGCAGAGAAGCCAATGTTTGGATGAGTTAAGCAGTCTTTCTGCTGTCCCACAGTGACTTGTGGCACAGCTGGGAGCAGAAGGTAAATCTCCAGCTCTCCACACACATTCCTTATGCCCCATGCCATCCTTCTGCCACTTACAGGATCAGCATGGTCAGAAAGGACTGGACTCCTCACAAGAACCAGGTCAGATCTCACCTAGACAGAGTCCCCATTGCCTCACACTGCTCTGGTCCAAACACAGCTGACCAACCAAGCTAAACACACCACTGCACATCCCAAGAGTCCCCTCTCTGTCTCTCCTACACAGGACAGCCACCCACCAGCAGCAAGGTGCATCTGCAGCCCGCCCTGATGGAGGAGCTGACAGTGACTGAGAGGGGAATCAGGAACCCAGGAACCACAACGGCCCCGATCCGGGCACAGGGAAGCAGCCACACCACAAACAGCTCAGGGTGAGGCAGGCAGAGAGCAAGGCTTGCTCTCCTTCATATCACATCATGCCAGTGATGTTACAGCCTCCTCAGCCACAGAAGGGACAACATTTAAGTCCCCTGGTTTTAACAGCCCCACGTCCTGAGAGAAACCAATTTATCTCTCAACGTTCTGCCCTGTTTTCACCACGTGGCCAACAATTCACCACGTTGTGGGCATGGGGCAAAGATGAATCCACGCCCTCCTCTGAAGGCCTGAGTGCCCAAAAAGCACCTGAAAAATTTCTAAGCAGATAAAAACCCCGCTGATTAAAGTGAGTGAGAAAAGGTACAGCACACGAAAGCTCAGTTTGGAAAGTATCTTAAGAGTATTTGTGAAATTGTCCTTGCATGGATGCAAGATTTTTGGGAGATTCCATCCCAGATTGTTTAGTTAAGAGGCCTCCTTCATCTCTGTCCCAGTTACAAAGGTGAACAGGTAAATCAGAGTATTCCTGTTGACTAGCACCAAACAGGTAAACATTTACCCCTTGGTGGGAAGCAGGAACTTGCTGATCATTGCTTTTAGATTTTCACTTATCCCACTTTGAGGCCCAAGGTTTGAAGAAATGCTGAAGTTTTTAAAAACTATGAAAAATTACCAACAATATAGAATGTATTTTCCTGCTGAGGTCATGGGAATCCCTCAGGGCGTCATAGCTCCATCACAGGGACTTTCCACTTAGCTGGGACACACTGGTTCCCCCACTTGCCTTCACTGTCCTGGGACCTTTCCCTTCCATGGCTTTTCTCCAGCTCAGTATCAGAGCAGAGAACACATCACCTTCTTCTTGCCCAGAAGGTCCCTCTGGGCAGCCAAGTCATGCAGATGACATCAGCAGCCCCCACACAGCTGGGACATGGCCTGTGACAGCCTTTTCAGCAGGGAGAAACACTTTCCTTGCATTAAGGTCCACACAAGTCTTATCTTCACTATCCAAAGGACGTGGAGGCAGTGGAGCCCAGGACAACCACCATCAGATGGGAATAGAAGGAAAGAGCTCCAAGATCAAGTCCAACGTTGGTGTTCCCAAATAAAGTAGTGAAGATGATTAGACCAATACCTTCTGGGACACCAGCCACCTCCAATCCAACCAGCAGGGCAAACCCCTGCCCACCCACCTTGGATGGTTCCATCACGACACCCCAGGGGGGCACCACCCCAGCCAGAAAACTGCCCTGCTTTAATCCACCCTCCAAGACAGCAAACCCAGGCAGCCATGGAGCAAGCTGACATTTGCCCTTCCACAATGGCAAATCCCAGCAGCATCTCCTTGAGATGCCTGTGAGCAGGAAAGGACCTGGCTGAAAGTTCTGTACCTTCCCAGAGGGAACCTTGCAGTAAGGAAGCAAGGCACTGCTCCACCAGCACCAGAGGAAGGCCCCAGGTACCTTCACGGCAGGATAACACTCCTTCCTGCCCCAGTTGTTCTGAGGCTGAGCATCCCATGCAGGAAACACGAGAGGACAAACAAGCCCTTCACCATCAGGATCAGCTTGTGAACACACTGCCCAGGTTTGCTGGCCCTGACAACTGGTGGAGGGACACAAACTGTCTCACAGAGACACCAACTCCTGGGTTGGTGCCAGGACATGACTCAGCACTTGGCCTGATGCTGCCAAAGAGCTTAGGGCACTGGGGAGACAAGGGTAAGAGGCTAAAGAAAAGAGAAGCTTGGGCTGATGCTACAACAGAAGGAAAACCACTTAATTTGGAATCAAAGCAAAGGGATTCTAAGCTGAGCTTTTTTCAGGACGAGATCCTCCTACAAGCTCCACAGCAAGGTCATCTCCTTTGAGCTACACCTCAGCTTTCTGCCTCCTCCATTTCATCCTCCAAAGGGGCAGTGGGCAACAGGCAGGAAGGGAGCTTTAGGAGATGAATCCTCACTGTTGTGGAGGAGCTGGATACGCAGCTATGCCACACAGTGGAGAAAGGGCACGTGTGGTACCTGCTCCTCCAGCGAAAGTGGCTGTTTTTCTTAGATTACAGAAGAAATCTTGGTTTTCAACTACCCTTTACTTGCAAGATTTTACTGCCTCCTCTACACCCCACAGGGGAGCCAAAGATAGAAACTCTGAGCCGAGGGAGGGAGCAGCTGGAGGAAGCCTTTGTAGAAATTGGGGCAACGAGGGGAGGAACCTGAGATTTTCAAGATTCAAGCTTCAGCCTGTGTGTGTTTACCACCAAGTAAGTGCTCTGCAAAGAGCAGGGAGATGAAGGTGATAAGATGTTCCTTCAAACCACACAAAGGCAGCATGTCAAAAGATCCAGGAGGCAACTGGTTTGACAAACATCCTTTGAGGGTGCTCGCAAAGGAGCGTGTACCATCCAAACACCCCGGCTGCCTTACAGGGCCTCGGGTTCCTGTCCCGCTGAGCAAGGACAGGAGCTGCTCTCACCCTGAGGATAAGAGCACACTGAGCCATGGCAGGGACCATGAGTGACCTGCACTCCTTGGACTGCAAAATCTTGGGGAGTCTCCCTCCCCCAACCAACAGGGGAACAGGGAACAGAGAAGGAACGTGGAGAATCTTTTCCAAAACCCAGATCAAGCCCTTACTGAATTCTGGTCATGGACAAACTGACCAAAACCAACACTGATGAGGCCACAGAGGGGGAACGTGAGAGAAATCCACTTATGTGTCACCACATGTGTCACCACTCATATCTCCCATACACCTACTCACCCACCCAAGCTGTGTGAGAGCATCACCACCATTGCCCCTAGGTGCTGGTAGAGGCTTGAGAGGACTTAAAAAGTTATCATGAGGTCTGATTTCTTGAGAAGTCAGTCATAGCAATGTCTGGGCACTCTGTGGGATCACCCCCTTGTCCAAAGAGCGAGGAGCCAAATGACTTGAAACAGGACAGATTACAAATGTGAACCACAGCAGGGTCCCCATGATGCTCCCTGCTGTATTACACAGAGAAAAATACAACCAACAAAACCAGGAAAAAAAATACACTATCCACCTGTGTTATCCTCTTCCTTTTCTAGGAGTGCAGATGAAGCAAAGGAAGAGGACACCAGAAATGAAGGGTCTTCCAGGACACAAGTCAACTCTAAAAGAAAGAGTGCTGTCTGCACAAGCCTGGCTCAGGTACCTTGAGAGATGTACAGGAACCTGGACAGCCCATTCCTGCTCTACTCCCAGGGGGGACACGAAGACCTCAGTAACTGGTCCCTGAGCAAGCCACATCCAGAGCAGGATTTAGGGGGAAAGAAATGACACAGGCTGTTGGAAAGGGGCAACAGGACAGGTTCACCCAGCACGGGGTTGGAAAGGGGTAAACAAATGCAACTGGGGCAGTGCTGGGAGCATTTGCTGCTATCAGGGTACCACTGAAAGAACCAGAGCAGAAACAGCTCCAAGGAGCAGTGCACACTCGGGGGTTGGGTGGTGAGGATCCAGGAAGCAGCACGAGCCAAGGAGAATTCATCCACACAAAAAGGCATTGGTGATAGAGACATTGAGACCAAGGTGGCTTTTCAGAAGACCAAAACCACCAAAAGGTCAACTGGGCATTGGTTTGAACAGGGAACACAGGAAAGCATTTGGCCTCCTGGACACACGGTGCGTCTGGAGGGTTCACCAACCACACTGATATGAAAAACTGCAGCCAGGAATGAGCTGCCCTGAAAACTGGCAAACTCCACATTCCAGCCATCCAGCTGCAGGGTTGTATCTCTGCTGGGAAGGACAGGACTTGGAGATCCCACAAGCAACAGATACAACCTATTTCTTGAAGGACTCTGGAAGGAAGATTTTCACAGCAACTAGTCCCCAGTCTGGGATGCCTGGAACAGCACATGTAGGAAGTCTTGATGTAATAAATGAGCAACAAGCCATTATATGAACCATCAACCTTAAAACTGCTGTGGGATTGACACATTAATGCAGAATTCTGAGCAAACTGCAACGTTTGGAAGTGAAGTGGGAAAGAGAGGTTTAGACAGTGATTTTGTCTTCAAGTGGAGGATAAAATTCATGGTACAAGAAGAAAACAGGACAACAGTGCTGAGAGGCAGGAATGGCACAGGACATCCCTACATGCTCACAGTAGGAAATCAAGATCTGATTTATTAGCGGTAAATGCTGTTTTGGGAAGAAGAGAGATACAACGAGCCTGGCAGCTCCCGGGAGATAAAGAACACTACAGGACCAAGCCCTCCTTGAGCAGCTGGGAAACATCGTTGCTTTCCTGAACTGCAGTGCCTCATTTACACCAGAAAACGTGAGAACTGGAAAGCTCACTAAGACACAGAGATCACTCCTTGTTCTCACTGTGTCTGAGAACTGGGCTGAATGAGAGACTCCCAGCACAGAGCAGGGAAAGCACCTAACGTGCAAAAGCAGTTTCAGAGTCCTTTTAGTATCAAACAGCACCCACAGAAGGTAACGCAAAATGGGTAAAACAGCACCCAGGTTTTACACCCAGGTTTGGCTGCCTGTTCCCCCCCCCCCGCCCCGAGGGCTGGTCGGGCACACACATTGGGCACCGTGGGGCTGGGGGTGTTCTTGGCAGCAGTGCAGGAAGGGGGGCTCAGCCCAGCCCAAGAAATTGAAACGTGAGGTGTGATTCATCTCAGCAAACTGCCAGCAGCTAAATTCAGACACCCCTCTGTGAGATGCTTACCTGGGGCTCCTCAGTTTGCACCAAGATGGTCCTCCGTGTCCTGCCAGGACATTTCTGTCCCTCTCCACTAAATGCAATGTGAATTAGCTCCAAGGCAGTCACCCAACTCTATGCAGAGCTGGAGTGGATTAACCCAGCCACGGACTTAGGTCATGAGATGCTTCTTTGCAGAAGGAAGTCCAAATTAATTCCCAATACACATTCCTATAAGAAAATGGGAAGGCACAGTGGTGGCCATCCTTAGTCCACAGCCAGGGCACAAAGAGCATCTTGGTAAGACAGTTTGAAAGTCAAGTCTGACCTAACAACTGAACGTCTGTGCAGTCAGTTCTGCTGCTGTTCTGTCAGGCTGCTGACCATGGACACAATGTACCAGAATGAAGCAGAAAGAAATGCCTGCAGTCAGAGGAGAAAGGGCTCCAGCTTAGGAAAGACCTTAAAAACACACTGCAGCTGAAGGATGGACCATCATCCAAGCAAGGAAAAGATAACATCCAGGAGAGGCAGAAATAAGGGAACTGCTCTGCTATCTTCCTGAAATAAGCAGCCTCAGGTCATCAGTTTTGTGTCTAATACTTTGCCTTCAACAAACCCACATCTAAGGTGTCATACAACAGCTAAAACCTGGAGATACAGAGCACTGTGTACCCCAGGGCCACGCTGCCGGGAAGGGGAGGCAAGGGGGGGATAGAAATTACAAATCCAGACGGAATTTGCCTAATACCAGGCAGGATTGACTTTTTATTGCTCAACGTGCCTTTCCCAGCCTGGCACCACGGTTCACAGCGGTGCTGGGCTCTCGGGGAAGGGCAAACACAGCGGGTCACGAGGCAGCAAGACCTGGGGGAGGGCGACAAAGGGACAGAACAACCACGAAGCTCCTCCGCGCTCGCACGGGCGATGTCGGAGCCAGCAGTGCTCAGCATCACGTAGCCCCGAGTGACACCAACAAAAAAAAAAAAAAACCAAAATACAACACCCTGTGCATCGACAGCAGGGCTGCAGGGGCTGGGGAAGCGGGTGACCCGGGGTGGGGGTCTGCACGGCCGCCCTGAGCTGCATCTCTGTGCAGAGCCACAGGAGGGGAGAGGCTTCCGGGGCGGCTGGGGAGAAACACTTCGAACCTCAGCGAAGTCGTGCGGCTGCTGTAGATCCCGTAGTACCCGTGCTGCTCACGGCAATCACAAGTGGTTTATCGGCCCAGCCCCTCCCGGTACAGCTTTGCTCTGCTCAGCTGGCACCGAGTGCCCCCAGCTCAGCCGATCAGAGGAGAAAGCCAACAGGAAGCTGAGAAATGCCTAAGACAAGTCAGCTCCACACAAACACCTCCATCCAAGCCATTTGCGTTGCTGCAAAGGGCGATTATTTAACGGGATTTCCCAAATTCCATCCCTAAGATTACCTGCGTTAGCAGCCAGAGCTTAAGGCTGGTGCCTGGGAGATGAAGACACTGTGAACTCCAAAAAAAATATAAAACCAAGAGGTGCAAACAAACAGCAATAACTCCAAAGTGTAACTGCTTTTTCTTTTGGAGATAAAGCTGCACAGAAAGAAAGAAAAAATAAGAAGCAGAGCCCTAGAGCTGCCCACCTTAGCTGTCCTTTGCTCTGGGATCCGCTATCCTTGAGCTGATAAAGTTGCAGAGATGTTTTACAGCATCAGGAGCAGGACTCACACCTCTCACTGGTGTGAAGCGAGTCCATACGTGCTCCCAGCATCAAGTACCAGCTGCCAAGGACAAAGCTTTGCCATGTCTCAGCTGCAGGTCAGCACATGAGGTGGTCTTAGGACCGGCCCTGATGATAATGGAGATGCTTGACCCTGACTTTAGGGTCAAGTTTTCCCAAGGGCGTGCAACCAAAGCAGCAAACTAAATCACAGTAAGAGCAGAAACAGGGTTGCAAGAAACCCAGCAAAAAGAACAAAATAATCAGAGAAACTGTCTTGAGGTGAGTGGCTTCCTCAGTGGACAGGATTTAAAATAAAATGCATCTGCTCTGGAGGGTGCACAAGGTGAGATGCAGAGAGGGGGTCCTCGAGGACTCAGAATGAAACTTTGCAACTCATCATTTCGAAACAGTGTTTGCACTCATCTGACCATGATTCAAAAAGTAAAAATCAAACCAGAAAAAAAAAAAAGAAACTTCTCATTTCTGATTAAATGAGACAGTCTCCTCCACACACCAGAGTTTAGACCAAGTCCCACCAAGCTGGCTCTCCCTGGAATCAGCATCACACCAGTTTTCCATGACACCAGCTGGGAAAAGTGGTACCCAGGCAGCAATCTACCAAAGATGCTCCTCTCCTGGTTTGCCCTCCTCCAGCATCCCTGAGGCAGCCAAACCACTGAGCACTGACTGTGTTCCTGCTTCTCAAGAGCTCACCAGTCACTGCCACTCAGTTCTTCACTCCCTGTGGAAACATTTGGGTCTTCCTGGGATCAGGAGCAAGGCATTAACCCCATGGCATAGACAGGCAAAAATTCTTGCCTGGGTCAGAGTGGTAAACTCAGGGCATCCTGGCTGAGGACACCCAGGTGCTCAGCTCACACAAATTTTTTTACAAATGGAAAAGCTTTTCAATCATTTCCCAGCTGGTTTCCCTGCTGGAAAGATTTGACCAGGAGAGCTGAGCTCCCTCAAGCCTTGGTGCTGACTCTCCAGATGGTTGAGGGCAGGAAAGAGCCCAGCTCAGCTCCAGCAGCACCCGAGTATTGTTTATCTGCTGGTTCCTGTTTTTAGTTTTGTCTCTGCTTTTTTTCTTTGTTCTATAATTGTGCTGCAGTGGCAATACCTGCTCTGAATGGCCTGGGGATCTCTTTGAACTAAGAACCAGTCCAGTGCTTCACCACATTGAATTTTCTTATCTAATAAAAAAAAAAAAAAAAAAAAAAAAAAATAAAAAAAAAAGAGGCCCCAGCCCCAAAGCAAACCATGATCAGATTAACTCCTCCAATCTTGTTTTTAAGCTGAACTGGAGCAGATATTAATGGCACTTGGGAGCCCCTGGTATGAAGACAAACCCTGTCCATGCCTGATTCTCCCAAATCTGGGGCTGCCAGGAGGGACAGATTTCCAGGGATGAAGCAGGGCTGTCACCAGCTCTCCCTACTGGAAGACCAGTTCAAGTGTTGATGGGACCTGTCCCCAGTGCCTATTTGGGGGCAGGGAGCCAACCAGCAAAATGTCATCCAAGTGCATCCTCACTGCAAAAGGTGCCAACCACAGGGGTGGTGCTGGAGCTGAGCACCCAAATCCTGCTGTGCTCCCACCTGCCAGGGTTTCCTCCAAGACTCGAGCATGAGGCAGATGTGGATGGGCTTCATCAGGAGGAGGATGCTAGAGAAGATCTTCTGGCCATGTCCCCCATGGGCTCATCACCAGGGTCCTTCTCCTCTCACCGTAAAAAAGGGACAACCAGTGGTAAAAGAGGTAGCCTGTGGGCAACTTGGGGATTTGATGCTCCTTGGGTTTGGGTCCCAGCAGGTCAAAAAAGCCCTTTAGTCCCCAGAGACAGGAGCATTGAGGGACATGGGGACACTGATGCAACAGGCTCCTCCTGCATTCCCATCAAAGCACTGATACCCTTGGGCAGAGCCATCCACATCCCACTCCACAGGGGTCTGGAGGAGGGCTCAGAGCACCCTGGGCATTCCTGGTGCAGCTCCTGACATCCTGGGCTCTCACAGCCCCAGGACACAAACCCCAAGCACAGATGGGGGTGTGTTACACCCCAACTGCAGCTCCCAAACACCCATCCTTCCCAGGAGGGGCTGGGCTATGACAAGCTGTATTTAGATCACACCCCAACTGAGCCCCAAAACCCCAAAATGCCTCAATCATACTCCTCTCCACACAGTCTCTGCCTGGCTCAGAAGGCACTGGCCTTGGTTTCAAGCCTTCAGGCCCCCACTGCCATCCTGCATCACCACAGTATGGATGCCAATCTTAAACTTCTCTGTTCCCATCACTTTTTCCTCTGTTCCCAACCCTGTGCCTGGAAGTCCCCACAGTCCTGCTCACCACAGTCACCTCCTGGAGCAGCCCCTGATCAGGGTGGTGCATCAGTGCCCTGTGAGGGGCACAGGTATGGATAGAGCCCCTCCAGTGGGGGCATTGGACACATCCTGTTTTATTACAGAGCTGCAGAAAGAGAACAGCCCCAGTGCCTGCAGAGCTTTGAGAGTTTAAACAATTTGCAGGCTGTGTTGGAGAAACGATGTGTCACAGGCTGAAATATTTGATTCCCAAAGCCCAGATTAGCACCAGCTCCCCCCGGGAGCCACAGCCTTTGGGAATTATTCACCTCCTATTCCCTCAGCACCAGACTTGGGCATTATTTAATGCCTTTATCCTTAAATCACTCCTCCAAGGAAGAAAACAGCTCTACTATCCGTGCAGTGACAGGGAACTGAGGCTGCTGGGAAAGGCAAAGTGGCTCTGGCCAGGTCACCCGGGAAGCCTGTGGCAGGACAAGGGTCACACCAGTGTCCTACATCCATCAGCATCTGCAGGGAGGGGGCAGAGGATGGACCAGGCTCTGCTCAGGGGTGCCCAGCAATGGAACAAGAGGCAACAGGCACAACTGATGCCCAGGAAGTTCCACCTGAACATGAGGAAGAACTTCTTTACTATGCAGTGACCAAGCACTGGAACAGAGACCAGAGAGGATGTGGAGTCTCGCTCACTGGAGATATTCCAGACCCATCTGGCCACAATCCTGTGCCATGTGCTCTGGGATGGCCCTGCTGGAGCAGGGAGGTGGGACCAGATGACCCACTGTGGTCCCTTCTAACCTGACCTATGCTGTGAGTCTGTGACCCCGACAGCACCTTAAACCCAGAGCATTTCATCCTCACAGCTGCTATAAAATCCAGTCACCACATTTTTTTCTGTGCTTTTCTCGGCTTTTCCACCCTTTCCATGTCATCTGCAACACTCACAACTCAGGTCACACCTGAATTCAGCTGGTTGCTTTGGGGACTGTTTCTGAGAAGTGCCTAAACGGTATTTTTTTTTAATTTAATTTTCTTTAGAAAAGACACAGCCCAGGTTCAGCCAAGTGAGGTCACTCTGCCAGCACAGGGGGATGCTCGACCCAGATCTGGACTTCCCACCCCAGCAGCAACCTATTCCCCTTCTCACTTACCTCCAGGGAGACGTCAAGTTGTTTCCTTGCTTTTAACTTCAAAATGTTAACTCGAGATAACGCGAGGTTATTTTGACAAGAGTTCAGGCTTGTGTCTCACAGCTGCACAATCCCGGCTCGCCCCCGGCAGGGATCAAAAGACCCAGCGAGCCGATGGGGTCACCTCCCTGGGAGTCCACCTCCCTCCGGGAATATCCTCCACTCTCCAAATTAACAGGGGAGGCGTAAAGATCAGTCTAATTAGCCAGCCTGGCCCCTCCGCCTTTAGCAGAGCCAATTAGCAGGCAATTCGCCTCTCCCAGCGGCGGGTCCCCGGTAGATAAACCCTTGCTGCTTCGCTGGGAGGGCAACTCTCAAGTGGGTTAAGTGCGAATTGCGTTTGGTCACAGCTTTGTGACACTTCGCAGCTATTTCTGCTCTCCTCCCCCAGCTCTTTGCCTGCAAAACTCCTTCCAGGAACTGCGGCAGTTCTTCCTCTCTACACACTGTGATGGTTTTCACAAGCACAAGCGGTGCCAGCCCCAAATCACCGGCGGGCTTTGCACTTCGGATCAGCCAAGGCACCACCCAGCCCGGTCTGGAGTGATTTAGCAGGCAGGGTAAGGGATCAGACAGGGCAAGGAGCATCCCTGCTTGGCTGTGCCTGCAGCCACAGCAGCAAAGCAGTTCCAGGAGCCCAGGGATGCAGCCACAAAGCCAGCCCTTCCTCGAGGCAGCCTTTTTTGGGTCTGTCTGTTGAAGCTGGTACCAACCCTGGCTTTTAAAAATTGCTGAACACCCTCTTCCCTTTAGAGCTTTCAGTTGTCTCCCGTTGGACATGACACACTAAAATTTAACAGGGATCATCACTTTGGGAAACCTGTGCTAAAGGCACTTAACTCTGCATGAACCCAGGCTTGGCAGTGCTTCCCCTGACTGCTCCCACCCAGCAACGACCAGGAAAGCAGGACCAGACCCTCTCACGTCCAGTAACACCAGGTGATGGGGCAGAGCCTGCTCTGGGCTCTGGGCATGGTCAGAGCCTCAATCCCTGCGGGCTGTGCCCAGGGGAGGAGCAGGATCACCCTCCCGAGATGCCATCTCACAGCACACAAATCTACCTGGGTCCACTGCTCCACTGAGAACAGGCAACGGGACTCCGAGTCTCCTCCTGGATGTCCCTTTTTACACAGAAAGCCTCAGCAATCTTGAGCAATGGGAGACCACAGCAGTGCCCCTCCCTGTGGATCAGGGAGGACAAGCCAGCAAGACACGTCTGTCAGTCTTCTGCATCACCCCATCGAGTCATGGGCAGGTCAGCAATTTTAGTTTTGGAGGTTTATACCAACAAATGAAGTGCCCTACACATGAGGAGCTTAAATACTGCCCAGGACCTTCCTCCCCTTGTCCCCAACACAGGCTGAGTGACCCCAGTTTGTAAACAGGATCACAGCAACAGCAGCACATCAGCACCACAAGCATCCCTCAGCCTCCACAGGGTGCCCCAGCACCCTGGCACTGGGTTCCCAGGTTGCAATGGATGACAAGACCCCAACATTCACCTTCCTCCCAGACTGCTCAAGCTGAGAAGACAACAGTGTTGTCAAGTGGTTACGGAGGGAACCGAAAGTCTGCAATAAAACCCCAAGTTCTGGTGCCATGGCAGGGGGAGAGACCTCTCTGTGCCTCGATTTCCCCCTCCAAAAGTAGCAGCAGAGGCTCCTGCTGCACCACACTCCCTCAGCCACCGGCTGGAAAACAGTGGCAGGTGAAGGAGAAAGCATAATTTTCTTTCATCCTGTCATTTTTATTTCCTACTGTAGCCTTCCCAATCCCATTTATAACCCTGGCAGGCAAAGCTGGCAGAGCAGGACATGTCAAACAGCATTTTTATAATACATAAAAACATACTAATATTTCACAGAGGTTATTTCTAACCCACAAGAACCACTTGCCTTAACCATCACATCCTGCCACGAGCGCCCAGCACAGTACCCAGGTACACATCTTCAAACTTCTTGAGCAGTAAAATTGTGACACACAACCAGAACTGCTCATGCAGCAGCAAATTGCAGAAATAAAGCTACACATGGGAAAAACACGTGTTCTCAACAGCAGTGCACGCAGGGGAACCATGGATTCAACCACTAGTACCAGAACTGCTTTGGAACTCCGTTTTTTTTAAACCCCAAATTTCTAAGAAACAAAATACAGAACTGCCTTGTGCAGACTCTTAGCAGCAGCAGCAGCAGCAGCAACCACTCAGCTCAGTAAATCTAATTAATGAGCCAGGAAAAGTGTCATTCGTTTGCTAACTACTTCGCCCAGGGTTGCCAAATAGACAGATAAAGGATTTAACTGGGGCCTATTCCAGCCAAAGGAGCTGGGAACCTGGCAGAGAGCACAGAAGATTAGAGAGGGCTGAAAAGAAAAAGAGAGGGGAGGTGGGGGGGGAAGAGGGGGGAGAAAAAAAAAAAATCAAAACAGATTAGCACTTTCCAAATGCAAGCATGTAAATCAGCTTACATTTTAGATAATGCCACCCTTGTGAGCATCTGGCCACGGGGCGGGTACGGCCCCGCACGGCAGCACACGAGAGGTCCCGGCTGAGCAGAGTTTTATTTGGGCTCAGGAATCTCACGCCACCAACTCCCCCCCAGAAAAAAAACCAGCAGTTTTGGTTTTACCAGCTTTGTAAATTCTCACAGGAAGCCAATTAGGGGAAACCTGGGAACAGAGGAAGATTCATAATTGCAGTTAAGGCTTCAAAGTGCTCGTCCCCAAGCGCGGCCGTTAAAGTTAGAGCCGGGGAAGGGGGAAAAATAAAAATCTTTTGAAGCATCGGGCTTTCAGGTACACACCAGGCTGGAAGAGCTTCTCACTCCCACAACAACCCATCACCTGGAAGGGAGGGAGTTCATCTCAGAGGAACTCAAACAGGACCAGCCCCCGGGTGCCACCCTGCTCAGGGGCTGGAGGAGGCAGGCACAGAGTCTGCGTGCATTTACCTCCTGCCTTCAGTTTTGGGAAAAAGGTTCAGTCCTGTACACATGAAACTTTACCCCATCGAAGATTTTGGTGGCAAACAAAGCCTTTGCTTCATCTACTTCACAGAATCACAGAATATCCTGAGTTGGACTGGATGATCCTTGTGGGCCCCATCCAACTCCTGGCCCTGCACAGACACCCCAACATCCCACCATATGCCTGAGAGTGTTGTCCAAACACTCCTTGAGCTCTGTCAGCCTTAGTGCTGTGCCCACTGCCCTGGGGAGCCTGGTCAGTGCCCCACTACTCTCTGGGGGAAGCACCTTTTCCTAATATCCAGCCTAAACGTCCACTGACACAGCTCCAGCCATTCCCTGGGGTCCTGTCACTGGTCACCAGAGAGACTTGATGTTCTTCACTCCCGTGACCACTCCTAAAGCAGTGCAGCATCCCTGGCAAGGGCAGAACGGCTTTGCAGACTGGGCTGCCTGCAAGGACACAAGAGATCTGGGCTTAAATCTACTGTCACAGGGATCCAACATTCGTCCCTTAGTGCTACAGACCATCCTATCCCAAATAGAGAGTCCTCTTAGAAGTTCAGCAGTTTCAGCAGCAACCTGGATACCAAGAAACAGAGTCCAAACAGTGCAGAGAACTGTGTGTGCATCGTGGCAGAGCTGCTGTGGCTGTTTGTGATCAAATGTGCACCACAGCAGCTCCAGAGCCCAGCAGGGACAGTGCTGGGGTGACCCCAGGAGCTGGGAGATGTGGCCCTGCAGCCACCCCTTCAGCAGCACTCCCACAGGCTTCACCCTCACGGGGGATGGAGGTGGCTCTTCTGGGATTGCTTTGACTTTCAAAGACAA
The DNA here is from genome assembly GCF_009829145.1 of Chiroxiphia lanceolata. Classification (NCBI taxonomy): domain Eukaryota; kingdom Metazoa; phylum Chordata; class Aves; order Passeriformes; family Pipridae; genus Chiroxiphia; species Chiroxiphia lanceolata. Next base: position 2,272,392 of record NC_045655.1, on the reverse strand, counting down.
AATCCCCAGTCTGAGGTGAAGTGTCACCAGGCAGGTGCTCCCCATGCTGCAGGTGACCTCAGACACAAAGCTGCAGCCGTTTGTCTTGGCTTCAGACTCACAACCCAACCGAGCAACAGAGGCTGAACCACAACTTCTCACATCAGTGAGAAAGGCAAACCTGAAAATACTCTATAATCCACCCAAATCAAACATGTCTTAGCCCAGACCCTGGGCTTGGCCATTTCAGCTTGGAATAGAGCAGAACAGCCCTACCTGTAGAAGCTCAGTCCTCCAGCAGATCTAGGTCACAGTCTTGTGCATGTTGGAAGATGTCAGTGACACACACAGGACTGGACAGACCCTTCTAACCAGGGCTACAAACTTCTTACCTCTGGGGTTGTATACATGTAAATATTCCATTATCTGCTACCAAATTCCATAATCTTATGTCTAGTTCTCTGGCAGGGGAGCTCAAGTAGGAGAAGCAAAATTCACAGGAACGACACCTCTGCACCAGGACACCTGGCAGCGCAGCACTGTCAGTCGTTGATCCCCCTTCACTGGCAGAATCGGGGGTGGCAGCCTGTGCTGTGGCCCCAAACACGTGGACTCGCTGCTCCAACATGCCCTTGGCAGGAGAAAGGGTTGAGGAAAGCCAAGAGGAGAAAAGGTAACTCACCCAAGGTGCCAGGGCAAACCCCTGGTAGGTCTGGGAAGAGCACTGAGGTCCTGCACCAGCTGTTGTGCCATTCACAGCCACTCTGCTCTGCCTGTTCTCAGTGCCAATGCTCACAGACACTTCCCTCATGATGGCACCTCCTCTCCACACAACACTCCCAACAACAGCTTTCCTTCCAGCCCCTCCCAACCTCACCCTCTCTCTGAACAGCCAGAGAACACCCTGCTCCAGCAGAAGCAAAGTTGGGCTGAAAGGTGCACAGGCTGCTCTCCTTGGTGGGGATGCTCCTTCTTCCTTCCACCAGACACCCCAAAGCCCCAGCAGCTGCAGCAGAAATCTTGTGCCCAGCAGAGTCTGGAAGAGGAAAGATCTGCTGTGGACGGCTGTGGGACCATGACAGTCATCTTCATCCATGGCATGCCCTTAACTGCTTTTGCTTTTCCCCCTGGGTCCACTCCTACCACCCCCACAGCCCCTCACACCCTCTCGGCTGCCTTGTGCCACGGCCAAGTCGTTCTCAGGCTCAAGGTCTACTGCAGAATCTGTTGTGTGACCTTGGAAAGTCATTTGTGTCTCTGGAAATGTATTGGCTGTAGGTGTTTTTGCACAAGCTACTTTCCCTGTGGTGTTTTTTCCCCTACTGTTGAGCACCCAGGACTCAGTAGTCAAATGAGGTCAAAGAAAATTCCAGCCAAAACCCCGGCAGCCTTGATCCCTCCCCAGCAGCACCCCCTGGGAACAGCCAACAGCATCCACACAAGCACAGCTCGGGCTTGGATGAGGGCTCTCCCTCTCTCCAGCACAAGATAGATCATCACAGAAAGTGGGATCTGTGGGATTAGTGTTCCATGAGCAGGGCTGACATCTGAGATAACGCACGGGCAAGGGAGGACATGGACTGCTGGTTCCCAAGGGCAGAACAGGAGAAGGCAACTGTCCAGAGCGAGGACTGCAGAGCCTGCAGCCCACCCACCCTCTGCCTCTCCTTACACACCGAGCAGACTTCCCGTCTGAAGAGGAAGCCACAACCCACACGGCCCAATCCATCCCCACAAAAACATCCCCCTCCTCACCGGCCGGAGCCGAGGGCTTTGCCCATGGAGATGGTTTCCAAGAGCAACCTGCACTTCTGCATTTTCAACAGAGATCTTCTTACTTCACCTTCCCCCCTGCTGGTGCCAAAAGGAGAAGTGCTTTGGAGCCGGGGGAGAGGAAGTTGTGCCACCATTTCCTATTCTGGACGATGATTTCACCCTCCTGCCGCGTCCGAGAGCCACCGGCGGCACCCGCCACGCTGCGCAACGTAACATGCAAAGGGCTCGGGTTTGGGGCAAGCAAGTTCCAGGAAACTCAACAGTCGTGTTCAAGAAAATACAAAAATAAAGACCACACACAAACGATCGGGTCAGAAATAACTGCGGTGTCCCCTGGCACTCACCAGGCTGTGAGATACCACAGCAGGGCACCTGGGCAGCGACGGAGGGGCTGGGGAAGGAAAGACACGTGAAAGCAGCTGCCCAGGTCCAAGCAATGACTTTCTGTGCTCCCCTAAATGATGACAGACGTGGCTAAGTCGGGCTCAAGCAATCCTGGGGCCTTCTCTCCTTGTTTGAAGGGGTCAGTTCCCTTGGCCCCTTCCCAGGGCCGTGCAGCACCATCCTGTGATGGGGAGGAGCAGACCCAGAGGAGCCAAGATATCCACTCCTCCCTGCATGTCCATGGAGCTGGACTCTCCCCACATTGATGCTAAAGGAGCCAAACTCAACCACTGAAAAATTCTGAAGGAAATATTCTTTCTGCTCATTTCCACCATGGTTTAGTTGGCATGGTGGTATTCATTCAAAGGTCAAACTTCAAGATCTTGGAGATCTTTTCCAATCCTAATGATTTTAATATTTATCCAGAGTTTCCCCTCATTTGCTCAGTGTGGGCATGAGGGCCAGGATTTACACCGGCCCCAGGCAGCTTGGGTCTGTTTTCCAGTCTGGTTGGCAGACTCAAGCATCACTCCAAACACAGAAGGCTTTCCTTACAGCCACAGTAGCCTGGGTTTCTGCTGACATCCATGGAAATCTCACTCCCATTTAGAGGGCAAAATCTCCTTCATCCCTTCCCCAAGGGGGTTTGATAAGCCCCATTACCAGAAGCTTTCTACAGCGCAGCTAAAGAATGGATCAGGTCTTAAAGCATTCCGTAGCCTTCTCACCAGAAAGGCACCTCTAGGTATTTTTAGAGGTAGTATCTCTTAGCACCGGAATTACAGTGCATTAATTAGCAGGGAGACGCATAGGAACAGTCACAAGGTCAGAACACAACATCCATAATTTACACCTCCCCGGGAGTTACTGCAAAACAACACACAGAGCCATCACAAGATGTGCCATCTTTAAGGGCTCCCATTTCCCAGAGCAAAGGGGGAAAATTCACAGTCTCAGATGGACCAAATCCTCACAGCAAAACTCAGAGGGGGTTCTGTGGGTATGTTGAGTCAGTCCTCAGAGGGAAACTCATGGGTTTGAAGGGCCTTTGTCCAGCAGTCTGATGGCTTGGGGAAAAAAGAAATAAGGGGAGGTCAACATTTGCTCTTCTGGGATGAACTACTAAGAAAATTTGTCAGCATTCTGGTGTCAGTGGCCATTCATACTCCTCAACAGACACCTGCAGCTTCAGCCTTTCAAGGCAGGGTACCTTCAATCTGAGGGATGGAGCTGCCTGTTTTCATGGCTTGTTATGACTAGAGAAAGTCTTAAGTTCACTGGTCATGCAGATGGGCAGATTCACTTTCCTGAGCCATTCAGGTCATTCATCAAGTAGTTCATAACCTGGCCCCACCCTAACCAGCCTCTCTTCTCCCAGAGCTTCCTCCACTGGGCACAAGTTATTGGTAAGGAAGTGTCAGAGTAAGTCAGGCTGGGACAGGACTTCCCACACTTCCCACTGCACACACAGACAGCATCAGCAGCAAGAAACAGCTGCAGCCTCAGAGCAGGGGCCCAAGAGAAGGTATCAGCAGGTCTAACACTGCTGAGCAGGACAGACCTGCCACATGAGTGGATTAAGCAGCTCCCCTCCAAAGAATCCCCAAAGTGCAGCTCCTCAGAGAGGGAGAGAGAACCACTGTGGATGCAAGACCAACAGCAAGTTGACACTCGCCACCATCTAAAGAAGAAAACTGCCATTACTTGCCTACAAAATGCTTGATCTTGTTGATTCAGCTGCAGCTGAGCTCTCCAGAGCTGGCTGTGGATGATCAGGTGCATTGTGCTGTGGTCCAGGAGGAGCTTATTCACAGAAACACAGAATCAGAGAATGGTTTAGGTTGGAAGAGACCTTAAAGCCCATCTCATTCCACCCCCTACCAGAGGCAGGGACACCTTCCACTAGCCCAGGTTGCTCCAAGCCCTGTCCAGCCTGGGATGGGGCAGCTACAGCTTCTCTGGGAAACCTGTTCCAGGGCCTCCCCACCCTCACAGGGAACAATTTCTTCCTAATATCTAATCTAATTCTACTCTCTTTCAGTTTGAAGCCATGTCCCCTTGTCCAGTCTCTTTCCATCTGGAAGGCCTCAATTAGGTCACCCCAAAGCTTCTCTTCTCCAGGCTGAACAATCTCAACTCTCCCAGCCTTTCTTCCCAGCAGAGCTGCTCCATCCCTCTGATCCTCTTGGTGCCTCTTCTGGACTTGCTCCAGCAGCTCCATGTCCTTGCTGAGCTGGGCCCCCAGAGCTGGAGGCAGCTCTCCTACTGACATGCACAATGACTGTTCAGTCAGACTTTCTGGCAGAGTTTTACACCTTCTCTGAACATCCTGGATCCCCAGCAGCCCTGCTGGTGTCCCCACAAGGGCTCTGACCAGCACAAAAAGTGCACAGTGAACTGAAGAAAGCCCCTCACACCCTGAACCCGCTGCAAAGCCAGCAACACACCAAGGCAAAGCAGACCAGCCAAAACTCTTGGTGTCTTATTTCTTACAATGATGTAATTAAGGCTCTGAATTTCAGGAATATCATCCTGAGCCCCCAAAATTGATGGAGATCAAGGTACAAATTATTCAGTGACTTCAGAAAATCCACCTCAACTCTTTGCTCTGCTGTGAAGCTCCGTGGTCACACTGGGTCTATTCCCAAGGCAGGATTCATTGCCTCCAACTTTACCTATGCAAAAATGAGGTGACTAAACAAATCAACCTCTACAGACAGAGAGAGCACCTGCTATGGAGGGCAGCTCACCCATCCAGCTTGAACCCCACTTCAGGGCTGGCCCATAAACTAAGTTAAATTAGAGGCCTAAATTTTTAGGCAGGCATCCTTAAGCCAGCCAACTCCCATCCTTATTCTCCTAAGCTGCTTCCCACATGCAAAACAGGAATAATCACACTTCCTTCCTTAGCCAGCAGTTGCACAACCAAATGTTTCAAAGCCTGTAAGAAGCTCAGATAATGCAATAATGGGAACATGGAAATTGCAATTAGACTCACTCAGTTTAGCTTTACTTCTTTCCCACCCTCCCAAATTTAATTCATAAGAAACAAAAGCAGAAGACAACTTTTTTACAAGGGATTTTTCTTCTGCTGAAAATTCCCTGGATTCCTCACTAGAGTTCCACTCCTGGACAGTCAGGTGTGAGCTCTGAGGAAGAGTGCCAGATGCTGGAGTGAGCAGCTCTCCATAAACCACCAGCCCCAGAAAGCTCTACAAGTGCCACTCTGAAGTCTCTGCTCCAAGTTATTCCCACCTTTGAAGATGGAACGTGCACTTCAAAACTGCCTCAGGTCAATTTTGTGGGGCTATTTCACAGATCAACTGCAGTAGAGCACTGATAATCCAGAAAACACAAATAAGAGAAAATAAATGCATCATTCCTTAGTTCTTTGGGGCACATGAGGTCTGGCAACAAAGAGTCATGGACACCAAGAGCCCAGAGTGTGTGGGACAGGGCAGCACAGGTCTCATTTCCACACCAAACCTGCATTGGCTCTTTAGCCAGGGGCGAAATTCCCATCAGTTCCCAGTCATGGACCAAGCCCTGAGGTTATTAAAATCAACTGCTCTGTGTCTATAACCAAGCACCTCCTCATCCCTCCTGGAGGGCAGATCCAGCCTCTCACCCACCCTGCCAAGGCTGACTGACACAAGCAGGATTCAAAGTGATGGCAGAGGAATGAGGAAGCTCCAGCCTCCAACTGCCCATGGAGGATCCTGGCTGAAGGCTGCTGTTTGAGGCTGCCACTGGCTCTCCTCTCTTGAGTGAGTATTTTTCAGTCATTTTTTAGTAAGAAAAAGTTTGACAGGCAGGCGGGGCTGCCCCTAGAACATACAAAACTCAACCACAACAAAATTTTAGTGATTTCAGAGTGAAACCATCACCATGTGATCATCCTGGTAATGAACTTCTCATCACAGTATTACTGACCAGGCTCCAGCTCCAGGCAGTTCATTTCTAGGAGCTTATTTTCACTTTAATGAAGCAGGAAAAACAGTCTCCTTCTCAGCCTGACCAGAGACACTGAGGTAAAGCAACTGCAAAACACAGTGCAAGGGCTGGATGGAGACACAGCACAAAGGGTTGAGTTTGCAACAGGCTCAGCTTCTGGTCACACCAGGACAAGTCCAGAGCAATGCACTGGTTCTAGTTTTAGCAAGAACTCACAGCAGTTAGTCATTTGCAGGAGATACCATGGGATCAACTTCAAGAAGACCATGTGCAGCTCAGGAGACTCTCGGGGCTCACAAAAAACCCCTCTGATCCTTTCAGTCTGTCCCTGTGCAGCAATAGCTGCAGTTGGATAAAGTAAGAGAAAAGGAGTCTCAGCAACGTGCAGTAAGAGCAACCTGGAAACTGCAATCCAGTCAAGGTGAACAAGTGTTGGATTAAAACATGGACATATTGGTTTTGATGCATCACTTCCACCTTCCCCATCAGCAGTGCTGGCAGCAAGTGAAGGTGTGGGATGCAAACAAAGGAGACCCCCTTTTCCAGTCCCAGGGTCTCATAGGAACTGCTGGAAGAGCATGAGAACTGCAGCAGCTCAGCAGTTGTGGGTACTGGGTTCAGCATTTGGGTACCAAACCTGCAGTGGGGGCACAGCACTCACCCTCCTTAACAGCCGAAGACAACAGGAGATGTCAAGAATCACAGAATGGTTTGGGTTGGAAGAGACCTTAAAGCTCATCTCATCCCACCCCCTGCCATGGGCAGGGACACCTTCCACCAGCCCAGGTTGCTCCAAGCCCCGTCCAACCTGGCCTTGGACACTTCCAGGGCTGGGGCAGCCACAGCTTCTCTGGGCAACCTGTGCCAGGGCCTCCCCACCCTCACAGGGAACAATTTCTTCCTAATCTCTAATCAATTCCACTTTCTGTCAGTTTGAAGCCATTCCCCCTTGTCCTGTCACTCCAGGCCCTTGTAAATAATCTCTCTCCATCTTTCTTGTACCTCCTTCGGGTACCAAAAGGCCACAACTAGGTCACCCCAAAGCCTTCACTTTTCCAAGGTGAAGAACTACAATTCTCTCAGCCTTTCCTCCCAGCAGAGCTGCTCCATCCCTCTCATCATCTGGGTGGCCCCTCCTCTAGAGACATTTGACAATAATTAAGTGGGAATTGCAAAATTTTTCATTGGCTTTGCATCTCAACTGACCTGAGCTCAAACCAGTCATTTGAAGGTTTGTTGCTTCCATATCCAGGCCTGAATTTTACCCTAACGATGCATTTCCTTGAGGTACAGAAGCAGCCTGTGATGTTATCAGAGACTCACACAAGCTGAAGACACTTGAAGACTATTCTGGGACTCTCTGTAAGTGAGTGACTCCCTTGTTAGGAGGTTGGCAGTGAGAACAGGGCGACTACGTGGAGACCACAACCAGCAGCAGACCCCAGCACAGTGTTTAGGGGAAACTGAAACCACATCAGCACCAGTGTCCAGCACAGAACTGCCTGTGAACCTCCCCACCAGCCATTCTGCAAACTGAGACTTCCTCTTGACTTATTTTTAAAACCTTCTTTTTTACAATTACCATTTTTCAGGACAGGATCTGGTGTGTTCTTGACAAACAGACAATGGGGGAATTCCACTCGCTACCCCTTTAAAGCCACGATGTATTTTGATGCTGAGAAATACAAATCTCTAAATTAGTCCCACTAAGAACAGTTGCTGTGGTACCTTCTCTCCTCCAAAATGACATTTCTCTGTCTGCAGCCCCAGTGACTCACTGCAGGTCCTTTCAGAGACGCTCTCACCACTGGCACTCTTCATCTCCATATTCCATTATTTTTAGCTCCTGTGACACAACACTCTTGTATGGTTCAATTATCAGCCTTTGGGAAGTGAAAGGCACAGGGAGGGATGTTTCTCCCTGATGCTTTAGAATAAGGTCAATTATTTTTTTGCAATGGTTTCTGAAGGAAACTGCAGAAGTCCCATTCCTGGAGGTGGTGAAGGACAAGGTTCAAATTGAAGCATGGGGAGAAAATATGCCCTGGTCTGCAGGAGGTGAGAAATGGGATGAACTTAGTCACAGAAAGGCTGAGGTAAAGAAGAGGAGACTTATCTTGAAGGCAGAACAAACAGGAAGAGACTCAGAAAGAACGACAGAGGGAACATATTCCCTGTCCCAAGGCCAGGGAGGGACTCTCAGCAGTCTTTCCAGTCTACACTCCATTGCCTTTTCAATCCTCCTGCCTTGAGGAACATGAGCAGCTACAGAGTCTGTGGTAATCTCTCGGATTTCATCATTGTAAAGTACATCTTGATGTTAACAGTAACTTTCTGAAAAGAAAAAAAACAAAAGGGGAGGAGAGGGGAGGATGCCAGCCCTACCCTGGGCTCTTTATCTCCCTCCATCAGCACTTTGCTCACCCTCTGACCCACCAGACCAAGGCTGGCAGGTTTCAGCAGCCCAGGCTTTGCTTTCTGGCCAGGAGCAGTCAAAGCCCATCTCCTCTCCTCTTGCTCTCATCAGCAAAAGCAGCTCTGCCGCCAGTGCCAGGCAGCCAGGGACACCTCCACACCTGCCTGGCATCCACACAGGGCTCTCAGCCAGCCTGTGATGGGTGTGGAGAGGTCACCCAGGACATCAACAACCCCAACCTCACCCACAGCCACTCAATGGGCTGTGTCAGATTGGCAAAACTCAGCCAGGGTAAGAAAAACCCTTTTCTCCTCAAAAAAAACCCCCAACAGCAATGACACACATCTGATCTGAGTAAGAGAAGATCAGTTTTATATACTCACTTTTCAGAGAGGAAATGTACTTGTTCCTGGCACCAATTATGAAAACCCCTGGCCAAATGATGCAAGTGTCAATTTTAGCTTCTATTAGTCTTTATCACAAAAGTAATAAAGGTTAAAGTTTCACCCAACATCACAGCCAATTACAAGCTCTCTGTCAAGCCCAAGAAGATTTAGGCTGGAGATGCCCATGGTGTTGGTCACAGCCCAGCAGGGTGCTGGGTGCTGTCAGCAGGATGTGATGGAAACTCCAGGGCTGCTCTTCAGGGAAGGTGGAAGTTCAGCAGAGAAGTTGCTGTGTGTCACAGGAGAGGACCGGGGCAAAAAAATAAAAAACATTCAGCAAGTGCAGAATTTAGGGGGGGAAAAAAGGTGTTTCCCAAAATACAGGCAGCAGCCCAAGCTGCCCCTGCCAAGAAGGAAGTGAAGGACATGACAGCATCAAACAGTCCCTCCCAACACTTCCCAGGGTGGCTGTTCAGCCTGGTGGGACAGACCACGAGGAGACATCCCTGTTTGAAGGGTCTTATGGCCACTCACATGAGGTAAAGGTGATAAGACTCGAGGTATTTCTATACTCAGCAGGAGACACCCTCCCAAAAGCATGTGGGCACCTGGAGATGAGGTCCATGTCCACATGTAGCAGGTGCTGGCTCCCTCCCAAGATGAAGATGCTGCAAGGAAATGTTGTTCAGCTTGGGAGGGAGCCCAGCACCTACTGCTGTAGGCACAGACCTCAACCCCAGCTGTCCCCTGTGCTTCCTACATCACCTTCTGTGTACATGGGGTTTCTCTGGACACGGTCCATGGGGAAAATCCATTTTTACAGTGCAAGGTTACAGATGGGTGGCACTATTGTATTCAGGATAGCATCAAACACAAAGGGAAACAGTGATACTGAGATATCATGAAAAATTCTCATCACCCACTCTTTGTTCCATTGATCCAGCACTTTTCTGTGCCACTTAAAACTCTTCCCAAGACTTCTCACCCCCCCCTAAAAAAAACATGTCATGTTGCTCCCTACTCTGCCACAGAGGCTCACAGGGAGGGGTGCTGGGTTGTTTGGGGGTTGGTTTGGGTTTGTTGGTTTTCTTCTTTTGCAAAAATTAGCTAGAGTAGAGCCAGGGACCATCCCCATCCTACATGCCAGCAAGGTGGCACAGAGCACAAGGAGCCCTCCCAGAGGGGACCCAACCCCTGCCCCACACTGCCTTTCCCCCACAGCTCCCTTGTGATGAGGGACAGTGAGAACTGGTGTTAATTCCTTCAGCTTATTTGGAAAAACAAGTTTACACGTGAGATTTCAATTGGCTCTGTCTCTGCTTAACTACTCCAGCTGTGAAACAAAGTAAGTGAGAGACAAAGCCCTACAAACAAGCAGCGTGACCATTTCAGAGGGCTTTTTGTGAGCTTTAATGCCAAACCTACTAAATAGATTAACTTACAGCATAAACAAGCAAGTAAATCTTTCCCCCAAGGCCCTGTGTATCCAAAGGAAGCTTTAGAAGTTGCTTCCTGCCATTGTGGAGGCCCTGCTGGGAACCCAGGAGCCTTTTCAGTCCCTGGCTTGGTTGCCCAAAACTTCAATTTACTTCCAGCACCGCTGGCTGCAGCACCACAAAAGACAGATGATGGCAAGGACGTTTTTGGCTGTTCCCCATCACCCTCGGGCCAAGGGCAAGTGAGGCTGAGATTCACACACACTTCCCAAGCTCAGACAAGGGTCACTTTGACCAGAGGACTCAATACAACCACAGCACCACCATCACAGTCAGCGAGAAGAAAGGAAGTGTCCAAACAAGGAGACAGCCCAAGGAGAGGTGGGCACCCACCCAGCAGTGACCAACCCCACCAGGCTGTTCATCCCCTGAGCACCTTCAAACATCAGGGCAGCATTCACACTTACATTTGAGAGGAGAACAATGAGCCCAGGGCTCGAAACCTTTCCAAACCCTGTGTTCACCTCTGGGAAGAAGCAGACTCAGTGCTGGAGGCCACTGCTACATCCCAGATGTGCCAAACCTGCAGATGTGAAGAAGGGCAGCCTGCACAGAGGGAAGATTGCAGGGATTGGAGAGCCTGGGCCAGTCTCACTGCAGTGAGCAAAGTTCAAGCCTGAGGGCAGAACCCTGAGCTGGACCATCCTTTGGGCTGGCCTAATACAGCCATCAGAGCTACATCCCTATCAGCCCAAAAATCCATAGAGAAGGCAAGCCAAGAGGTATCCCCTTCTCCACATGAAGACCCTATCCATGACTGTCCATCCCCTCCCCCTGGCTCAGTGACATGAGCAGCACCACGAGCAGCACCAAGAGCAACCCACATGTGAAGTGCCTCCAGCCAGGCTGGCACAGCCCCAGCCTGCTGGTTCTCACACACAAAGCAAGTCCCCAAAGCCCACCCCAGGCACATGTCACAGGAGCAAGGAGTGCAGCAGCTCATGGAGCCTGAACCCCTTCCAGCCCCTGGTTCCTCCCACGCTGGGCAGGAGCATCACGGGACAGGGACAAGGCCAGTCCTTCATCCCAGCTCTTCCCAAGGAGCCAAGCTCCTGGGAACTGGCATGATGGTGACTGTAAGCATACAATTTCCCCAGTCAAAGGCTGTTCCCTTCATCCTAAAAAAATCCCCCTCGTGGTGATGTTCTGGTTGGAGACCACAAGGAGCGGGTGGGATGCTGTTTAATACTCGCTATCCTGACATCACTTCTAAACCCTGCACCACCATCTGGCAGCTCAGGGCCACAGACATCCCCAGGCTCTGGTGTGCTCTGTGCCAGCAAAAGCAGATTTAGACCCACAGAGCCATTCCTTCACACCATCTGAGTTCCCTAAAGGATTAGCACCCACCGGCATTCAGACCAGATCCATCTGGGAACAATTTCCATTTAATGAGCAGCCCTTTGGGGACTTGGTGGCCTTGACTGCAACCCAGCTAATTGATCCAGAGAGGCAAACCTCAAGCAGAAACTCCCTCAGATAAGCAGGATTCACACAGCTGGATGAGGAGCAGCAGGGATGGGTCTGCCAGGCTGGAGTTTGCTCGGTCGCCTCTACGCCCGAGGGATGCTGTGACTGCACCAGGCAGGGGGAGGCTGTGGGTGGTGTGTGTGCCCATTTATGAGGTTTATCAACACAAAGACACCAAGAATGAAGAAACATTTGTGAAGTTTCACATGTACAGATTGCCAGAAACAATGAGAAAAGGGAAATGCCACCTGAAAGGATGAGAGCTTGTTTGCCGAGAAGCCTCTGGGCTGAGGATTTAAATAGACATCGAGCAATGGGGGAAGCAGCTGAAAGGGGAAGCGTTTCATCCTAATTTGAGACAACAAAGAATAGGCCTTTGTGGAAGGGATGAAAAACACTTCTGCAGGCTCAAAACAACAGCATCTTTCCTAAAGCGTGCACACACCAACCATACCCTTGTCCACAGAACAGGAGTGAAAATGCCCTGATGTGACTGCACGAAACCCTCCAACACAGGATAAAAAAGATGACAAATTCCCTACCCCATCAGCTGCTAAGGACAGTCACAAGATCAGGCTGAAGCTGAGCTCTTCCTGCCCAGACAAAGCAGCGTCGGGCAGTGAGCGGCGTGACCGGGGGGACGATGTTCCAGCATGTCCTTCCATTTCCAGCCACCCTCATCACATGAGCTGCTCATGCCAGGCTCTGCTCACTTCTGCTTAAACCCACCCCAAAATAAGGACTAGCAGCATTTTAGGAGCACTCAAGCTGCTCTCACCCCAAGCACTGTGGGAATTTTGGGCAATTAAACAAATTGAGGGAAAGCCAAGCCCCATCCCCGTCTCTCTTCACAAACACAGGTGGTGTCCCTGCAGCACCCACAGTCATTGATAACTGTCACAGCACCACGCCACCCAGCCAGGTAGTGTTTTCCTATTCCCCTTTTAGCTCAGCAAGAGGCTCATGCTCACATCTGTTGGCTAAAAACATCTGCAGGCCTTTTCACTGCCTGGCCAGCTCGGCACAGCTGGGGAGGGAGCACCAGAGCCTGCTCCTCCCCGGGCACACCGGAGGGCTCTCCAGCCCTGTTCCGGGAACGGTGTGGCACAGGTGGGAGCACTCAGCCACAGCTGCCCCGGGCAGGATCCAACCTCCAGGCTCTGCCTTACCAGCAGGAGCCTCAAACCTGGGTGAACTCTCAGATGCAGCAGGTTAAACACAGCACGTGCGAGGACAGGACAGCTGAGATGAAACCATGAAACCCCACCACGCTACTTCCACACGAACTGTGCTCCCCAGGGCATCACTCAGAGCCAGCTCTCTCCAGCCTCACATCTGCCACCTCAGCCGAGCATCTCCTGCTGTGCCACCACGAGGGAGCCGATCATCTGCAAGCTGAAGTTGCTTTATTTTCGTGGTGGTTTTTGTTTGTTTTTTTTTTTTCAGTGGCAGACCTTGAAATCAGAGATTAACAAGTCTGAAGGAGCTCATGCCTGGCCACTCATGTATTCCAGATGCACATGCTATAATCGCTGCTTGCCAAACAGGATACGAGGCGTAAGAAAATAAAGCATTTTATCTTCAAGCTTTTCCAAGAGGGTATTAGAAACAATGGGGAGGAAATACAAAATTAACACTAGAGAAGAGCAATTGGCAGTGCCCTTGCGAGTCTGTTCTTCATTACAAGGCTGCCTATTCAGTAGCTTTCATTAGGAAAATCGCATCGCAGAGCCATTCCCAACACTGTCCCTATTTCCTAATTAGGCTTCGCCAAAGAGCTGCATCTTTTAGTTACTGCCCAGGCACACAATCACAACAATCACCATTTCATCGCAGCCGGGCTGCTGAAAACCCGGCAATTAAAGCACCCGAGGAGTCACACGGGCGCGTCATCGGGGAGACAAGTTCTCCCGTCGTGCTAATTGGCAGCCAGAGACGAGATCAGAAAAACAGGGACGTGGGTTTTCGGTGTCCGTGCTGGGAAAGGCGCTCGGGAGATGCAGCCGCCCCCCAGGTTCCCACCCCGGAGGCTGGTGACGGGGGCAGGGTGCCAGCGCTGCTGACAGGTCCTGTCCACCCTCCAGGCTGCGGCACAGGGGGATGTTCAGGGGATCCTCGGGTGTGTCACACCCACATCACCAAACAACACTGACCCAACACAAGGTGAAAGCAACCTTAGGTGGGTGGCAGAGGTCACCTGGAGACCCCAATGATGGCTTTGGATGGGTGGGACCCTCGCAAAGGATTGGTTACAAAAATGTCCTCACACCACCTCTGGACATGAGGGATAGGGCAAGGATGGGGAGTCCTGGAATACTGAGCCTCTTAGGGAAGTCTTGCAGGGAGGAGGGAAAGAGCATGAACTGTAGCTATGGAGCCTGGAATGCATCCACAGGTCATGTTTTCCTCCTCTGCAGTCAAGAGTGACATGTCCAGCCCAAAACAGCAAAGCACAGAACTGCAGCAAGAACAGCCCTGCTGGGCAACAGTGCAGTGTCTGCAAGGAGTGGGGGCACAGCTTCCTTAGGAACCTCATTTCCCCTCCCCATCCTCTCACCTACTGCCCCCTGGAAGTTCAAAGCACTGATGGGAGCAGAGTTCAGACACAGCAGGAGCCTCCCATTGCTCAAAGGCACTCACCTGAGTGGCTTTCCCCGGCACACTCGTGCACCATTTTCCACTTGCAAAATAACCACACAAAAATGGGCAGCCCCGTCGCACTCAGCAGGCACCCAGAAAAGAGAAGTTGAAACTACTCCAGGGTGAGCTGCAGCATGGCAAGGTCCCCATGCCACTGAGTGGCTGTCCCTGGTCCCCAGCACAGCCAGAGCACCACATTTGGCATCCCTCAGCCCCGAGGGCTGCTGCAGCATGGGGAGCTCATCCCACTGGAGCAGCTCGACCTGATGGAGCAGCAGACAGTGCCTCTGCCAGTGCCTTCCACGGCACTCAGTTCTTTTTTCTCAGCGCAAAATTTACATCTTCATTTTCACATTCAGCAAAAAGCACACAGTGCCAGGTTTGCTCTGTTTCTCTCCCCGTTGGGATGCCCTGATCCCCAGGGGGGAGGAGGGATGAGCCAGCTGCACCATCCTACAGCACCAGAGATGTGGGGCTGCCGGTGAGGAGCCCTAACCTCCTCCCTAAATCAATGCACACCACCATTCCAGGTTTTCCCTCCATACAAGCATCTCCAACACTTCTCATCCCCTTTCCCACCCCTGACCAGGCTTCAGAACTGCAGGGAGCAGGACAGTGATGGCCACAGGATGCCAAGGAAGGCACAGCAATGAGCTCCCCACGCTTTATTTTGGCAGCACATCACGAGGCTGGAGCTGGCCACATCCCAGGTTCCCAGTGTAGCAGATCTGGCTCTACTCAGCTGCCTCCCTGCAGAGCATCCCCAGCCCCAATGGACACACCCAGCATCACCTGAGCCCTCCAACCTTACGTAGTCACTGTAACTGAGGGATGCAACCACTGCAACCACCACTGCCAGGCACTCGCTGGTTATCTTCTCACCTTTCTACATTTAACCTCTAATCTGAGCAACACTCAGAGCTCGGAACCACTTTGCAATCATGTTTCGGAAACAATTTGCAACTCCCTCCAAGTTTTGCTTTGAACAAGAAAAAAAAAAAAAAAACAAACACAAAACCAACAAGACCTTTCTGACACACGGGAAAATTAAAGCACTGACATCCTGCATATCCCTGGAGTTTGCATCAAACCAAGATTTAGGAAACTAATCTAAGTGGAAAAACTAAATAAATTGCAGCTGTTCAGCATCAGCCCCTTCAGCATCAGGGCAAGCAGCACCAGCCCCTCCAGCAGGAGCAGCAGGAGCAGCACCAGCCTGCAGCTGCCTGAGCAGGGTTTCACTGCACTGACAGCAGCAGCAGCCCCGAAACCAGCCCTTTGCAAAGTTAAGGAGTGCTGGGGTGACAGCAACCAGATTGTAATAAACATGAAAACAAAGGTCTGAAATCTCTTTTCTCCCGCTTTCGTTAGTGATTTGAATCAGCCAAGCCTTTTCCTCCCTCAGGGTTTACACCGTCTAAAGCAGCTAAACATCCTCTCGGTGCAGAAACGAGTGTGGCAGGAGGCCAGGCTGGGTCTGGGCACTAAACAGGAGCCACTGGTGACACCGTAAGGCCACAGAGGCACCTGATGGAAGATAGTCCTTTGCAGGCACACCTATCAGAACAGGCTGGTGCATGAGGCAGCACGGGGACATCTCAGGGCTGGCCGCACATCCAGGCTCCGATGCTGGAGGGATGACACTGCTGAGCTTGTCACGTCCCAAACCATATCCTGTTGGCAAAGCAGAGCCCTCCCTGGGGTTACATCTCAGCCCCCTTGGGCTGTGGAGACCCAGCTGAGGGTGATGGGAGCAACAGGAGACTCGTGACCCTCGGGTCCCTCCAGCCTGGGGAAGAGCTCCTGCTGCAGTGACCCGGGGTGACTCACTGCCACCCCACCCTGCCAGCGGCCCGGCCAAAACTCCAGGCAGGGAGTGGAGAGCCCCCGGGATTTCCCGGGGACCCAGCCCCGGCAGGGTGGTCCCCTGGGGCGGGCAGGGCCCCACACCTGGGCCCCGAGCAGCAGCTCCGTGGGGCGGCGCGGAGGAAAACAAACACAGAGTCCAGAAATGAGTCACAGCAGCGGGGCCCGTCCCCACCCGCGGGGTGACACCGGCTCCTCCCGGCCAGGGCACGGCCGGCCACAGACCACCCGCACGGGGACCCCGAGGTGATTCAGGGTGCCCCTTCCAAGGGTGCAAGGCTGATGACACCCCACTGGTGGGTTTAAGTGAAGCCCCCACTCGCACGGGACCTCCCCATTACAGTGCCTTCAGTCGCCCTCCTGTTACTTGGACACCCCTAATTATACAGCCCGGTGGCCTCTGCTCTCCCAAGTACACCACCCCCCCAAACCCACCGGTGCCCCCGCTTACACGGACACCCCGGGAACACAAGGAACGCCCCCGCTCGCCCTCCTCGTGCAGCAGCTCTGCAGAGCCCCCTGCCCCGCTCACACGGACACCCCGTTCACACCGCGCTCGGCCCCCCCGCCCCGTCACACGGACACCCGCGGCTCTCCCACCTGGGGGGCGGCTGCGGCCGGGGCTCCCTGCCCATCCTCGGCTCGGCTGCCCCGCCGGGCTCCGCTCCGCGCCGGGCGGCACCGGCAGCACCGGGACGGGCGGGCGGGGCTGGCGGCGGGTCCGCCCCGCACATGTGCACCGCCCGCCCCGCCCCGGCCGCGCCCCCTCCACCTGCCCTCCGCCCACCCCTTCCTCCGCCCACCCAGCCCTCCAGCCCTCCCTCCCTCCCTTCACCCATCCATCCCCCCTTCCTCCTTCCCTACCACTATCCTGCTGCTCATCCAGCTAGTCATCCCCTCATCCATCGTGACACCCGTCTGTCCCCCCACCACTTTGCCTTCCACTCTTCACGCTTCCTTTGTCCACCCCTCCATCTATCCCTCCTGCCATTCTGCCACCCATCCATCCATCCATCCATCCATCCATCCATCCCACCATTCTGCTATTCGTCCATCTACCCGTCCCTCCATCAATCTCTCCTTCTTTCCCTTTCACTTTTCCAACCCTCCACCCTTCCCTCCATGCATCCATCTGTCTTTCCCTCCTGCCATCCACCTCTCCATTCCTCCATCCCTCTCTCCTTCCCTTCATGCCTCCATCCTATGCATTATGTGAGTTTGTTTTCCTTCTCTCCCTATGCAGCCCTTTACCCCATCTTTGCTGGAAAACCCTCAGCATGTCCGTGACAGTGCAAAGCTCAGGCTGAGTGACACCAGACTGGGGTCATGTCTGCTCTGGTGGCACCTGGGAATGGCCTTTTCCTGCTGCCTTCAAGCCTGCTCCTGAGAAAGGGCCTGTACCCCCTCCATCGCTGGTGTACTGGCCCCCCATGCCTCCCTGCTGGCCCATCTGTGCACGGGGCTTGCGGCCGGATCCGGCCCGGATGGTGCCTCAGGAAGGGCAAGAACCTGCCTGCGGGTTCCTCTGCGGGTTTTGGTTTTTCAGAAGAGAGTGACCGCTGCCACCGACGCTCCGAGACTCGAAAGCTGCTCAGGGGCCAAAATAGATGTGGGGTTTCGCACTGAGATTCCAGTGAATTTTAAAAAAAGCAAACCCAGTCAGAGCCAAAATCCCCTTCATTTGGTGATCCGTTGACACAACCACCCGCCGTGCAAACCGCGCTCCACCCTGCGCCAGGTGACACCCCTGCGGCCGGGACATGGGCTTGGCCTTCCCCAGCTGAGCGGGACCAGCAATTCACAAGAAATTCTCTGGCAGCAAAAATAGCAGGACGGGGAAAGTCTGGTGTCTAAGTTACGGTGCCACCTGCCCCAAGGCACTGCCCTGGAAAACAGCCGAATACTCCGGTGGAGAGGGCTTTGTGCCGCAGCTCCTCTGGGCTTGGGCTCCTCATGCAAGCTTTAAGGGCTGCATTCAGGATTTAGGATGCCAGTCTGATCTTTCCCATCCCTTGTGCCCTGTTCTCACCTGCTCATTTCAGACTCAGCTTTTTAGGCCGTATCCCTGAACTGGAGGAATTGGGACACGTCTGAAGAGCTAAAGCTGCAGAGGCCAAACTTCTCTGGGTGTCAGGGCTGCAGCGCGTCCCCTCCCATCCCGTGCCCTCCCCACCTGCCGCCCTGGGAGCTGCTTGTTTTGCTCCTGGGGGCACGGTGCAGCTCAGGAAGTTACCGAACACGGGGGCTGGGGGGGGGCTCGTGCCGGCGGAAGGAAGCGGAGGAGCACAGGGAGGTGCCCCAGCCACCACCGAGGAGGCTCCAGCTTGCAGGGGCAAGAGTGACAAACAGCAGCGTGGCAGCCACCAGGCTGGAGCAGCCACTCGGGGAAAGGGCTCTGGAGCAGAGGCACCTCCAAGGGATGTCGACACCAGCGTGCTCATGGGATCTCCTGGGAGCAGGGCACTGCACTCCTCCTTATTACTCAGTTGTTCTCATTTGAGTTCAGGGGATCCTCGGGATGCTGGTGCCACGCTCCAGGATGACAGCAGGGCAGCGGGAGGTGGTCCCAGGTGGCGGCTTTCAGAGGCTGCACGGAGAGGAGCAGTGGCATCCCCAGTCGCCCAACCACCCACGGGACAGGGCTGCATTCACGGTGGCTGCGGTGGCACCGACGGCGATGCCAAAGCTCAGGGAGGGAGCTGCAGCCGGCGCGGTGCCGCGGAGCACACGGCAGCTGCCGGCTCATCTCATCTCACCTCATCTCATCTCACCTCATCCCATCGCACGGCGCCGCAGCTCAGCTCCTCCCCTCGAGCTGCCGAGCAGCCCCCGCCGGGAGGAGGAAGCCGAGGCTGCGCTGACAACACGCTTGTTTGGATCTTTGGGCTCTCGATATCGGAGTAAACACGCCGAGGCACGTGATGTGAAACGCTGGCCTGAGGTCAGCTGCCTCCGCCAGAAACGTGGAAACAGCCGGTTCTGACGGACAAGCTCCACACCAGCGCGGGCTGTCAGCACCGATCTGCCTTTGTGCTCACCTGATCTGCTTTGTCCCTCCACAGCTGATGTGGCAAAGTAAAACGACCCAAATATCAAACTGTGAGTTCCAGCTAACTCCACATAAAAGCCCACATCAGTGCAAATTAAAGGGCAGAGATCTGGCCACATCACTGCTTCCAGATGCTCAGGGGACACCACCTTTGCTCCAGAGATGCTCGAAAGACAATACAGGGATAGAGACAAAGTAGTTAAATATAAAAGTCAATTTTCCACAAGTGGCACCAAAGCAAATAATAAAAACACTGGGCTGGGAGAAGAGTTAAGTAATTAAGCCCTTTTGGTGATAGAAAGTGATTTCCACAGAGAACTTTTCTAAGCAAATCAGGTTTCCCATGTATGCAAAGGGCCAGGGTGCAGGAGGGCCCATGGGCTCTGAACGTGTCCCGCAAGGGCAGTTGCTCTGCTTCAAATCCTTTTTCATTTCCAGGAATGGGAACTCACAAACCCAAATCATCTTTGCCTGGCTTCTACTTGGACTCCTTTTCCTCCAAATCATCACAAAGGCACCTCTTGGATGGTTGCTGAAGATGATACTTACCCTGAACTCACAGAGATTCTCAGAAGTTTTTAGAATCATAGAATCACAGAATGGTTTGGGTTGGAAAGGACCTTAAAGATCATCTTGTTCCAACCCCTGCCATGGGCAGGGACATCTTCCACTAGACCAGGTTGCTCAGAGCCCTGTCCAACCTGCCTTGAACACTTAAGTTCATATTGCACTTAAGTTCACATAAGTTCATCACGATCTTATTCCCTTTCCTCTCTACTCCACACATAGACACACTCCCTGAAACAATAACCCAGACCAAGCCACACACTGGAAATCCAGTAACTCAGCCCCCCAAAATGCCATAAAGTCATTGGTTCTAAGCACAGGCCATCTCCCTGGGATGCTTTCACTGGTGTCCAGTGTATGGATTTCCACCAGATCTGGGGGACTGACTCACACAGACACCGGGGCTGCTGTGTGCTGCTGTGCCTGTGGTTGCACAGGCTGGGCTGCCACAGCTCCAGGTGAGCTCATTGCTTCCTTCTCACTGAGTTCACATAATGACAGAGCATCACAGCCCCAGTGAAGCAGCTCTGCAGCCTCTCCCCACTGCCTGCCCAGCTTCAGAGGGAAGGGGAAGCAGGATCCACTGAAAAGGGAACCTGCTTATTCTCACTGGTTTTCCCCACGACTTATGTTTTTCATTTCTCGGTGCAAAGTCAAAGGATCCTGAAAGATTGCTCCACACCACCTGAGACTGACCCCTGAGAAACGAAACTGGGCCGTAGACTTTGGTGGTGGCAGATCTGACCCCAGATGTTCCCCTCCTACCCCCCACATAGGAGATGAAAACACAACCTTAAATGACCCAATCCATCAAAGTGCCAAAGGTTTTCTGTCCAGCTCTGGGGTCGAAGGGCTCCAGAACTGTCACACTTTTGGCAGGTGAACACTTGTCTGATCTGCACTTTTCTATTCTCCTGTGCAAGGGCTTGGGCGCCTGGAGCAAAACCACACTAATTTCTGGGTGTCTTCCACCTCCTTTCTCAGGTCCCTTCTTCCACAGAGAAAGTCTGATCCTGGTTTGGGAGATCATGGCTCAGCTCCCCACACTGCCACTGCCACCCTGGGGACATGAGCAGGTCACTCAGCCTTCTGTGCCTCAGCTTCCCATCTGCCATGTGGCAGGTCCTGCTCTGGCTGATCCATCCTGCAGCCTCAGGACCATTTTGGTCTGTGACCTGTGCATGCTCCAAGCCACGTGGATTCTTGCTGAAAACCATCCGTGCTGGTCAAAGGGAGAAGCGAGATGAGTAAAAGTCTGAGTAAACCTTTGATGCAGTAAAACCAAACATATTCCCCACTGTAACATTAACAATTAGAGTGGGAATTGTAAGAGAAGGAGCCAGACACCCCTCCTGCCCTCACGGTCACAGCACACTGTGGTTTGGGTTTCCAAGCTGTCCATTGCTATGCCAGTGGCTGGTGCTCTTCTCAGGACCAGGGTGTAACTTGCAAGTGCATAAGGCAGAGCTGTGGAAGAGGATGGGGGGCCCTTTTCCCACAGGAGAAACGGGGAGGGACAAGAAAGAGGTGCAGAAATCAGGGCTGGGATGGAAACCGAGGGGAGCCAGCTGGATGCAAGGGACCATCCCCTGCACCAAGGCAGGGCTGCTACAGACACTTGTCCCTGACAGACAATTGTCTGCCCTGTTCCCAAGTCCACTGAGGACCAGGAATCTCCAGCATCCCCGGCAATGCCAGCATGGCTCTGTTCTTGCTGCTGGAAAGCCTTTCCATGTGCCAGTCCTAACCTCCCCAATTCTAATCAATCCCTTCTTCAAACACTTCTCTTACTGCCAGTGGCTTATGGAGGAGAGCACTTCATTGTGCCCGATGGCCACCTTTGTGCCAAAACACCTGCCTGGGCCCAGTCCCACCCTGCCTTTTCATCTCCTGCAGGAGCTGCATCCAACCTTTTTACCTAACTCCTTGAGGCAAGATGCTACTGCAGAAAGTCCCCTTGGATGCAGAGAGGTGGCCTCGTCCCAACCTTACCCGAACAAAAATCTGTCTCCCGAAGATGGAACACCCCATTCCTCACTTTTCAGAACTTCCTCCCCTGACAGCAGGGCAATTCCTGGTCCGGATCGCCCCCTGGGCTATAAGGAGCCCAGGCAGCTCCGGGAAGGGGCAGAGCCCTGGGAAGAGCTGGTCTGGGAGCGGTTTTCGTACGGGCTGAGGTTTCCACCCCGTGTTCTGCCGGAGAACTGCAGTGACGGAGGGGTCTGAGCACCACTCCGGGGGTGCAGCTCAGCCGCCCCTGTGCACCCAACTGGGCCGTGCACCCCTGGAAAGCACCTCCTCAGGGAGAGCTCTGCCTCTGGCAGAATTCCTGGGGTCAGCCTGGAGGAGGGATGATGTGAGGATGATGAAATTTGGTGGGTACCGTGATATCTGTGACCATGGTGACCCTCAGCCCAGCACCTTCTGTCCCAGCCACTTCTGAGCCTCCAGAGCCACTACCACCTTCCACTTCCCAGGGCATCACAGCTCCTGGTGAACCCATAACATTGCCTGGATATGAGATCCTGCTCTGGGCACTGCCAGTAAAAGGTGTGTCCATAACCAGTTGGCCTTGCTCCAGGTCATGATGGGACTCAATAAACCTTCTGGAAAACCAGTGGAGCTGGTTGCACGTTGGCCATGTGGGCCTGGGGGCAGCTGGCCACGCTCCTGGGCAGCCCATCCAGCTGGATGTGGAGGTGGCAACATTCAAAGCACGCTGTGAATTCGGAGCATCTGCAGCTTGTTCTTCTTCCCCAGCTCACAGCGCTGCCACCCAGGGGAGCCACGAGGGGCACAGGGCACCACTCCCCCAGCTGTGCCCACATCTCTGTCATCCCTGTTGCCCAAAGGGAGAGGCACATTTTGGATGCACGTTGTGATGGGCACACAAAGCACCCGGTGCAAATCTGAAAACCAGATCAACAAGTAGAAAGCAGAGGTTCCTGCATCCCTCGGGAGCTGGGCTCTGCCTCCCCAAAACACACGTGCCAAAATACTTCTGCAAGTGCCAGCCCAGAGGACAGCCAAGCTCCTCAACTTGAAATTCCTGGAGGTCTTAAGGCTGTCCAGCGGTTTTGCTCCCAAATGAGCCTGCAGCAGGAGAGGGACAGATCCAGGATAACGAGGATAGGGGCTTCCCTCCCCTTCCAGCACCCTGTAGGGATCCCCACACCCAGGCAGGACCCATCCCCACCCCGGGCTGGTGCAGAGGGCTCGGCGTTGGGACCCCAGTAGATGGCAGCAGGGCCTCAGGCTGAGCTGCAATGGATCGGTTTTTCCCGTGAATTTCCTTTTTCTTTTGTTTTTTCCCCCCCTGCTTGTTTTAAATAAAAATAATCATCCCGTGCAAATCCACTGCAGGCATATCTTGGGATAAGCTGAACTAGGAGAGGGACGTTTACCCTGACCAGCTTGGTCAGTCACCTTGTCCAGGTGACAAATTCAATGTCCTTTCAGGTATCTGAATTATGTGCCCAGATCAACCACGAGGAGAAAATTGTATTTGTAGGCAGGGTTTATCTCACACTCGGGGAGATGGCAAAAATGGGACAGAGATCCCACCTTTGGACACACAGTCCCATCCAGCCCAACCAAAAGAGGCTGGAAGCAGGACAGAGCTGGGCTGGGCAACCAGAGGAGGTCTCTGCTGCCCAGGAATGGCTCTGGCTCCCTTCAGGGATGAATTGGCTGCGTAGTCAGGTAACACATGCAAGGAGACATCGAGGGAGGAGCAATGTCGTTTGAGGTCACTGCTGTCTTCAGTGGGAAAGGTTTGGGGCCATCCCACTCCATGCAGAGGATGAAATCCTGATGCCAGCATCAGCCAGAGATGCTTTCAGCAAAGATCTGGGGAGGACCTGACCTGACAGTGGCTGGGAATGTGCAAGAGCTGCAGGAGACAGGGAACTGTTGGTGGCCATCTCCTGAACAACCCCCAGCATGTGCTCTCAGCATGCAAAATTCCCAGGAGAAACCTCCCATGGACACTGAGCCCTCCCTGTGCGAGGAATTCATCTCCCACTGTAGCACGTGGGCTACTGCTGGAATCACACTGACTTCAGTCATGTATTTCATGTTGGGTGTGTGCTTTAAGGGCTTTTCCGGAGGGGTGCAGCTGAAAGGATGCTGGGAGCTTTGGGAAAGCAAGCCCTGGCAATAACAGCCCCTCACAAACCTTTTGGAGATCCCCACCAGCCTGCTCACCTGCAGACCCCAGGCTGGAATAACTCCTGGGGAGGGAGTAAAGGGCAGGGGAAGGGGATGGGGCAGGCAGCCACATCTCCTGTGTACGGTGATTTCCAGGTCCCAGGCTGGGAAAGGATGGATGTGCTGACCAGGAAACTGGCAGAGGAGGATGTCTGAGAGTTGCCAAAACCACTTTGGATTCAGGAAGCCAGTCACCAAACTGGGGAGCCACCTGCAAGCTGGTAGTGAGCAGAGCAAGGCTTTTCCAGGTGGCCTGGAGTGATCAGCCTGACCACGGCGTTTTACCAAGCCCTGGTGGAAACACATTTAACATTTCCCTTGGGCTGCCAATCAGCACCACGTTCACCAAGGAACACACACAGCTTTTGGTATCTTTTTCCAAAGACACCAGGATGTTGGTTCTGCCAGGTGAGGCAGCAAACCTGTGGAGCAGCCCCTCAACCATCCTCCTTCGGGGGCAGCAGAGTGGACAGGACAAGGGGGGGTTCACAGGTGGGCAGCAGGTAGTTCTGAGGGAGCACCACAGCAAGTGCAGGGCTCCCCTGGGCAGGAGGCACCCACAGGCACCCTGCTGTCCTTAAATTCTTAAACTTATTGAATTTGGCATCATTCCCAGTGGCCAGTTTCATCCTGATGCTCTAATTCACATTTATAGCAAAGCCACTCCATGCTCGGAAATTCCTCCTAGCTGCCATCAGTGTGTGCCTAGGCTCAGATTTGTAGATTAATATTTAAATGAGACAATTATGAACCCAAACCCTCTGGTTTATCAGAGGCCAGCAGGAATGGATGTGTTACAGATATTTCCATGATCCCCAGGTCCCAGGCCGTGCAGAGTTGTGTACATTCGTCTCTGTATTTTGGGGTGGCTCAGGAACACCTCACATCACACATTAACTTTCACAGCAGTAACATTTTTACTGCATCTGTCACCTCACACTTACTGATGCCACCAAATGTCCAGGAGACCTGTGGCAGGGCTGGAAGGAGGGAGCAGTGATATGGGTAGCAGGGTCTTGGTGCAGCATCTGATGGATGTGAGGTGGTTGCAGCTGGAATTTGTCTTCCCATCCCACAGTAAAAGTGCCTGGGTGGGAGCAATATGTGGAATTATTGACTTCCCTGCAGTATGTGTGTGAATCAGTTGGGGTGACAGGGACAGGCAGGATCCTGGAGATAAGGCTGTTTTCCAGCAGAATCAAAACCAGGCAGCGTGCTGGAAGAATGGTTTTGCTTTTCTATAGCACACGATTAACACTGAGAAACAACAGGGCATTACTGAAGCCATAGAGGGTAGGGATGGGGCAATAGCGTGCCAGGACAAGAGAGTAAGTTTTACCTTCTCCCTACCCCTTGTTTCCAAGGCGTCGGGAGCAGGGATGAGAACTGCAGAAGTTCGTAGAAGCATTTTCTGCCACGGGCAGCAAAGAGCTTTATGAAGGGTGCGAGCGTCATTTCTCTGCTGAATATCTGAGGACGGCGCGGAGTTGTCCACTTGCCTTCTCTCGCCATTGCCTCGTTCCCCCTTCCTCCTGCTCCTCCTCCGCTGTCCCGCCGGCAGTCCCGGGGCTCGGGCGCTCCAGGGCGCGCTCGGCGGGGCTCAGCTTGCAGCAGGCAGGCGACGGTGCCGCTGAGCAGCAGTCGACAGCGAGGAATTCAGCTCGGCAAACGAGCGCTCCCAGCTGCTTCACCCCTGCGAGGGAGCCGGCTGGGACAGAGCGGTGCCGCCGCCGGCACTGGCACCCGCCGCGCTGGGGCTCGGGGGTCCCCCGGCTCGGGGGGTGCTGGGGCTCGGGACGGTGCGGACCCCCAAACACGCAGGGATGATGTGCGGGCAGTGCCGTGCCGGGGTGGACGCGGTGTTTGTTGGCTGTGCTCGCTCAGATGTGCCCGACCCCCCTCGCCCACCCTCGCACGGGCACAGCGCTCATTAATGACACTGGTAATGGCTGCGGGTGTGGGGACAGCCCCTAGACAAGGCTCCGGAGCTCAGCACCGGCACCGGGGCGGGTAACCCTCTCTCTGCATAACCCCAGCCCTGGGGTGGAGCGGGGCGAGGGCTCTGTGTCCTGTGGGGAAGGTTCCTCGATGGAGCTGTTGGCCCCGTCCCCAGCGCGCCGTGTCTGCGCTCACACGATGCCTCGGTGCCCAACCTGAGCCCTGCTCCTGCTGCCTTACCCGAGTTCTCCTATTAGGAGGTTATAGCCACTCGAAGGCCACTTCATTCCAGCTTAATACTTACTTAATTATAATTAGGTTAGGATGGCTGCCAAAAAGAGACCGAGTGCTGCAAAGCTGTGGGTAGGACTCCTGAAAAACATGTTTCCTGCTGTCCGGATGGATGACATACCTTCATAAAGGGCCAGGCCAGGGCTGGGCAGCCTCCCTTTGCAGAGCTGATTTGAGGGTGCCAGGAAACCCCCCAGCACTCTCTGTCTCATATCAAGAGGAAACTATCCTTAAGGAAGACATAAACCCAAAACCTGGATGGCTGCTTGCATGACCCTCCCTACAGACCCCCCACTTCTTCCCTCAGGGAACAGGATGCTTTCTGGAATATATTTTTATTTTTAAACTTACTTTTAAACAAAGAAAGCAACAAAACACCCCCTTCATCTGCAATGGTGCAATAGAGCCTGCCCCAGCACTGCCACATTTTCAATTGGAGCTGAGCCCCAAGAGCCCACTGGTCCCTGCAAAGCAACGTTGGAGAATAGTTAATTATCTGGCTAAGGGAGTTACTAGGTGGTGGGAATTCAGAAGCTCTGGGGACCCACGTTTTAATAATCCTGCTCCTTAGGCAGCTGAAATACACCCAGCCCTGCCTGCCCTGGCTCCAGCTTCTGCCCTTGAAACTCAGCCCAGGTTCTATCTTTACCTTACACCGGCTTAAGAAGATCAAATTCCTTTTCAAGGCTCTATTCTGAATCAGTGGGGAGGAAAATTCACAGCAAGAAGATCAGCATTTCAGCTGCACAACCTTACATGGGTCCTATATAAAACTGTGATCTTGGGTTCTCCTAAATAGTCTCTGCCGAGGTAGAAAGTCTCTGCATGGGCCAGTTTCTTATGCCAGAGCTGAAGAAACTCCTACACTGGACTGATAGCAGTAGTGTTCATTGTGTCCAGCAAACAATTCTGTAATGTAGGTGAAGAATTGTCTCTGCTCAAATTAATTATTTAAAGGAACGTTTGTTGTTTTAAAGGAACGTGGTGCACTGCTCCCTGCAATATCCCTGCCCTTATCCTGGCTGCTCTCTCTTTGCTCTGGACAACGTCTGACCTTCTCCATCTGGATTCTCTTGGCACCAGAACTCTTGTATTTGAATTGCTGCTCAGAATTTGCTAAAGGGAGTCAAAGCAGAGAGTAAAAGAATGAATTTCCTTTGAGTAACATTGGTCTCAAATCAAAAGGAAAAAACTTTATTGTTATCCTTCCCAAACAGGGTCCAGGGGCAGATGACTCTGAATCAAGGCTGATTTCCTCCCAGAGGAGCAGCTAACAGTGCCCAGGACTCCCTCGAGCTGCTGTCAGGCAGCGCCAGGCAGACAGGGAAGTCCTGCTCGGCTCTCAGCTTGGCTTTACTGCTTCTCTGCAGGAAGCGAAGAAACTTTTCTTTGCTCCCTGCAGAGCCACAGCACTTGCAAGGAAAAGTAGAAATAATAAAAAAGGAAGAGATGTCGAGGACGATTGATGGCTGCGGAGGTCAGATTTCACCCAAGGAGCCCACCCCAAGTGTCTTCCCTTCTGCTCCGTTTGCTGCCGATTACCCGTAAATGACAGGGGGTACCCCGCCAGGCAATGGTCACCATGGGGCTGCCAGTGCCGGGGTGGTGACATCCCTCTGCCAAAGGGACAGCCCGGGCCAGCGGCTGCTGTGAAGGCATCTGAGTCCTCCAAGCCGGGGTTGTCTCCAACCAGCACAGACAGGAAAGTCAGCGAGCCCCAAATCCGTCCATGGGGAGTGAATGCCAAGCTGCAGGAGAGACACTAAACTCCTGTGCAAACTGTGGTGTGGGGTCAGAGCCGGGCACTTCAGGGCAGGGATGCTCCCTCTGAGTCCCGAACAGGGCATGGCAGGTGAGCTGAGTGGTGTCTCAGGTGGGTGCAGAGCCTCGGGGCCTCAGGGAGATGTGTTTCCAGAGACCAGGCTCGGCAGAGATTTGTGAATTGCTCTCATGTCCCTCTGCCAGTCAGACCCACAAATACTTGATATAAAGAGAGTAGTCCTAAAACTAGCAGAAAATTCTTTGCAGTGACTGGACTTGCTCCCAGGTCCCCTGAGATCCAGGTGGGTGCTTTAATCATCTAAAAATACTATCTGCAGAGTCCCTTTTTCTGCACTGTGCCGTGGTTCCAATAAACTCAGTGGAAGTCTCTCTGGATTAAACATTTTACTGAATAAATTGGATGTCCCCGTCCCCTCCTCCCCACAGAGATCACCAGCAAAGTTTGCACAGGAATCTTCCACCTCCAAGCCAAAAGTCGTTTTCTTCACCCCACATCTCCCACACCTCAGCCTGGCAGCAGAGCCCCCCAGATGTGTGAACTGGGGGTTGCACTCTCAGTGCCCAGAAACGCACAGCGTTATTCCCTCCATCAGTGCAGGGGGTTCTGCCAGGTCTCCATCAATTCATTGCAGCGAGGTTTCTTCAGCTGTGCCAGGGCGTTTCGGGTGGACTAAGCTCCCAGTTCACTTCTGGTATGTTTTTCCCGTGGAGCTCAAAACATTGTTGCAAGGTCACTGTGTTCTTCTTGTCCCACTCCCTGTAATATATTGCTCAGAAAAGTAATTTGACTTGGAAATAGCTTGAAAATGTAGGGTAGCCTTCTTTGGGATGTATGAGGAACTGAAGTCTGGAGGGTCTGGGCATGTTCCTGGGCTATGCCAGGCAACATCCCCTTTTTCCCCTGGATGAGACCTCGGCAGCATGTCCAGTGTATGGCAGCATTTTCCAGGCCAAGCTGCATTCTTTTTTGTTGTGTTACATCTGCACCCATCCAAATGAAGCCATTGTTTCTGCAGAGGAGCACACAAATAAATCACGGGGTTTAACATCAAGGAGTGCCTCTGTTTTCCTGGGAATATCTGGTTCCCACAATGCTTCGTCTCCCTGCAGTGGCTGAATCCACCTGCGAGTCCCCAGGAGTGCGAGCACCGTTTGGGCACCTGTTTGGTCGGGCCGGGAGCTCTCCTGGCTGCTGGGTGTCCCGCTGCTCTGCTGAAAATAAATCGAATATTACTCACTGAGCTTTCCAGCCTGCCTGCCCTACAAAAAACATTTTACAAGAGAAAATATAGTATTCCAGAGGCTTATCTCACTTGGTGGCAATTGTGGGTGTATAATTGAAAACCGAGCTGATCATTAGAGGTTCACAGCGATGCTGAATAGCCCAGTGTTCAGTGGTCTCTGCCAGCCACGGCCAATTTACATTAAAGGCTCGGTTCCTTCTACAGCCCACTTCTCAGCCCCTGGGAAATCTCCTCGTTGCTTATTCCTCGTTTGCAAGGACTGTCTAGTGCAGGGAAAAGTCTTGCCTAACTCTGCTCTCGCTGCTGCCAGCGGTTCTGCCCGGGCTGAGCCGGGATGTCACCGGCCGTGTGCGTTTGCTGCAGAAGATTCAGCCTTAACCCCAACCCAAAACTGATAGTCAGGTTTGACCTACCATTCCCTAAACGTTTAATTTTATTGTGTAAAATTCGCGCAGTTTTTTTTTCATGAATGAGAGGAGCCAGAGGTGTGGTCTCCCGGGAACTGAAGAGAAAACTGGATTAAGGGCCAGGGATCTACAAAGCGACCAGGGAAATTACACTTGTTTGGGAGCAAAGCGTAAATATTAGAGCAACAATAATAACAATAACTGCCTGCCGAGAGCCAAAGAGCTTTAGGATGGAGGATTAAATGTCATGTGCGAATGTTGTGATCTGTGCTGGCAGAGCGACATCAGTGCGGGAAGAGCCAGAGGTGCCTTCTTGCCTAATTTTCTTGGGATCAGCCTTTCTCCCCTTTCCCCGCGGTGTTTCTGTAACCCTCCAAGCCAGACAACGCGAACCGAGTTATGGGTCAGCATTTCTGCACATGCACACTCCCTTCTCGCACTCATCGCAAACACCGGTGAAAGAAGCGAGAGTTTGATCACTTTTTGCATCCCCCATCCGGCCCTTCGGAGCTCAGGGAATCCCCCAGGCTCCCTCTTCGGCCGCTCAGTCGATGACAAAGCGCTGCAGCAAGACTGGGGAGAGCGCGGCTGCTCCTCACTCCGCCGCGGGGCCGGCGGGCAGGTGGCGGAGAGCCCCGACGGACCCGTGAGCGTCGAGAGGGGGCGAGCGGCCTCGGCTCCGGCCCCGGCCCCGGTTCAGCCCTGCCCGGAGCCCCGCGGTGAGGGATGCGGCGGCCGGCGGGGCCGTTCCGGAGCCAGGGAAGGGGCAACCAGAGCGGCACCCCGCAGGGTCTCCTCACCCGCTCCGCCCGGCCGGGGCCCCTCCAGACGCCGCTGCCCCCATCACCTGCGGAGCGAGGTTTGGGGGGTTTGAGGGGAGCACCCCGGGCCGCCCGCCGTGTCACTGTTTAAAAGATCGCGGAGATATTTTCACACCTCAAACCACCGCCGCCTCCCCGCCCCCCCCCCCATCCGCCCCGCTCCTCCTTCAGCCCCCATCGCCTTGATTTAGCCCTTGGTAATTAATTTGGCATTTCAGAATAGCTACTGGGCTGGATAATGGCCTCATTCATCTCCCCAGCCTAATCTGAACAGAATCTGGAAGAAAAGCTTTCAGAAAGACAGAAACTGCCATTCGGCAACTGCTCAAAAGAACTGTCACTCCAGGGGAATAAATCGCTCCTGATTATTTCAACCCGGGTCTTCTCTGCTTTTCCAGCCGCTCCCGATCCCGCCGGGGAACGGCCCCCCGAGAGCCGAGGAGGGGAAGAGCCGCCCGGATTTTCCCCCTCCCTTCTCCAAACCCGGGCCGTGCAGGGGGAGGTGGGCGAGGAGCAGCGCATTGTTCCCGGCGAGGAGGACGAGCTCCGGCACCCGAAGCCATTTGACTTTTAAAACAGGCTCCGAGCGCCGGGGCGGCCTTTCCCGCTGGCCCCGGTGGGGCTGAAATAAAGCCCTTCTCGGCTCTCCGTCACCGGAGAGCTTCTCCCGGGCCCAACGCGGGGGAACGGGGAGGTTCCGCTCTGCCCTGGACCGGCCGTGCCCCGCCGCCGCTCAGCCCCTGGGCCCTCCCGGGGATCGACCGCGTTCCCGGGGCAGGTACCGGAGGTACTGGAGATGCTCCGGTCCCGGTGGAAGTACCGGAGATGCTCCGGTGCTGGTACCAGCGATGCTCCGTCCCTGGTGCAGGTACCGGA
The DNA here is from genome assembly GCF_009829145.1 of Chiroxiphia lanceolata. Lineage (NCBI taxonomy): Eukaryota > Metazoa > Chordata > Aves > Passeriformes > Pipridae > Chiroxiphia > Chiroxiphia lanceolata. Next base: position 2,240,841 of record NC_045655.1, on the reverse strand, counting down.
GATGTTCCGGTCCCGGTGCGGGTACAGGAGATGCTCCAGTCCCGGAGAGAGAGCGAGCGTGCTTCGGGGTCGCACCGGGGCTGGATTCGGCAAGGATCTGTCCCCTTCCGAGGCAGGAGAGGGCCGGGGTTAGCTGGTGCTTAATGACAGGAAAATCAAACCCCAAGGTAAGGGGGCGACCTGTGGCCCGGTACCCCGAGCACCCGCCCTGCTCCATCCTCCCGGGACTGCTCCAGGCCCCTGCCCGGAGCGGGCGGACAGACTCGGGCCCGAGGCTCGGAGAGTTGCGCCTCGGTCCCCGCGGAACTGCTTACACGCATTTAATAGCTCGAGGGCGAGGTAATTAGAGGAGAAAGCCTCAGTAAATCACGTTAATGACCGCAAGAGCCATTACAAACCCCGGGGGTTGTGAAACACCGAATAAACTCAGTGAGAAGGGCAGGAGAGAGGCGAGAGCCGCAGCCCCGGGAACGCCGCCGGGCAGCGCGGGGCCCCGCGTTCGGCAGCGCCGGGTGGTTGTTAAATTAACACCCTGCTAATGGGATTAGGCAGCACCTCGGGTTTGCGGGGGAGTTTAACGGGAGTCGGGATTTCTTAGATTCACCCCATTTTTTGCCGTGAGGCGTTAAAGAACAGTGCGGGCTTTGAGGGATTGGGAAGGTGGGGGGTGACCTTTAAACACCTTCCCGGATTTTAAGGAACCGCTAAAATTTCAACCCTATCCTGCGCCCGGTGCCCGGCGGCATTCCCAGTGCAGCAGCCGGGCCGGAAAGAGAGTTAAGGAGCGTCTGGAGAAACCGGAGCCAAACCCGCATCCTTTCCTGGAGAAACGCAGGTCCTCGCAACGGCACCTGCTGCGCCCCGAGACAGCCTCGCGTGTCCCCCCCCGGGCACAGGAGTCGGTGGCCCCGTGGCTTCATGTCCCCCCCGGGCACAGGAGCCAGTGGCCCCATCCCTTCGCCGCCCCGGCACGGCCCGGAACGGGCGGACGGGGAGTCCCGCAAGGAAGGGCTGGTCCCGGACGTGCGTGGCCGAAGGAGAAGCGTCGGGCGGACAGAGCGGGGGCTCAGAAACGACGAGTGGGGATGCTCATGGCAGGCACGTGGGAGAGTCTGCGGGCCCGAATTTGGGGCTTCCGGCTGGGGATTCCCATCCCGAGTTGTCCCCACAGCCGCGGCCGAGCCCACCCGGCGCTGCGGAGAGCCCGCACCGGACGGAGATGTCCCGGGGCCTCCCGCAGCTCTCTCCCGCCTGGCCCCCACGACCCGGAACAGTTTGGTCTAAATTGTCCCCTTTCCTCCTTGAGGTACCACCCTATCTCAATTACGCAAATAGGTCCTCAACTCAAGAGCGGGGGAAAATCTTTCTTCGGGGCTGGGGTATCCCAGGATTGTCCGTGTGTGTCCCGGGTGTGCCGGGCTGCGACTGAGTCCAAGGGCAGCTCGGGTGAGACCAACGGGACTGGGACCCCCCCGGTCCTGGGCCGACGCATTCCCAGTACACACAAACACCCCTCTTCCTCCGGCGAAGGAGCACCAAGAGCCCCGGGAGCGGGACGGAGGGGCTGTTTCCCGGGGAAGAGTTAACAAATCCCGGGAGTGGCGGGGCTGGGGGGCGGGTGGGGGAGATCCGGGGGGAGCAGTGGGGGCAGGGAGGCTGCGGAGCCCCGCTGCCCTGCAGGGAAGGCGGTTGCATTGCCAAAGACGCCCCGCTGGGCTAGCAGGCCCGGGAGCAGATTAATCAGGCACTAATTCAATTTACAACAACCACTTTTATTCAGCTCGGTGGCAAGGAATTCAAAGCGGGGAGAGGGGCGGGAGGAGGGGAGGGGGCGGAGGCCGGCCTGGGGCTCACGGCTGCCCGGGCAGCCCCCGTCCCCTCGGGCCGCCCCGCCGGGGCTCGCCGGGGAGGGGACCACGCCGCCGTGCCAGGGCCAGGCCGCTTGAGTGACACGGCGTGGGCAGCGCTCCGAGAGAGGGCACCTCCGTTGGAAAAATAAAAGTGCCCTTTTAATCAAAGAGAGAGGGAAGGGGGGCGAGCAGGGCGGCCGGGAGCCGCGGGAGGGAAACTCTCCGCTCCCTCGCGGGACCGTCTCTCCTAGATCTCGGTACTGTCCCCTGGGGCTCTGCCTCCGGCCGGGATCACCGGAGGAAGCGCTGGGACAGAGCTGATCAGGAGGGAGGCGGTCGCCGGGGGCGGCCCCCCGGCACAGAGGGTCCGCAGGACGGGCGGGAAGGGGAGACCGGGGCTGGGCCACGGCCCAGTGCGGGACAAGTGCCGCCCTTTAACTCCTTCCTCGCTTTAACGGGAGTCCCGACAAGCTGCAAACCGAGGCGGGGGGCGGCCCCTGTGCCTGGGTTATCCCAGGGCTGTGCTAGGGAGACGAGATCGGCCCCCTAAAACAACCTGCCGACAGTCGCCAGGCCCGTTAGTTCCCGTGTAGTGCCCAAAGACTCGAGATGTCTCCCTGTTAAACTTCCCTGGCATCGGAGTTTCTGTCCCAGGGGCGAAGGCTGCGGGTCGAGACCCTCCGGGAGCCCCCTCGGAGAGGGCCGGTACCCGGACGTGCTTCGGTCTCTACCCCGGCCCCCCCTCCCGGTCCAGCTGAGGGGACCAGTCCCTGTCTGGCCTGCTAGAGAGGGGAGGCCAGCAGCGACCAGCTGGGAGACGTCCCCATCCTGTCCCTCTCGGCGTCCCCACAGGTGGGCGGGGGGCTCCTCCCGGCCGCTCCCCTCCTCTTCCCGCTCCACGCCCACGGAGCATCCCCAGCTGCTGGGGCGCAGGCGGCCCCGGGCTCCCCCGGCCCCGTCGGGGGCACAGAGGGTCGGGGGGGAGCGGGATGGTCTTTCCGCGGTGCTCGGGGCGGCTCGGGAGCCCCGCGGCGGCGCTGGCGCCCATCGCCGCGGTGTCGAGGCGGGCTCCGTCCCACTCCCATCCCCCCCCCGCCCTCCCCGAGGCCTGTGCGCGTCTCTGGCTGAGCCGCCAGTGGATGTCGTTGTTCTGTTCCTTGAGCGCGATGTCACTCCTTTAGCATGACCTCAAACGCGGCGGGGGCTGGGACCGCCAGTCATTCTCCGTGCGAGGGCCGGGGCGGGAGGCAGGCGGGACCCAGCCCCGCCGCCAGCCCCACTTTTGTGGTGCCGCCGCCGCCGCGGTCTCCCCTTTCTCCGCGGGGCTGGCCGCGGGGCGGGCGATGCTCCGCGCTCCCTGAGCCGCCGCACCGCGTCCCTCGGCCGAGGCGCCCCGCGGAGCTGCGCGCCCGAGCGGCGGCTCCCCCGTGTCCCCCGTGCCCCCTCCCCGCTGTCCCCACGCCGCGCGGAGGTCGCGCAGGATGCCGCGGAGGGGCGCGGAGGCGCCGCTGGCCCTGCTGCTGGCGGCGGCTTGGCTGGCGCAGCCCCTGCGCGGGGGCTACCACGGCGTGAGCATGTTCGCCGTGCAGACGGCCCAGCCCGACCCCTGCTACGACGAGCACGGGCTGCCCCGCCGCTGCATCCCCGACTTCGTCAACTCGGCCTTCGGGAAGGAGGTGAAGGTGTCCAGCACCTGCGGGAAGCCGCCGTCGCGGTACTGCGTGGTGACGGAGAAGGGCGAGGAGCAGGTCCGCACCTGCCACCTCTGCAACGCCTCCGACCCCAAGCGCGCCCACCCGCCCTCCTTCCTCACCGACCTCAACAACCCGCACAACCTGACCTGCTGGCAGTCCGACAGCTACGTCCAGTACCCCCACAACGTCACCCTCACCCTCTCCCTCGGCAAGAAATTCGAGGTGACCTACGTCAGCCTGCAGTTCTGCTCGCCGCGCCCCGAGTCCATGGCCATCCACAAGTCCATGGACTACGGCAAGACCTGGGTGCCCTTCCAGTTCTACTCCACGCAGTGCCGCAAGATGTACAACAAGCCGAACCGCGCCGCCATCACGAAGCAGAACGAGCAGGAGGCGGTGTGCACCGACTCGCACACCGACGTGCGGCCCCTCTCCGGCGGCCTCATCGCCTTCAGCACCCTGGACGGCCGCCCCACCGCCCACGACTTCGACAATTCGCCCGTGCTGCAGGACTGGGTGACGGCCACCGACATCAGGGTGACCTTCAGCCGCCTCCACACCTTCGGCGACGAGAGCGAGGATGACTCGGAACTGGCCCGCGACTCCTACTTCTACGCCGTCTCCGACTTGCAGGTCGGCGGGCGATGCAAGTGCAACGGCCACGCGTCGCGCTGTGTCCGTGACCGCGACGACAGCTTGGTGTGCGACTGCAAGCACAACACGGCCGGCCCCGAGTGCGACCGCTGCAAGCCCTTCCACTACGACCGGCCCTGGCAGCGAGCGACGGCCCGGGAGGCCAACGAGTGTGTGGGTGAGTCCAGCGCCGCGGCAGAGGCGGGGAGAAGGACGGCGAGAGGGCGCGGAGGTCCCCGGAGGGGCAGGGAGAGGGAGGGCAGAGCGAAGGACCCGCGGGGTACGGGAGAGAAAGGCACGGGGACATCCAGGGACACGGCGAGCGGCTCAGGGACAACCAGGGACATGGCGAGCAGGACAGGAACACGCGGGGAGATGGAGAACAGGACGGGGTGAGGACACTGAGGTACCGGGGAGCGTAGGGCAAAGGACGGGACGCCGAGGGGCCCAGAAGCTCGGAACGGGGCTGTGAAGGCGCTCGGAAGCGCAGGGGATGGGACAACGAGGCGCCCGGCAACTCCAGGCAGGGAACACTGAGGCACCCGGGAGCGCGATGGTGACAACACCGAGGGACGTCCGGGTGCAAAGCAGGGGCCATGGGGAACCGGGGACCGCCGGGCAGGGCACGGCGAGGCACAGGAATTTGGGGGAGGAGATACCGAGAGCCCCGGAGGTGTGGGAGGGGGGAGACCCGAGGCAGCCGGGACAACAAGACGGGGGCACACCGAGGCACTTGGCGGTGCAGGACAGGGAGTACCGGGGGACTCCGGAGCACAGAGCAGGGGACAGCAGGGAACCTCGGAAACGCGAGGCAGGGGACACCAAGGAGCTCAGAAGGGGGGAGAAGAGACACTCAGGAATCCGACAAAAGGCCGTTCGTGTCCAGAGAAGCGCGGAGGGGCCCTGGCTGGCTGGGGAGGGTCTCCCGTCACAGGCAGGTCCCGGCCGGGGGTCCCGCAGGGCACGGCCTGGGGTTCGGTCCGGGGATCCCGGAGCTCGCCGGCAGCCCCGCTCTCTTCCCCGGGACACCGGTTCAGAGACCCGCCGCAGAGCCCGAGAGGCTCCGTGCCCGGACAGGACGAGGACGGGCTCCGGCCTCCGCGGAGGAGGAAAGCGGTTGGGAGCAGGGGAGGGAAACCCGGCAGTGCCTACGGCTCCCGCCGTTGCCTCCCCGAGGGGTGCGGGCGGCCCCGGGAGGCAGTGGCGGGGCGGCGGGGACTCGACTGAGCCCCGAGACCAAATGAGAACCCGGCAGCAGCCGGTTCGTTCCATCGCGGGCGAGAAACTCGCGCCGTTCCTGGCTGTCCTCGAGCGGAGACAGGGTGTCCTTCGCTTCTGCCAGGGGGGAATGAGGGTGAAAGGTTTAGGTTGCTCTTCCCCGTGAGTCTTCACATGTCCCGCTAACGATTCCCCGCGATTTTCCATTTCCCCGCTTCCCAGCGGGAACCCCGTGCGCTGCCGGTCCCCTCCTCGCCGCGGTTTGGGGGGCCGGGGCCAGCCCCTGGCTCAGCCGTGTGCCGGTGGGGACTCAGCCCCGGGGTCTGGGATGCCCCGGGCTGGGCTCGGCTCTCCGCGCCGGGATCCCCGGGCCCCGCGGAGCGCGGCTCCGGCCCCGCCGCCGCCTTGTTTACACGGAAAACACGGCCCCGTCTTCCAAAATATTTGCAGCTCCGACGATAGGAAAAAACCCTCGCCGAGCGGCCGGGGTTGGGCGCCTTATTTTTTTGGTTTTGTTTTCTTTCCCTTCTTTTCATTTTATTTTTTTTTCTTTCTCTCCCCCTCCCCCCCCCCCCAAATCACAATCAGATGTGTCCCTCGCAGACAACGCAGTTTCTTCGCCGGCGCCTTCAACACCGAGGCACGGCCGAGCCCGGGGTGTCCGCCGGGGAGGGGGTCCCGCTCCTGCGGCCCGAGGGCACCGGGGCACACGCGGGGGAGGCGCCGGGGGAGGCACGGGGGTCCCGGCAGCGATGCTCGGCCCCGCTCCGGAGCCCCGGCTCCCCCGGGCTGCGGCTCCCGCCGGGACGGGGGGAAGCGGCGGGGAGATGCCGCGTCCCGAGCGATGCCGGGGTTATCTCCGCGTTTGCTTTTCTTCCATCCCGTGGATCCCTCTGCCCGGCAGCGCTCGGAGACGGGGATTCGCGTCTCGGTTATTTCTTATATTATTCTCTGGGCCGAGGACAGGAGGCGTCCAGCTCCCCCAGCCTCAACCCCCGCTCACGGGCTGGGACGAGTTCCCTGCCTGCAGTTGCCGCAATCAGCGATGCCATAAATTTTGGTGCGATCTCGGGGTGCTATCGGACCCTCCGTCTACTCTACAGGGTCCTCAAATGCTCCTGAAAAATGCTTCAGTTATTGTGCTGGCCCCGTGCTCTTACCATCCTTCTCCCTTCCAATTTATTTCCAATAAAAGGGAAACAAGTTCCCAGTTTCCAGTAAAATGTGTCACTTTTATGCCAGGCTTTGCATTTCAGACCATGAGCAGTCCCAGCCGCGTCAGACTTCTGCAAACGAAAATCGCTCTGTTTTTTCCTTTTCCACCGACTTTGCTGGGAAGTGAATGTTTTGCAAGGATGAAGGTACCGTAAAATAATTTTCCACAGCCCGATCCCGGTGTGCCGTTCCCTGGGGCCGTACCTATCGCTCTGCAAAACCAGCCACGGCCAAACAACCGTGTTGCCCTGCCAAGCCCACACTGCCTGGAATAATCCCCCCAGATAAAGATCACAATAACCCTATTCAGCTCCCACCCACTTGTTCATGACCATCAGCCCACCCTGGTTTCTCTCCTAAATCCCGAGAGAAAGTCAGGCCCTGCGGTCAGCGGGGGCTGTGGACCCGCCTGCGCCGGGCAGGGGCAGGGGATGAGCGGGGACTTGGTGGTGATGCTGCCGGTTGCACGCTGGAGGCATCTCCCACCGCTTGAGAGAGAAGGGAGAGGCGGCCAAACCCTGCTGAACAGCCGTGCTGAAGGGGTAGGTCAATTAGCCAAATTAGCTGATTTTGCCTCGGGTAGTGGTGTGAGAAGTAGTTACAATTTTTTCATCAAATTCATTTTTTTCCTTTCTGGAAAATCGTTGGGGGTTTTATTTTTATTTTCATCCAGGGAGAAAAATTATAGAATGTGTCTGCTTTACTTAAAAATTTGGGTGTTTGCTTTGGTAAGTCCATTCCCCCTGCCAAAACTGAATCTTTGTTCCTATTCATGCTTATTTGGTGCTGAAAAAGAAATGCACTGCAGTTTCTGACAGAAAGTCAAAATTTCCCACGGGAACGTTTTTTGCCAGTCAGATCTAATTTTTCTTTATTGCTTCTTGCTGCCCGCGAGGTCCCAGCCCTGCCCATGGACAGGACAGGTCTTGTCCCAAGGAGATGTTCTCCAGGATCTGCTCCTGCAGAAGGAACCCGGCCAGCAGAGCTTTTCACAGATTCAGGTTCCCATCAACTTTACCTGGCAAATAATTCATCCACGTAGAGCTTGGCTTTACAGTCCAGCTTTGGCGGAGTGCCTGGGAGCGAGCGTGCTCCAGGGAGGACACAGCTTGGAGACAAGTTTGGAGGTCTGTTCTCCATCCTCCCCCTCTCCAGTGCCGTTGGGCTGGCTCTGTTTGCTCAGCGTTGGTCCAGCCCAAGCCTCATGTCTCCAACCCGGTTTGTCCTGATGAAGCTTCCAGCTCCCCTGGGAGATGAGATTGCAGCTGGAAAAGGCTTGAACTAAAAAGCTGTCGGAGCTCAACTGCTGGTGAGCTGGTGTGGACACATGAAAATGCAGGCAGGGGCTTGGACCAGATTTAATGACATCACTAAGATGACGCCGTTCCACAGTTTCTCAGGAACAGCGGTGTCATTCCGAGTGCTGGAAATGAACCCGGACAAGCACCTTTCCTTTAGTTACCATGAAATACCTTTGCATTTGGCCGAATAAAGCGCTGCTGGACAAACCCAGGGCTGCAGCCCGCTGACAGGCACTTGGAGAACGGCCTCCAGACTCTGTTCCCAGTGCTGGCTCTGGTTCTTCCCAGCCCATTCCCCTGTGGGGCCGGGAGATGCACCCGCCACCTGCACGTGTGCCTGACGTCAGCAGTGTCTGCCTCTCGGATTTTTGGCCCTCTGTGATGCCTAGAGAGTGTTTAACAAAACCAAGTGCGAGCGCAGTGAGAGAAGGGAAACATATTGTGTTTTCAGATAGGGGATTTGGCACAGGCAGCGCAGGGAGCCTGGTGTTAGACAGGCTCTGCTCCGTGCTGTGCGCTGCCGTAGGGTTCCCAGGCTGGGATGTGTCTCATGTCAGAGCAATTTCCGAGCAAGTTTCTCATTCAGCTGAAAGGAAACTTCGTCTCAGACAAGGAGTTGACCAGGAACTATGTGAGAACAGCCTGCCAAACATTCCCAGTGAAAAACTTCCTTCCAGACAAACCTGGGGCTTTATCACCTCCGTGGTGGTCCAGGGATGTATTTGCAGGGCAGTGCTTACTGCAATAGCTAACAGGCTCCCTCCACCCTCATCACAGCCAGGGAAATCACATCCTCCCACAGCAACAAGCTCCTCTTGCTCTGCTCCCACAGAGGGATGTGAGGACTGCAGGATTTCATTCCAGGGAGTTCCTGGTGTCCCTTATTAGATTTAGTTGATCCCTTTTCTTTCCCCTGCATTAATCACCTCTACCTGAAAAGTCTTCATGGTTCTCATCCTGTCTTTTCAGCCGTTTTCCCCAGGGTTGGTAGAGTGGGTAATCCCATTGGATGATTCTTCCTCATTCCCTTTGGCCTCCAAATGGGATGAGGAGTCAAGCTGGTGGTGGCTGGTGGCTGCACCTGAGAGTGTCTGCAGGCATTGTTTGGCTGGGCAAGCAGCCCTCAGTGCCTGTCTGCAGGGTCCAGGCACCCTGGGAGCACACGGCAGAGCGGGGAGTCAGGGCAAGTCCTGCACCTCTGATGGGTGACAACAGTTCACAGTGGACAAAACCCATCTGACCAGGGAGGACTGGGCTGGTGGGAGATGTCCTTTCTGTCTTCTCCTCTCCTGGGGTGATTCAGGGCCTTGGAAATGGTCTGTCCTGGAGGGGAACAGAGGGAAAGTGGTTCTGGCTGCAGTAGTGGGAAGTGTAGTGTGAGTAGGACTGGCAGAGTTGACAGGGACCTGGTCACACAGAGGCACATCCACTACACCCGCTTCCCCTTCAGTTCCAGGCACCGTGGTGGGATGGGAGTCAGACAGAGGATTTAAGTGGCTTTGTAAATCCTTCTGTGAGAAGATTTTGAGAGGTCTAAGTGTCGCCCTGCTTATGGCCACATCTCTTCCAGAGGGATGTGGAAAGATGCAAACCTTGCCTTGAAAAGCGGCAGCGCTCCCAATCTGAGCAAAGAGGCTCTGAGCACATTTTCCGTGGTGTCCCTGCAGGATGCCCAGGGTGCCCATATAGGATCCTCAGGGTGCCAGAGCAGGAACCCCAGGGTGCCTATTCAAGATCCCCATGGTATAATATCCTTTGCCCATCTGAGACAGATGCTGACAGCACAGCACGACGATGTCTGTACCTCGATGTAGCCAGGTAAGGCTCACAGGGGGACTTTGGAGCTGCTGCGTGGTGATACTGCCTGTTACCTTCTGATGGTATAAGGGATACTCAGCATTTCTGATATCCAGGCTTGCCCCGTGCCTCAGTTTCCCCATTTACAGGGAGTAAAAGGGGGGGGTGTAAAATCCTTTGGACCTGGGTTAAGAAAAGCATGAAATGTTCTCATACCTAGGGAAACTCTGCACTGGGACAGCTTCACCAATAACATGGCACCAGCCAGCAACTGGGCCAGACCCTGTGAGGGTTGCACCTCTTGTGGCACCATATGCCATCCTTGGAGCCACAGGGCCTTTTCAGCCCAGCCTGGTGCAGCTCCCAGCGGGTTGTGCTGCATGGGGAATTGGAGCAGTGGGTAACACTGTATTGCTGAGCAGATGGGTGCTGTAGCCATAGAAATATGGGCCCATAAGCTGCTGAGACTCCCATTGTAGCCTCCCAAGGGAGCCTTGCATGGGCAGAGCTTTCTCACAGGCTTTTATTCTCAGGAAGCTTAAAGTTAAACTGATTTCCAACAGAAAGGTTTTTACACCAACAAACAAACAAACAAAAAAGCGCAGTTAAGGCTAAAACAAAACCAGGCTTGGCACTCTGGGTTGGACACTTGCCTTCCCTTGAGCTTGTCCACGGCTAATCTCTGCCCTCCTCTTTCTGGGCCAAAGCATGTCATCCTTATTCAGCCTACACTGTCCTGGCTTGGGCAAACTCCCCATGGCTGCCTGGGGGGATGTGCTGCCTCTCTGAGGATGGAGCAAGAAGCCCACGAGGGCTCTTTAATCTCTGCTGCCTGCAAGGATCCTGCCTGGAAAAGCACTCCCATGGTTCTAGTTTTCCTACCCGGTCTCTGAAATGGGAGCAGCTGGGGCACACGAGTGTGTCTTTGTATTCTTAATATATCTCTCCTTCATCCTCAGGAATGGGGGATGGACTTTCTGACCATGGAGAGCTGCTGCCTTTTTGACTCCTGTCTTCTTTTTTGTGATGCCCTGCTTTTTGGTACAGTGACTTTGGAGTCTCTTGTGCTCATTATGGGTAATTGTGTCCTGAGGTTGGGCTGTGTAAGCAGAGTTTTACTGAGGGCTTTCTGGAGGGTTTTAGGGTGCTGTTTTAGGGTGCTGTTTTATCCCCAACCAGTTTTGTCTCGTGGGATATCCAGGGCAAAGGAGATCTTGGGTCAGGGTGACTTGGAACCAGCCTAGCATGGTAGAGGTTGTACATCATTTCACCCCTTGTTGCTGTCAAACAGGAGAAATAAACCCAAACAAGCCCTAGAACCCACCAATTACAACAGCCAGCCTTTCCTGGATAGCACTGGTACAGCTGCCTGGGGCACAGAACACACCAACCCGTGGCAGGGCTGAGCCCCCAACACATGGGGGGCTTCACAACCCCCAGACTCAACCTCACCCAGACCATTTATTTGCAGCATGTTCACAATTGCACCGAACAGAACCCCCCCAGTTTTTCAGGCAGTAGTAGAGGAGGGACAGGATTTGCTGCCGGGATCAGCCCGTGCAGACAGCTCAGACCCGGGGAGAGGGTTCAGCAGTGGCAGAGCCCAGCAGTCAGAGCCCAGCAGTCACATCTGCTCCGTCCCCAGGGTGTCTCTGGAGCAGTGGCCGCCGTTTGGCCTCTGCCGCTGCAATCAGCGGGGAGCGTTTTCTTTGCAGTAAAGCCGAGCTCCCCTCCCGAGCATCCCTGCCAGATCCCCGCTGCTTCCCGCACGGCAGCGTGGCAGAGCCCAGGCCTGGCACGGCGCGGGGTTCAGCCTGGCTCTGCAGCCCGGCGTTCCGGGGATCAAAGCACAGCTCCTGCAGGAACAGGCCAGATCGTCACCCGGTGCAACCCCAGCTCTGTCCGGGGCAGGGGCTCGCCCGCATTAAACACACTCCGACAAGTCCTGATAGCCGGGATGGGGCTGCTCTGGCTGAAGTGACGGGCAGGCTTTTAAAAAGATATCTGTTTAATAGCTTTCATTTATAAGGGGATTAGGATGCCCTGGGGACTGATAAGGAGAGAGGGAGGCTTTTCCTGCCTGAGTCAGTGTGGTCGTGGAGGCTGTTGGAGGGAGCAAAGAGCAGCAGAGAGCAGTGGTATGGAGGGGCTCAGCCACACACCGGCTGGGAGTTTGCCTTGGGCTCAGAAGAAGGCAGGGAATTAATTGGCGGGGAGGAAGAAATCCTGCCTTTTTTGGGTAGATACTAAAGAAACAGATTCTGACCCGAGGAAACCATGGGCACCCATGTCAGCAGCAGGAATGGAGGAGGTGCACAGCTCAGCTGGGAGCTTGATTTGTGGGTTTATTTTGAACAACACTGTTTTTAGTGGAGGTTGGAGTTTAAAAACTGATGGAGTGATATGGTCAGAGAGACTGTTTCATTCCAGGGCTCAGTGTTGATGGTGCTGAGCACCACAAGGTCTCAGCTGGCACTGGGGTCACTGATGCATTGGCAACACAAACTGGGCACAGAACTGCTGCCCACAACATGCACCCCCTGTGCAAAATGTCTGCTCCATCACTGGAGCCAGCATAGAAAGCTATAGGCAGGGAAAGATTCATGTCCCACATGCAGCTGTGAGAGCACAGAGGATGCAGACAGGAGTTTTCCTTTCAAAGCTTTTGAAAGTGTCTTGTAAGTGATGGGAGGGTTGAAAATCATATCTGCACCCCCTGCCTGGATAGAAGGTTGGAGTCTGGGGAAGGAACAAACTTCTATTTCACTCTCTCCTGGAATCACAGGGGTTTTCTAAATTATTCCACGGGATATGTGCTGCAAGGGACCTCTGGCTTTGCCCAACAGCCGTTGTCACCCAGGTCGTGGTTTCACATGGAAAGGGATCTCCTCTTGTGCTGAGCCTGGTGCAGGAACAGGGTGCCCTAGGGTGCTGTATGGGGAGCCACAGCCCTGAGCCTTGTTCCTGTGTTATGTCCCTGGGGATGGAGGAGCTGGTAACGCTAAAGGATGAGCCCAGGAGACCTTTGCCATATTCTGCCAAAAATGAGCAGCAAGAAAGAGATTGTGTGGGCAGGCAGGTGGGAATGCTGGTGCAGGTGGGGTGAGCAACCTTGGGGCTCCCTGCTTGAGGGTCAAAGCTGCTGCATCTCTACTGTTTGGGGAGAGGAGAGTGAGGATCCCAGAGCCCACACCCAGCACTCCCAGTTTCACCTAGGAAAGGGCAAAAATGACATGAGGGGCAGGAGCAGCCAGGACACTGATGCAGGCTGTGAGCAGCCGGGCTCTGCAAGTTTGTTTTACAGCAGATTTGTTCTTTTTGACCGGCTGGGATAGGAAACGATTTCTGCCAGAGGAGAAGTAGACACAATTTCACCAACGGTGCATGATGGAGCAGGAAGAGCGCTCCCCAATTTCTCAAGGCACTAGGGAGGGGGGTGAGATTTCTCTCCCTCCTGTCCCAGGTGGGAATTAGAGGAAGAGTGCAGCAGGAATGCTGCTGGCTCAGCAGTCCCCGCCTCGCGCTCGCTCTCCGGGCCGTGTGCCATATCCGTGCTGGGTCTGCGAGCTCCCAGCTTGTGCGAGTCGAAGCCCAGCTGTTCCATCCCTGATCACCATCTTTGCACATGCCTGTGTGCTCCAAGTTCAGAGCTTTGGATGGAAAGATGGATGAGGAGTCCACGTCATCTTCCCTGTGGTATTTCAGAGCCATCCATCACCCCGATCCCTGCCAGGCTGCGCTTTGTGGCGCCGCGTGGATCACCGTGAGCTGTGCTTTATTTTGACCAAGTGCAACTATTTTCATGGCAGCTTTTTGGGGAGAATTAATGTCCCTTAATGTCAACTGTGTGGGTATTTAGGCTCCAGTCTCAGGCAGTCAGACCACAGTGGATGAAGAGAGAAAGTACAGCACATCTGATTGCAAAAAGGGATTGTTTTATACGCACTGGGGACTGCCCAGTGCCTGGCAGCCTGTGCAGCACCTTGCGTTGCTCTCACAGCCCCAAAATTACTTTCCTTCAGGATCTAGAGCATCATCCCTGCTTGGTCAAGAGGTGCTCTGGGAAGAGGTGAGCTATGTGTGCAGGGAGGTGAGGAGAGGGGAGGGAGGGACAGTGCAGGGAGACCTAAATCTCCCTGTTCTCAACCTCTTCCTCATTCGAGACCTTCCCCAGACCCCACTCCCTGTGCAGAGTGGCTCTGGCTCTTCCTGGACCACTGGTCACTGCAGCAGGTAGTGATGCATAATCAGAAGGAGACTGTTTCAGCAGCAAAGCAAGTCCTGGGGAATGTGACGAGGTATCAGGGCACTGTAAACAGGGAAGAAGGAAGGCAAATGATGGCTAGAGGTATGGACAGAAGAAAAAGGTCTGGTTTTAAAATCAGCCGTCGTGGTGCATGGGATGAGCAGAGCAGCCTCTGGAGCATCCTTAGATTGGGCAAAGCCGGTTGCTCCCTCCTGGTGCTGGCAAGAGGCTGTTGTTTTCCAGACTCATCTGATAAACGGCACAGAACCAGCCAGGCTTTTTGCTTTCCTCTGTCACTGCAACCTGTCCCGGGCCGGGCTGTTTACTGGGTCGTCCGCCCGCCCTTTTGCAACAGGGAGTGAGTTCTGGTTAATGTTGGGAGATTGTAACGTGATTACTGAAAGTCTCATGAAATTAAATCCCTTTTCTTCAAAGCTGCCGGGGAGGGGGAGCGTCCCTCTGGCAGCCGGGATGGCCGAGCGGATATTGAAAGCAGACTGGTAACCGGCATTGCACCGCGCACAATTGAGCTCTGACAGTGTGAAGGCAAATACAAACAGCAGCTTGTGTTTGCACACAAAGGCTCTGTGCACCAATATCCCCGGCCCTGTACTTTACACCCTCGGCTCTCGGGTAAAAAGTCCTGGGAGGGTTGGAGGGAGGGAAACTCCGCTGAATATTTAGAAATGAATTGAACTGTGCAAACATGCCATTGGGAAGCTCTGAGTGTAACGCTTTGGATCAGCTACCCGCCGGGGCTGGAACACAACTGCTGGACTTGAAAGGGCGACTTTCACGCTGAAGCAAAACTGGACAAAAGAAGATAAATGAAACGGGCTCCCGGCAGGGTTTGGTTTGTTTGTTTTTGTAACTCGGCTAATATTCCCGCATTGTTCAGCCCAGTGACCCAATGTCTGTCCTTCACATGCTGCTCGTAAATCGGGGCTGAGCAGGCAGTGCGGGCAGCGGGCGGTGCGGGGCAGGGAGGGGATGAACTGCTCCTAAATCGGTGCTGAACTGCTCCTAAATTGGGGCTGAGCTGCTCCTAAATCGGGGCTGAGCTGCTCCTAAATCGGGGCTGAGCGCTCTTAAATCGGGGATGAGCAGGCGGTGCGGGGCAGGGACGGGATGAGCTGCTCCTAAATCGGGGCTGAGTGCTTCTGAATCGGTGCCGAGTGCTCCTAAATCGGAGCTGAGCAGGCAGCGCGGGACAGGGAGGGGATGAGCCGCTCCTGCGCCGGGCCCTGAGGACCGGGGTTTGTCCTCTGCGGCTTTTGTGATGCAGAGAGTTGGAAGCTCTGGGACTATGGGTCGCAATCCCACTGTGCTGTGCCGGAAAGGTCTGAGCCGGAGCGGGGATGCACAGCCCTGTTAATTCCCAGGTGTACCTGGGTTTATCCAGTGGCATTTTTGGGCACAGTGCAACATCTAGCCTGGGAGAAAGACGGTCTGTGGACCAACACAGCTTTGCTATCAGCTGAGCTGGCATGTCCTAATGATTTTCATGGGGCTGGCAGCAAACTGCCGAGATTTGCCCAAGTGGGGCCCTCCCAGACAAACGGGTACCAGAGGTGATGTGTCAGCTGTCTCCACCCCATGGTCAGCACAGTGAGGAGCAGTGCTCATCCTCACTGAGCCATGTGCATGGCTGGGAGTGTATCCCTGGTGAGCTCAGAGCCTGCCCGGGGCTGGAGGGATGCTGCTCCCGTGGGATGGACGGTTCCTGCAGGATCAGGGCTTTTCAGGGTCCCACTGGTGGACCCAGCCAAGTTGATATAGGCACTTATTTGATTTTAAGGCAAAAAGATCCCCAAATGCAAGCTGCTTGAAAATTCCCTTTCCCTCAGGATTTTAGGCAAAGCAGGTCTAATACCTCAATATTTCTCCAGGTAGAGCTGAGTAAGCAAAACTTAATAATCGGCTGCATGATAATTTTGAATAGCAAACAGCAAGAATAACGTTGCCTTTAAAACATTTAAATAACATTTAATGTGCTTTGCAGCATTTACTTTTCACAAGCCTCTGAGAAACCCCCAAATGTTCACAAAAATTTGGCAAACTGACTTCTCCAGAAATCCAGCCCCCCCCAAACGAGCTGTTTGTTAGTCCCCACTTCACAAAGTTTCACCCAATCAAAATAAAAAAAAAAAAAAAAAAAAAAAAACCACAAAAACAACAAGACCCCAGACAGTACATCACGTGCCTGGGGCAATCAAAGAAACCCCCTGGTTTGGGTGACCAATGAACGTCCCCAGGAATGAAAAGCGAACAATTTGTCGGCAGCCCATGCACTTGAAAACGAATGATCCAAATTATTCAGCAAGTCTCCCTGGATAGTGAAGCCATTGAAAGTGGGATCGAGACGGAGTCATAAATTATGCATTACCCAAAAGAGAATGAAATGCATATAATCATAACAATAATAATAACAACAACAATCGTAACACTAATAATAGCAACCAGAACTCAGCCAGCTCTGCCAAGAGAACCAAGGAGGCATGAAGTCTCACAGACTTTATTTTCCCTTTATTCCAGCTCCCCCTTAGATCAGCTGTGTTAAATAAAGGAATGTAAAGTGGGTCGACATTTGGAATAAATATATTTATTGCCAACAATTTGACTCACTTGCCTCGACTGGGGGTGATGTACTTTGTGCTCTGTTCTTTGGCAGAGAGAAGGTCCGTGAACTCACACGCATCACTGTTAATTGCTTAATATAATGGATTTCTCAGGGTCCTGGGCTACTTTTAAGGAGTCTGGAAGTGGCTGCAGCGGAGGCATGTACTGTACCACTGTCCCTGGAAAATTTATAGGTGTCCATGGGCTGAAAGAAAAGTGGAAAGTGCTGGCCTGACACATATCCCCGGGATTCGGCTCTTCCTGGCTTGAATGGGACCTTGATTGCAGAGTCACCCGGGACCCATTGAGCAGTAAGAGAGCTAAGGAGAGGCCACAACACTTGTCACACAGCCCGCGAGTTTCCTGTTGTCGCTGGCACTCATGTTTTTGGCTGGGAAAACCCCGCCGCAGATACGCCTTGTGCCTGAATTCCGTGCGTTTCAGCTCTCCGTCGTTTTGCTGCCCTTGGGACCTGAGGTTTCCTTTGGGCATCTTTTACTTGGAACCCTCTTCCACCCACCCCCGGAGGGATTTTCTCCGAGGGGAAGGCGCTGCTGGGCGGTGGCCGGGGCGATGCTGAAGATTCAAATACATTTAAATGCTTGCACCGTGTTGTTGTAAAGCGCCCGACTACCACTTTGGCATGCAAATGAATTCCCGTTCGCAGCGAAGGGGCTCAGCCGTGGCACTCGGCCATCTCCCAGCCGTTTCCCACAGGTCGCCCCGTGTTTGCAAGGAGGGGATTGTGGGGGCCATAGAGTCCTTTTTGCCGCTCTTGGGCTTCCTTGGAGCTTTCTCCACCTGCTGCCGCCGTTGAGGAGAGCGGAGGTGTCCCGCTCTTCCATGCATGCAGGAAAAATATGATGTTTTTTAAAGCTGAGAAGCAGCAGGTTGGGCCAGGAAGGAGATAAGCTCTTGCCCCATACGGCTCCATCGGCTCTGGGTGCTGCAGAGGGTGCTCAGCACCCACACGGTTTGGGTGGGATGAGTCAATGCTGCAGCAGAGTGGGGCAGGTTCAGCATGATGGAGTCAGCCTGTGGGGGTATTTTGGAAACCAGTGAGCTGAAATATATTGTCAGAGATGGCTTTTTGTCTGCTTGCTGAACTAATCTACAGTTGAGGCTCGGCCCTGCTCAGGTGGGGAAGATGTGACAGGATGAGGGAGATGAGGGAGGGGCAGAGGAGAATCCATGGTTGGCTGGGGCATGGCTGAGTGTCTGGCACTGAGCCTGGTGCCAGCCAGCTTTTGGGTTTGGTGGCATGGTGCTGCCTCTCCCTGTGGCCATGGCAGGAGGGCTGAGCTTGTAGATCCTCTGCTGACAGGCAGCTGTAAGGCAAAAACGAGAAGAAAGAGTTCCTGCTGGCATTTTTGTTGGAAGTCGGCTGTGTATTAAGTGGAACACGGTTTTCATTACCAGTTCCATTTTGGTACAATAAATCACGAACTAGAAAACACACTTTTGGCCTAGATTCTGCCCTCAGTTATGAGTGGCAGTAACCAGAGGCAAAACCCAGCTTTGGCTTCAATGTTGCGGCCCATATGTTCACCTTTTGGAATTAATTTCTTCTGGTAATTTCTGTGTAATTATACAGCATTGAAGGCTGATTATATGCTTCCTCTCATGGGCAATTAATATTGCTGATCTAGTGCCAAGGGTGCACTTTGTACTGTACAAGCCCGTGAAGAGAGACAAGCTCAGCCTCCAGCACCCACTGCAAGGTGACAATCTGGACCCTGTTACCTTCTCAAGAGGACTCTGGACACCCCCTCCAGAGTCCTTGGAGAAGATGAGACCACCAACCAGCAATTTAGCACAGATCAAGCACTTGCTGTTCAGCTGTAAAAAGAACATGGAGTGTTTGTGCGAGCTCCAGCTGCTGCCGAAATATTTGGGAGGTCATTTCTGCCGAGCAGGCTGGAGGAACCTGTAATTGCAACAGATGCTCTCCGATGGTGGCGGCCCCGTGGGTGAGCAGAGCAGCTCATCTCCCCAGAGCAATAATCTAATTTATATCTCATAAGACAGTTTTATTTTTCAGGATTACTGGTGCCTTCTTCTGCCAGAGAACTGGCGGTTCCCTGCGAGCCCCCCGTGCCTGAGACAGGGGGAGTGCGGGGTCGTAAAAGAAACTCCTCTCGTCATGTTACGGTGCCTATAAAATTAGCCCCGTTAGAAGCTGGCTGCCCATTTAAACAAGCAATTTAAGTGCATAACAAAGGCATCCCCTCGCCCCCCTCGCAGCTTCTGTACAAAAACTGAGTTTAACTAGATGGGAAGGAGAGCAGTGGGTTTGCTTGAGTCAGGGTTCTGCACCGCTCAGACGCTGCTGCCGAGGATTCTTTCCACATGGAAATGGCTTCAGTTCCAAAGGGATGGAGAGAGAAAGCAAGTGGGAAGAGAAGAATTCATTTCTAGTCTCACCACTGGTTTCCTTGGGCTCTGGATGAAGCCCTGCTCTCCCTCTGGGCAGTTTGCTCTGGGTTTGGACAGGCGGTCGGACTTGGCTGAATGTGGGCTTTGCTCACGCTGATGAATTTGCTCCTGTTCTGCCAGATGCAACAACACAACCCCAAACAGGAGAGGCTGAAACCAAAGAGGCAAAGTGCTGCCTCCAGGACTTTGGTTGCCCTGCCTGCTGGGGTGTGGGGTCATCCTTGCAGCCTGTCCTTTGCAGAGGGGGCTCCCCCAAAAGCAGCCCTCAGCATTTTTCAGAGCAGTGGGGCACAGGCCATGCAGCTTCCAGCTTCCTCCCAGCTCCAGCTACTTTCCTTAAGTCCTTAAATGGGAGAAGCAGTGATATCTCCTCCCTTGCTGGTGCCTGGGTCTTTGTTAACGGTGTCTTTTCTGCTCATATCCAGGTATAGTCCCCTTGCTCTGAGATTTAACTGTCAGGGGAAAATTCATAGAAAAATGTGGGAAAAGAGGGAAAATTTTCTGCATCTCCCATGCATCCAGCAAAGAGCAGCTTTGAAAATCAGTCCCAGTTGGTCAGGGGAGTGCAGTTCTGTTGTGTGGACATTCCCCACTCTGCAGGAAGCATTTTGCAGGTCACTTCATCCCATCTGCACTTGGGAGCTTAAAATAAGCTCCCTGTACTCAGACCCAGTTTGAGATCCCAGGCAGCAAAATGCTACTCAA
Source organism: Chiroxiphia lanceolata (assembly GCF_009829145.1). Lineage (NCBI taxonomy): Eukaryota > Metazoa > Chordata > Aves > Passeriformes > Pipridae > Chiroxiphia > Chiroxiphia lanceolata. The sequence continues at coordinate 2,221,127 of NC_045655.1, read as the reverse complement.
GCCACAAATTGTCATTTGGTTTCAGAGTGAACACTGGTTTGTAATGGTGAGAGCAGCTTGTCCTCACAAGCTGGTGCCCCCTTAGCTGTGACAGCTTTCCCCACTTCCCCAAACCTCAGCTCCCAAGTTCACGGGCTCACGTTTTCTCTTATTCCTTCCTCTCATGGCAGCAAAGAGAAACTGGGAAAGCAGGAGCTGAAACCCACATGTGACAAACAGAAAAAATGACCAAATTGTCTAAGAGGAGAGAAAACCAGCTGGTTTCACCCCACACCACCACCGTGTAGTCGGGTGCTAAGGCTGTGTGTGGATTTGAGCACTTTTGGGGGGCGTGAAGGGACTGTCCAGGGTCTGTCCCTGTCCCAGGGCAGATGCTGGGGAAGCAGCCACAGCCTCTGAGCAGCTCTCCAGGCTCCCAGCCTCTGAGACAGCCTCCTGAGAGTTTAATTTTTGGGAAGCTTTAACATCCCCAGCTTACCAAGCTCTGAAAGAAAGGTCAGCTAATCCTTCACAGCGTCTGAATGAATTCAGGCCCAGAAGTGAGATTACTAAACAGGGGAGTGGGAGGCCGGGAGAGCTGCATGGATACAGGGACCCTTCCCATAGTCAGGCCTGTCTTTCTAAAGAAATGGACCTTTTATTTCAGTTCTTATCCCCCGGGAGGAGGGGAGGGGGGTGGGCAGACATGGCCAAAGCACCCAACTCTCCTCCCACAGTAGCAGGGCTTGATGAGGTCAGCCCTGAAAGAGAGCTGAGAGAGGGTCCCCATCCATGGGATGGGCAGCTGGGGCAGCCAGGGTGTCTTTTGGACACTGAACAGCATCCATGGCCTTTTCATCCCCACTGGATACCCTGCTCTGGGTCTCAGCTCAAGCATTTAGAAAAAGAAAAATAAAAAAAACCAGGCTTCCCATGTCTTGTCTGCTTAGGTGGCTCTTGATCTATGACTCTGAAGGCACTGATGTCCCAGTACCCTGGGCACCCAAATACTCCTGTGCACGGGGTGAGACTTACAGAGCCCATGAATTTAAGGCAACATGGCCATTTCTGCGTGCTCACCACTTCCCACATTCTGTGGGCTGCCCAGGGGACTGAGCTGTGTCTGGGCCCGGCTGAGCAGGGTGAGGTGGGTGCCCAGTGGCCCCTTGGTACAGCACCCCTTCCTTGGGGAGGGGTGTGGGCACCGTGCCCGTGGGCAGCCAGTCCCTGAGCCATTCCAGGGGCTGCAGGGCAGCACAGGCATCCCTTTTCTGGGCTGCACCCACCCTCCTTTGTGAACCCCTGTGGTGATGACATGACAGGACCACTAAGGACGAGCTTTTCTCCTGCAAATCAACTGTCCTTCTCAATGCTGGAGGAGCAGAGCCCATTGACTGCAGGCAGGCAGCAGCCCCCCGGGTGTGGATGCACTGTGGATGAGCCATGGTAACCTGGCTACAAGTGTGACAACGCAGACACCCAGACCCCGAGCCTCCCTGCCAGGCTCCCCAGTCTCCCCAGATTGGGTATTCAGGCCACAGGGTTTTCTCTATTGACCTCAAAACGCTGTTCTGCATGGGAGAATTTTCTTTCTTTCTCTCCTGGTAACTGCAGAATCAAGTGTTTGCAGTTGGAAACTTTCACTACCATCACAGCAAGACAGTAACTCAGCCAGGAACCGCTTGCCCAGTGGGTCTTCATTCTCAAGGTGCAGGAGCCAGCTGGAAGAAAATGGAGAAGATGATCTTTTCAGGCACTCTGTGATGACTCTAGCAAGGTGGGATGCTCCATCACCATGAGCAGAGCACCCAGTAATCATCACGTTGTGCAGAGCTGGCAGGTCCTGCCCTAGTCCTCTGTCTTCCCTGCAAAGCACTGCGTGCCCTTCCTCAGCTCTCTGGGGATGTCTGATGGAAAAAGCTCATCCAGCCACCAGAACTCCAAGTGAAGAGCCCCAAGGTCAGACCTTCTCCACAGCTTGGTTTCTCTTGCAGGTGTCCTGTGAGAGGCCGTGGCAGTGGCTGAGGTGCTGCCTGGCCGTGTGAGCCCATCAGCACTGCGTGGGGTGTGCAGGTGCTGCAGGTTTGCAGGTCCCAAGGAAAGCACAGCACTTCCCAGCTATTCCAGGAAAAGCGGTGCTGGGACTGCCTGGTGCACCTTCTGTTCTGGCAGATCCCTCCTGCAGGGAAAAAACTCCTGGTGCTGGGGAATAGGGATCTGTATGATGAGAAGCTTTGATAAGAGCCATGGTCACAGCCATCCAGATCTGTTCTAGATGCATCTGTGATGCTGTGAAAATCCAATGCTTGATTACAGAGAGACTTGGAATCCTGGCCTGCTGGACAGTAAATACCTAAATTACATCTAGGAAATACTTAAAACCAGTCCCCAAAGGTGGCTTTCACTGGCAGAATCATGGCAGGGGCATGAAGGTGCCCTGCAGGGCTCTGAGATGTGCTGGAGCCACCAGCCAAGAGCATCTTTCCTTTGGTGTGACACCTGTCACAGCAGCAGAGACAGGCTGGTGCAGAAGCAGCTTGAGAACAGCCTCAGAAGGAGGCAGGGACTCATGCATGACTCAGGACAGTGAGCAGTAGAGTATCTGCCTTTTGGGAAGATGTTTTTCACTCAATTTGTGGGGAATTGTGTGCAGCCCTGATTAAAAAACAAATTGATGTGAAAGGGTCTGGTGTGACATACAGTACCTGTCCTGGGGAAACTGAGGCACAGGTGGGGGAGCTGATCAATAAGCAATACAGTGGCAACCAGAGAGACTCCCTGGTCCTAATTCTCTCTCCTTTTCCCCAATCCTGCACTACTGTTACTCCAATTGTTGGTTTACTGGAAGGAAAGAGAGAGGAGACTCATCATTGCTGTGCTGGGGAGCGTTAACCTGAAGCTTTCAGTGCACAGCACTTGGGGGATTCACATTTAGCTCCTCCTGATCTCAGACTGGACTAGTTTCAGGTATATCTGAAAATTTCCATCTGCATCCTGCTGTGCCTAAACGGCGACAAACGTGAACTACAGGCAGCTGTGGGAGGTGCACAGGGAGTCCCCTACCTCGAGAGGTGAGCAGGGGTTTGCCAGGGAAGAGGAGAAGAGGACAGCCCTGTCTTCAGCAGGATCAGAGGGTCCATCCCGTGTCCATGCCTGTCCCCTCCTGTCCAAGCCCTGTGTGAGCCCATCTCAGTCTCCCCTCTCTCCCTGCGCAGTTCCCGCGTCCTCCGCAGACACTGCCCCCAGCTATTCAACTGCTCTCCGGATCATTAAACATATTGAGCAACACCAGTCCTGTGACTGGTTAATTAGTAAAGAGTTGACTAATTAGTTAATCGTGTTTACCGAGTGCTTTGAACGTGCTCAGTGTTATTATTTTTAATTATGACTGTGCCCCGGGCACCCTTCACCCCCCTGCACGCCAAGCCTTGCAGGGTTCCAGCTCTTTGTCTCTGCTACCCCAGGCTGGGTTTAAGATGGGAATTTGCCTCTTATCCTCTGGTTACCAGGTTTCCTTAACAGCCTCTTGTGGGAGATTTTAGAAAAGCCCCTCACAAAATCTTCGTGTACCCTGGCACACTTAACTCACTCTTTCAAAGCCATCTTATCTGTTAAGGAGGCAGGAATGGCTCTTGTGAGGCCATACACAGTAGTGCCTTTGTGCACACCTCATCCCACATCCCTCTCCTGACCTCAATGAAAGATCGGCCGATATCCAGGCTTGCTCTCCCATCCCAGCTCCCATCCTCGGTGCCATGGACACCTCTGATTTGGGAGCCTCACATCCTATATTGACTTCCCCCCTGTATGGGGGAAGTCAAAGTTTCCCACCAAAAGGAAAGGCAGGTTCTTCCCATATCTGATTTCAGGCTGGCCAGAAGGAGAGGACAGTTTTGGTGGAGGGCAGGGAGAGAAAACATGAGGCAAAGATTTCATCTGCTGAGAAGAATGTGAATGGGGTTTGTTAGTCAGGGGAGGGTCTTGGCATCTCTGAAGGATCAACAAGTCTAATCATCTTGGGACTTTCTTCATTCGTAAAAATGTCATCAGCTCATTAAGCAATGTCGTAAAGAGCCCCAGTCACCTCTTATCACTGTGTGATCTGAAGAGGAGGCTTCTTGCACCAGTTGCAGAAATAAGACCCACCTCCACATAGCACAGAGATAGAAGGAAATCTGGTGCTTGAGCAGACAATGAGCTATAAAAGTCACACGGGGCTGCCACAGGAGCAGGGTTTGGGAATATTTCTGTCCCTGTGAGTTGAGCAGGGGGTCACATGGCCAGTCACAGCAAGTGTGACGTGGCTGCTTAGTACTGCTGCCTTCACCCCAAACCTTGCTGGCTCCGGGTTGCATTTAGGAGCTCCCAGGTTAGGCTCTTCTAGAAAGCCCATAGAGTTGTGTGGTCAAGGCTTACCAGCTCCACGTAACACTCACATAAATGGCTGATGCCACCCTTGGTCTGTGCTTATGGTGATGTTATTGCAGGATCATGGAGATGTTGGTTGGGAAGTGGGGAGATATTTCCCTTTATGCTCTGAATTTCCTCCTTGGAAGTCCTTCCTCCCTTCATGCCTGCTAATGAAGGTGAGAGTAGCCAGGTGACTAAAATGGGCATCAGTTAAAATGCCAATGATAAGTGGGGATGAATCCCAGCCTCAGCCTCTGTAACTGGCCCTTAGACTGCCCATACTGGTCAGAAGAAAGGACCTTTTGGTGCAGGATCCTGTTTCCAACCTGAGTAGCACCAGATTCCCTGGGAGGTGCTTGAGTATGGAGCAGCCATGTGGCAATAGCTGGCTGGTGTTTTTCTGAAATTTAGGAGTTTCTGAACCAAAGACGGAATCCTTGTAATTTATGTTAGTAGCACCTTAGTAGTAATAGTACTTTAATGGCTTTTACCTCTATGGATCACACATCTAGGACATTTTCAGGTTATTTATACAGATTAACCAGTATGGGATAAGGGATTAGAAGTGGTTGGGATCATTTGGAGTCTAGACCTGTTCAGCATTTTATCTACACCTTTGTAAAGGTCAGAAGGCTCTTAGGGCCCTCAGACTCTGTCTGTGCTGTGTCCCCAGCATGTCCTCTCCCTCAGGAGGGAGCCCACAGGGCTGTGTAGCAGACACTGGGTTACTGGGTGTAACGGGTGCTTGCAGGAAGGGCAGAAGCACTGGAGCTCAGTTTAGTTTCTTCCACAAGACCAGCTTGCCTCCTTGTCTGATCTTCTCCCCACCATCCTCCTCTCACAACCTGTTTTTTTGCTACATAAGCTCTTCCTGCAGCCAACTCCAGGAAACTTTCCGCATCCTCTCAACTGCCTCAGTGCTGGGATATGGAAAACTTGTTTCCTCTGGATTTCTCCTGGGGCAAGGCAGGACCTCCAGCCCTGCTCCAGCCTGCGTGGCTGATGGGGTGGCTGCTGTCTCCCGTGGGTCTCAGAACAGTCCTTCTGCCCCAGCCATTGCCTCAACGTTTCCATCCAGAAGGAGAGCCTGCTAAATCTCTCTCTCTTCAGAAAGAGAAACCAAGGAAGTCTGGAAGGGAGGGGGGACACATCTGCACCTGGGAGATGTCATGTTTGGTTTTTCAACTCAAAATGGGCAGTGACAGCAGCTCCGTGGGGGCGTAAGCAGGGGGAGCAGAGCAGATTTATAGCTGTGGGTCACGCTCCAGCTGAGCCAAGCCTTCTGCCTAGCATCACTTTTATGAACAAGATGAAGTGCAGAACCTCAAGTGCAAGCGCCCTTATTAGAGGAGAAACACTGGAGAGCAGGAACAGGGAGTGCACTGCAAGAGGCCATCCTGCCCCTCTCCCTGCTCTGCTCTGGGTCTTTCCTTTCAAGGCTGGATTTGGGCCAGCTGGGGGTTGCAATGACCAAGCACAACCAGCCCCCAGCAGATCCTGGGTCTGGTCCCACAAGCCCGTAGAAGTCGTGCGCTGTGAGCCATTGGCAAAGCAGCTGGAGGCTGAGGGAAACAGGAGTCAAAAACTCCCCTCTTTCAAAACAAAATAAAATTCACAACAATTCCCAACCCTGCAGGAGGGAGTAATGCTAGACAGAGAACTGAAACCTCTTAGACAACTCCAAATTCAACACCCTGTTGGGCATCGGAATGTCCAAGGAGATGCTCTAGAGATTGTCACAACACTGCAGGACATGAGGACCCAGATGATGCCAGGACTTCCCTTTCTGGCCAGACATCCAGACTGAATCTTGTAAACTCAGAACCTCATATAAAAGATTAAGCAAAATTACTGGAGGCTCCCAGTTCTCCCTGAGATAAATGTGGCACAGACCTTTCTCACAGATGTGGGTGAGATTGTCACTTCATCACAGCCTCGTACTGAAAGCTGGGTTTCAGCTGAGCTTTGCTGTGTAATTGATGAATGATGCAATGGGGTATTGTTGCTGTAATGCCCCCAAATTGTCTTCTTTGGCAATGCCTTTTGATGTACCTCTTCAAAGAAGTGTGGCAGATCCTGCTCTTTCCCATAAGAAGACGTGACCAGGAAAGTCTTTGCAAATATGAATAAAGTGTCTATAGTGTTGAGGCTGATCGTCCTTCATCTGAAGTCCTTAAACTGGGGCAGGTGATGTTTCTTTGACTGATACTTTTGCTGTGGCTCTGTTAGATCTTGTGGGATTGCTGTAGGTGTTGTGGAGATTCTGCCTTTTGATTTAGCCCTAGAGCCCACTTTGGTGTTTGCAGTCTGTGAATCTATGCAAAAGGCCTCAGCAGACAAAAAGGATGAGGCTTAGCAGGGTTAGGCCAGTGTGTCACACACTCTGATTCTGCATTTCAGTATCTGGTTCAGAAGTTTCTGCCAGAAGAGCAGCATCTTGGTGCTACAGACAGCGCTAGAGCTCATGCATCCACCCTGAAACAGCTATTAAAGAAACAAATATCTCTGAAATTGGAAAAATTCTGCATGCTGAGTACCTGTACAAAGCACAGGATATGTGAGGTTTCCAGAAAGCTGAAAGCACCCAAACTGTCAACAGCCAAAGCATGGACACTCATGTACCCCAGTGCAGTGTGGTCAGGGAGCTGCCAATGGTGTTTGACAAATCCCAGTGACTTCTGCTTCCTCCAGCCCCTGCTTGGGTACCTGTGTATCTGTTACCTGGGTATCTCCACTCTGCTGGCTGTGTTCAGTCTTGGTTTTTATTTGGTGAGGTTGGTGTGGTTGACACAATTTGTGAGAAATGGTGAACCTTTCTGCTGGATGGTGGTGAGGGCAGGAGGAGGCAATTCCATCGGCATGTTTGCATGTCAGTCTGTCACGGGGTGACATGGCTGTGGTGTTTCCCACCCCTGCCTGCACAGGTGAGCCCCATGGCCAATCCTTCCAAGGGAAGCAAACCCCAGCCCAGGTGAAAGTACCTCTCATTGTGGTGACTGTCAGTGCATCTGTCAGCTCTGTCCATGTCCTATCACAGGCAGAGAGCAGAGCAACTCTCCTCCTTCCCTGCCTCCCTCCTTTTTGAGGCTCCCCTGTTCCCAGCACCCTTCCTCTCACAGGGTGTTTCCTCAGCCCTTGTCTTTACTACTCTATATCTCCTGTGTGGCCTTGCCCCAGCAGGACTCTACGGCTCCTACAGATACATATATAATCCTACAGATAGAGTTTTACCCTATATCTTGGCCTTCCTGACTCATCCCTATGCCAGCTGTTCACCTGGCCAGCCTTGGACCCAAGACCTGCTTGGGGTCATGTGCTCTGAGTGTTTTACAGGGGTCAAGCTGGGCATTAAAGCTGCCTCAGCAGCAAGCCTGATCACAGCACCAAGCCTGACAGAGGCCAAGAAGTGTTTGGACAATACACTTGGGCACATGGTGTGATTCTTGGGATGGTCCTGTGCAGGGCCAGGAGTTGGACTCGATGGGGTCCCTTCCAACTCAGCACATTCTGTGATTCTGTGAATTATTCTGTAGATGCCCCATGACCTGTGCCCTGAGCAGGGATGTAATTTCCCTGTAAATGGTGGCTGATCTCTGAAAGGACAAATCTGGGCCCCTCTCTGTGTGCTCTCATTGCCAGAGTCACCCATATCTTCCCCATGGGGAAGTGGCATCTCACTGTGTAAAGCTGTGGGGGGATCAGGTCAGTTGTTTGCCATTAAGAGTTTGTACCCACGTAACAAGCTGGGCAAATGAAGGGCACGGCACGTCGGTTCTTAGTGAGTTAAAAATCCTACCAGCTTTGATCCAAAACCAGATGGAAATGCTGTTATTTATTTATGTGATTCTAAGGGCTTGTTCCATGCTGGATAAAGCTGATGGAAGAGCTGGTGGCAGTTGTTTCTCTGGAGTTAACTGAAGCATCCCACTGATCACAGTGGGAGCAGGGCAGAGCTCCAAGGGGAAATGCCAGTGCTGGGTTACCTAAGCTGCCCCCACCACGCCAAGGATAAAGGGACTGTCGTGTCTGAGCAGCACCTGCTGCACAAACTGCAAAGGGCACAGCTCTCCAGGTGGCCTGTGGAGGTTTCTAAGCCAGCTTAAAGACTCAGCAGAGTGGGTTTGTCTTCTTGGGGAGTTGTGGTCAGAGCTCAGTTCCCTTCAGTTTTAGCTTTTACTCTCTGTATTGCCCTGGTGCCTTGTGAGCACCACTGACCTTCTGGCTTGGCAAGGCCAGCAAGGACCTTCATTCAGAGCCTGCC